>NC_137801.1:54644381-55346881 GCF_963383645.1 Muscardinus avellanarius
GGAACCAGGCTTTCTGCAGCCACCTTTCTGTTAATGTGTCTGTGAGAAAGGGAGTCATCTCACTAATTCTGACTTCCCAGGCCCATGCAGTGGAAGAATAAGCAAATGTCTTGTGAAAGACTTAATGCAAAAGAGGAGTCGAAGGAAAAGAAAGTGGGGAAGACAGGTAGCAGGTCCTAGAAATGGGTTCTGGAAAAGGGAGAGGAAGTATTTTCTTGTACTGCGCCAACTAATATTCAATTGAATGTCCTTTTGGTGAGTCACTGCATGGCTCCTTTAGCCCATTAGAGTAGCAGCTTGCTGGATGAGATCAGAGAGTGAGGTTGGGAAACTCTCAAGAGTTAGACTATGTTCACCCACTGTAGCAGATACACTGTAATTGGCGATTGTTTCAGTTATGAAAGAGAAATGCAAGAGCTACTCACAGACAAGTAATTGCCAACTCCAGAGACTGACTTCACAGCTCCAAGCTATTCTCTCACCATCCGGTACATTTCCCCTGTTCTCTTTTCTTTCTTTCTTCTTCTTTTCCAGCAAGAACAAAGTAAGAGTGTGTCTTTTCCTTCATAATTCCAATTTTCTGTTGCTTTGTAGGAGGGGTGAAAAAGATCTATCTCTGAGAGAGTTTGAATGAACCATTGATAGAACAAGAGATGACCTGAAAATTCATTCATTTCATAAATATTGAATACCAATTACTGCGACTGATCCTTTTGTGGAACATAAATGACATTGCTGTTTGCCTAGATTCATTTTTAAAAGACATCTGTGAGGAACAACTTGGTAAGTAATACTCACAGTCAGTCATTAAGCAAAAGGCGACTAGAAGAGAGTTGAGTAACCCTGACTTTGGTTTTGTCTTGAGAACATTAGTTGTTTCAAGTAAATTTGGTTTTGATTTTCTTGATGGTTCAGGGAAGATGAAGTCCAGGGATCACCTTAAGTGGTAAATATAATAGAAAAAGCTCCTGCACACAATTAATCCCTCAAAGGGCCACATACTGAGTAAAATATGAAACACATCCCAGGCACCAGCCAATCACCAGCATAGAATCCTTGCCAAAAAGGCAAATAAAAAAATAAAAACTTTGCATTGGAAGTGTTGGGAAGAGTTGTACCTCTCATGAAAATTCATAACCACAAGTCATCCATGACATGGCTGTGTCAGTTATAGTTCGTACTATATGTGTTGTCAAAAACATATGCACACAAAGAATTTGGTGATAGTTCTCAGCTGGTGACAAACACACAGGGCAGTTTTATTCCAGCTAAACCCACTGTAAGATAGATTTCAATGATCTCCACAAAATAAGAAAGTTTCCCACAAAGAAATATGTACAAAATCCACACAAATATAAGACTACATGAATGAGAATTATTAAATTTGTGGACAACACAATCAGGTAGACTTTAGAAAATATATTTATCTGATGTAGAGTATAACAGAAATGTATGTAATTAGTGCTAAGAAAGCAAACTGAGATTATGAAGAAAGTTAGAGGTTATAAAAATGTTGAGGTATATTTGGAGAAAAAACTAATAGAATACCTAGAATTTATATATAACCCATTAGATGTTTTTAGCTGCTGAATAAAAACATGCACAGAAATTCTGTGAGCTTTAAGATATATCTGAAGCAAAGCAAAGCAATGCAAAATAACTAAAAAGTTAAATCAATACGAGAGAGTAAAAATTCTAATAGATGCTTAGTTAAGTTTCAAAAATAAAAGAGAAAGGAACTGAAGTCACATTTGAAATTTAGTAATTAAGAATTCTCCAGAATTTGTTTTTTTAAACAGTACTAATTCCCAGATTCATTAAGTTAAATGAATCCTAACCAAGAAAATAAATACTTAGACACATGAAACTACATAAAAGACACAAACATATTAAAATACCAAGAGAAAAATCATAACCTTCAATGCTTTGATAAACTGACAGCTAACTTCTCAACAGCAACAATGAAACCCAACCACAGTGTGGTAATGCCTTCAATGTGCTTAGAGAAAACAACTGTCAACTGAGATTGCATGTTAATCAAAGTAATTTTCAAGATAGAGGGTAAGATAATGATATTTTTTGGGAAACAAAACTAATAGTTCACTATCAATAAATCCTCTTTGAAGGAACTTTTAAAAGATGTAATTCACAAAGGAGGAAAGTGATCCCAGATGTTAGCTTTGAAAAATAAGAATAAATTATGAGCAAAGAAAATGAAAATATGTGGATAAATATAAATAAACTTTGGCTGCATAAAATCATAATGATAAATTCTTCATGAAGTAAAAAAACAAATAGACAAAACTGATGAAATGAAAGCAAAATAAAATAAGAAGGGTGTTTTCATTTAAAATAGTCAATAGCCCATGGAATACTTAGGTTAAGTACAAAGATAGTGATTTAGACTTGATAAATTATGTTTGCATGCTAAAATGTATAGGGTAACCATTAAACTAATATACATAGGTCATAAACATTCTTAATAGGTAGAAAGATACTGAGAGAAATCAGATATTCTAAAAGAAATAAAGAAAATGAAAATAAAATATAAATTTTGGGGTAACTAAGAAGCACAAATTAAAGTGGAAGACGTAAGTCCATATAAGTAATTATAGTAAATGTAAATTATCTGTCTTTGGGGTCTAGTTAAAAGACCACTATTGCCAAGGAGAGAGAGAGAGGGAGAGAGAGAGAGAGACAAAAGAAGGAAGGAGGAGGAGGAGGAGGAGGAGGAGGAGGAGGAGGAGGAGGAGGAGGAGGAGAGAGTGAAGGGAGAAGGAGGAGAGCTAGGAGGAGGAAATGGAGGAGAAGAAAAAGAAAAATTCAAGAAGAAAAGCAAAGAAAGAAATTTTAATAAGTTAAAAAATAAAGCAAGAAAATAATAATCAAAAGACAGATGGTATAACTATACTAATATAAGACAAACTAACCATGTTCAAAATTATTGCTAGAAGCCAGGCGTGGTGCACACACTTGTAATCCCAGCATTGGGAGGCTGAGACAGGAGGATCCTGGTTTGCAGCCAGCCTCAGCTACTTAGTGAGGCCCTTTACAACTCAGTGAGACCCTGTTTCAAAATAAAGAATAAGAAAATAGGTCTGGGGGAGGGGGGGTGTAGCTTGGAGGAAGAATGCCACTGGGTTCCAATCCCAGTACCACAAAAAAAAAAAAAAAATCATTTCAAGAGATAAAAATAAGTGGCCCTATATAATCATAGAATGTTTAGTTGTGTGTATGTATCTAATGATAGTTTGCAACATGTAAAGTCAATATTTGTTGATTGGACAATTATAAGAAATCAACAAAGCCACTGTAATAGTGACATATTTCAAGGCCTCTCACTCAGATAACTAATAGGGCAAGCAAATAAATAACATTAAAATATCTAAAAATATAAATGATATTCATGATATGATGGGCATATATAAACTAATATACCAAAAAACTAAAGCACACAAAATGTTTTCAAAAATAGTAAAATATTTATGAATTTTTGACAATCCTGAACTATAAAGTATATTAGTAAATTATAACTTTTGTTATTATACATTCTCTAATAGAAATCAGTAATTTAAAAATAAGTAGGAGAAGGCTGGGCATGATGGCACACACTTGTAATTCCAGTATTTGGGAGGTTGAGACAGGAGGATCACAACTCACAGCCAGCCTTAGCTACTTAGTGAGGCCCTCTGAAACTTAGTGAGATCCTGTTTCCAAATAAAGGATAAAAAATAGGACTGGGGTGTAACTCAGAGGCAGAATGCCCCTGGGTTCCATCCTCAGCATCCCCAATACTGCAAAAAAAAAAAAGTAGAAAAACTATGTATTTGAAAATTAAAAAACACTCCTAAATATTCTAAGTCAAAGTGAAAAATCCTATGCTTGAAAATACTTAGATTTTGGTGGCAATGAAAATACCACAAATAAAAAAACTACAGAATGCAATTATATTGTAGCTTTATAAATTTTACTAGAGGAGAATAAATTTCAAATATCTTACCAAAAAATAAGCAAAACAATGAATATATTATTTAATTTTATTTAATTAGTTCACATCATACACATATATCCAAATATCACATTGTGTTTTATATTTGCATGCAATTATGATTTGTCAACTACAAATAATATGAATAAAAGAAAAAAAAATTAAAAATTAATGAGCTAATCACACATCTAAGCAAATTTAGGAAAGAACACTATCCCCCAAAATGTTTAAGGAATAAAATTACAATAAAACAGTAGAGATTTGGAAAGGCTATAACAACAAAATGCTAAATTGTTGAAAAAGGTGGTTTTCTAAAAAAATGTAAAAACATTCTGGCAAAATTGATTAAAGATAATAAATTAATGATACAAGAAATAAATGAGTGATAATTATAGATATTGGATGCCACATGGGCAACTTTATGATGATAAATTTGCAAACTTAAAATTGATAGTCTCTAGAAAAAAATAAATAGAACTTTCCAATCATTTTCCAAAATAAACGAAATTCTGAATTATCTTATAACCTATGAGAAATTGAATTATTCTCCAAAGAAAATGCAAAACTCAAGTGGTATTAAAATTATGTCCTATCAGCCAGGCGTGGTGGCGCACAATTGTAATCCCAGCATTTGGGAGGCTGAAAAAGGAAGATCACCGTTCGTGGACAGCTTCAGCTACTTAGTGAGGCCCTTTGCAACTCAGTGAGACGCTATTCCAAAATAAAAAAATAAGCCGGGCTTGGTGGCACAAGCTTGTAATACTCGCACTTGGGAGGCAGAGACAGGAGGATCGCGCAGGTTCGAAGCCAGCCGCGCTGGCTTAAGAGACCCTGTTTCCAAATAAAAATATAAAATAGGTCTGGGAGTGTAGCCCGGAGGTAGAAGGGTTTCCAGGAACCCCAGTACCACCGAGAGAGAGAGAGAGAGAGAGAGAGAGAGAGAGAGAGAGAGAGAGAGAGAGAGAGAGAGAGAGAGAGAAATAGGGCATGCTCTTGTGTTCCATCCTCAGATCTGCAAAAAAAAAAAGTTCTATCAAAGTGGAAAAAAACGAAACATTTCTAATTCATATACATTATTTTAGAGCCCAAGGTGAAAGAATTATCCAACATAATTGAAGGCATAGCTAATTCCTAGCATCAAAATCTGACATGAACAACAAACAAGGAAAAATCAGACGATAGCCATAACTCCCTCATGAATATAGTTTTAAAGTTTCAAACAAAATATAAATAAAACTAGCATCCTAATATTCTTTGCACTTACAAACATAGTGATCCTCTCTCTCCTGGGCCCACATTAGAATTTCACATTTCCACATTCAATGGTTAGGTATTCCATGGCCAATTCAAATGTGATGCTTTAAGATCCATAAGAGATGTTTATAAGTGTAACTCTTAAATAAGAAAGGTGTCATCATCCGGAGTTCCTCTTGAAGAGAACTTAGAGCAGAAACCTCATCTAACCCACAATGGACAATAAGCATTATTGACAGATAAGCCATTGTTACTTAAATTACTAAAACTTAGGGATTGTTTTGTTACAGCATATGTCATGAACTATTGGGCCTGATAAAAAGCATTGCATTAAAATTTTTCTATGTTGGGATGAATTATCCCAGGAAAATAAATTTTGTTTGACATTGAGAGACCAGAATCAATGTCACTCACCACATTGAAAGATAAGAGAAAATCTATGCACATAATCATCTCAATAAATTAAAAGTTTAATAAAATCAAAATTCATTTCTATAAAAGTTTTCACAAAACTATTGATAAAAGTGTCCTACATAAAAATACACCTACAGAAGTATAAAACAAACATGAGCCTTCATAGTAAATGTTGATGGTATTCTTTTTATGATCAGTACAAATGCCAAGCATGTACTCTAAGGTTATTTCTATTTGTCATTCCATAGAAGCCTTTAGTCACAGTACTAAGGCCAAGAACAATCTCACCAAATGCTGTATGCAGTGATGTTTCTATCACTCTAAACTTTTTTATGATGTGAGACTACAGTGCACCAGTAAGAGTATATTTTTTAAAAAAGAAAATGGAATAAAGGGTTGAAAAATTAGGAATAAAGAAATGAAAATATAATTACCTTGTTAGAAAATTTCAAATAGACCAGTTTATACTTCTGGTAACAGACCATTTCAGATTCTTTTTCTGAAATGTAACCCTGTATCATGGCCCTCTCTTAAAATGTACCACCACTTCCCTAAACCTCTTGTATTTCCCTAAGATTGAAGAAAAGATTTAATCTACAAATGAACTATTAGAATTACTAAAATAATTCTGCAAATTTTTAGAATATAAAACCAATAAAAATCATTTATATATTAAACAGAAATAAATATGTAAAGATATGTTAAATTATATATTAATAAAAACATATAAATTATAACATATATAATCTAATATTATAAAAATTATAAAATTTTCAAAGAACCAAAGGGGAATTATGGTTACTTTTTGTATGACCTTATAAGATACATAATTTGCAAATATTTTTCTTAGAACATAAGTTATCTTTCTATTTTCTTGATGATGTTGTTTGAAGCAAAATGTTTTTAATGTTAAAATTCTATTTATCAGTTTTCTCTGCTATCACTTGTTCTTTTTGTAGTGTTATCTCTAAAAAACTATTGCTTAACCTAACATACAAAAATCACTACTACAGTTTCTTCTAATAGCTTTACAATTTTACCTCTTTTATTTAGCTCTATGGTTTTCCTTGAATCTGACTTTTGTATTCAGTATGACATTAGGATCCTCATTCTCTTTATGAGAATATTCATTTGTTTTAAAATAAATATATTACTTTTTAATAATTGAACCATACTAATGTATTCAGAAAAAATCATCTGTATATGTGAGAAGAAAAGAAAATCATTCTTCTCACAGAACAAAATGTATAGAATAAAATTCTAATTCTGTGGATGCTATAGAATAATAAGTATGATTTGGTGATCTAGAAGTAGATTTTTTATACTTTTTCAAAATCTACCACCTACTATTAGAGGGAGATTATCTTAAAATGCAATAGAAATTCCCGCCAATATAGCTGTACAATGGAACATTATATAACCATTAAGAAAATAAGGATGTCTATACATACTCAAATGTGAAAAGATTCCAAAATATCTTCAGTGATAAAAGAAAGTTTCTGAAACATGTTTCTACCTTGCAAAGATTTGTATAAAAATATATATAATACAAATGCATGCAAATATATAGAACATTTCTTTAAAGCTACAGACAGAATGATAGCAAAGAAACTGGCAACATGCTTGTATAGATAAAAGCATATGACTGGAAAGTCAAAGAGTTTTCACTCAAAGCCATTTTTTACTTTGTGAACTTTTGAACAATGCATATAACTTCAGATTAATAAAAATAAAAAATAAAAATAAACCTCAGATTAATAAAATGGTTTCTTTCTTTCTTCTTTTCTTCCTTTCTTCCTTTCCTTCTTTCTTTATTGCAGTACTGAGGATTGAGCCCAGGGATATTCTACCTCCAAGCTATACCCCTGGTCCTATTCTTTATTCTTTATTTTGAAACAGGGTCTCACTAAGTTGTGGAGATCCTTATTAAGTAGTTGAGGCTGGCTGTGAACCTGTTGTCCTCCAGTCTCAGCCTCCCAAGTACTGAGATTACGAGTGTATGCCACCACACCTGGCAACTTTGTGAAGTTTTAAGAGAATGCCTTTCCCAAGTTTCCTCTGATTTTTTGACTATAGAACTCTAAAAATTTCCTATTAAATAATATGACTATACAATTATTCTTAAAGTGTTAAAAATTTAAATTTCCTGAACATTCTGTCACCATAGCCAGAATCTGTTTTGTACTAAGTACCATTCGACCCACACCCAGATAAAAAGTACAATACCCTCTTACAGGAAACTGTGGGCATTGGCTCATGCTTGTTCATAAGTCTTAGCATATTCAGACCCAGAACTCACTCTGACATTTGAGAAGTATAATTTTACATGGTGGGTACCAACTTTATAGAGACCAAAGAATCAGAAATCAAGAAGATGGGACTTGTGAAATTGTGAAATTCAGTGAAGGTAAGCTATGGATGTTTGGGAGAGCATTTTAATATTCTTTTGAAGCTAGTAACAGAGAGCAGATTATTTACTCCCAATACTATGCTTCTCACCTATGCTCTCCATTTCAGTCAGCTGGTCTAATGAAGCCATTGATGTATCCCCACTTGACATCTCCTGATGCTCTAAAGCAGTTTAGAGATGGTATCTAAATGCTTCTTCACATGAAGCCATTTCATATGATCCCTCTATTCTTCATCCCAAAAGATAAAAATAAAAATCTGCACGAGTTTCCTAGGGTCCTTGACTACCCCAGATGTTTCTATCTTTCTAACTTATTGTACATGGAGAACTATTTTTTGCTAGTCTGCATTTTATGTTAAAGTTTATAAATTAAAAAATAAAGATAAAAGATGGGTGTGAATGTAGCAGGCTTAGCTGTAAAAGACCAGTTGTGCCCATTTTAGACATTTTTTGTGCCTTGTTGCCAGTTTGTTTCAAAGTCTTAAAATGTTCATATGTATCAAGAGACACTTAACGACCTAATGGTTAATTCATTCCAATCGGCAGCCTGACCTCCTCACCTGCATATTGTGTGTTCTTAGCTTTAAAGAATATTTACGAATGATACTACCTGTTGGTAAGTTCCATGATGAGAATAAAGAGAGAACATTTTTACATAGTGGTCACCCCACGACTTATTCTGTCCATCAAGAGGTTGTGATGATAATGTCACCAAAACAAAGGAGTGCATTTAGTCTCTAATAATCCAACGTGAAGAGATGTTGAGAGGTTGGAATTATATATGGCAGAAGACAACTAAGCAAGCTAAATGATTCTTTAATTAATAATGAGATTCATCAGAGGCTAAAAAGAAAGCTTAGTGATTTACTGTGTGTGTCCATATGTGCCTGCAGTGTATACATTTTTTAGTATATAAATGATGCACGCACAGTGTGGGTACCATGGCCCCTGAATCCACATGCTTGTTGTCTGAGCTCATGACTCACACTGGGTAAGTAGGTGTCTGGAATGTGTTGTGAATTGTTGCTTAAGAGAAAGAATACATTGCTAGGTTCTTAAAGTCATATGGTTTTGTTACTAGAAAAAAAATGAATTTCATTGATTTGTAATTTTACTTCTCCCATTTTCAAAATATAAGTAGTTGGTTTATACTGGCTTGATTGAATTTGTTTAAAAATCGAATCAAACCATAAAAGTATATGCATTTATTTATGTCACAGAAAGCCATGCCTATATATATCAACCTCAATGTATTAACTAATGCCTGTATTAACTAAATGCCATTTAGTGAACTTTCTAATATGTCTAGACTGGATGGACTACTGCTTCTAATGAGTTGCATTTGTTTTTAAATTTTAGGTATTTTAGAAAAACTGGGATTTTTAAACTGTGTTCCATGGAAACCTAAGTTTCCAGTGTCCAGAACCTAAGTGTCCATAAGATTCCTCTCTTCTGCCTTGCCCTTTTCTTAGAAGCTACAAAGCAACCCAAGAAGCTGTAGCTTTATTGTTCAGATGTGAGGGGATTCATTAATGGCTTAATTCTATAGCTGAAACTTTGTTTTTAAATCATCGCTTGAAAAATATCTGAAATAGCCGGGTGCGCTGGCTCACACTTGTAATCCCAGTGCTTGGGAGGCTGAGACAGGAGGATCGCACAGGTTCGAAGCCAGCCTCAGCTACTTAGTGAGGCTCTCAGCAACTTAGTGAGACCCTGTTTCCAAATAAAGTATAAAATAGGCCTGGAAGTATAGCCCAGAGGTAGAAAAGCCCCCGGGTTCCACTCCTAGTACCACACACACACAAAAAAAAAAAAATCTGAAAGAAAACTATGGTTAATTCTCTACTTCATACCATAAAGAATAAAATTTTCACATAAAAAACAAAATTTTGTACTATGGAAGTATGATAAAAATCTTTTGAGAATTTAGAACAATTTTTAAGTACAGAAACACAGCATATATGTATAAATATATTTGTTGTTGATCTTGCTAGATTAAAAAATAAACCTCTAAGTAGTACAAAAACATATTAAAAGAGAAAGTTAAAAGAAAAATAGCAAACTGAGAGGAAATGTTTGTAGTATTCACATTCATAATAGACAACAAATTATTATCCATAGTAAATATAGGACTCTTAAACATGTATTCAAGAGCAATGAACTAGATTTAAAGCACCAAAGGATGTTAGCAAGTAATTCATCAGAAAATGTGATTAGTCAATAAGCATAAGATTGCTAGATTCCCTAGCAACCAGGTAAAATATAACTTTATATATACATACATATATATTATGCTATATATTATTTTAACCTATCAGATTAACAAAAATATAAAACAAGGCTACTAATGCCAGTGTTCATGAGCCTGTGGTAGAAGCAGCAATATTTATGGATTTTTAATACCCTTTCTAGAGGATAACATGGCATTATCTTTCAACTTTTGAAATGTACCTTGACATTCAACAATTCCACTCCTAGTAATACATCTTAGAAATACTTCTATGTGCCATTCATTTATTTGTTTACATGTTTATTATTTTTGTAGTTTGTTTTGTAAATACTTGCCAGAACAGGTATTATTGATAGTCCTTCCTTCAAATGGCAAAACCTAATTCTCCTCTTTTTGAATGTGGGCCAGACTTTGTAATTAACTTTAACTAAGAAATTATGGTGGTGGTGATTCGAGGTGACATCCCAGGCTAGTTTACAGAAAGCAAAGCATTTCGCTGGCTCTTCATTCTTGGACTTCTGATGTTGAGGAAGCTTTCCCATGAGGTCACTTAGGAAGCCTACACTGGGCAGAACTAAGGTCTTCACTAACAACCAGCACCAACCTGCCCACAACATGAACGGACCACTGTAGATGCCTCAGCACCAATCCCGATCATCTCCGGATGACCTCCACCATCTTATCTGTATTATAGTGAGAGACTTCAAGCCAGAACCGGCAGCAACCGGCCCCTAGACTTTAGATCAAGATAAACCATGAGATAATAAAGGCTCAGCATTATTTGAAGTCACTTTTAGTATTATTTTATATACCTAAGTAGATGCTAGTCTATTAGTAGAGTATTATTAGTAGACTGCTATTAGTAGTTAGTAGTTTACTATTACAAGTAATACTACATCTTATTATAAAATTAGAAACAATTTAAATGTCTATTAATAAAGGTTTTTTAATAAATTGTGGTTAATACATACATGACTGTTAAATTAACAAGGAAGCTCTATGTATTCTAGAGAGAAACATCTTTAGGAAATATTAAAGAATGAAATCATCAAATAATATAAGCTGTATTAATTTTATGTTAGTGTACATTTGTATATAAAATTCAATATATACCTACGTACAGATATCTGTGGCTGCATGTGCCTCTGCTTTTTAGAAACTTCTGTAATAGAACATTGGACTGGAAAAGCTAGCAAGGAGATGTAACATTTTATGTACTCCTGAATATATTGGGAATTTTCAAATTACAAACACATTTTATGCATTTATGTTTACTTTTAGAATTTTATCTCTAAAAATTGAACTGATGAACAATAAATGAAATTGCAAACTTTTTGTTGATATTAGTTAATTGTCAAAAAGTAAGAAGGAAAATAAATGTATAAAAGTTGAAATTCATCAAATTCATCGGCTTTGTGGCTATTAATAAAAAGTGTAATGATTGTTACAATTTTGATTGACAGCCAGGTGTTTTATGTCATTCTATAGCCACAGCCTACCTGTCTGTCAAGTGGGACAGTTCTGAAGAGGTGACTTGGGAAGGAATGAGGATTGCTTGATGCAAAAACACTCCTAACTCTGGACAAGGTCCAGAACTCACACCAAATGCCAGCTAAATTGCAGTTCTATAGTGACATCTTCATGTACAAAGGACAGCACATTAAGAGGGGGATAAAATAGATGTCTACCTGTGGGAGCTATTGATTGGGATTTAATGCCTGGGCTTTTATCCCACTATGCTGTGTATAATATGCTGAGAGTTTCAGAAAAAAAAAAGAATATATGAGCTGTCCTGAGAATAGGAGGTCAAAAGGGAGTGGATAATAGTATTTGAATAAAAAGGAAAAATTGATTAGCTGATAGTTATTATGAGGCAAGATTACAGAAGGCAACATTACCACTAGCTGAGTGTCACTGAAGGACACTATCCCTTAAAATTGCATGAGTCAACTTCAGTGCAAAGGATGAATTTTCAAGGAACCAAGGTAAATTTTAATTGGGATTACAAATATTAGTTAGCAAAACATGGCTAAAAATCCTCCTTGAGAGTATTTATGTAAAACCTATGTCTTTCTTTCAAAGGATTCTTAAGAGTAGTTCCAAAATTTTTTTAATTCCAGTTTATAGATTTTCCCTACTTGAATGTTCTCGTCTCTGGTGTGGGCATATTATAAATGAAATTAACTACATTACTAATGCTTTTAATCTGATTTTACTGGCGCCTAGGGCTGAAGACTAGGAATCAGCATGTGTGTCATTAAAAGAAAAATACAGTTATATAGAAACTAAATTACATGTCCAAATAAACACATTTATCCATGTGCTTTATTTATTATCCTAACTAGCCAAAGCATAGGTCCTTGACTGCAAGTCTTTAAAAATAAAGTAGCTACAAAACAGTCTGGCTGGTGGAATAAAAAACCTCACACTTGATTAAAAAACTGGCAAGATTAACCCAAAATGTTATGACGTATTCTTTCATTTACAACTCTTGAATTTTAGGCCTGGAACTAGACATTTGTGGGGCACTGCATGTATTTTTGTAACACTATTCATAGGCAAGAAATAATTGACAGCTGTTTAGTTCGTGCAGTTGATAGCTGAGCAATCCATTGGATTGCTGCACAGCCGATCGGGTTGGGCTATTGACAAGTGAACCACAGGCTTTCACTGGATACTGTTGACTGGGAGCTCTCAGTGTGAGGCCATTCCCTTCAACCTAGTGGTAGATAAGAAAGTAAATGCTACGGGGCCTGGGCTGAGCATATTACAAGAAATACTGAAAGGGGGATATGTGACAGGGTTCAAAATATCAAAACTAGTTCCTGAAACCCCAGGGGACATCTGCTTACATTTACTTTGAAATATTTCCAAATCCTGTGCTAAATCAATCATACATAACCATAAATCAACTCACCATAAATGGAGGTTTCTTCTTTGTGCTTTCTACTAAATATGCTGCAAAGACTTACCTGGCCTGCAATAAACATGTATATGCGTGCATCGCTAGAGTACTCTAACTCTAATTCTTTTGGAAAGATACCAAAGGCTGCTAAAGCTTGGTTGTATGATGACTGAACAGAGAAACAGTTCAAATAATGTTAGATCCATATATGAAGGTATCACTACCAATCTCATGAGCATGAATGAGGAGGGAGGAAGGAGGTGAGATGCAGAAGGTAAGATACCAAGTGATGTATATACACACATTTGCATCACTTTGAATCTCACCCTGATGTATGATTACAGTGCACCAATAAAAGTAATAATAATAAAAAGGACTTATCAGGGGCCAGACCACTTGCTACAGCTTGTTCTGCCCATCTCTTCATAGGAGTTGTCTTCCACCCTCATTATGGTGACTTTCTGAGCTATTTAGTAGGAAGCAATTTTTTTTAAGCCATTGCTTGTCTTGTTAGTTTGGATTATTATTTAAATAAATTATTTGTCGTAACCTTTGCCTTTTCAGTTCCTTATTGTCCCAAAGACATAGAAGGCTTCTTGAGATTATATTTTATCAGCTTTTCATCTACCTTTTCTCTTTTCTCTCTCTCTCGCTCTCTCTCGCTCTCTCTCGCTCTCACTCTCCCTGCTCTCGCTCTTGCTATCTCTCTCTTCTATCTCTCTCTTCTCCACTAAGGCCATCACAGCATTGTGCTCCTAGTGTTAGGTTCTGGTGCAGAAAAAGGCGAGAGAGACCAGGTACAGAAAAATAATTTTAATGTGCTCTTCTCTCCGGGATAGGGGCTGGACCGCTCCTGGAGACCTCGGACCCCTCCCCGCTGGAGAGGAAATGCCCTTCCTTTTCAGGTTAAGTCTTGTGGGTGGGGCTACGCATAGGAACGCTGCCCCTCTCCTGACATCACCTGTCTCAGGGTATCATCTGCTATATTGCCCAGCAGAGTCTCCTCCTCTTTTTTAGGGTCCTGCCCCTGCAGGGAGGGACCCAACCTGTCACCTAGGAGATACTCATACATATTTGTTGTTCTGCAGCTTGAAATATATGATACAATTGGCTCCCAGAAACATCATTACTTAAGTAGAACAGGACGATTTGTGCGATACACCCCAAAAGCATTATGCAGACAAAGGAAAAGAAAAACCATCTAATGAAAAACAAGAATATTTTCACAATACAATTTATTCTTTCCAACATCATCGCAATGAGGTAGACATTAATGTGATTTTTATGTTACAGTTGAGGAAAACCAGAGAGGTGAAGCAATTTGCCTAAAATCACACTGATTTTAAGTGGTAGTGCTGACTCAAAGCCAGGTCAATTGAATTCTATCCTCTGGTCCAGTTTGACAATAAACAACATTAAGAAGGCCATATTCATGTTCTACAAAGCAGAATAGCTGCTAAGAAAGTGTGGGCTGATGGAAGCATACAGAAATGGCTTATAAGCCGGGAAAAGCTTTCCTGGGTGAGGGACTACTGAAAGAAAAAGCAGAGAGGGAATGTAGCCCTGAGTAACAGCGCATTGCGTAAGTGGAGCAAGGTAATAAAGAAAAGAAAAAGCCTTTGCCATTAAGTCTGTAGAAATATTTACAGTTGGTTTCCAATCTCCTCATATTTTCTATCTAGCCAAACAGCAATAAAGGTATGTGGAAAAAACATATATATTAAATTACTAGGTGTCAGATTTCTGATTTGATAACACTTGGTGTAAAAATAACAGTTATTATTACTCTTCATTTATCTAGCTCTGAGGTGTACACAGCACAGTATAATAAGTGGAATTTATCAGAGGAGGGACAAGATCGGCGCCCAAGGGCTTTGCCGAGTGCGGGCTCAAGTGGAAATTGTGACACCAAGAATCAGCGCAAGGCAGTCACAGAGACATGGGCTCGCCCGCTCCTCACTGGCTGCCGCTGAGGATGTGTGGTCTGGCCCTATTATGGGTGGCATTTTTCTTTCGTGGGAGGCTATGGAAAGAGAGTTTAACGCCTGCCTTCTGGAGAGAAGACATTAATTGAAACTTCTCCTAACATTATATGCCTCACATCACTATTTGCAGAAAGAGAAAGTAATTTTCCTCTAAGACTCTGTTCTGTCTTGTGAGTAGTGGGCACAGTTCAGTCATGAGCCAGTGAGACCCACCTTCTGGGAGCAAGAACAGATGAAGGACGTGCTTCCAGGATCCCCAGGTCTGCAAGTTCAGGCTCAAAACAACTCAGTGTATTAATTGCAGAACACACATCTCAACTAGGACATATATTCACACAAATGTCCTGCTTATATCTTCTTGCTCAGACATCCTGGATATAGCCAAGAAATAACATTTTAGCCAAATGTAACCTGAAGTCCCATCACTCAAGCCAGAACAGAGGTCCACAATCATAGACCAATAGCTTTTACTCTGCATACATGCTTAGTAAATATGGGTTTGATGTTTCTTATGTCCAATACTTTAGCATCAGCAGATAAGGAGTTTGGGGGAAGACTTGACAGCACTGGCTCTCAAGGGTGGGATGAGTTGAAACATAGATACCACTCAGGTGGGGTGGGTGGTGAGGTCACAGAATAAACAGCCCTCTCACCTCAGTGGTCCCTGACAGCATCATTATTTCTGCATAGGGTTGTAACCTAGAATTCTGTTTGTGTTCATTAGAGCTACTATATATTATATCTTATAATAAGGTAAGACTTTAATGTAAAAAGTAACTAGAGCAATGTGCAAAAGCAAATACTATGCCTAACTTCTTCATTTGAAAGATAAAATTAAAACTAGAATAAACAACTTAAGAATGGAGATGTCATGGCATAGAATAATAGAGTCAAGTAAAATTTGGATTTAAGTTTAATTAACTGCTATTATTTGATATAAAGACTAAAAGCCGATATTAAAAACAATTTCCTAGCTGGGCATGGTAGCACAGATTGTAATTCCAGCATTTAGGAGGCTGAGATAGGAGGATTGTGGTTTGCAGACAGCCTCAGCTACTTAGTGAGGCCCTTTGCAACTCAGTGAGTCCCTGTTTCAAAATAAAGAATAAAAAATAGGGCTGGGGATGTAGCTTGGATGTAGAATGCCCCTGGGTTCCGACCCAAGAACTACAAAAAAAATTCTTAAAATGTGATACAAAATGTTAATAATCAATTAGAAAAACAAAGGTTTTCAAAGTTATTTTCAAAGTCATTATTAGGTAAAAGAGGTAAAAGGAAAACTAAACCCCTTAAAATCTATTTAACATTGGACAAATATCTATTGAGCCCCATTTTATGTGTCAAGGGTTGTATTAGCTAGGGTCTTAGAAAAAGACAATATAAGTCAAATTCTTGCTCTTATGATGTCACATCATATAAAATGGGCAATCAACAAATTAAATAGGTACACAAATAAAAGAATTTCTAGTTGTGATACTTATAATAAACCTGAGTAAGAGTGTCAGGGGACAGGCAAGGACAAAGACTTGTTATTTTAAATGTAAGGACTTTGGCCAGTTGTGGTGGTGCTCGACTGGATCCCAGTACTTAGGAGACTAAGACAGGAGTATTGCAGGTTTGAGGGCAGCCTCAGCAATTTAAAGAGACTGTCAGCAACCTAGTGAGACACTGTTTTCAAATAAGAAATAAAATCAGTCTGTGGGAATAGTTCAGAGGTAAAATGCCTCTGAGTTCAATTCCCAGGAACACAGAAAAAAAAAAAATTCTAAGGATAGTAAGAAGCAGAATAAGAATAAGAGAGGAAGGGAAGGGAGACAACTCTAAAGATTCAGTGGTGTTCTAGAGGAAGAAGTACTACTGTCAGATGTAAGAAATGGTGAAAAGAGAGAAAGCAGAGGCTTTAGGTATTCTCCTCTTCCGTTCCTGCCCTATTGCCTTGACCCTGATACTGGGTAAATGGTGAGGCTAAAACGTGGTGGGGAAAGTGGAATAGAAGCAGGTATTTAGGGGTGCTGGGCAGGGGGCTGAGAAGAGGTTGGACTAGTGATGAAACGTAGGACATAGGGAATACATAAATCCAGGATACTGGGTGAAAGGACTCAGGCAGCAAATATATATATATATATATATATATATATATATATATATATATATATATATATATATACTGAAATTGAAGACCACAAGACCACAGCTCTGACAAGGATGCCCCAACATAAGCCTGTGTTCAAAAATCAGTGGAGGAGGAGTACAGAAGGAAGTCAAAGCTCAGAAACCCAAGAGAAGCCCCCAAGAGTTGAGTTCTGGAGGTGACAAAGACAAACACTGTAAAATATCTCAAGAAAAGGTGAGTGAACATCCAGGGATAGTTTGAGAGTCTTGTTGGTCAGAGGAGCAGGAGGGAGGCGGCCCATCAGTGCTGGCCATGTGTCCACCACTAAGAGGCCACTGGGGGATGGGACAGGAAATTGTTATGGATTGGGAGAATATGGTTTGGGAAAACTGTTCCTCAGGAACCCCTGTTAGGGTCCTGGACACTCTTTCCCCCAACCCATAACATAACCCCAAAATGACCAAAACCAGAAAAACCTTGGGTTCTTGTCCTAAGCTAAGAATAAATATGCATAGCTTGGACAGTTGCTGAAGATTTAAAGAAGTTTATTAGAAAGATAGAAATATAGAAAATAGAAATACAGCTCCATACCAGACTGGCATGGAGGGGGTGACTCGAAATGAATACACCAAAGGAATTACACGTGGACCGGACTTTTTATACCCACGACCTCCACCTTGTTCACGTAATTCTGAGTAGTGAATGTCCCTGTAAGGTACCTTCCCTTAACCCTGTAAGGTACCTCCCCTAGCAAGGTGTGGTGAGGTGTCTCCTTTCATGAAGGTTGACCCCTCTCTAGATCATCATATAGATCTGTCTTTAGATAAAGAAAGGGCTAGTTCTCCTCTCCTATTGACTTGCTAATTACATGTAGCTAAGTCAATCTAAGTTTCCATAGCTGTTTGCTTCATGACCAAAGCCAAGCCTTTCTCTCTCCAGGTCTGCCGCCATTTTGACACAATTATTTTTGAAATATATTAATAATCAGAGTTTTCTCAAATCTTCCTAGGCCATTCCCAATACTGGTACAGAAATGATTTACAGAGTCACAGTTAAAGTACTTGGCAACCACAGAGGAAGGGTGTACAAAGTTTAAAATTAAAGAAACTTTAAATGTGTTATTCCATGGGAGGGGGGTTGCTTACACCTGACTCTTCCCCTCCCCAGTGACCAGTAGTTTCTAAAAATGTTTCACATCCTTAGAAGGGGACAGGATTTCGTTTTGCTACAGTGGGTTATGCGATTAGACACCCCATGATTTAGAGGAGGGCTAATCTAAAAAATTTAAAGAAAGGGGAAACTGAGGAATCTGACCACGGAGCTATAGCTAAAATGGGCTGAAGGGACTTTTAGTGTCCAGCTGTACCTTGTTGTAGCATATTCGGCGAGAATAACTGTCCATAATCAATTATTAGGACGTCAAGCCACACTTTATTACAGATTCGAACCTGGACCCACGCACATTTGTCTCCACATAAGCGGCAAGGGCCAAGATCGCCATTTGGGTGAGATTTTTATGCAGTTGTACCACATTTTGCAAGTCATTCTGTTACATCATTGATGTTGCTTTTTGAATTTACAGCTTCCATCCAATAAGGTAACTTGTACAGACAGTTTTAAGATAATAGGGTAGGGGTAGGGGGTATCTTATCTTCTATTGTGTTACAAGGTCATTCTTATTACATCAGCCTTGACTTTTACATTTACAACTCTATACATTAACATGGCTACACAAAGCACACAGATGTTCCCGAAGATAACAGGGTCACAAGAGAGAAGGTCACTTGAGAGAGGGTCTCTTATCTAAGGTATGGGACTTTGGGTTGGGCAGATGTTCTCAGCTAGGCCAGATGCTCTCAGGTAGGGCAGATGCCCTTAGTTTTTCCAGGAATTCTCCTATAAGCCTTTTCCTGCTTAGATGCCTGGGCCTCTAATTATTACACACAATATTATTGATCAACATTATTAGTTTAAGCAATTTCTTACCAACTACACCGCACTGCAGTCTCATAGCACACTTTGTTATAAAACTTTAACCTAAAATTTTAAACACAACAACCTCACCTTACAGAAAAATAATTCCTGAAAATAAATTGTTCTGAGTTTGCTATTGTAGTTGAGTCTGTTTTACTTTGTTCTTCATTAAGCAAAATCAAATTGGCTGTTTGAAATTTTGTAGAGAAAAAGAGTCTGTGGTGCTTAAGGATGAGGACCCATGTGGGGACAGCTCCTGCACAGGGAATAATGTCTCCTCTGCACTTGTAAAAATGTAATCTAATTGCTTATTGGGAGAAAATCTAACCATGAACATCATACTTTTTCTTCCTCATAACTACCTATATCTTACTGAGCGTGGTTGTGGAATTGATGTATGGCGGCATTCTTCTTTCTTTTTTTAAGTATATTACCAAGAGGGGAAAAAAAGGAAAGAAAAAAAAAAGGAAAATTCCATTGTGAGAGTGTGGCAGAGGAGATTTAAAGGTTGTGCTGGACTTACAATTGAAATGCAAATCACTCTCTGCAAACAGCCTCCCGCTGAGGCCCAAATTTTTACAGATCAGGTTCTGCCTGTCCTGATGAGGAATCATTGAACAGCATTTCCCAGGATTCACAAATTAGTCTCCGTCTAAGGTATCATTTTCTACGTTATAATTGTAACTTACCAGAGGAAACTTTGTCACAAAAGACAGTACCCTGTGCTTCCATTATTTTTCCAGCTGCACCGCCGCTAAGGATTCTTTCACACACAATAAAAATACACACATCACGACCTCCCTCTCTGAAACACACACTCCTTGAATATAAACATTTTGAGAATATTGGTGTGCTTTTCTTCCCCTTCTTTTTCAGATGTGCAGGTGGTGAAATACAGGCTGCCATGAACTGCAGACAATAAATAAAAATTACCCACTTCTCATGGCTGCCTGATAGAAATGTGGCAGCTTGGGAAAGCCTGATTCTCCAGGCACTCAAGAGATGCTCTGGGCTGGAAGATCCACTGGCTGCCTGCTCCTCAAAGCAGAGGCAAGGCTCCCCAGCTGGGACAAGCTTAGTGGCCCTTAGAACCCTGGATGCCTACTTCTTGCTCCTCACATTTAAAAAGATACTGCTTTAAGAGAACACTGCACAAAGGACAGAGAACACAAACAAATGAAAACCGCGTGAGTTCAAAAACCAAGGGTGAGAGGCAGAAAACGTTCAAGTGGGGGGATCGCTACCCAGGACCCTTAAACTGGGTGTGGCCTCAGATGTGTGCTAGGACAGCACTTCTGCACAGTCTCTTCACATACAAATGTTCTGCATCAGGGTTTCTTAAAAAGAGGTCCAAGAATCCCACTCCAGAAGCACACAGAAAGCTTGTTCTATAAGGAGCTGGTGGGGATTCATCCCCTGAGATTCTGATTTACTACATCCAGGATAGGAGCCAGGAGTCTGTAATTTTAACAAGTCCCCCAGATGATTTTTTTTTAAATAGATTTTACTTTTCAGAGCAGTTTTTGGTGCACAAAAAAAAAATTGACAGAAGTACAGAGATTTCCTAGACAACTTCTGCCCCCCACATGCGGACCCTCCTCCCCCACTATGAAAAGCCTTCTCTAGAGCAGTGCAGTTATACTACAGTTATTGAACACACATTGACATGTTATTATCCTTCCAGTCCAAACTTTAGGGCTTGCTCTTGGTGGTCTGCCTTCTCTGGTTTTGGAGAAATTTAAAGCCAGTGTGCTATCATTCAGAAGAGTTTCTGCCCCCCCCCCAAAAAAAAAATCAGTACTCCACTTATTTACCTCTCCCCTGACCTAACTGCTGACAACCACTGATCGTCTGACTGTTTTCTTATAGTTCCACCTTTTCCAAAATGTCTATGGTTAGCATGATCTAGTATTTAGTCTTTTCAGTCTGGCTTCTTTTACTCAATAATATGCATTTATATTTCTTCTCTGTCTTTTCATGGCTATTAAGCACAGAACAAAGTATATTCCATTGGCTTAGTGCACCATAGTGTGTTCATCCAGCCCCAGAAGATTTTTTATGAACACAAAGTTTGGGAACCACTAAAGTAGATGAACTCAAAATTTTTTTCAAACTTAAGATTTGAAAAATCTGTAGGTTAGTCAAGCTTACAACTATGAGGAACTGAATCTCTTAATCAAAAACGAATCTCTGTCTCTCTGTCTGCTCTCTCTCTCTCTCTCTCTCTCTCTCTCTCTCTCTCTCTCTCTCTCTCTCTCTTCTCCCTCTTCCTCCTCCTAGGAAGCAAAAACCTCCTTCAGAGGAGGTCATTTTCTAAATCTAGAGAGAAGCTACTAAAAATTCTTTCATTCACATATTTGTTCCAGGTTGCTATGTATATGGTAAAGTCCCAGAGAGCACCTTCCATATCTTCCTTGTGGATGAAAAGAGATATTTCTTATAGCTGCAGTCTTCTTCCTGCCAGGAGAGACCCCGATGAAGAGAGATGAAGAAGGGGGAGATGTGGTCCCATATCACCTGACCCTGTGGTTTAGGGAGGAGGAAACACTGGGGCATGAAGGCAAGATATGCTTTTGATTGCCCTAGTTTCTTGGATGTTGTAAGAGAAAGGCTGTTGTGAGAATAGTAGAAATTGAGAAGATTGAAGGAAACTATGACGGTTTGGAATTCTTTTTTTTTGTTGTTGTTAAGTTTGATTTAAAAAAAATTTTTTTTATTGGTGCACTGTATTCATACATCATAATGGGATAAAAAAAAAACTTTTTTAGATATACATGCACACATCGCCCAGTTAGCCCCTACCCGATCCCCACCCTATTCCCTCCCCATCCCTCCTTCCCATGCTTGGCTTAGTGGTTGACATCTAGTATTATAGCAATTTATGCAAAATTAACAATGATAATCTCACATAACAGTTTCCTTTGTCTGACACCAAGCTTTTGATGACTTAAAGATGACATTTCAATATTTCTTTTTGCTTTCTTTTTTACCAGAGGATATTTTTTTTCTTTTTTTAAGGTGAAACTATCATACATTTATTTATTTATTTATTTATTTATTTATTTATTTATTTATTTATTTATTTTGGAATTCTTATTAAAGGGACTGAATGTGAAGTGTAAAGTCAAGTAGAAACTGTGGTGAATTGTTTGACTTCTGCTGGGATGAAAGTCGACCATGGTCCCAATGTTTGTGTTCCAGGCTCCCCAAAATTCATATATTGAAACCTAATGACCAATGCAACAGTACTGACAAGTGATACTTTTAGGAAGTGCTTAGGTCAAAGGTCACAGACATTATGAATGGGAGTAGTCCCCTCATAACAGATGTAAGGGAATGTGACTGAGCCTTCCACCCTGCTGGTGGAAAGGTGTCATCCATGAAGATTGGGCCTTCCACCAGATACTCAATCTGTCACCACAGTGTTCAACTTCCCAGTCTCTAAAACTGCAAGAAATATATTTCTACTACTACTTATCTGCCTCCCAATTAATGTCATTTTTATAGCAGCCTGAATGTGCTATCACAAACCTTTAGAATTTTATTAGTGCTAATCTATAGGACTGTGAAATTATTTATGTCAACATTCAATTATTTAGAGTGACTATTTTTTCACATAGTCATTGACTGTAATTTTTATGCATGAATAATTGTCTGTGTTTCTTGTTCACATATTTTATTAGATTTTCTAATTCAATTTCTTTGACTATTTATGATAATAGCTCTTTATTGTATGTGCCTCATATACTTTTGTCCATTTTGTGTTTATTTTTAAGCTTTTTTCAGTGTGCAGAAGTTTTCATTTTTATACACTCAAATCAACTGAACTTTATATTTTCTGCTACTTCTGTCAAACTTAAAAATATGTATTATTGAAGCAATCTAAATATTACCAAGATTTTTCTTTTTTCCTTTTTTAGTTTGAAATATTTGGTTTGCTTGGTTTTATTTTTCTTTGTTTGTTTGTTTGCTTTGTGAGGATATGTGTGGTGCTGCCAATCTTAATCTCTTTTTTTTTCCTCTCCAAATGGCTAATGCATTGTATAATTAACTTTCAATTATTCACAAGGTAGAGAGGCTGGCATAAATGCATAGTTATAATATTACTACTAACTTCCCAATTGTTGTACCAAATTATCATTTCTCCCTGTAAAATTTTATTTCAATAAACTATTCAAAGCTTCAGCTAATAATGATAATATTTATCTTGGCAAAAAATAAAACTGGTTTCTGTTGTCGACTTTACTAGGCCTTAGTTTACATAGCTACATTTATTAGTCCATTTCTTGTTACTAGACAAAATGTCTGAGGCAAGATAACTTAAAAACTAAAGAGATTCTTTCGCTTACAATTCTGGAAGTTCATGGGCATGAGTTGGCATTGGCTCAGTTCTGGTGAGGACCTCATGGCAGATGGTATTTCAACAGTAGAGCACATGTGAAAGGGAGAGAGCACAGGACAAGACAGGAAGCCAGAGTGATCAGGGGGCAAGCCCCGCTCTTAGAACAAGTCCTCTTGTGAGAATTAACTTAGGGCTCCATGAGAACTCCTTTAATTCCATGAGGAGAGTGCTCCTTATGACCTGAGAGCCTCCCACTAGAATTTGTCTCTTAATGGTTTTACTATCTTCTAAAATTATTACTCTAGAGAGCTTGCTTCCAGTATATGAACCCTTGGGTGGGGAGAACCACATCAAAACCATAACATCGACATTATAAGACATTTGTTTTAGGCAATTCTCAAAGTCTTTCTTAGCTTTGAAATTGAGCTATTTTTATGAGCCTAGCGAATATCTATCATTGTACTAAAAATATAAATCAACCTGTCTTTCTTATAAAAAGGGTTAATGCTGTATTTCTCATTCTATATCTAACCAATAGTCACTTTTCATAAAGTCCATAAGCTAAGAATGTTTTACAATTTTAAAGAGTTGTTAGACAATAGCGACTGGAATATCTGACAGACTCTAAGGTGATGGGGCCCCAAAGCACACACTATATCTTAGCTAGTACTTTATGGAATCATCTTGCTGACTCGTGCATTTGTGTTAGAAGTCATATCATTTGTTGTCATTAACAACCCTCTAGAAGTACCCTCAGTAAAGATTATTATGTCTACTGTATTTACTTTCTTCTTAGGCAAAAATTCAAAACACATTTCTCAGACTCTTTTGTGGTTAAAACTGGTTATTGACTGGGCCATGCAGATTGATATGTGGGCAGATGTGATGTAGTTGTTATCTAGACTTCTCCTAGGTCCATCACACTGTCTATTGTATAAACCTGTTTGTTAGAGGTAGAAAATCTATCAGGAATCACTTACACTTGAGGAGATGGTGAAATCATAAGGTAGAGAGAATGTGTCACTGACTGGTCAGGTGAGAGCTACACACAGACAAAGAATATTGCATTGAACTTCATCTGATTAGCAAAATGGTTGGTTAATACAATGAAATGTGGGGGCTAATTACAACAGCTAAAATTAAGTCAAAAGTCTCACTGCTGTAATCCCAAAGAACACATGACCACCACAGCTTAGGGGAAAAGAAATGTTTTTGCTTATAGTTCTGGAGATTTTGGAGGTTTCAGTACAGGTTATGTCTGAAGCTCAGGGCATGGCAGTGGGAGGGAGGGGAAGATGAGAGAGAGAGAGAGAGAGAGAGAGAGAGAGAGAGAGAGAGAGAGAGAGAGAGAGAGAGAGAGAGAGTCCGCGCGCGTGCACAGCACTGAGGCCAAACAGAGGTGAGTAGTTTTAAGTGAGTTTAAGTGCATTTCAACTAACCAATCACAAGCCTTGCTTCTGAAGAGGTAGAAGAGGAAAAACATTGTTTGAACATTCATTTCACCTGGGAAAGTCACAATAATCCTAATAAATGCCTAAGACAAAGTGCTTTCATGCCAGTATGGAAGGTGTTCACTTTTAAAGAAAAATTGTTCTATGGAGGTTGAGGCAAGAGTATGACCAAAGTTAATCTTGTTTAGATCTATGCTGCACCATCGACCTATACGACCTTTATTGACATCAGTCTCTCTGATCTTTCGTTTCCTCGCTGTGAATAGGAGGACGTTACGGCAATGATGAAACCTACCATATAGGATTGTAGTAGAGCTGAATGAATTAATAAACACAACACCAGCACTTCCTAAATATTGATTTGTTGCTATGATTTGAATAAGTCTCCTCAAGGGCCCATGTGTTGTCTTAGTACCCAGGCTATGGCACTATTGGGAGGTGGTGGGACCTTTAGTGGTGGGGTGAAGTGAGAGGTCTTTGGTCATTGGAAGGGATTGTCAAATCCTGATCTCTTCCTCTTTTTCTCTCATTTCTGGCCATGAGGTGAATGGGCTTTCTTTATCATATGCTTGTCATGATATACTATGCTATCCATGGCTGAAAAGCAGCAGGGTCAACTGACCATAGACTAAAAATGCTCAAACCAGACAGACATGGTGGTGCATACCTATAATCCTAATACTTGGAAGGTTGAGTCAGGAGGATTGCAGATTCAAGACAGGCCTCAGCAACTTAGTCAGACCTTCAAATCTTAGTAAAACACTGTTTTAAAATAAACATAAAATAGTGCTTTGGGGGTGTTGCTAAGAGGTAGAATTTCCCTGGGTTTAATCAACAGAGCCCAAAAGAAAATAATTCCAAAACTGAAGGGCAAAAAAAACCTTACTTCTAAGTTGAGTATCTCAGGCACTTTGTCACAACAACAGAAAGCTAACACATTCATTCTTATTAGTATATGAATAAAAGTAAAGGAATTAATTCAATCTGAAAGTTATGTCATACTTACAAAACATCCCTCTTCTTTCAGTCATCACGTTATGTAAACACCTCCCTAGTGTTTCACTTTTGTCTCAGTTATTCATTTTTACTTTCTAGCTGAGCTTTGAAGTCTGATCTGAGTTAGAGATATAGTTGCAACAAGTACATATGATGTAAAGAATATTCTACTTAGATATAACAGGATAAAGGCATAGAGGAAAGTGTGGAGTGTGTTTGCTTAAATTCATTTTTGTAGCTATCATTTTTATAGTGAAGCATTTTTACTTTATTTAGTAGGCCTATGTTCTAAAAGTAAGAGAAATCAAAACCATTTTTCATCTCTAAAAGAAATAAGAATTATTTCTTTAAAAATATAAACTCCAGATTCTTGCAAGACCTCTTTTTATTTTGCATTGGAGGAAAAGTAGGAAATTCAGGATAAGAAAGAAACCAAAGTTGATTTTGGAGAAAATCTTCACATTGCTGTTGGATATATTTTTAAAGTGCTTACAAATAAATAACATTTATAGTCTGGATTATCTTGAGAATCTAAGACTTTGTCCATTGTTTTTAAATCATTGTAGCTGGGTTTTCTTTGTTCAACTTTATAGTTGCTCAGAGAAAAGGCATAAGAAACTATATTCTTATTCAGTATATTATGAAAAGCTTGTTTTGTTTTCTTTGAGGAAAAGGAGATACTTTTATCAAAAGACTTGTTGTCACCTTGTTTGCAGTCTCTTAAACAAGTGATAGTTTATCATGAAGAAAAATATATTCAGACATCATATGGCATATGAACACACTAGTCTCTGCTATTAATTCAAGATTCTTGGTCCATCCTGCATGTTTTAGAGCCTCATATAGTCAAATGAAAGAAATTTTATGTATTTTAGTTCTGTCCCTCTGCTGGCAGTGGAAGTAAATCCCAAAGTATTTCAGCAGGTGCTATTAATATGCAAATAACAGAGAATACACTATTTCTAATAGACCTCCCAACTGCATGGGAGGCTACGCTGTCGGAGCAAATTAGCTTTCTGTAATTTGCATGCTTTTCACAACCTCCTGGGATTATATTTTAGATCAGAGACAATAAAAGCATATGCAGTTAGCTTAAAATGTAACTAATTTTAGACTCTGAAACAATTTTAACCCAACTTCTTTGTGGTGTTAAGCAGCTATATGCAAAGAAACTTTTATAACAGTCTATAATTTTTATAGCATTGATTTGCCTTGAATGGCTCCATCTCACTGCAGCATGAAAACAAATATGAGAACAGACCAGGTGTACAAGTTTCCCAATTGACTGCAAAGACACAAGAGGGAGGTGAATGGGAGGCCTGGGAGCACGCATCATCAGGGCAGTGTAAAAAGATGGTACGAAATGAAAAAAGAGCCTGATGTTGGCCCAGACAGAATGATCATCCGGATATTTTAAAACCACGGAAACCAACCAGAAAGATAAAGTTTATTCATTTATCTTATCATTTAACCTTTATAACATCTAAAATTTAAACAGATAAAACAGTATCTAAATAAGCTAATCATTGTAAATTAACCAACTTTAACTTATATCTTTTAAGTACAGTAAGTTCCTTATATCGTTGGTTTTTTTGCATCTGCGGACTGAACCAATCTCAGTTCAAAAATATTCAGAAAAAATTTGTAACGGTACTGAACATGTACAGACATTTTTCTTGTCATTATTTTCTAAACAATATAGTGTGACAACTATTTACATAACATTTATACTTTAGTAGCCCTATATATTTGTTTTTATAAGCAATCTAGAGATAATTTAAAGTATACAAAAGGATTCCAAAGGGTATATGCAAATACTATGCTATATTATCTTAGGGATTTGAACATCTGGACTTTGGTATCTATGTGGGCCAGCAAATAATTGGAGAACCAATACCCTGCAGATACTGAGGGTTGACAAGAATGGGTTTTGGGGACTACTATCCCATGATAGAAAAGTTTCTTGAAAACTAGTCAATCAGTTTGGCAGTACCAAAGTCATTGGAAATATAACATAACATCATTATGTTGTTATGAAATTATTTTTTAAATTGCTCTATCAGTGAGAAGATGAAAATTGTGACAACTAGTGTACCTTTCTTTAAGGAAATAAATTATTTTGATCTTTCTCTGGCCTAGAAAAGCCTGGCTTTTTGATAAAAATATTTAAATGATTTTTTAGCTTTTTATTGCCTTAAGTCCATAAATGAAAGTAAGATGGAAATATAAAATAATTAGATGTTTTAAAGTTGAAATGCCACTTTCCAATATTTAATTTTTGATCTGCAGTTCAAATGATCTAATGACAATTATTCTGCATTTCCTTTCACTTATATACATGTGCTCCATCACAGTTTAATATATATATCACATAAGACAATGTCATAAATGGAAGTTGCATGTTTCTTACCCATCATTTCAGCAACCAACAACTTAACACAGGTAAAATGGCTTAGAGGAAGAATAAAAAACTGAAAGATAACTTTGCAGTCAGGCGTGGTGGTGTGTGTCTGTAACCCCAATACTTGGGAGGCTGAGACAGGGAGATTGCAGGCTTGTGGCCACCTCTGCAACTTAGCCAGGCCCTCAGTAATTTAGTGGGGCATTGTTTCAAAATAAAAAGTAAAACAGGGCTGGGGGTATAGTGTAGAAATAGAATACCCCTGGGTTCACTCCCCAGTATGAAAAAAAAATTTTTGCTATGAAGAAAGAATAAAATGCAGTAATTATTCCAATATTTCTAGTTATACTATAGAGTGATTCAACTCAAGAGATTTCTACTCATTAATCTTGCTTATATGAGCCGGGCGTGGTGGCGCATGCTTGTAATCCCAGCATTCAGGAGGCTGAGACTGGAGGATCGCTGTTCACAGACAGCCTCAGCTACTTAGGGAGGCCCTCTGTAACTCAGTGAGACCCTGTTTCAAAATAAAGAATAAAATAATAGGGCAGGGGGTGTAGTTCGGAGGTCAAATGCCCCTGGGTTTTCTTGCTTATAGAGCAAAATAAAAAAATTCTTGCTTATAGAGCAAGATAAATGAGTAGATTAAATCTTATCTTATTCTCTAAGACTTGAGAATCAATTTGCCATAAATAATTTGGCCATTTGAGAATATTCTCATCTACAAAGAAAAAAATTAAATATGATAACTTTAGGTAAGCCAATACTTAGTATTTCATACATATGAAAAAATAACATTTTTTTCTGTGAATCCAAGTCAGAAAGAAGTTATCTTTTACTAAATGATCACATTTTAAAAATTTGCTCTATGATAGAAATGTAAAGACTTTATATGTAAAATATATATGTAAAGCAATACATTATGAAACGTTCTCTTTGTTGTTGTTGTTGTTTTGTTATATGGGATCAACAGCGAGGGCCACATTCATGGTAAGCACAGTGAGCTCTCCCCTCAGCCCCATAGAAGTTCTTTGGTTATTAAAAATAGAAATACTGAGAATAATGACAAGTTTGTGACAAAACTGAGATCTACTAAGAAGTAAATTTACTTTGACAATTTCTATGACAATTTCTTCAGCTTGTATAATTTTAGTTTTCTTTATGCTGAAAAACTGAATCCAGTCTACTCCATGAATCCTTTAAAGTCCTGCTCAGACCCAGGCTCATCAACAAAGCTTTAGTAAAGCCATTAACTTAAATTTCCCTTTTTAACTTAGTAAACCCAGAAAGAGTCTGAGTTGGAGAATCCCATAATTCATTCAAGTATGTGTGCGTGCATGCGTATGTGTGTGTAAATTTTTTTTTTTTTTTTTTTTTTTTTGCAGGTCTGGGGATGTAACCCAGGGGCATTTGACCTCCGAGCTACACCCCCTGCCCCATTTTTTATTCTTTATTTTGAAACTGGGTCTCAGTGAGTTGCAGAGGGCCTCACTAAGTAGCTGAGGCTGTCCTCGAACTGCGATCCTCTGGTCTCAGCCTTCCGAATGTTGGGATTACAAACGTGAGCCACCACACCCGGCTGAATAATTTTAATGTGTTAATTTCTGTGTGTCAATTTTTTCTCTCACCTACAATGTCAGACATAAGATGAATTTCATATTTAATATGTCTTCCCCTTTCTTTTTAAAGATGTTTATTTTTTCTCACTTGGATTGGGAAACTATGAAAACACAGAACCCATTCCCAGATTCATCTGGAGTTTTCCTCTTTATGTGGTACATCACTGACTTTTTTTTTTTTTTTTTTTTTTGGTGGTACCGGGGTTCCTGAAAGTCCTTCTACCTCTGGGCTACACTCCTAGACCTATTTTATACTTTTCTTTATTATTTGGAAACAGGGTCTCTTAAGCCAGCGTGGCTGGCTTCAAACCTGCTTGATCCTCCTGTCTCCACCTCCCAAGCACGGGGATTACAAGAGTGTGCCACCATGCCCGGCTCATCATTGATTTCTAATGGCTTAATCTATCAACTTCTCTGGGTAGGGGTGAGGATTATCCAATGCAGTATTCAAACATAATCTGGAGGGAGACTTTTATAGACAATGGCTGGCAGTTCTTAGTATACCAATATGGAGTAGTACTGCTTTGAGCCTACAGCATCATCTGAATGTCCTCACCTTTAGTCACTAAGCTAGCACCCTTATGAACAAAGCCATTTTGTCCTCTGCTTTCCTCGTGGAGTGGATGTTTGGGCATGGTCTCCTTCTGCCTGACTTCAAGTCAAGGAGAACTTTTTTTGGCAGCTGATGAGAAACATTCTGGTCAGATGTGTTCAAGGCCTCAAATCTCAGACCTTTGTTTATTTTTACTGAAAAAGAGCAGAGCAGGCCAACTTGGCTCCATGGCCCTCACCTGAGTCGTGCACAATAGTAGTACTCCGCATCCGGCCACAGAGAAAACTATTTAATCCAAGAACAGAAGACTATTATTTTTTTAGCCTGAGCAACTAAAGGTTGATTTACTGGGTATAACACACAGACAGACCTCAGATTTAAAAATTCAGAAGTTTCACCTTTTCCAGAAGCCATTGATCCCTGTCCTCCATCCTTATACCCCATCCTACTCTAGCACTAGAATTTCTCTTTCTGATAAAGTTTTGACAAATAGTTCTGGTAAATATTTCTTTAGCAAATTCCCCATACTATGCATTTTTTCTTGTTTTGCTGGTCTTCGTGGCCTAAATTTGCTACCTCTGATTATTCCTAGAATCCCTCTTCCTTGTGATAAGAGATGAGCCCTCCACATTAACCTCCCCAAACCCTGTCCAAACGCTGATCATTTTTACTGTCCTGGGGAGGAGGACCACAAGTTGCAGGTATTGACGATCTTTTGTGTGCTAGCTACTATGGTAGGGACATTAGGTTATTTCCTTTAATCTTTACAATCACCCTTGGGAGCAGATAACATCATGCTCATTTTATTTTTATTTTTATTTTGTTTTGTTTTATTTTATTTTATTCTATGGTATTGGGCTTGAACTATGGGGTATTTCCCCTCTAAGTTACATTCCAGCACTGTTTTTATTTGTATTTTTATTTTGAAACAGGATCTCAAAAATAAGATTGATGAGAGTCTCACTACCTGCTGAGGCTGTCCTCACTACTTGTGATCTCTTGTCTCAACCTCCCAGTACTGGGACTACAAACGTGTGCACCATGCCCAGAATGCTCATTTTAAAGATGAGAAAATTTAGTATTTGGGAAGCCAAAATGAAACTGCATGAAAGCGACAGAGGCAATATTTCTATTCAAGGTGGACTGGTTGTAGTTTCCATGTTTTTTTTTTTCATTATGTATCTAGAAATGAACAACCAAATGCACAAAAACAGAGACACACAAACACACAGAATGCCTACTCAGAAGCACAACACTCATAATAATCTTTTTTTTTAAATAAACTGGGGACAGGAGCATTCTACTTCTAGGCCACACTCACAGATCTGTTTTATTCTTCATTTTGAAATAGGGCCTCAATAAGTTGTTGAGAGTCTCCTTGGATTTCTGAGACTGGCCTGGAACTTGCCCTCCTGTTTTAACTTCCCAAGTACTGAGAGTTGTAGGCCACCATGCCTGGCATTATATTACGCTTTGCCATTAGGCAATTTAAAAAATAGTGATTTTTAGCAATAAGAGAAATACTAAATATTATAAATACTTATAGTTTTAGAATGTCACAGGCACTGATTCATATTTCCACATCACTCCTACCCACACAAGAAGACCTGGTGATCTGAAAAAGTCCTTTCCCAAAACAGTCTGCTGGTTTAATCTCCCACTTTTGTACCTACAGATGACCCTGGCTATGATACCAAAAGGATACCCTAGCTCCAGGGCACCAGGACTTAGGTGGGAAGGGTGCTCTGCAGACATCTGAATGGTATTGGTGTAAGAGGCAATTAGGCACCTTCCCTGTCAGAGAAGACGAAGACCCAGATTCTGAATGTGTACCCTTGTTCACACCAGACCTAGCAGCCATCCTGTCCTGCAGCTCAGACACCCATGAGCTGGCTCCGGACCCCACAGTCAGGACTGACTCCAAATCTGCTGCAAAGCTCTGCTTGTGTGTGGCTAAGTCCTCACAGCTTGAAAGATTGGGGTTGGGGGGGTGAAAGGGATCTCGCCATTCCTCACAGTTCTTTCCCCTTTTTTCCTATCTGCACTCTCGTCTTCTTTTAGCTTTCTGGAACACGATTACTCTTCAGCAGACCATGATAATGAGTGCTTGGGAAAAAATGAAATTAAACTGGTGTTTCAGGAATTCTTTCATAATGTTATTTGAACTAGTTCTTATTAATGAGCCCAATGTATTTGTCATCCAACTGAAGTCCTGCAATTATTTAAATGTGTAAGTGAAACCATTCTTTATACCTTCATTCACAGTCCATTTAAGTCAGAAACTGAGTTTACTTGGTATACGAACTGGGCATTAGGCACCATTTGAGCAGCTAAAGAACTATCAACAATTGAAATGGCCCAGAATAAATATATGTACAATTATTTCTATATTGGTTGTTCTTCATAGTTGAAAATGGCATTTCTGATTGAGTTACTAATAACATGCCTAAATGTAACTTCATGGCTAGAATTCTAGAGTATATTTTTCATGGAATTTGCTATGTATAGAGCATTTATGGTGTCTTGTTTATTTCTCAATGTAACTTAGATAATGATGTGCCATTATTACTACTATTTACCATTAAAGAATCTAGATCTAGAAATGTTAGATGGCCCAGGATCATAAACCAGGGATGGAGAGAGCAGAGTGCTTGATATACCAAGTCTATGCTTACCATAAATAAGCATTGTTCTTCTTTCATAACTGTTATTCAGATTACCATGTTAGTTATCATACTTGAAGAATGGTCATTTTTATGAACTACAAAGTCCATTTTTAAGAAAGACCGGTTATTTTGCTTAAATCAGATATACTTAAATTTTTATCTTTTTTCTGCAATTCTTTGATTGAAGTAATCGTTTATATTTTGAGTATTTAAATTAATTATTGTTTGCAAATAGAAGATAATTTTGTAGTAAAGAATCTGAAAAAATTCTTCAAGACATCAGTTTTGTTTATAATTTTTATCCATAAACTTAATCATTCTATTTAATTTTAAAATTCACCATATAATATATATACATCAACAGAGTAGTTTTCAGTAATATATTCATATATTCTCAATTATTTTTTTCTCTTTTTCTTTTTTTTTTTTGCGGTACTGGGGATGGAACCCAGGGGCATTCTACCTCCAAGTGATACTCCAAGCCCTATTCTTTTATTCTTTATTTTGAAACAGGGTCTCACTAAGTTGCACTAAGTAAGTAGCTGAGGCTGGCTGTGAACCCGGATCCTCCTGTCTCAGCCTCCCAAATGCTGGGTTTAAAAGCATGCACCGCCACTTTCTTAGAGACTGTGAAATATACTGGAAAGCTTTAATATATAGTTTTATACCTTGATGTCTGTGTGTTCAAAGTCTTGTAGATTTTTAGGGTGTGTGTGTGTGTGTGTGTGTGTGTGTGTGTGTGTGTGTGTGTGTGTGAGAGAGAGAGAGAGAGAGAGAGCGAGAGAGAGAGAGAGGGAGCACATGAAAAATATTTGATTATGTCATTTTGAACAGAGAAGAGGAAAGGATTTTATTGACTTCATTTCTTTCATATCATTTTACTTTGGCAATATTTATTGAATATTTCAGGATAATTAATGTGTGGAAACAGTAGACTACAGTGAAGTATAACTTACTAGAAATTCCTAGTATAGCCTCTCCCCATATTGCAATAAAGTATCCATAAAAGTAGGAGAAAAGATAAAAATACACAAAATCTCCAGTAACTGACATTAGAGATCTGGCCAGAGGTAGGGAGAATATCATACTGCTTACAAAATCCAAAGAGTTGAGTAAAATAGCATAACTAACAGCTATGCATATGGCGGTAATATAAAAGATGCCACTGGCTTAAAGGGGAGAAATCATTTCTATCTCTGGCATTGCCTACCTCTGAAGAAGAAATACCTTTTATCCCTACCCCAAGAAAAATTTTTCTAAATAGCTATTTTATTTTGACATACTTAAATTATGTTTCTCTTCCTCCATCTTTAACTTTCTCCTAGAATTCAGAAAACAAAAAGGTAGAGAATATGGAGATGCTGATGGCAATCCACTTTCTGTTTGAAGTCTCACCATAGGAAACTTAGTGCTGTGGATGGGAACAGTGACAGGAGGATGTTTTGGGGAAACCTGATGATAATTGGTTATTCAAACATAAACTGTCTCATGTTGCTGAGTCATGTGATGAATGCTGGAGATAAATTTAACTTAACCCAGTAGAAATACGCTCAAAATCTGCTCTGCAAACATAGATTGAGAATGGAAGCTTAGTGATACTTAAGTATAAGTGGTGCTAAAGCCAGCCATAAATACCAACTCCTAGAAAAATTCAGAGTGTGAGTATATTACTTCAATTTTAGAATCATTTGAGAGTGTTAAAATAATGCTTGGTATTTGGGCAACATGTAAGAATATGTGATTCATGTCAATCAGGAAAACAAGAGGTATATAAAAATCAAGCTGAGTTGGAAAAAGCAAGAAAAATTAAAACATGAGATGAATAACATAGGAAAGAATAATAAGTAAATTAACAATGCTCAAATTAAAATTTTCACTATGGAAATTCAAGAACACAATTGAGTTGGTATGTGGAACGCAATCTTTAAAAGCTCTCCCAGAATATTAAAGAAAATAAAAATTGTGAGAGAAGTTGATGCAAAGAGACAAAGACTTAAAAACATTTAAAGGAATAAATAGTCAAGATAAATTAAAGAAATTATGTTTTAAGCTGGAAGCTCTTCAAATTTAGGAATATTGTGGGTGAAATTTGACTTATACCTTAAAAAACCTGCAAACATTCAAGGAGAATGAAACAGGTTACCTATAGATAAACAAAATTAAATATGGTCCTTCACATATTGAACACCATGAGGCTGATATTTGATAGTCTTCAAAAGTCTTTGGGGAAACATTTGTAATTAAAATGTGAATAACATTCCAAATTTGTATTAATATGTAGGGAAAAAAACATTCTCAGGTACGTGTATGGAAGGCTAAATTTAGAATCCATTTTTCTTCTTGGAAAAAATGTATTTAAAGACTTATTCCAAGCAATTGAGAGATAAATCAAGATTACAATGTCAAGAAAAGGAAATAGGATATTGAATACATTTTTTTTTCCTTTTTCCATTGCTAGGGATTGAACCCAGGGCCTCCTGCATGCTTGGCAAGCACTCTACCACAGCAACAAACCTAAAGCTGAATCATTTTTTAAAAGTGTTATGATTCCAAACAATGAAATCTGAATAGCAAATATTAAGTTAAAAATTAATCGGTGTTCCTATAACCAAAAAATACAATACAGAAGTCTCAAAATTTTTGAAAGAAAAACATAATATAAAATAAAATTAATATTAATCAATGTCTAAAATTCTGGTTTTTTTTCTGTAGGTACTGGGGATTGAACGTAGGGGAATTTGGTCTCTGAGAAAAACCCCTATCCCTGTTTTACTTTTAATTTTGAAACAGGGTCTTGCTAAGTGGCTGAGGCTGTCCTCAAACCTGTGACCCTCCTGTGTCAGCCCCTCAAGCACCGAGATTACAGTGCATGCACTACTATGCCTAGCTGTATATCTAAAATTCTAAACAACAATGTATAAGAATGAAGTGAGATTAAAATTTTAATAATTTTCTCATTATTGGTAACATTTAAAAATGCTGTTTTTGTCTTTTAAAGTCACCTTTAAAAACTAAAATACATTCTCATTAAAAAAATATGTCAAACCATGTAGATATGTGGATAATTAAAACAAATTCCTTACTTATATCCTCTATTATTTATAAAATGCAATCACAAAATATGACTTGGTTTGTATTTTCTGAAACTATAAATAATTAAACAGAATGTAAGAAAATGCATATATATATATTTTGTATGTCTATATATACATTATTATACATATATTTGGTATATATATATGTATTTATTTACATGTACTTATATATGTAGTATATGTAGGATATTGCATTTATATCTGTACCTATATTTTTCTTTCTTTTTTTTTTTTTTTTTTTGGTGGTACTGGGGGTGGAGCCCAGAGGCTTTCTACCTCCAGGCTATACTCCCAGCCCTATTTTATATTTTATTTGGAAAAAGGGTCTCACTAAGTTCCTGAGAACCTCTCTAAATAGCTGAGGCTGGCTTTGAATCTGAGCGATCCTCCTGTCTCAGCCTCCCAAGTGTGGGGATTACAAGTGTGCGCCACCATGCCCGGCTTGTACCTATGTTTTTCTATAAAGTCCTATATATGACATATAAAGTATATATTATATTATTATTATTATTATTATTATTAATTATCATTGTGGGTGGGTAATGGGGATTGAGCACAGACACATTCTACCTCTGAACTACACCCATATCTTTTTTTATATTTATTTATGTACTTGTTTATTTATATATTTATGTATTTATTTAGTATGTGTGGATGAGTGTGTGTGTGTGTGTGTGTGTGTGTGTGTGTGTTACTGGGTATTGAACCCAGGAGCATTGTACCTCTGAGCTACACCACTAGCCATATGTGTGTGTGTGTGTATATATATATATATATATATATATATATATATATATTTTTTTTTTTTTTTTTAATAGTGGCTGAGGGCCTCACTAAGTTGCTCAAGTTGGCTGAGAACCTCTGATCCTGCTCTTTCAGCTTCTCAGGTACTGGACTTACAGGCTTGTGCCATCATGCCTGGCTGCTCTTTTTATTTTGAAACAGGGTCTCTCTAGGTTATGAGAGTCTTGCAAAGTTAGTGAGGCTCATCTTGAACTTTCCATCCTCTTGTCTCAGCCTTTCAAGTACTGAAATTATAGGCATGTAAAGCCATGCTCTGCTATAATAATTATATTTTAATTTTAAAAGTTATATCATAGTATGCATGCAAATTTGAAATTTGCTTTATACTCTCCAAAAACTGTGATAAATTCTTCTTCACCATATATAATTAAGTTTTACATATATTAATATATCCACATACATATTAAATATTGTTGTTTTACTTTATGATACCTACGTTAATTATATAATATATTAGACAATTAACAAAAATATTATAATTTCCCCAGACAATGAAAGCCCCTTGAGAGGGTACTGTTTCTCACTACTGTGCTTTGTAGCTGCACATATGTGTATATTCAATAAATAATTTTGGTGGCAGTTGAACACAAAAGAAGAAGAAAAAAAAGACAAAAAATGTAGTTCTTCATTCTTCTAGTTAACTAATCTGAATATTGCAAAGGTGACAAGCTGATAAATTTAAAGATAGTTAATTGGACTCTTAATCTATATTTTGCTTTGCTAATAGAAGTATTTCATGTTGTAACTATAAAAAGAAACAGGAAGAAATTACTAAAATACTGGAAAAGAAGGAAGAGAGTTAAGACTTCTAGTAGATAGTAAGGTCATGTTTTCATTTGTGTCCAAATTAGCAGATAAATCAGTGAAATCCAATAAACATTCCTACAGAGAACAATTTTGGTGAAATGGGTATTTTTTAATATAAAAGATTTTGCTTTGTGATTCCAAGATGGACAATTCCACAAGGAATAAATAAATCAGCAATATGTTGAACATTTCCTTTTAACTGTGTATCAGAGGAGTTAACTGATTATCAATAGTGATAAATTGAAGTTCCTGTGTTCTCAGCAATTCTGACCATTCAAGCATACAGACAAGGGTTTGGAAAGTCGCCTCAATATGGAGAAACAGAGTATCACCCTGAAAATCTTATTTACTTAAAAAATAAACAAATAGCCAAATCTGCCATGTGGTTAAGTTAATTAAGCAAAGAACTTACACATGATAAATACACACGCACAAATATATAGCAATTTATATTTGTTTATTTATTTTAGTCCAACCAGTTTTCAACTTAAAAACTTAGTTCAAGTTATATCTGATATAAAATGACCAGCACCTTCCTTATAATAGCAGTGCAAATATTTACAAGACTATATATTACACTACATCTTTTCTTATGGGGGCCAGTTTAAATGAGGGCAAGCACCACCACCACAATTTTAAGTGACAGTCCTTGGAAAACCAGTTGTAATTTGCTTGAGTTACTACTATAAGCAATAGATTTAGAGTATTATGAAAATATATGCTTTGTTAAATGCTGTGAATTATGCTGAATAATTCTGAACATGTCTTTTACTGAACTAATGAATCACAGTGGAGCTTATACATTCTCTATAATCAGCGCATAGAAAAATGTATATAGAAATACAGATTCAAAATATATGCTGCACTATTTTAGGAGATAATAACTGTTAGGCAGTGTTCAGTTGAATGGATGAAGAACCTCAATTTGGCAATTCGAGATCATTTCTAATTTGGTAAGGGGCCTCAAAACATGCTTTAGAAGAATTAAGAGACTGGGCTGGACCTGAAATGCTATTTTAATAGAATTTGTGATCTGTTTAGAATTTGCAAAATTAAACTAAATGTATAAATTCCAAAGAACTTGATCTTTGGAATAACATCCTATTTTTATATGTAGACTCTTTTTTCCCCCTTCCCACTTAAATCCTAGAAGGCATGAAACAGAATACTTTTTTTTTTTTTTTTTTTTTTTGGTGGTACTGGGGTTCCTGGAAGCCCTTCTACCTCCGGGCTACACTCCCAGACCTATTTTATATTTTTGAAACAGGGTCTCTTACACCAGCGCGGCTGGCTTCGAACCTGCGCGATCCTCCTGTCTCTGCCTCCCAAGCGTGGGGATTACAAGCGTGCGCCACCATGCCCGGCTCCCAGAATACTTTTTAACAGAAAGTAATTTCTTTTCTTGGAAGTAAGCAAGAAAAATAATATATGATTGCATACTAACTGGAAAGAAGTTTAAAACCGTAGGAATTTTGGAAAATAAAAAATAAAGAAGATAATTAAAATGTACTGCCTAGAAAAATATAAACATCATACATACCCCAAAATACATATGCACAAATATATGCACATATACATAAAATGGATTTTATAAAAATAAAATCAAATAATATGCACTATCTCCCTAACTTATATAAACTATGTAATTTTTTCATAATATAATAGCAACTCATCACTTTATACACCTGTGGTTGCTGGTAAAAATATGATATCATGAGGTGCTACTATGAATCTTTTAGCAACTCCACAGTAGTTTGAAATCAGGTATGGTAGGTTACTTCACTGTAGCAATGTAACATACCTTATGAACAGGGCCTGAATTATTGCTTTTTTCATTATCAATACCTAATATAGCAGTGGAGAAAATGTTAGTAACTCAGGATAACTTTAAAACCAAGTCATGTTTATAGTGGTTATATTATGAATAATACTAAACATTGAACAAATAGTTCTTTCACTATCTAAGAAATCAATTATCCCATGTGTAGAAGAATTTGCTCATTTATTAAGTGACATTCTGACTTTTGACCTTTTATTCTTATTTTTACTTTTGTTTATTAACTTTAAATTTAAATATCAAGCTACAAGACTTGGTTGGTAAAATAAATCAACACACCACTGCTGAACTCCCACATTTCACATGCTCCCCATTGCTGAATATTAATACTTCTAAGAATCCTTCACTCATTGGCAAATTGAAAGTAGTAGGATGTCGTTGCTGGACAATTTTTCATATTCTTATTGAATGTATCTCTTGTATCAAGCTATTTGATTCTATTTTTGGCCCAAATTTCTACTTTGATGATATTGTTTAATTATATTATTTTGTAAGAGCTACTTTGGTATTAAGAACAGGAACCCCTTCCTGAGTATTTGAGAAACTAAATATCTCCTAGTTTCCTCTTCAGTATATGCTACAGTTTTGATCTGAAATAGTCCCCAAAGGTTCATGTAGCCTGTGGTCCAAGTGGAAAGTGGTGGAAAATTTAAAAGCCAGGGACTAGTGGAAGGAAGTTCAGATATTGGGAGTGTGCCCTTGAAGGGGATGTTGAGACCTCCAGCTGATTTATTATTTATTTATTTATTTATTTATTTATTTATTTATTTATTTCTCCCTTTCTTCCTTCCTTTCCCTCCCTCCCTCTCTCTTTCTTTCTTTCTTTCTTTCTTTCTTTCTTTCTTTCTTTCTTTCTTTCTTTCTTTCTTTCTTTCCAGGTCTAGGGATGGAACCCAGAGGTATTTGACCTCCAAGCTACACCCCCTGCCCAATTTTTTATTCTTTATTTTGAAACAGGGTCTCACCGAGATGCGAAGGGCCTCACTAAGTAGCTGAGGCTGTCCGCGAACCACGATACTCCTGTCTCAGCCTCTCAAATGCTGGTATTACAAGTGTGCACCACCATGCCTGGCTGGTCTTTCTTTCTTTCTTTCTTTCTTTCTTTCTTTCTTTCTTTCTTTCTTTCTTTCTTTCTTTTTTCTTTTTCTTTTTCTTCTTCTTCTTCTTCTTCTTCTTCTTCTTCTTCTTCTTCTTCTTCTTCTTTTCTCTCTCTCTCTCTCTCTCTCTCTCTCTCTCTCTCTCTCTCTCTCTCTCTCCTGGAGATTGAACCCAGGAGCATTCTACTTCTGAGCTACACCCCCGGCCCTATATTTTATTTTTTATTTATTTTATTTTTTATTTTTATTTTTTGGTGGTACTGGGGTTCCTGGAAGCCCTTCTACCTCTGGGCTACACTCCCAGACCTATTTTATATTTTTATTTGGAAACAGAGTCTCTTAAGCCAGTGTGGCTGGCCTCGAACCTGCGCGATCTTCCTGTCTCTGCCTCCCAAGTGTGGGGATTACAAGCGTTCACCACCACGCCCTGCTTACTTTTTATTTTGAAATAGGGTCTCACTAAGTTGGGAAGGTCCTAGCCACATAGCTAAGGCTAGCTGTGAATCCCAATCTTCCTGTCTCAGCCTCCCAACTACTGAAATTAAAAGCGTGCGTCACCACGCCTAACTCAGCTGATTCCTTTCTGTTGTTCTGTGTTGCTTTGTTTTTTATTTCTAGATACCATGATATGAATTGGTTTCTTCCAGAAGACAATTTTATCATACTGTTCTTCCTTCTCACAAGCCCCAAAGCAGGGCCAATTGGTCATGAACTGCAACCTCTGAAAGCCAAAATAAACATTTCATTCTTTAAGTTATTTATATCAGGTATTTTGTCACAGTGACAGAAAACTAGCATATTACTTAATATTTTTGGTATTTTTATGTAAAATTTTTACCATTTGGAATATATAGAAATCATATTCTTATTCCATAAATAGTTTAATATTCATCTAGGATTTACTTTGATAGACAAATTTTGCTTCAATAGCCATTGCTTTCTAATCTTGTTTATTGAATAAACAATTTTTCTTATTCTGAATTATTTTCCTTTTCATTAGCCAAATTCTTATTTTTTTAGGATTAAAGGGATGGCTATTAGATCCCACTGACTTATTTGCTAATTTGGACACAAATGAAAACATAACTTTAATATCTGCCAGGAGAAGTCTTAACTCTTCTTTTTCAATTTTAGTGATTTGTTTCTGCTGCTTTTTATAGGTATAACACAGAATACTTTTGTAAAAATATAGACACATAGGTAAAAATATGCACCTACACAACAACAGGAAAAGCACCAGATTTGATAATTAAAAGCATAAAATGTTGAATTTAACTTAATGACAAATCTCTCCCTCTCCATTCTGAAGATTTGAGTCTTTCAGCCTCCTAAAATAAATTAGTCATAGGCAGATTAATAGGGGAAAAGCATATGAATTTATTACTCTGTACATGTAAACAGGGTGTTTTAATGGAGGTACTCATGTGCTCTTTGCCACTGGGTTATATAGAAAGAACTCTGAGCCGATGCGGTAGCACACGCTTGTAATCCCCGCTCTTGGGAGTCGGAGACAGGATGATTGAGCAGGTTCAAAGCCAAACCCTGTTTCTAAATAAAAATATTAAAAAATAGGTCTGGGAGTGTAGACTGGACGTAAAAGGGCTTCCAGGAACCCCAGTACCACCCCCCAAAAAAAAAATTCCAGTTTGGAAAATATCAAAATGTTTTTTCTCACTTGCCCCTTGATTTTGATGTTTTAGGTCACAACCCTGGTAAAATGTGTCAATTTTTTCTTCTAGGATTGGGTTGCTTTGTCTTTTGATGGAATACATTGGCTTCTGTTCCTAAACAGACCAACAGTTTTTCCGGATTAAAATTTTGGCTTGTCCTTTTAGAACTGCAAGCTAGCCACTTGGGCTTCCTAGTGTCCTAGCCTCTCTCTCTTGTAAAATAGCCAAACACAGGGCCAAGTCCATTAGTGCGTGCTCTGCTCTTATCAACCTCCCGAGTTTATTGATATTTACATTTATGATACAGATGAGTTTTTAAAGAGTCTCTTTTTCTGCTGCCTGGTGTTTGCTTTCATAGAGAGAAGCCAGGCAATTGCGAGGGAAGGAGGCAGCCCTTGTCCTGGATTTATTGGCACAGCACACTGAAGAGCAAACACACTACCAAATAGAGGATATTGATAAGGAGACTAAATTCATTTGAAATCACTAAAACTCAGTTAGGGGCATATTGTATTAAGTGAAATGCCATTACTGAAGGGCCCAGGGAAAGACTGTATGCCAAGTCATGAGAGCTTTTCAGCTCACTGGAAGGCAGCCATTGCGCCCACACACTGCATTTGATGGTTTGGAAGAAGAGATAATTTCTGCATAGATCATAAAGGGACTTGAAAATGTCTCAGACCCTAGGAGCACGAGCTTGCGCTGAATAGTCCCCCAGTGAGAGCATGCAAGAGAGGATCTATGCGCAGTGAAAACATATACTAAATGGGTATGAATTCCAACTTTCCCAAAAAGCTCTCTTTCATTATGATTGTGGCCCCTTGGTGTATTTAAAAACTCCACACTAAGGACCATCATTTGATTATTTGATTTTTTTTTTGTAAAACATCTTACTGTTAATAGAGAGGATCGCAACATTCTGGTTTATTTAACATATCAACCATTCGTGAAGAAGATTCTCCCAATTGATATGTCTGCTGCTCAGAACGTAACAGCAGCTGGGGGTCTTGGTTCAGGGATCCTGCTACCTGACACAGGTCTGAGGAAGTAGGTTCAGTAATTCTGTTCTCCTCTAAATAGCCTGCTAGCCCGCACTCGAAGGTTGTTTGAGGTTTGCTGGCTGGATGTCTCGCATGCCGCCCTTGCACTGTTAATCCTGGTGAGCAAGGACAGACTGTAAACACCAGTCCATTTTAGTGATGTGTATAAATCTTGCTCAGCTTATTCAGACTAAGGCAACCCCTTATCTAACAAGCACCAGAGCAGACTTCTCGAAACACTTTTCACCTGTGACAATACCAGCCCAGTTTTGTCCTCGCCAACAATGGAATAAATGTAATATCTCATGTCAGCTAACTCCACATCTTATTTATGCCAAATTCTTCCAGGTTCAGCATTATTAAGACAGCCTTTGCATTACGACTTTATTCCAGAACAGTTTCCTAGAATAGTGTTGCTCTGCAAAGAGGAGAGATTTTTCTTTCAAGAAAAAAGATACAATGACCAGGGTAGTAATGAATTTTTGGCTTTGCTGTACTGTCTCCTCTTACTGTACTGTATGTAATTTTGAGAAATCATACTTCAAACTTGTGATAATAAATACTTTGGAAACTATCAGGGGCTCTGTGAAATAGCATGAGATGATTTATATAGTTGGTAAATAAGACCAACTACTGGTTGGAGGAAGATTGAGGTTATTTACTGTCCACTGAGGGCTTCCACCTGAAAAAGAAACTTTTTTATGCTGGGTGCAGTGCCCCACAACTAAAATCCCAGTACTTGGGAGGTTGAGAAAGGAGGATTACAGATTCAAGAACCACTTCAGCAACTTAACGAGACTCTCAGAAACCTAGTGAAATCCTGTTTCAAAACAAAATAAAAAATGGGTTGGAGGTGTAGCTCAGAGGTACAATACCTCTGGGTTCTACCCCTGGTACCAAAGGAAAAAGAAGAAAGAAAGAAAGAAAGAAAGAAAGAAAGAAAGAAAGAAAGAAAGAAAGAAAGAAAGAAAGAAAGAAAGAAAGAAGAACAAAGGGAGGAAAGATGGAGGTAGGGATGAAGAGACAGAGAGAGAGAAAAAGAAACATTTTTAAGGGTAGGATCCTAATGGAATTATGAATGCAATAGATGTTCATATTTTAGCAACAAACACATACTCTGTTCTTGGGGGCCACAAACACATGGCTTGTCTTTGGGCAACATGCTCACATTTTGTATTTATACAGTCAAAGCACCAAAATAAGCTGGGTTCTACTATACTATACTACTTATGAAAAAATATGTTAAAAATTTTGAATATTTTTCAGATTACTAGAAATATGATTTGTAAGCATGTGTTATGATAGCAAACTGCATCAAATATCTCAATTTTGATACAACCTAGTCCATGTTATTTATTTATGAATTAGTTTCACGAAGAAAATGGAGATCATGGAAAAGAAAGAAAAGTGCCTAGATCATCAATAATTATACTGAACCCTCTTATTTATGCTCTACATAATAGCTAAAAGGTCTCTCACCATTCGGATCTCGTCTTACCATTCATTTGGAAAAATTCTTCAGCTGTTGTCCTCCTCCAGGACAAAAGCTCAGTGCCTGTAAATGGCAACATTACATACCTGTCAGGCTCTGGCTTCTGTCTACTGCTGCCATCTCATTTTAAGAGATTTCTCCATCGCCTCTTGTGGTCCATCAAGCCATGCCTCTTTGGTCTATCTGCTTTTGCATGTGTTTGGAAGACCATAACATGACTGAGTTGACAGTCTTCTATTAGTCTTTAAAAGTTGAGCTTAAATGTGACCCTCTCTTGGAAGCCTGCCTTTATATCACAAATAGACTGGGCAGTGACCCCCTGTTTTGCATGCATACATTATTTTTATAAAAAGTACTTGTCAATATAATTGTTTCTTGGTTACAGGATTATAAACTTCCTGAGAGTAGGAGTCATGTAATTTTATCTTTATTTTTTTAGTACCTCATACAGGATCTGGTTATTTATATGACCATTTATATATATTATATGTAATATATATATATATTATATGTAATATATATATACATATATATATAATACTCATTTATATATATATATATGTATATATATAAATGAGTAAATGGATCAATAAATGACAGCAATTTTTTTAAAAGGCAAAGGAGAAACATATTTAATAGAGATTAGGAAAGAGAAGGTAAATGCCAAATTTCCTTCTTTTAGTGATTTGCAATACAATTCAAGGAGGCTTAGAGCCTGAGTTCTTAGATGATGATATAATGACTTATGTAGTTAGCAAATAAGATCAACTGCTGGTTGGAGGGAGACTGAGGTTATTTACTGCCCACTGAGGTCTTTCACCTGTAAAACAATTTTTTTTTTTTTTTATGCTGGGGACAATGCCCCACACATAAAATCCCAGTACTTGGGATGCTGAGAAAGGAAAGTGTGTTTCTTTACCACCATGAACTACAATTAAACTTTTCAGAGGTATAAAGTAATTTCCCCCCTCCTTTTTTCCTTCTCATCCTTCTCCTCCTCCTCCTCAGCATATATATAATCCAGATTGCACTATCTTTTGGTTCAGAATCTGTCCATTCACTAAATCATAGTAAAAGAAACTCTTGTACATAACCGCTCATGGCTCAGAGAAAACCAATATTTTCCAGGGCGAGAAGAACCATCTTGCTGAAACAAAATAAATATTAGCCTTATGGTATACCAATAAATTTGCATCTCCAGATTGGTCTTTTGTTGACCTTTAAAATAAGAAACGTACTATTTTAACATAATAGTTTAATGCATGGGTCCTGATTTCATCCTTCAATATGACCCATGTCTGGCCAAGGTGGTGAGGGTGTTGTGTTTTGTAGCAAAATGACTGGAAAATGCTAAGTGTTTCCAAATCTCCCTTTTCCATTTTAATATACCTCATTTTGAAATATTACCAATGCAACTATTTATTTAATAGTGATACCCTCAGGCACAGTGTTCACACCTACCACATAGTAGTACTCATAGATACATAGTACACTATACTGTAATAGCTCTTCTTTTCCTAGAACAATTTCCATAAAAAATTAAAAATATTGAGTATGTAGGTGTACAATGCCATATCAGTAATTGGGGTGTCCAGAGAGTGAAGTGTGCTAGATATTTGGATTTTATAGTTAATTAAATTCTATAATTTCCAAGAGAACATAGTGATTAGGAATGTGGTCTTTGGAGTCAAAGTACTTGAGTTCAAAACTGGATTCTGCGATTTGCTAGCTGTGTGAGCTTAATCAATTTTATTTAACCCCTTTGGAACCTCAGAGTCTTCATTCTAAAAATCATAATGATGACATCTATCTCTGGTGTGATGTCAAGACATAATTCAGCACATTTATAAAACATATTCTCATATATTTAGCCAAGTGGAAAATGAAAAAGCTAATAAAAGTTCTACAATCAAAAGAGCATTACAATATTTAAAGCTCTGCATTGTTCAATCCGTTCACACACTATCATAAACCTTCATAAGCCCACGAGTGTGTACAAAGTTGTCTCACAGTCCCAGAACCTTGGGCAGGTTGGAAATGACTACCTCACTGCACAATAAAAGAAGGTTACAAAAGAGTAAACAATAGCCTATCTTTATTTACAATTCTGATGTTTTATTCATTAGATTTTTGCATTAATTTTTAATTTTAAAAATATTTTATTAAAATATTATCTTTATTATTAAGATTTTTGTATTCATTTTTATTTCATACTGTCACCTCACCCTAATCCTGACCCTGTCTTGCCCATGTGTTGTGAGCATGAAATGATATAGTAGAATAAAGCCATTAGGAGCAGATCTGACACATCCTTCTTGCTCAGTACTATTGATATTAACATTGTTTTTTTTAAAAAAGTCACTGCATATAGACAATAGGTTTTGAACTCTTTATATTCTTTATGAGGCAATTGTCCCAATGTATTGGTATTATCATTGAATTCTTTTGGGTCTTATTAACTTATAACCATGAAACTGACCATATTAAATAATTTTAGGACCTTTAGTTAATTAAATTCTATAATTTCCAAGAGAACATAGTGATTAGGAATGAAACACAGTATTCATTGTTCAATTACTATTGTTTTTTTAAAAATTGTAATTTCTGATTTTTTAAATCCTCTCCCCTTATTTGATTGGAGGGGCTAGCTGATTCAGTCCAACACTAAAGTTCATGCTTTCTGACTGACTGGGTCATTTCTTTGAGCAATGGACCTACCGATTCAGTCATAACCCTTGAGCCAGGTGTTTGCACAGATCCAGCACTAAGGGTAAAGCCTGAGTTGTGAGGCTGAGCAAAGGTGGGGCTCTTGAAAATAGAGCTCACTGAAGACTAGTCACTCCAATCACAATCCTCTTTGTGTTTTTCCAAAGAGACATCCCTGATAGTTATGCCCCAACATGAAAGTCCGTGACCCCTGTAAGCGATGCGCTCCACCACCGTCAGACCAGAATATGGTGCTCAGTATGATGTGGTGCATGAGATATTTAAGAAATGTTTCCAATAGCAAACTTGTCAAAATGGATTTGTACTCTCATAAAAGTAATGCAAGGAATGCATGGCTGGTGCTAACCTATACACCATGAATGATAGATGACCAAAAATTAAACTCAAAGGGAAACTTAGCTGATATTATTTTAAGTTGAGTAATATTTGGAGAGGGGGAAATGTTCCTATAACTAATATATGGCTAAGAAGATTCAACATTAGTAACTGAGTGAGAATGTTATAAGCCAAGCCCACACAATATTAAAATAAGTTGAAATATATACAACATTTATGAGAACATGTCAGGTGTAATGCTTGATAAAGTAAGCTTAATGATTAAGAAATTTCTCTTCAGGCTGAAAGAGCCAACTTGCAATTCTGAGTTAGAGTATAATTTTAGAAACTCTTTTGTGTAAAGTCATTCTTTTATTAATGAGATCAACTCCAGGTAGCTGAAAGAGGTAGATTTGTGAAAGTATCCAGGAAAAGGACAAATAAGACCCTCAAAAGCACTGGGAAGTCAGTATGCCATGTTAAAAAATACTGAGAAGCAACCTCATATTCTCTTATGGGGGAAAAGGTTAAAAAACAGTCTCTCATCCAATAAAACGGTTTCATTTGTGTGTTCAGTTCTTTTTTTTTTTTTTTCCCCTGTTTGGGACACTGTTGAAGCTTGTATAAAAATAAAGGGATTGATGGAAGCTTTGCATCACTTTAGACACTTCTCCTTCATTCTGGGTGTGCCATGTTGTGACACTGTGTGACACCCCTGTTATTAAGCCAGACCTCAGTAAAAATGGGCTGTCATAAAAGCCAGAGAATAGATTTCCATAGGCTCACCAGTCACATGCATCAAGTTCCAGCCACAGCCATGCTATGGAATGGAAAGGAGGAAAATGACCTCATATAAGACAGTCCTTCTGCATACGACTCAATCTATTTCTCACTTATAATCCAAGTGTCCTTTCTTCACGAAGTAGGCTACTATGCAGTCGATCAGCCATGGTAAATTATTTCTAGTCAACATGCAAAAGTAAGAAAGGAACCTCAGATATATTTAAGCTTCTGAAATCACATTGTTTTCAGACAACTAGTAATTTGTAGATGACCTTAAGACCCAAGCTTTGGCACACTGCCCCCAAAATGAGTCCTGCTATCTATGTATGTCTTCCTCATAGGCCCAAATGGCTGAGAAGTTTCCAGGAATTCAGAATGTTTCATGCACCATGCAATTGAAAGCAGTCACTTTGCAAAAATCTCAATTACTGATTTGTATCTCTATCACGCAGAGTATTTCTGAGCAAGCGTGGCCTTGTGAAGCAAAGTGGGACACTAGGATATGTCTCAGTGATTGATTTTATATCCATCACATCTCTTCTCACTCATTACTTCAATTCTGTAACTGAATATCACCAGCCACATTGGAGGGAGAGAGAGAGGAAGAGAGGGAGGGAGGGAAAGACAGAGAGAATGCAATGGCTTAGTTAACCTTTTCTGTAACAACTAAACTCTTTCTGTCATTAGTTAGTGATGTGATCAAGGATTACCACTACTACTTTTGTGGAACAGTGTTTCCAGCAATACAACATTAGAGATACTGGATTGGTTATCCTGCATATGACATTCAAATAGGGCCAATTAACTTGTTCATAGCTACTTTATTTCTCTTATTACTTCATGTAATTTTTTTTTAAAAAAAAGTGATCATATCACAGAATACCATCTGCCTAATATTAACTTCTCTGGCTCTGAAGCCTTTTTCATTCTTTCTTTTATTTTTACTTTCTCCAAACTTTCTTTTTTGCTAGATATTATTTGATACAGGTTTTATTTTTTGAAAAGTCATCCTAAATTTTTCTTGTAAATTGTCTTCTTGCCAATTCTTTAAAAACCGATAAAGGTTTTAAAAATGAAGAAAATAGTGTGTGTCTTCCAGATAACAGAAGGTTTAGATGAGTGAACGAAAACCTGTCTATATGTGGAAAAAAATCTGTAGATGGATTTCTATATTCAGTGGAATTAGCTGAAGTCCTTACATCAATATTAGGCATGGAATCTGACCTTTTTTGAGGAATACTTTATGGAATGGGCAGCAGACATTATTTAAGGTCACACGGGTTACAAGGTAGTATACTTACCGTAAGCATTAAAGTCTTTTGGAAAAGGAAATGAGTAGCCTCGGAGGAGAACAGCTCTCAATATTCATGGCCAGAGGCCAGAATGTCAGAAAGAAAGTGATCACCTACTTTTTCAACAGCGACGGCCCCCATATGGGGACCGGAAGACCTCTTTGGTATTCACTATGCACAGGCAAGAAGTGTGTCTCACTCTGGGTCTTGCACAGGCCTCAGCTCTATGCACACTCATTACAAGGTTATTACCGTCGTTACAGTGGACAATGCAATAATATTTTAAATGGGGCAAATTTGGCTCCCAGCTATTCATGAGCTGCTCTTGCAGCCTTGGGGAAAATGGCTTATGAGTGCAGGGAAATCGAATCTGGCCCACATCCCATTGCTTCCTCTACTACAAATGGAAAAGAGCCTCTGTGAGGAATATCCACCGTTCTGGTCCGTATGAGCTCTGATGATAAGAACTGGCCTTTGTGGATAACTCTGAGCCTAATTGCAGAACTGGCTTTGGGCAAAATAGAAAACAAGTGACATTTAGTTGCCCAAGTTCTTCACTAACCTTTTCTGAAGCATTTTCCTAACATCCTGCACATCATCTTCTGACCCTTTTTCTTATTCACTACTTTTCCTCTTATCAAAATGAATTAAAAAAAACACAGAAAGTCAACATTTACCAAAGTGTACTTCATAGGATAATGGCTCCTCATGATATCCCACTATAAAGGGATTCTGGAGTCAAATATATTTGGAGAAAATCTATGAAGAGTGGTAATAGACACGAGCATGTTAGAGGCTTTGAGTAGTTCTAGAGGAGAGGTTCCTATTCATCGTCACGTGGAAATCCAGTTTGTGATGTAGGATCTAATACCTCTTAAAGTTCTTAATGTTTTAAGAAAAGTTTCGAGTTTAGGGTATCCAGAGAGAAAATAATGCTTAATTTTAAGGGCTTTATTATATAAAAGGTAGTAGCACCTCAACAATATTCAAAAGACAGTCTTTCAAACTTTGTTCCCAGAGCAGATATCATAAATGGGAACTCAAAAAAAAAACTATTAAGACATTTATTTCTTCTATTTGAGAAACAATGAATATTCTAGAAGAAAAGTATTGGCATCATGCATTACAATAGCTATTCACCATAGTTTTAACAACTATAATTTATGATAATTATAATTTAGTGAATCAAACATGGCAACTCTGCACCAGCTTATAATAGAGCTTTGTCATCCATCAGGTGACTTCTAGAAACAAAGCTTAGCTTTTGGACATTGTTTTGTATTTGTGAGTAACCACGCCAATTAACTATACTTAGACAAATATCCTCTTAACTTCAAAATAAGAATTTCTTTTCAACCATATTTCTGGTAACTTTCAATCTTAAGTAGTTAGCCAACTGAGTTTCACCCAATGGGAAACTGGAATTCCAGTGAAACAGTTTGTGCACATTACTATCTGGAAAAAGATGTCCCTAGCAGTTACCAGCGTGGCCTTCCTACAGAATTCCTGTGCAAATATGGTACATGTAAAGATTTTTTTTTTTTTTTGTGTGTGTGTGTGTGTGTGTGTGTGTGTGTGTGTGTGTGGTACTGGGGTTTCTGGAAGCCCTTCTACCTCCAGGCTACACTCCCAGACCTATTTTTACATGTTTTAATTTGGAAACAGGGTCTCCTAAGCCAGCGCGCGCAGCTTCGAACCTACGCTATCCTCCTGTCTCCACCTCCCAAGCGCGGGGATTACAAGCGTGCGCCACGACGCCTGGCACATGTAAAGATTTAAAGGTTTGGGAGAGGAAGGAGGCCAGCAGCCAGCAAGGTATCAGAAAATCAGCTTTAATGAAAAGAATCAAAAACTTAAGCCAGGTGTGGTGGCGCATGCCTGTAATCCCAGCATTTGGGAGGCTGAGACAGGAGGAACGTGATTTGAGGACATCCTCAGCTACTTAGTGAGGCCCTTTGCAACTCAGTGAGACACTGTTTCAAAATAAAGAATAAAAAATTGGGCAGGGGGTGTAGCTCGGAGGTCAAATGCCTTTGGGTTCCATTCCCAGTCCTGCTAAAAACAAACAAACAAACAAACAAACAAACAAACAAACAACAAAACTTAAAGTCTCAGCACCTTGCTGGGCGTGGTGGCACATGCTTGTAATCCCCATGCTTGGGAGTCTGAGACAGGAGGATCGTGCAGGTTCAAAGCCCGCCTCAGCTACTTAGTGAGGCTCTCAGCAACTTAGTGAGACTCTTTTTCCAAATAAAATATAAAATGGGTCTGGGAGTATAGCCCGGAGGTAGAAAGCCTCTGGGTTCCATCCCCAGTACCACCAAAAATAAAATAATAAATAATAAATAAATAAAAATTAAAAAAAATCTCAGCACCTTCAGGGTTTGGAGTGAGGTCAGTGGTGAGGAGAAGGGACCCAAGAGCCACCCTCCTACAGAGTCAAGCCACATAGTCCTATCGGCAGGTGAGTCGCCCATGTGGCTTGGTGGAAGGAGTCCTTTTACGCCAGTACTTTGGGGTGGGGGAAACCAAGCATGGAAATGCCGCTCCTCTCCCAATATCTGTAGTCTGCAGAGCAGACTCTCTCAGGGTTTTGCCCCCCCCCCCTGTGAGATCACATTGGGGAGGGACTTTAGTCAACTACCCCCCCTTTTTTTTTTTCTTTGAGGGTCTGGGATGGAACCCAGGGGCATTCGACCTCCGAGCTATACCCCCTGCCCTATTTTTATTTTTTTATTTTTGAAATAGGGTCTCACTAAGTTGCAGAGGGCCTCACTAAGTAGTTGAGGCTGTTGGTCAACTTCGGACTCAGTCTTCTGAATGCTGGGAGGATTTTTTCAGCTAAGAATTCAACCAAGAAACCTATGCAAAATTAAGTCCAATCCTGATTTTAAATTGTTTAACTCTTATAGAATAATGACAAGTGGCCAGGTATGGTGATACAGAATTGTAATCCCAGTACTTGGGAGGCTGAGGCAGAAGGATCTAGTTTCAGGCCAGACTCAAGCTAAATAGTGAGGGCCTCTGCAACTTAGTGAGACCATGCTTCAAAATAAAGAATACAAGCCAGGCGTGGTGGCTCACGCTTGTAATCCCCGCCTGGGAGGCGGAGACCGGAGGATCACGCAGGTTTGAAGCCAGCCATGCTGGCTTAAGAGACCCGATTTCCAAATAAAAATATAAAATATGTCTGGGAGTGTAGCCTAGAGGTAGAAGGGTTCCATCCCCAGTACAACCAAAATAAATAAATAGATAAATAAAGAATGCAAATTAGGACTGGAAATGTAGCTCAGAGGTATAATGCCCTTGGGTTCAATTCTCAGTACCACAAAAATAGAAATTTCAAAATAAAGAATAAAAAGAAAGAGCTGGGGGTGTTGTTTGAAAAATAGAATGTCCTTGGGTTCAATCCTTGGTATTGCAAAAAATAAAAATAAAAAAAATCTAGAATTTACTTTGGAAACAAACAAAAACAATGTTTCTCTATATTTGAGGCTGCTGGGTTATTTTTGAAAGGCATGTTTTAATATACCTACCAAAGCAGAGCTTTCACTGTTTAAGAACTGTAAAAAAGAATTTTGGCAAACAACATGGTAAAGAGGAGGAAAACAAAAAGAAAATATTAAGAATTAATTGAAAACAAAAAGGAAAAAATTCTTCAGGGCACCTGCTTACAGAGTGAGCTTAACCTAGCCTTCAATTCCAAGAAAGAGATACAGAGTTCATCCCATCCACCTGCAAGATTGTGAAGACAGGTGGGTAAGACCAGGCAAGAGCTAACATTCACAATGATATCTTATTTTCCAATTTACCTTGGGGAGAACTGACCTCCTTCATTCTCATTCCTCTATTTAGCCCAAGTCCAAGCTAACTGATAACTCCATCTGCTGGCCTTCCTCGGGTTACCCTCATGGAGGAGACTTCTAACCACGGAATGGCCCCTCTGTGTATGTCTCTGTGTTTGTGATTAACAGCCCTTTTCTCCCTACATCTATACCAAACTGCTCTCAATGCACCCAACATGCTTCTTTGCAAAACATGAAATTCACAGGCAATAAATACTTTGTTCCAGTTTATTCCAGGTAGCTGTTCTCTTGCCACAAAAACAAGGACATACGGAAATGCATCCTTACTTGCTTTTTGTTTTTGTTTTCAGAAAACTTTACATTGTCTGTTAATCTGTGGCTTATGATTGCTACAAGAGTGATAACATGTTTACTGAGCATCTACTATGCAAGATCTTGAGCAATGAGATGAGCCATAAACAAGAAACAAGAAAAAGAAAAAGGTGGTGCATACAATGAGCTATATATTAAACAATCATTCTATAGCTCTGCAGCTCATTAAAGTAAAATAAAATAGCCGGGCGTGGTGGTGCACGCTTGTAATTCCCAGCTTGGGAGGCTGAGACAGGAGGATCTCACAGGTTCGAAGCCAGCCTCGGCTGCTTAGTGAGACCCTGTTTCCAAATAAAATATAAAAAAGGTCTGGGCGTGTATCCCGGAGGTAGAAAGCCTCTGGGTTCCACCCCTAGTACCACCAAAAAAAAAAAAAAAAAGTAAAATAAAATAATCCTGAGAAAAGATGCTTGGAAAGATAATGTATAGGGAAAATTTATTAATCCAAATAATCATATTTGGAGAAAGTTTTAATAATGAAGGGAGAGAAAATTTTTTTTTAATTCCTCTAATCCACTGGGCATGGTGGCACATGCTTGTAATCCCAACATTTGGGAGACTGAGACAGAAGGATTGTGGTTTGTGGACAACTTCAGCTACTTAGTGAGGCCCTTTGCAGCTTTGTGAGACCCTGCTTCAAAATAAAAAATAAAATAGGGCTGTGGGGTATAGCCCAGATATAGAATGCCTCTGGGTTCAATCCTCAGCACCAAAAAATAAAAAATAAAATCCAACTATTAGTGTTAAAAACAGGTAAGAAAAGTCAGACAAAAAATAAAAGTACTTAGCCCAAAACTTGGGAAAGCATTAAAGCTTAGAATGACAGTCTTACTGACAGTTCAGATCTATAACATCACGGGTCAATCGCATAAGCAATGCACTGCACCCTTTGTGACTCTCAAGGTCTATTGTAAATAACGTCAGATCTGTCAGACTCCACAGAGCAAATTGGTTTAATAGTGCTAAAATTAATTAATAAGCTCATGTGGAATATTCATTTGTTCCACAAATATTTGTCTAGCATCTGTCTCACAGATCAATTGATCTGTTCCAAAACATGTATGCTGTGCTGTCCCGTTATACGCACGACGGCCTCATGTCACAGCTACTATGGAAAGATGAACTCCTCTTCCTGTTTTTTCATGCAACTAAAGCTCCCCTTCAAGTGTTCACATGCTTTATTTAACTATTTTTGATGAAAATATTTGTAAAGTGTCCTAATTTCTTTTGAGTATACTAAATGTTCTTTAATCATCCACAAAACAGTCACTCTGTGTGTTTTCTTTGCTTTTTTATGCTTTTCTTGGTGAATTGTGGTCTCACATCATAATGTGGTTCATAGGGATAGTGACGTACACGCACAGCACTTGATGGGATTTTAATAAATTGTGTGATTTATTCAGGAATTCAGACAGTTCAAGTCCTGTATTTGCTTGTTTATATTTTCTCAGTCACTTCCTCATGCTTCAGCTCTGTCAGTGTGCCTTCTCTAAGAACCCTCCCTGCCCTTGAATGTGCCTTTCGCTTTGGACTGGTAAACTACATTTGGCTCACCTTTCTTTAAAACCGTAGTGCCTGATGTAGTATGCATAAAAAATACCATAAGCTATAATACACCAATTTTATGCTATCAGTTTTGACTGTTTGAAGACAGTTTGAGTATTTCCTGCTTCCCAATTATATTCACTTGAGGAGAACATAAATGAATAAGTACCAGGTAACTGAGCTGTTATTGAAATACGCTATGACATACCTTACAAGACAACCGACTGGCTCAGAAAAGGTAATTTTCTCAAAGCCTCAAATTCAAGAAAACTAGTTTGATTTAATTGACTGATTATCATCAACCAGGACAAGAGGATCAGTTGTCTGTGTGTTTGCATCTAGTGTTAAACAAGAATTTTGTCTTATAAATGCCAGTAGTTTGAGGACAGGAAACAGGCAGTGAGATCCTGTTTCAAAGAAGAAGAAAAAAAAAAGAAGAAGAAAGGGAAGGAAGAAATGAAGGAAAAAAGAAAGGAAAGAAGGAAGGAAGAAAGGATGAAAATTAAATGCTTTTCAAATCAAACTCTAAAGTTTCTAAGAAAAGTATAAAATGAAAATATCAAATGGGCTAGAAGCCGGGCATGGTGGCACACGCTTGTAATCCCAGCATTCAGGAGGCTGAGACTGGAGAATGGTGGTTTGTGGACAGCCTCAGCTACTTAGTGATGCTCTCTGCAACTTATTGAGACCCGGTTTCAAAATAAAGAATAAAAATAGGGCAGGGGGTGTGGCTCGGAGGTCAAATGCCCCTGGGTTCCATCCCCAGACCTGAAAAAAAAAAAAAGAAAGAAGAAAGAAAGAAAGAAAGAAAGAAAGAGAGAGAGAGAGAGAGAGAGAGAGAGAGAGAGAGAGAGAGAGAAGAAAGAAAGAAAGAAAGAAAGAAAGAAAGAAAGAAAGAAAGAAAGAAGGAAAGAAAGAAAGGAAGAAAGGGGCTAAAAAATCAACTTCCAGTCTGAGGAATTATGCTTGTCTGCTTCACAATAAAACTGGTCAAAGCTATAAAAATTGCTCTGGAAATTGAAATTGTATGTAAACAACAACCTAGTCAAGAATACCTATGAAAATTGAAGAAAAGTGAGCACCCATGGTATTTGAATCAGGACCATTCCTGCTTTTCCTTATTCCTAGCTCAGTAAGATGGAAACTCCCCCCTATGCTGGCACCAAGAACAGAGTGTCTCTCTCTCTCTCTCAGCACCCAGAGAGGTGCTTCCTTTCTGGGAGAAGCAGGACATTTGCATTCCTCATCCTAATCTCCAGTTTCTCTTTCCTGAGGGTAAGACATGGGCGAGTGCACTTGAGAGACAGGGGTTCCCATTTGAGTCCACCACCCTCTTGTGGAATAGTGGGTCTACTGTGGGCACAGGGGAGTGCCCTGAGACTCTGATCACTTGCCCCAGCTTGTGAGGATCTGGTGATATTTCAGAATAAGACAGCCAGAGGACGTGGAGGAAGATTATGCAGAAAGAAGTAAGGGTGTTATGCAGAAAAGAGCTTGCTATGGTCTTACCACAAGCTCCAGAACCCTGGCTCAGATATTTTGCCTGGGGAGAAAAACAGGACATAAAACAGATAGTTCCTAATTTTCTCCCAAGAAACTGTCCTCTTTTGCAACTTTGAATGATGAAATTCCAGCCTACAGCACTCTAAAGAACAGATGAGGCTCTGGTGAAAGATAATTGGGAGGAAAGTCAAGTCACATGCTAAGCTGTAGGCCAGCTAGTTTGTAGAGAACAGCCAGGGAATAATGTAGCCAGAATGAACCTTCCCAGGATCAGAACAAAAATCAAACATTGATCTCAGAAACTATTCTTCCCAAAGAGCTGAAATTTAAATGGATTGGTTTGCAGAGCAATTTACACTTCAGGGCATAATTGAAAACAATATTAATTTGACAATTGGTGAAGTATAACAACTGAATGTGGTCAGGCATCGAGAGCAGGATACTCTTAGCAACCTCACTGTCATCCCTGGGTGACTGTGGGCACACTCTCTGGGGAACAACATCAGAGACTAAACTTGGAGAGGGAGAAAAGAGACTGCACTAACATAATCTAGTCAGCCACTAAACAAGCAAGCGAATAAAATAAACCATGAAGAGGGGTCGTATGCAGAGCTGCTACAATGTGTGATCTAAGATGTCCAGTTTCCAACTACAAAATCTAGGAAATTAGATGGCAGAATTCAAAGTCACATTCACAGTTTGCATGACCCATCAGAGCACTTGATTTCTCTCCTTCACAGCATATACAGATAAACAGAAAATGAGTGTGTCTTTAAACCTAAAATAATTTCTTTCACATGCTACAACTTCCTTTTGGGATTCACATTAATTTGAAATACACATCAATAAAAGGAGGAATTCCTCCTTTTACTGACTGTCTCTTCAAGGAAGTCAGATTTAAAAGTTTAAGCATTGCACAGCATGGAACATTGAAATCTGATTCATAAATGGAGCAATTAGCTGTATTCTCACCCTTTGACTGTGGAGTTAATCTTTTTTGTTTGTGTGTATGTATGGTGTGTGTGTGTGTGTGTGTGTGTGTGTGTGTGTGTGTGTGTGTGTTACTAGGGGTTGAACCTAGGAGCCTTCTATATCTAAGCTACACCTCCAGCTCACTAAGGGGCCCAGCACCTCAGTTGGTGAGGCTTGCTGTGAACCTGCAATCTTCTCATCTCAGCCCCCAAGTACTGGGAACATAAGCATGTACTACAACATTTGGTTTAGTTAACTTTTTTTTTTTCCCAAACTGAGGATTAAACCTAATTTTACCTCTGAACTACACCCCTAGCCCTATTTTTTATTCTTTATTTTCTAAACAGAGTCTCACTAACTTCCAGGGGCCTCACAAGTTGCTAAGGCTGGTTGTAAATTTGTAATCCTCCTGTCTCAGCCTCCCAAGTTACTGGGATTACAAGCATGTCCACACAAAGAAATAAAAAAGTATGACTCATATACTACAAAAAAAATCATGCAATAGAAACTATGATAGAGATCAGAGATCAAATTTGTGAGAAAAAAATTAGTGATTATAAACACACAGAATGAGAGGAAACCTCTATTAAAGAAGACAAGAGAGTATGATTATAATATTGCATCCTATGAAGAATATCAATAGAGAGAGAGTCTTCCAAAAGGTAGAAATGTTGGCCCTCACTACAAGGGCTCAATGATAAATCTTTTTTTTTTTTTTTTTTTTTTTTTTGGTGGTACTGGGGGTGAAACCCAGAGGCTTTCTAACTCCGGGCTATACTCCCAGACCTTTTTTATATTTTTAATTGGAGACAGGGTCTCACTAAGTTGCTGAAAGCCTCACTAAGTAGCTGAGGCTTGCTTCGAACCCGTGCGATCCTCCTGTCTCAGCCTCCCAAGCACAGGGATTACAAGCGTGCGCCACCACGCCCGGCTTCAATGATACATTTTTAAAATAGGAAATCTTGAAGATGGACTGATGGTAGTTATGAAAGCTGAAAAATGAAAAAAAACTCAAGAAAAATACCTGGAAGTTCCTCAAACCATCAAGCAGAGTTACCATATGACCCAGATATTCCACTCTCAAGTAGAGTATATCCCCAAGAAAAAAAGAAGCATGTTTGCCTAGAAACTTATAAATAAATTCTGATAGCAGCATTATTCATATTAGTCAAGAAATTAGAGATAATACAAATGTCTGTCAAGGAGACAAATGGATACACAAAATGATATGTTCATACATTAGAATATTATTAGGCCATGAAAAGGAATGTAGCATTGATATATCCCATCATGAGTGAACCTTAAAAATATGTGTACTACATGAAAGAAATCAGTTACAAAGGGCCATGGTTTATAGCATTCAATTCAGATGAAAGAACAGAAAAGAGAAATGTATTAAATTAGTCTTGTGGTTTCTTAGTGATAGGGGTATTTGGAGGACATAAGGCATTGATAGTTGAATGATACATGGTTTTTTTTTTGAAATGATAAAATTCTTTGAAACTGATTGTGTTGATGGTTGAACATATTTGTGAATATACTAAAACATGTTAAATTGTACATATCATAACAGAAACAATAAATTTAACCTTATATGTTTTTAAATTTTCTATACATGACTTCTGGGAAGATGGCGACCGACAGAAGCAGCACTTAGGAGTCCTGCTAACACCCGATCTCCATTGCCTCTAAAACAGCATTCTACAAAACCAGAAAATACTATCAGTAGAGGAATAAAAACAATAAATACAAGGGACAGAGAATAAGATTAGAAGACCAGCAGAAAAGAAACCCTCCTGCCTTGCTGCAGCTGGTGCCACACCAGCGCCATCTTCTCTCACAGCTCTGGACACCAGAGACAAAAAAGAAAACAAGGACCTGAAGTGAGCAGCTGAAGATCCATGCATTATAAGTCATCAGTTCTTCTTGCACAAATATCAGCTACAACTTCCAGTAGCTGAGCTCACCAAGCCCTCCAGGGATCCAGAGCAGAGCTCAACACCAGAAAAGAAACCCGTACCCCTCACGGGGGACCTGTGGTGGTGCCATATTACCAGCAGTTGTCAAGTTCAGCACACCCGTCAGAGAACCAGACCAGTGTGCATCAAAATATTAAGTGAAACTGTGGTGCCCACAGGAGAACTCCCATTGCTGCACCTCCAAGGACGCGCACAGCTGCGACAAACTATCTAAGTCTGAGATTTTGTGGTTTAACCCAGTGAAGAAGTAGTGGTGGCTGAGATTACCTACTCTCCAGAGATCTAGAGTGGCATTCAATAACACCATAAGAGAAGTTGTGGTTTCTTGGGAAATCACCCAGCCTAGCACACCGAGGTAAACCCTGCAACCCCGATAAACTCCCTGGATCTGAGATTTTGTGTTAAAACCCAGAGAGGTGGGAGTAGGGTCTGCTGTGGAACATAGCAGAGGCTCAAAAAGACTCAGAATCTGATCAGTAGAAAGTGTGGGGAGAGACCTATGCTTAACACTAGACTCAACTAATAGGATCTCCAGAATTACTACAGATATCCCAATCATGGTGAACAAGGAGATGTCAGACCAGACCAGCCCTAGCTGTGGAAAACAGAGACTCCTCTTCTTACCTGTGGGTACCTCTAAATTCTTACTACTAAGATTAGATCAGAAATAATATCCACAAAAGACAAGATGACAAGACATCAGAAAAAAACAAGCCTAAGAATTCTGAAAACATGAGAACTAGGAACAGTGAAGAAATAAGGAAAATCACAAATATTGACCTACAAGAAATGCAGAAAGGAGAATTACAAATTTTGATCTTCAGTATAATGAAAGGTCTCAAAGAAAGTGTACAGAAAATGAAAAAGGAAATGGAGATACTAAAAAAGAATCAGAAAGACATCTGGAATGAAATGAAAGCATCAATAAATGAAATGAAGACAGCAATAGAAAGAAATTCTAGAAGATTAGATGAAATGGAAAACAGAATATCACTGTTAGAAGACAACTCATTGAAAACTGAAAGCATAATCAACAGTGAACAGAAGTCATTACAGCAACAAAACTTAAACATCCAAAAATTATGGGACAACATGAAATGTCCTAACTATTCAAATAGGAAGAGAGGAATTAAAACTATCCTTATTTGTGGATGACATGATCCTTTATCTAGAAGACCCAAAGAACTCAACCAATAAAACTACTGGAGCTGATTAACCAATTCAGAGAAGTTGCAGGATACAAAATCAATCTAAAGAAATCAGTTGCTTTTCTATAAGCCAACAATTAATGAAAATAAAAAAAAATAAAGAAAGAAAACAATTTCATTCACTATAACCTCAAAACCAATAAAATACCTAGGAATAAACATTCACAAAGACGTAAAAGACTTCTACACTGAAAACTATAAAACATTAAAGAAAGAAATTGAAGAAGACCTTGGAAGATGGAAAGATCTCCCGTGCTCATGGATAGACAGAATAAATATCATCTAAATGGCATTCTGCCAAAAGTGACCCACAGATTTAATGCAATTCCTATCAAAATACCAATAACATTCTTCATAGACCTAGAAAAATCAGTCGTAAATTTTTTATGGAAAAAGCAAAGACCCAGAATAGCCAAAGCAATCCTCAGCAATAAGAACCAGACAGGAGCCATCACAATCCCTAACTTCAATGTATACTATACAATAGTAGTAAAAACAGCATGGTATGGGTACTATAACAGGCATACTGACAAAGTGGAACAGAATAGAAGATACAGAAACAAAACCATATACCTATAGTCAATTAATCTTTGACAAAGGGTTTTTTGACAAAACTCATAAGCTGGAGAAAAGACAGCCTTTTCAACAAATGGTGCTGAGAGAACTGGCTATCCATTTGTAGAAAGATGGAGCTAAATCCTTGCCTCTCACTGTGCACAAAAATCAACTCAAGATGGATCAAAGACTTAGAAATTAGACCAGAGGCTGTGAAGTTATTGGAGGTGAGCATAGATTCAATACTCCAACATATAGGCACAGGCAGTAACTTTCTCAACAAGTCCTCCAAAGCACAGGAAATTAAAGGAAGAATTAACAAGTGGGATGGCATCAAACTGAAAAGTTTCTTCTCATCAAAGAAAACAATCAAGAACCTAAAGAGAAAGCCTACAGAATGGGAGAATGTATTTACCAGCCATCACTCAGATAAGGGGTCTGGAATGAAATGAAAGAGTCAATAAATGAAATGAAGACAGCAATAGAAAGAAATTCTAGAAGAATTTCTGGGCTAATATCCAGAATATACAAAGAGCTCAAAAGACTCTACACTAGTAAAACAAACAACCCAATCTAGAAATGGGCAACTGAATTGAATAGACACTTCACAAAAGAATACATACAAATGGCCAATAGATATATGAAAAGATGTTCAACATTATTAGCCATCAGGGAGATGTAAGTCAAAACTACTCTGAGATTCCATCTAATCCCAATCAGAGTGGCAAACATAAAGAAAGCAAATAACAGCAAATGCTGGCGAGGATATGAAGAAATTGGAACTCTTTTACATTGTTGGTGGGAGTGAAAACTAGTTCAGCCACTATGGAGATCAGTGTGGAGATTCCTTAGAAAATTGGGAATAGATCCACCATATGACCCAGCTATATTACTCTTGGGTATCTTTTCAAAGGGGTTGAAATCCGAAAACATAGTAACATATTCATGCCCATGTTCATAGCAGCACAATCTGTAATAGCCAAAATATGGAACCAACCTAGATCTTCATCAAAAGATGAATGGATTGCAAAATTATGGGAAATACACACAATGGAATTCTAGTCATCTATAAAGAACAAAATCATGTAATTCACAAGAAGATGGAAAGACCTGGAGAACATTATGTTAAGTGAGATCAGCCAGGCACAGAAAGAGAAAGAACATATATTTTCTCTAATATTCCCAAACTAGGGAGAATTAGGGATACCAGAGGAACTTCAGATCTTGGGGGGGAAACCTCAGCAAAGCTGAAATGGAAGGGTAGGAGATGAAGGAGGCTAAGGTTGATTAATGGAGGAGCTACATTTGAATATGTGTGAAAGTATGAATGTAGTATGGTTTACTTGGATACTCATTTTTGAGAGGAGGGGAAGAAAAAATATGGAAGAGGGTAGAGGGCACCAAGCACAGCCTTAATGTATGCCATTTTCAATATGATCCACATAAAAAAATAAAGCTTGAACATTAGCCCTAAAAAAATCTACATTTTGGAAGAAAATAAATACAGTGTGAATAGCAATGGAGGATAGCAGGTATTTTAGAAATGCAATAGCAAACAAAGTTTAATATCAATGATCTATACATAACTTTTACAAATTAATAAAACAGGCACAGTAGAAAAACAAGGGAAGGACAGAAGTGACATTTACAGAGGAGGAAATCTTAATGACTATGAGTCTTATAAAAAGACTTTTAGCTTCAACAAGTAATCATGAAATGTGAATATTAAATAATGAGACAGTTTCACAGCCATAAGATTGATAAAAGCAAAAGGTCAAGGAGCAGCAATGGTGGCAATGAAGCACGGAAGTAGGAACTCCCACAACCAGTCACTTGAGCAGGAAAGCTGGTACAACCAATTTGGAAAGTCACTTGACCAAATCTCACACCCTATGCCCCAGCAATCCTTTTCTTGGGTTATATTCACTAAAATAAGTCAAGCACATAAACTAAATGAGACAAAAATAAAAATTTCCCTTGTACCACTGTTTCTTAATGAAAAATAATTCAGACTCAACACAAATATCCACGAGCAGAAAATTCATGGTTTACTTACTATGGGGAACTAGACAATTAAAATGAGAAACAAATGGAGATTGGTCCTAAAAATACATGAAAAAAAATCAAGGCAATTGTGAAATGTTTTATTTTTAATAACATAGAAAAACTTCCAATAATAGCCCATGAATTTTAGTAAAATCACCAAAACATGTGAGATTAATTAACTTTAAATTCCTAATGACGATCATTCCAGGGTAGAACATTGATAGTTTGGGTTCATTCTGAACCAAAGTATTTATAGAAGTGTTATAGAACAATCAGTCCCAGGGTGTGAGGTGCAGCCCTAAGGTACCAGGAGACTGAAGAAAAGCGACAGAGTCAGAATCCCACACAGTGTAATCTGTTGAGAACTTAGAGTCAGACGCCTGGTCCTACATGCTCCTAGTGAGACCAGTTAGGTCCCTGCTATTTGAATCAGAAGCAGGGGCCTCTATATTGGTCAGAACAAAAGGACTTTATCCAACTGGAGAGTAGGTATTTAATCTTAAGCTAATATCAAAATGTCAGGCACATACCTGGTGCAGGCATCTACATGCTACTCTAATGTTTATGTCTATTTATATTAGGCTAAGAGACTATGCAGAGCCAGCTAACAGATCAAGGTTACTTGGGAGTAATCATAATAGTTAGTACATAGCTGCATACATATCAACCTTGATCCATGCAAGAGGAAATGTTTATTTTTAATGGATTATAGCCCAGTGCGATGGCTCACACTTGTAATTCCAGTACTTGGGAGGCTGAGACAGGAGGATCACAGATTCATGGCCAGCCTCAGCTACTTAGTGAGGCCCTGGTTCAAAATAAGAGATAAAAAAAAGTAGGGCTGGAGTGTAGCTCAGAGGTAGAATGCCCTTGGGTTCAATCCCCAGTACTACAAAAAATATATATAAAATAAAACAAGTACATCTTAATATCAGGATTTAGTGAGACAGTGAGGAGAAAAAGTAGAATAGGATGAGGATTCAGAGCACAGCTTCTAAACCAAAAAGTTTGAGCTTAAGTTCACCCTCTACCACTTACGATCACAATGACTTTATGTAGAATATTTGTCTCTTTTCGTTCAGAAAATGGGTTATTTATAATCATACGACATCATGGGGGTGTTTCTAGGGATCCTTTAGTCAGTGCATATAAAAACTTATAGAATGTTCAACCTGGATTAAATGCCTGATGTTTTTATTTGTTGAAGCATAATTAAGTCTCAGTGATTTTTCTAATGTAATCTCTGCATGTGTTTGAAATATCTCACAACAAAAACTCTAATATTCTTTAAGCTACCATAATTCACACAGAAAGAAAGGTAAGGGGTCTATTTAAGGGACACATCTGGTAGAGATGGATCAGTCCTTATTTAATAACCCAAATATTCAAATTCCTAAAAAGGAAAAGTTAATTATGGGGTAAATATTCTAAAAATTAAGGCAATGACCACACCAAGTAGTTAATTACAGAGTTAAAATGTACTTGTCAAATGTCTTCTGCTTGTTAGGCAGTAGACAAGTTAAAAAGAAAAAAAAATCAACCTATAGTCAACAGATTCCTTGTTCTTATTAACATATAGAAAATTCTCACACAGAAAAAAAACAAGTTTACCTATTTCCTGAATTAGGTATATGCCATATTTTATGACCCTCCATCACGGACATTCTGGCACAAGTAATCAGAGAAGACAGGTTTGTTTGCTTCTCTTAAAGATGAAAATAGAATACTTTTGAGGAAAGTGTTAGCTAAGAGTGACACGGCAAAGAATGGGTGTTTCAAAAGAATGAACTTAACCTGAAGGAAGACATTCTCCTTGTTAGCAAGGCAGGCTTTGATCCACAAGGGCAGGAAAGCCTGGGTCATATGAGCAAGGTGGTGACATTAATATCAGAATTATACTTTATGACAACTGAAGGGGACTCTCTAAGAGTGGCTGTTGATAGATTTGATTCTGAGAACTCTTACGGGGAAGTGGTTTTGCTTTGCATATTCAGAAGGGAAACTGGGACTTTTATTCTCCTATCAATAGGCTACTTGAAGCTACACCTTGAGCCATCTGATGAATAGGAAGACATGTGGATGGATTTTCAACATGACAGGGTCTCTTTCAGAGCAAATACATACATACATAACTAAACAAATTTAGTTATAAAAGAGAAGAAAAGCAACTAGCTGTGAAACCTCTCACCACTTCTTTTCTGGAGCTCACAGTGAGAGCCCCAGGGCTGACTTTACAACTACCCAAAAAGCTCTTGAAAACAAGCTTGTTCTGTGATTTAATAACACCATTTACAGGAGAGAAAACTTAACTTTTAAACACCCGGCTAAGTGAATGGAGACAGAGGGGTAAGTCAGTAGCCAGTGAGCAATTCATTATCTTTGTGAAAACAAAGATGTAAATAATCATTTATTTAATTTCATGAATGGAGAGTGGGTAGCTGAGAAAGTAAATCCTTTTCAGGAACAGTGCTAGTGGCTGTAAAAGCCCTCTCACCCTACCCTGTGGTCTCACTGACATCCTGGTGTTAAAGTGAAAATATTCTACCAATTCTAATGGACTGAAAATAAGAACAAACAGCTTAATTACATGGTGGTTGTTTTTGAGCTGCTTTTTGAATTTTAAAGTGCTCATCATGTGTCTCTATTATCTCTCCACTCCACAAGACTTCCTCACTTCAAGTACTCAATGAAGCGAGATGGATGCAGCAAAGAGCCAGGGAGCATCATGACTCCAATCTTGTTTTCACTCTCCATTCCCATTCTTATTCCCATAACAACTACACCAGTACATTCAATACTACAGCTTAAAATGGCATTGAACATCATAAAATATATGGCAAGTTTTCATGTGTATATTTTTTGGTTTATGTGAGTGGCATTTTGCTGTTGATTTAATTGTGTTTTTTATTTTCTTTCATCTCTATGCTTTTAAAATCCACTCATAATGAGATATGTACATTGTCGTTAGTTGCTTCTCACTACTGTGTATAATTCCATAGTGTGAATCTGATAATTTTTTAAAAAATATTTTCTTACTTGATACATAACTGAGTAATCTTTTTGTTAGCAGACACAAATCTATAGTTAATATCCCAGATCATGCTTCATCATGGAATTTTGCTGTACTGCATTGCTGTATCATATGGTATAATAATTTCACTAAGTAAAGCTAGTTGGTTCTTCAGATTACAAGTTTACTCACATTTAGAGTACAACTCTAATATTTGTAAATCTCATGAATATGAAGCACTGTATGTCGCTCTTGTTTTGATTTCACTATCTGATTTCTAAGAAATTTGAACAGGTTTTTCTTTCATTGCTATCATTTACCATTTTTCTTCTGAGAATTATATATTCATATTTATGACTTGTTTCAGAATTAGTTCTCTTTTTGACATTAATTTATATAAGTTCTTTATCTATTCACAATATTATCACAATTTATAGCCATTTTCTTATCTTTAAACTCTCCTGTTTTCAAGAATAGCTACTTATAATATAGAAAAAAATCTAATTTATTTTTAATGGAACTTTTAACAAATGCACAACTTCTGTTATAAAAGGTTGCCTCAGAAAGTGGGGAAAAGGGGAAAGCCAAAGTTTGTTCAGAAGACAACAACAAGTCTCACTTATGGGACTAGAAAAACATTAATTCAAATACTCAAACATGGTTATTACAAAAAGTATAATCTCACTTGACTTGTTTGCACAGATGAAACATTATAAGGTATAATATCAATTAATTTTTGCTTGAGAGTGGATTAAAAATACATATGCTAAGCACTGGTTGATTAAAGGAATTCAAGGATAGTTCAATGTCCAATAATCTGAAGTTAAATTTCACATTTAATAAAGGATAAATATCACAGGATTTTATAGAATAAGTTACTTGATAAAATTCAAAATTTACTGATGATTAAAATACTAAAATTCTCAAAAAACTATGGAGAATATTCTCTTAACTTGGTACATATTAAGTAATAAAAATCTATAGTCAGTGTCAGGTCCCTGGACAGTGTCGACAATTATAATACAGAGTAACTTATCAACTTCTTAGAACTAATCATAAATAAGAATCATAAATAAGAATCATTTGATGTGGCCTCTTTTCATACATGGCTTTGAAATAGAGTGGGAAAACTCTATGCAGTATAATGTAAAAAACATTAGAGTTTGGCATAAAAAAAGACTGGTGAATGCCTTTTGAGAAAGAGTATGAATGAAGTCATTGGCTATTTCACCACTCATGATCATTTCCTTTTCTTAAAACAGGTTTTTAAGGGTCACCTTGATTTAAAGATTTTTCTTTCACCCATGGGAAAGTCTAGGTACACTGCTATTTTTATCCTTAGCCTATTTTCGAGTAAGAAAAATACCTTAAACTAATCTGAAAACAATATTTGTGTGTAAATGTATGAATTTCTCTTTTCTTCTAATGAGGTTATAAAGTTGCCCCACTATGGTAAATCTGCAGAAATCTCATGATTTAAAAATATCTGAGGAGCCAGGCGTGGTGGTGCATACTTGTAATCCCATCATTTGGGAGGCTAAGACAAGAGTATCTCAGTTCATAGCCAGCCTCAGCTACTTAGCAAAGCCCTCTGGAACTTAGTGAAAGCCTGTTTAAAAATAAAGAATAAAAAATAGGGCTGGGGGTGTAGCTTGAGGTAGAATGCCCGTGGGTTCCATCACTAGTACTACAAAAAATGTTTATAATATTTTTATAACAGTGTATATGAGGACATACAAACTGGGTGAGAGAGTTAACCGAATTCAGCAGTCAATCCCCTTTTTTTTAGTGATAGCCATTAGGTCCTTCTTTGGGCCAGCCTAGTTAAGGCTATGTACCAATGATTTTAATGGCAATATTTAAAGGAAGTTTGTGAAACCAAAGAGGAAGAAAGCTGGACAGGATAGTAAATATAATAATCAACATTCAGAATTGTTCTGACAGGCTGGAATTCTGAGCAAATGCCAATAATATGAAATTGAATAGGGATAAATACAATGTCCTGCATAAAAGTTCAAATAATTAATCATATAAGTACAGGATGGAAAGACATGGCTTGGCAGAACTTCATGTGAAAAAGATCTAGAGAATTTAACTGACCACAACTTTAATAAGACCCATCAGTGTGAGGCAGATGCTTTAAAAATCATATTCATAGGTTACATTAGTAGAAGCCCTTTTCCTAAATTACATCCAGCAATTGTCTTCCTACATACCATAGCTCAGACCACATCCGGAATATTTTGTTCAGTTCTGGGTGCCATATTTTAAGGGGACACTTAATCCAGAGGAATAAAACTAATAGAGGGAAAGTTTAAAAAGAAAGCCATAATTGAAAGAGTTGAGATCCAAAATAAAATATACTCATATTTTAAGTTCTGCAAGATATTAGAAAGGCTATGTTTTGGCTGTCCTGAAAACTAGAATCTTAGACAATGGCTGCATATAGGTAATAAATTCACTCTGACAACATTTTTGAAACAGTGAATAAATGATGTATGACATACATCATTTTATGCTAAGATATACTATAAACCATTATAATAAATTTGGATATATAGTGCTTGGGAGGTGGAAACAGGAGAATCACGTAGGTTCAAAGCCATCCTCACTGGCTTAAGAGACCCTGTTTCCAAATAAAAATATAAAAATTGGTCTGGGAGTGTAGCTCGGAGGTAGAAGGGTTTCCAGGAACCCCAGCACCACCAAAAAAAATTTTTGGCTATATATATGTGTATATATATGTGGATCTTTACACTTTACACTTTATATATATATATGTAAATGTGTGTGTGTGTGTGTGTGTGTGTGTGTGTGTGTGTGTGTGTGCATTGTAGTCTCCCATCATAATGTAGTTCAGAGTGATAGAGAAATCTATGCACACAGCCCTTGGTGAGTCCCCTCACCCTGCTCAGGGCTCCTTCCTCACTCACTCCCCTTCCCTATCTATGGTACTGATATTGGCAATGGTAATTTCACATATGTCCATAATGTCAACTAAAGTATTCCTTCATCAATTCTTCCTTCCCTCATCACAACCCTCCTCTAGGTCCCCACCATTGTTCCACCAAGGTTTCCCTTAATTATCTAAAAAGTCTCTCTTGCATCCTGATTATCCCCTAATTTCTGCATATGAAAGAAAGCATATAACCCTTCACTTTCTGTGCCTGGATAATCTCACTTCACATAATATTTTCCAGGTCCATCCATTTTTCTGCAAAAGACATAATTTTGTTCTTCTTTACTACTGAGTATACATATTCTGTGTGCATCCCATAATTTTATAATCCACTCATACATTGATAGACACCTAGGTTGGTTTCATGAGTTGGCTATTTGTGAATTGTGCTGCTATAAACATAGAATTTGGATCTTAATTGCAGTGAGAAACCTATTAGAGAATTTATTAGAAATAGTAAACTTATAGACCTAAGTTACATGCTTAAAATCACTTTGTTATTATGTACAGAGTGTATTAATAAAAGGGAAAAATGGAAGCAGGGTGTCTACTTGTGGGATTCTAGAGATTAATTGAAGGATTTCTAGTCTCAGGGATAGGAACTCTAGGTTCTACTCCCTGATGTGCCATGGCCTGAGTCTGGGAGAGGCATTTCAGCCCAATGGCCCAGATTCTCTTATCCATGACCTAGGGGTTTGGGAATCTTTCTAAAATAAGTTCTACAATACTTATTAGCTTAAACATTCCATGGACCTGTGATTTGTTTATCCTGGGTAGATTCGTTTATGGTCAAACCCAGAATGTCTCATAGCCTTCCCTCAGGTTCTAAGGTACGCACTCCTTTCTTACCTAGACCAAAGCAATGGAGCTTACTTAAGTAACTACATTCTGCTTTAGTAGCCTTCAGGTGAAGAGGACTCTTCACTTTACATCATTCAATTGCTTTCTCTCTGAAGAATGCTCCTTGTTTGAACAGTTATAGCCACTTAAGAGTTAAATGGCTCTACCTTCTTCACATATTAAGTTGGTTATTTATATGTGTGGGTTCCATATATGTGGATTCAACCAAATTCGAATGAGAAAAATAGCATTTGTACTGATTTGCACGCTTTGTTTTCGTGTCATGATTCCCAAAACAACAGAGCATAAGAATTATTTACATATCATTTTATATTACATTAAGTAATATAGGTAACTTAGAAATTATTTAAAGTGTACCAGAGGAGGTGAGTAGTAGTATGAAAATACCAAAGCGTTTTATATAAGAGGGTTGAGCATCCGTGGGTTTTAGTATCCATGAAAGTCTTAAAATTGATCCCTAACAGATATTGAAAGGAAGCTGTGTACATATATGTCACTGTAGATTTATTTACTTCTGTCTATCATCAGAGTTACACAGAGCACAAGCCCAAAGGAAGTATTATGAGCAGAAGTAATTAAAGCAGCATGCTTACTCTATATGCCAGGCTGACTCCTAGACCAGAGCAGTCTTTCCATCTTCAGGATGAAGTGTGTCTTCTCCTGGGTTCATCATCATCACCTGAATCAACAGCAGCATATTGTTCTTGAAACCCATTCAATGTATAATCTGCCTGGCACTGAGCTAAAAGATTTATGTGCATTATCTCATTTTATAGGGCAGTTTATTCAGACATCCATTCATTCATTTGATTACTATTTATGGTGCACTTCTGATGTGGTAGATATTGAAGTACTGGGATGTGATAGGAAACCAAGCAGTTATATTCCTTGCTTGATATAATGTGTAAACTTGAGAGAAAAATAGGTGTTACCTGTGTGATCATAATTCTGTGAGTACTCTTTTTGGAAAATTCAAAATCTCTGTGTGCTCGTAGGAAATAGGCCTACTAGATGACTTCAAGTTTTGTTCTTTCCTGGTTTGACAAGTGATGCTATGCTTGAGGCTCTTGGATTTCCTGTTGCCTTTATCTTCAGGTCTCTTCTTCTAGATACCCATGTGGCCCATTTCCACATTTCACTCACTCAAATAACACCTTCGTGTTGAAAGCTTTGTCTGCCATTGTACCTAATAATACAAGTTCTCTCCTTGTTGCTTCCTCCCTCTTTTCCGTGACTGATTTATCTTTGTAGAATTCATTAATACCAGAAAGAATATGTATGCCTACACTCAATCTACTCCTCTAACTAGTAAGTTTCATGAGACCATGGATTTTATTTTATTTTATTCACTGTTATCTTCTGAGTGCAGAGAACAATGTAACTGGCACGTACTAGGTTCTTGCTCAATAACTGTCAATTAAATGCTTGACTGAAGTAATCAATGGATGGATGAATGTTTTATGATCCTCTGAGAACATCAAGTGTGTTATGCTGTGCCTTAGATCAGAGCCCTATGTTTTCCAGAGGCAAAGTTAGTAAGAGACAAGTCCCTGTGAATCACTTGTTTGGCTAGAGAAGGAATAGTTCACATATATGTTAGAGGATAGCTGTGTTTTGGATTCTAGTAGAGCAAGAAGAAACTATCATGAGGGACCTTGTAAAAGATAAAACTAAGACATGGAGTATTTCATTCCAGACAAGTGTTGAATTGATAAGCAAATGAATATATGTATAAGTGAATGAGGGAAATTCAGTTATGGTCTACTTCCTCGGGTAAGGTATGTGCAACATTTCCATCCTCCTGAATCCTGTGAACCACAACTCTTGTAATCCAATTGTCTTTCTTTTATTTTTACTGGATTTCTTTTAACATTCATCTGGCCCAGACACTTGCCCCTAGAGTTAAGAGTGTAGGAGGCTGGTAAAAAAAAAAAAAAAAAAAGCAAGATTCAAAGTCAAATAGCAGAAAGGGTCACATAAAAAGAATTACAAATTAAAGAGTGGAAACACAAAGAAAATCAGCAGAATGAGAACCAGAAGGTGGCCTTAAGAAAAGATGTCTAAGAAGGGGTGGAATTCAGGGCTAATCTCTTTTCTTAGGCACAAGCTAGCTAGAAGGCAAACCAACTTGAAGGGCATATACTATCTCTGGAAGAAAAGGAGAACAAAAGCAGAAGTGATGCAATGAGTCAGAAAGGAAAAATGTTCAAATGAGAGGGTGCATCTGACTTTAGGAAATTAGGGAAACATGAAAATCAACAGGATCTAAGAAAACTCTGCCAGGACCCAGTGAGTAGGGGGAGGGAGAGGCCAAGGGCCGACATTGAGGGAGGAGATGGTTTGGGAAATTCATAGTATTCAGAAAGCATAAGCAATATGTGAGATCATAACCACCCTCCTTCACCATCATAACCACCCTCCTTCACCATTACAGATCTTGTTTTTACCTTTGCATAACAAGATCTCCATACATCCTTACAATTTCTTTAAGAGGTGATGTGAAATGCCTTAACAGTAGTGTTGTTCTTAAGCACAAGAACAAATGAATAAAAATACTAAAACTTATCTGTGAATCTCATGAGATAAAAAGCAGTGTCTTTATTTTTATTTTGTTTTTAAATTTCTCCTATCTCAGCTATTATGTGTATGTGTGGACAGGTCCCCCACTTGCAATTCCATTGACCTGAAAATGCTAGGGACAAGGAAAGAGAGGGGAATTATTCAAGGAGGGTTGTTTTAAAATATAAATTTACAAATATTCCTGGAGAGTCAGCAGAGGAAGGTCTCTTGGCAGGTGAACATCAACATGAGACCTTCAAAGTCCATTCCCTATTTCTTCCTTTAAGAAATATGAAATAATGTGCAGTGAATCACCAGATGGAGAATTTGTTCAGGCAAAATGGCTTTGCAAGTTCTCTTGTAAATCGCCTCTGGCTTCTAAAAAACAGTAGCAAATGTGCTGAAGACTGAATTAGATAGAACAGAAGTTTCACTTTTTCACTACAAGAATTATCTGGGACTGAGCTAAAACCTGGACTCCTAAAGATGGAAGGGATGCACAAAGGCTCTGTTAACTGGGTCTCTGATTTTAGTCAGGAACACGCTTAAAAAGCAAGAGAAACTTAGAACTAGCTGAGGATCCCTTCAAAACAAAGAAAAATCAACTCTTGATAACTTCAAATCCTTAGGGATATCAGGAGGATGTGGACACTGAGGGAGAGACATTGACCTCTGGCGGGTACATATTACTAAGCCCTTGAAGAAGCTCCCAAATCATTGAGAACTGTCAGAAGAGGATGATTATTTGAAGATCGATAACGAGAGAGGAGAATCTTCTAGAAAGCCAAAGGTTGGACTTTGTTTTGCTTTTGATATCTTTTAAACTTCCCACAAAATAAGAATTTTGAGTTGAATCACACAAAGGACATCGTCTAGACAGAGATCCATAGACCCTCACATGACCGTTGACCCTCACATCTCTACCTGAGGCTGGCATCCTGAGCATAGGAAGGGTTCTTAAGAGGCTTGAGGAAAGGGTCTCTTTATGGAGTTTTGTCTTGAAAGTACTCCCTGCTTTCACTCACAGGGCCTGACAAGCAGAGGCTCTGTTGGATGAGAAGAAGACTTCCACTATCACTCCTTCTGAAGTGGAAAGAGAAGTTGAGGAAGGTTTGGGGGAAGTGTGGGAAAACTTGCATTTGGCTATTTTTAAGCCTCACCTTTCAACAGCTCAAATTAAAATCAGGGCCTTGAGTCAAAATCATGGAGCCACCCACACAAAACTTACTGAGTGTTACATGCATTTCTTTTCTTAAATCTAAAACTTGCACTTGGGGCTGTTGAGGGGTGGATCTGAGGATATGGAATGTGTGCAATTTAAATTTTTTGCATTTAGTGGCTGTTTCTGGCTAGGGAGGGATTCAGATATTTGGATAATTTTATAAACCATTGACTTTCTAAGGAGAAATATGAAGAAACATATGCCCATTGAGTTAGAAGCTAGGCATAGCTATGAGTTAGATATTAGTCTTTTTTACCAAAATGTGGTTTATGAGGCTTTTAATAGAGATTAAATCGGTGGAAACCAGGTTTTACCCTATTACAGATTTGATAGTTTCCACATTTATCTCTTCATTGTAACATTGAACTGTTGGACCCAGTACAGAATATTTAACGCTGCACAGATCACGTTTCCATTTTAGAAATGAGAAATGACGAATGCCTATATAAAAATCAAAATAATTCATCAGTGCTCATTACTTCCCTCTAGCCAACCCCCTCTGCAGGCTCTGTTTCTGTTAATGACCCTGAGGACTACAGTGAGTAACTTTGACCTCTATACCAAATTTCTATTTGGGAACATTAATCACTCAATAAAATTCTACCCATTCAAAAAATATTGAAAGCCTATCAATGCAATAATTCTCTTTCTAAATACTGACAAATACTCTGAGGACACAACAAAGTGAAGGAAGGAGAAGAAGAATACCTAGATTAAAGAGAATTTTAGAGGAGTAGTTAGGAAGACCTTATGAGAAGGTGAGAAGAGAAACAACCATCCCTCTGACAGAGGTCTAATATCTAGAATATGCAGAGAACTTAGAAGACTTTACATTAGATAAACATACAATACAATCAAGAAATGGGAATTTGAATTGAATAGACACTTCACAAAAGAAGAGATATAAATGGCCAATGCATACATGAAAAAATGTTCAACATCATTAGCAACCAGGGAGATGCAAATCAAAACTACACTGAGATTCCATCTTACCCCAAACAGAATGGCAATCATCAAGAAGTCAAATAACAATAAATGTTGGCAAGGATATTGGGAAATATGAACTCTTCTACATTGTTGATAGGGTTGAAAACTAGTTCAGCCTCTATGAAGGTCAATATGGAGATTCCTTAGAAAACTGGGAATGGCTACACCATATGATCTGGCTATACCACTCCTGGGTATTTCCCCAAAGAGGTTGAATCCAGAGAACTATAGTAATACATGCATACCCATGTTCATAGAAGCAAAATTCACAAAGCCAAATTATGGAGTCAACAGAGGTCTACATCAACAGATGAATGAATTACAAAATTATGGGAAATACACTCAATGGAATTCTACTCAGTAATAACGAAGAATAAAATTATGTCATTTGCAAGAAAATAGAAGAACCTTGAGAAAATTGTTAAATCTGATGAGCCAAATCACAGCAAGTGAAGGGTCATGTGTTTTCTCTAATATGTGCAAGCTAGGGAGTAATTGGGATTAAAGAGGTACTCCAGATAATGAAGGAGAAACCTTAGTGGAGCCAGGGAAGACATCTAAGGGAAGGGGAGGAGGAAGACTGAGGTGCATTAATGGAAATACTACCACCTTGGACTATGTGTATGTATGGGAATAAACCGACATCAATCTCAGTTCTCTGTATTTGAAGGAGGAAGTGCAAAGATTGGGAGCACGAAGTATTATGTATACGTATGTCATTGTGAATATCATTTACATTATTATGTGAGATTATAATGCACCAATAAAAGCACACAAAAAGGGCAAAGTGGACAAAAGCAGAAACAATGTTTTTCTGAGCAGCAAGGGGGTCTGATGGTTTGAGGGACCTGGGACAAGGAGTTGGGGAAGGGTCCTGAAGAAGGCAGGGGTCAGAAAAGGCAGGGTTGTTTGGAGATTTTTCAAGTTTGAGAACAGTGGAGGGTTATGGGAACAAAAGTGACATACAGGACAGAATCCCTGTCTTCATTGAGTTTGTGTTACAGTGGGAAAAGAAAACCTACTAAAGAGAAAGCCTACAGAATGGGAGAAGATCCTTACCAGCTACGATTCTGATACAGGGCTAATACCCAGAATATAAAAAGAGCTCAAAAGAATCTACACTAGCAAAACAAATAACCCAATCAAGAAATTGACACTTCACTAAAGAAGAGATACAAATGGCCAATAGAGCAAGGCGTGGTGGTACTTGCTTGTAATCCCTGTGCTTGGGAGGCAGACACAGGAGGATCGCACAGGTTCAAAGCCAGCTGCACTGGCTTAAAAGACCCCGTTTCCAAATAAAAAATATAAAAAATAGGTCTGGGAGTGTAGCCCAGAGGTAGAAGGGTTTCCAGGAACCCCAGTACCACTAAAAAAAATGGCCAATAGATACACGAAAAAATGTTCAACATCATTAGCCATCAGGGAGATGCATATCAAAACTACACTGAGATTCCATCTAACCCCAATTAGAATAGTAAGCATAAAGAAGTCAAATAGCAACAAATGGTGGTGATGATGTAGGGAAATAGGAACTCTTTTATACTGTTTGTGGGATTGCAAACTAGTTTAGCCGCTATGGAGATCAGTGTGGAGATTCCTTAAAAAACTGGGAATAGATCCACCATATGATTCGGCTACACCACTCCTGGCTATCTTTCCAAAGGGGCTGAAATCAGATAACTACAGTATCATATGCATACCCATGTTCATAGCAGCACAATTCACAATAGCCAAAATATGGAACCAACCTAGATTTCCAACAAGAGATGAATGGATTGCAAAATTATGGAAGATACACACAATGGAATTATGTTCAGCAATAAAGAAGAACAAAATCATGTTATTCGCAAGAAGATGGAAAGACCTGGAGAACATTATGTTAAGGGAGGTTAGCCAAGCACTGAAAGAGAAGGGACTTATGTTTTCTCTAGTATACTCAAACTAGGGAGTACCGGGGATACCAAGGGGACTCTAGATAATGGAAGGGAAATCTCGGCAAAGCCAGAAAGAAGGAGTAGGGGATGAAGAAGGCTGAAGTTAATTAATGGAAAAGCTACATTCGAATATGTGTATACATGGAAGGGCATCCAGCACTGTGTGAATGTATGATCCACATTATGATGTGAGACTATAGTGTACCAATAAAATGAAGAAAAGTGACTAATGAGTAATCAGGAGAGATCATTCCAAATTGATAACGTTATAAAATTATGACTTCATGGAGTCCCAAATTGAAGACTTCTTCCTAGTTTGTAGATGGACATTGTCTGTATTCAACTACATGACAATAATATGCTAGTTTTTTATTACTTCACAGCATGAATTCAATGATTCACATATTTTCTTTTTCTTTTTTTGTGGCACTGGAGATGGAACCCAGGGGCATTCTACCTTTGAGCTATATCCCCAGTCCTATTTTTATTCTTTATTTTGAAACAGGGTTTTACTAAGTGGCAGATTGCCTCACAAATTGCTGAGGCTGGCCGGGAACCTGTGATCCTCCTCTCTCAGCCTCCCAAATACTGGGATTACAAGCATGCACCACCATGCCTGACTTAATGATTCACATATTTTATAATCTAATCTACCTTTGCATACAAAAGAATATTTGATGTTTGGGGAGGCTTCATTAAATCACCATATAGACTAACTTTTCTCAAAAGAAGTCTCTATGTCTGATTGCTTTTCGACATTGGCTTGTAAAATTAATGAACTTATGACTTCAGCTATCAGATGGTGCATTAATCAGCTCAGGCTGCCATAACAAAATATGATGGACTGGGCAGCTAAAACAGAGATGATTTGTTTTTTACAATTATGAAAGCTAGAAGTCTGAGTTAGAGTGCCAGCATGGTCAGGTTCTTGTGAGGCCTCTTTCTTGGCTTATAGGTGGCTACCATCTTGCTATGTGTTCACATCCTTGCACACACATGCAGTGCATAGATTAGCACTTGGTGTCTCCTTTTATAAGGACACTAATCCTCATCATCAGGGCCCTACCCTCATGACTCATGTAACCTAATTACCTTCTAAAGATTCTCATTCCAAATATCATCACATTGGGGGTTAGGGCTTCAATGTATGAATTTGGAAAGAATACATTTTAGTTCATAGCATATTGAAAATATTAATGAACTCCTGTCTAGAAAATTAATGTGTGTGCCTATGTGTGTGTGTTTGTGTGCCTGTGTGTTGATTTTCATGTTTGCCAGTACACATTTGAATGATTTAATGAAGAAAGACATGAGAGGCCAATGCAGCTGTTTCTGACCTTCATTTTCTGTCATCCTTTTTTCTCTTGGTTTCCTTAATAAAAATAAGGAAAAAGTCCAGAAAGAGCAGCAGAGCAGCCCCTCCTCCTTCAACCTCATGTGTCACACACTCCCCAGCAATGGTCATGGACGATGAAGGTCTCTTGTCCTCTGACACTGGACACCTCCGACTATTTACAGAAGAAACGATGACACTAGCCTGCTGGCTAATTTTTTATATCAGTCCTGAACATTCCATGTTCTTTGACCCTATTTTTTATTTCCAGACAAAGAGGTGAATATCAGACAGTGCCAGGTGAAATGAAAGCAGATTTAAATTCCCATTGCTCTTTAAACCAGAGATGGAACTGGGTCAGACCACTTGGCCTGAAGCTGTTACCCCTGGATAAAGGCTTCAGAAGCCTGTCCTGAAGTCCATGGCTCCCCAATGTCCTTACAGTGATTTAGGCAGACAGGAAATGTGGGGGCTCTGAGATGGGGTGTTGGAGGGAGTTGGGTAAGGGGGTGCAGCAAGGGGTGGAAAGGATTTTTTAAAAGAAGCCAGTCACTTGGTCAGTGACCTTTTCTTGCCTATGTGCAAGTCCATTACTTTCTGTCCCCTCAGTTAAACCACCAATCCATTTAGAAAGAACCTGAAGTTTCTTTTAAACAAAGGAAACAGAGAGAGACTGATGGTGTTTTCAATTCTCTGTCACTCAAAGGAGAAGTGATGGGGTATAATTAAAATGTCAGCACCTTGCTTTGGCTTGAAGATACTTATGTTTGGGGTTCATTGCTGTTATTATTACTTTTCTTAGAGCAGGGGTGGAAGGGGCACTCGAATGAGGACGAGGAGGAAAGCAAATACCCACTTTATCCAAAGCCCAGGGAATTAGAGGACCAGGCAATGCCAATCCTGCTCAGTTCACCTGGGAGCTAAATAATAAAATCACATTATACAATGCAAAAGTCAACCCTAAGCAATGAATACAGAACAAAGGTACTCTGGAATATGCCATCCTAATACTCCTGTCTGCACAGTTTAGTATTCTTAAATGTGTTTTATGTTTAATGAAAGAAACAATGACTTTCAGTGGAGGGAAAAAATAGACCTTTAAAGATAATCAGGGCCTTAACTGCCTACCTTAGGTAGCTGAGAAAAAGCTACTGTACGCTTTATTTCTTAACACTCCAGATATGTAATTTAATGCAGGTCTAATGACAGTCTCAAACATGGGGCTTTAATCGAGATTGTTCAAGCTCAGGTCTGTGACAGGAACTCACAAGCCCCCAACAATGCTGTCCATTTTCTCAGGTTCTGCAACAAAAAAAGGAAAGAAGAAGAAGAAAAAAAAACCTCTTGAACTTATGTTGCTATTGATGTGTAATATACAATAAAAAAACAGTTAAATTTCAATTACCCACAGGTAATTATAATTTTATTGTCTGAATGTACTACAGGGATTTTTGTAATTCCCAAGACTAATAATTTTCTATAATTTTACAGGTTGTCAAATAAACTATTAAAGATTATCTTTGAAAAGGCGTCTGCAATTGTAAGGACATATCATACTGTTCATGTACTGTATTAGTAATTAGAGATTCCTGGATAGTGAGAGATCTGTGCTGCGAGCTGAGCTCACTGCCGGGGAGCACATTTGCTCCCAGCCACCTCTAATCTCCCACGGAAGCTTTCGAACTTCTCAGGGATTCTCTTCACTGCTGCAGGACGCACGTTCAAATTTTATTAATATTCCCCAAGCAATTTCAAATGGTTTGTCAAGATAAATCTCTACCTCCTGGTGGGGAAAAGTTAAAAATCAGAAAGATGGGCCCCATTTATTGTTAAGGGAAAAATATCAGGGCAAAATGCAAAATGAGTGACTTTGGCTTGGGGAGAGGTAAGCAGGGTCTTCTGGGAGATATGGGTGGTGCGTGCCTGAGTGTGTGCATGCGTGCGTGCCTGTGTTTGTTAGGTTTGGGGCTTGAGGACAGAAAGGTTTAGGGGACTAGATAGTTAATATGGTTATTTCTATCAGTAATTACTATACTTGGTAGAATCAAATTAACCCAATAACAAAGTCCTTTATAAAACTTTCTTTTGGGGACAGCAATTTCATTCCATCGGTTTCACATATGCATTGTATAGTATAGACTCTGGTTCTAAAAAGATCAATAAACCCTGTCCTTTGGGTTCAGTGTCCTGTTCCTCTCTCATGAAAATGGTCTAACCAGTCAGGGGGCAGATGTGACTTTTCATGGGACATCTTGTACTTCTCCAAGAAATCAACCTTGCTACTTCACTGTTGTTGTTTTTGTGGTTGTTGTTTTTTTAATGTTGAACCCCCTTCCCTCCTTCCAGTGAAATTCTCCCTTACCTTGGAGACCAGAGAAACAGTTCCGATAATTCATTAAAAGACAATTTTTTGTGTGATACCGGGGTTCCTTGAAACCCTTCTACCTCCGGACTACACTCCCAGACCTACTTTTATATTTTTACTTGGAAACAGGGTCTCTTAAACCAGCGAGGCTGGCTTTGAACCTGCATGATCCTCCTGTCTGCCTCACAAATGCAGGGATTACAAGCGTTCACCACCGCGCCCGGCAAAAGACAAAGATTTAAAGAAAAATGCTCTGCATTTTCAAGGTGGATTGTTGTAGACAGATGTCTTAAAAAGGGTTGAAAATAAAATGCGGTCTGTTGCCTGAGCCAGGCCCTGCCACGGCTTGGCAACAGGAACATAGCATGGACTTTTGGGAAGGAGTCTATACCTCCTTCCATCTCTTCAGTTAACCCAGGGATTTCAAACAGAAAACACTGTTGCATACATTTCTGTACTCCAGACCTTTGCTTGCTGGATAGTCATCGAATAAATGCTTAACATGTGCAGAAGACCAGACCGGAGCTCCTTTCCTGGCTACCACAGCCTTTCTCTGTAACCTGTACTAAAATAGAGCCTTGGGTTTCCATACTGTGTATAAACCTCATTTCTTAGCCTGGTGGGAGAGTAGAAATCATTCTTAACTAGCACTTTAAAACTTCTCCCAATTTGATACTTATGTCTCAGATTTCTGCAACAGAGCCTTAATCCCAGTACTTAGCAGGGTGAGGCAGGAGGATGGCAGGTTCAAGGACAGCTTCAGAAATATAATGGCCGGGCGTGGTGGCGCACGCTTGTAATCCCCGCGCTTGGGAGGCAGAGACAGGAGGATCCCGCAGGTTCGAAGCCAGCCACGCGTGCTGGCTTAGGAGACCCTGTTCCCAAGTAAAAATGTAAAAATAGGTCTGGGAGTGTAGCCCGGAGGTAGAAGGGCTTCCAGGAACCCCAGTACCACCAAAAAAAAAAAAAAAGAAAAAAAAGAAAGAAATATAACAAGATTCTCAGTATAGCAGTGAGACATTGTTTCAAAACAAAAATAAAAAAAGACTGAAAGTGTAATTCAGAGGTCTAATGACCTTGGATTCAATTCCCAGTACCACAAATAAATAGACAAATATGTAACAGGAGTGTTAACCCTTAACTCCACAATCAGAAGTAAGTGTAAATATGTAACAAAGAACAGTAAGTACTTAAGTATTTCTTAGTATAGGGTAAATAGTTGATTGGAGATTTTGAGAGAGAACCCAGTTTGATAGGAGTGCAAGAGTGTACTGGTGCAATAAAGTATTATGTGGTTATGGGGGTTATGAGATACTGAAATAAGTACCAGAATGATGGTCTTGAGAACCTCAAAGACATATTTTTCATCTTTATGTTTTGTCTAAAGTTTTTCTGGATAAGAGTAATGGATCAAAGTTTGGTGTTTAGGGAAAAGATGAGACAAAGAAAGGTCAAAGTAAGAAGTGAGACAGTATTTATATTAATCTTAAAATATGATAAAGCTTTAAGAAATTTAAGGATGATTCTACACGACATTCTACAAGACCACAGTGGCTAGCGCTGAACAAAGAACCAGAAATGACATCCTCCGGCTTAGACCAGTGTGCTTTCTGCACTTCTCTGTTCCCAATATTAGAGCCCATCAGTCCCTATCACTCTGAACTACATTATAATGTGAAACTACAATGCGCCAACAAAAATATACTTTAAAAAGATATCCTTCAATACATAGAAGAGATCTTTTACAACCAAATACTTTTGTTTGTCAAAAGCATCAAAAGTACTCAGATTTAAACAAAAACTATGTCTTACCCAGTCTCAGCATAGATTTCACTTCCAATACAATGTAATCTCCTTATTGGCCACTACACAGCTAATATTAGTCTTTGCAGCATAAGGATTCTGGGAGCTTAAAATTCTAAAATGTAGAATTATTAAATAAATGGTCCTTATTGCAGCATGTCTTACTTCTCTATAAGTCATTCTGATAACAGCTCTGCGCCCTGAGCTGAAGGCAATGTCAAGGTCAATTATCTCATTCAAGGCCCCTAATTAAGACTACTTTTTTGAGGTCAGAATAATGCATTACTTTATTTTAATAGGAAAGAGATCAAAGTACTACCTTAAATTTTCCTGCTGCACAGCAATGCTGCCTTAACCAGAGTTATATTAAAAAGGGTGAAAATCTACTTAACTGTTTTGTAGCCCCCCCTCAACACCATCCCAAAGATAATACTAGGCTTAAAAGAAATGAAGTATATTTAGTGAAAGGGACCACCCAACTTCTACTCTCATTGATGGCTTTAAGGCTTTTGTCTTGGTAGCTCTTTTAAAGTGTGATTTCTATGGAATAAGCTGGCAATGGTGAAATCAGTTCACCCAGAGATGCTCAAATGAGGCAGTGAGTACTTCTGAGTTCCTGAGTCTCCATGGCCCTGTGATTTTGCTCTGTCTCTGGGGAGCAGAAGCTGTGTGGGGGAGGTAGAGACCCCCAGATGGGCCCATGGAACCCAAATGAATGCAATATATATTTTGTTTTGAACAACCTCTGAATTTTACTTTATTTTCAGACTGTAATGCTTTTGGTAGGACTTAAACTCTTCAATTCCACAGACTAAGCACTCCTTGTTTGCTGTCTACCTGGTCAGGTTCTCCAAATTGTTTTACCAGCTAGCATCTGTAGTAGCCCTCCCTGATGTCCTATCCTACAGTGCCCAACTGAAGGCCTCCATGACAAGATAGACAGGGTGAGGCAGGCTCACAGAAGACTAAATCTCCCTCCTTCTTAGATGGAGAGCTTTCCCTCAGCACCTTCATGCTTATTCTGTAGCTAGGCCCAAAGAAACACTGAGTTTTAAAGTGCCCCAGTGCAACCCTCTCCCAATCAGGCATGAGTACGGTTAGATATGCACCTCAGTCTCCCCAGCAATCCTGGATGGTTTTGATGCGCATTCCACATGGCTTCTCAGTACCATAAAGCCCCACTGTATATACAGTAATGGAGTCATCAACACATACTTTATTGGCTCTTCTCCCTTTTCTGACTAGCTTTCTACCCGTCTTCATTTCAGCTTCCTAGCACTCTCTCAAATAAACTATGTGCACTAAGCTCCCACCCTGTCCTTGGGGGTTGAACTCAGGGGCATTCTACGTCTGAGCTACACCCCAGCCCTATTTTATTTTTAAACAGAGTCTCACTAAATTGTTGACAGTCTTACTAAGTTATTGATACTAGTCTTGAACCTGCCATCTTCCTGTCTCAGCCTCTCAAGTATTGAGATTACAGGTGTGCACCGACCTGCCCAGCCCAAACCTTTGACTCAGGCTACTTTGCAGAGGAAAAAAAAATCCAAGATAATACTTAAGTGTACCCTACTGTGAAGACATCCTAATAGGTAGTCACTATGAGAATAGTTGATTAGGATCCAGAGGTGTCCTGTATTCATGTTACAGAAGGAACATGTATAGAAACTATACAGAGGAGGCTTAATATAACTCTGGTAAATATAATCAGATTTGGAGAAAATACCCTAGAGGGAAAAAAGATACAACTGGCAGGTCAGCTTCAGAGGGCAAGATTAGGTCCAGTAAATTTGACACAGGCAGATGCAGGATGAATGTAAAGAGACTTTTTTTTTTAATTCTTTAGACACACCAAGATGGACTGGACTGCTTTGCACAGAGGTTCACATTTCCTTTGAGAGATTTAAAGTAGTTACATTCTCTTACAGTACACAAGCGCATGAAACTCTGCTACTCACACGCATTTGCTTAATGGGGTTACACAAACATGGGGTTACATGCAGTGGAATACTGCTGTTTAGTAGGTTGAACAGCTTTTGGAGGTTTCTTTTGAGGTTGGGATGGAGCTAAAGGAAGAGATAAAGCTGACATTTGGTAATGGGAGAAGTTTTTAGTTCTCTCACTATTATAGGGTTATAATTTAGCACCCCTATAAAACCTTGGAATGCCTCAAATCAAAATGCATTTTTCTCTTCACACTGAGAATATCTTAAGTGCACAGGAACACATGCGATCGGCTGAATTATCTATTATCTGAAAGATATTTATGATGCCTAAGGTGGGAGGGCATGGATTCACATTTGCTCCTCACAGGAACTCAGACATGATAGGGAGCCAGCAGGGAGGAAATAGTTGAAATATCTGGAAGAGTAGGTCCTCTCTGCCAGCGGTTATGGTGCATTCAAGTGTTTTCCACTTCTATCCTTCAAAAGCAATGAGGTAGGAAAATTAATGAAATATTGTAATAGAAATAGAAAAACTAGTGTGTGTCAAAGAGTGGAATATACTTTTGTTCTTAAGAGGCATGATAGGGAAAAAGCACTTTGATTTAAGAGGCTGACTGGAAGGGCTGTCCAGCTGGTTTTGGTGTCACCAAATAAGTATATGTATGTGTTAATATATAATATAGTTTAAATATGATTTATATAATAATCATAATAGATTAGCATTATCTTACTATAGTTACAGATAGGATAATGCATAAGAAAATAGACATTACTTAGTTGGAACTCAATAGAGTTGCCAAAAAAATATAAGTTATAGGGATTGAATTGTAGAAGTGTGCACTTTTTTATCAGAGCCTTCTATAAAAGGAATTATAGTACCCGTAATGACTTCCCATTTACATGGGAATCTACCTCCCAAAAAGTAAACGTTAAGTAGAAATTCATAACAAGAGAAGATCAAAGCCCTGATGAAACTCCTAAATGAGGGCAGCCAATTTTCAGGGAAAGAGGAATTCCAATTTCCACCTAACACAGTATTATACTACAGCACTTATGTGCCTTCACAGGAAACTTAGGCCTACATCCAAATGCCAAAGTTTGTAAACCTGAGATTGAAAGCGCTGATTCTTTGAGCATAGATATAACAAACCCAAAGCACCACTCACACTACTGTGTCAGCATCAAGAGGTCCTCACAGTCACACAGTCTCTAGGACAGTTAGGAGACCTGGAAGCCATCATTTTACTCTGTCCCCTGTGTGCTGGCCCAGGTCTTAAGAGGACATCTCAGCATCAATCCCGGATCCTGTGGGTGGGCCTCCATGTCAGATGACTTTGGAAACAACATTCTGTTTCCTGTTCTTCTACTTATGTCAGTTGATTTCGCTGGGATTTTCTTTTGATGATACTAATTCCACCAAAGTTAATTAGGGAACACGGAAGTCTGGGGTGTATTTGGAAGGAAAATGAACTTCAGTGAATGAAAGCATAGTGAAAAATTTATTTTAAAAGAGACCTTAAGGTAGCCTGAGTTTTAATCTGCAAACGAACACCTTGTCTTTATGATCCTTCTGGAGATCCAAGCACGTCACCATGTCCTCAGTGTCTCCTGCTTGGGCACAGCCAACCAGTGAGATGGGTTGGTGTTTGGGAAAAGAAACTTAGCTTTCATTCATCAGTCTTTCCGAGTTGGCAATGATTGTGTTGAGAGGTGTCACTCTTTCACATTTCACATATTTGTCAAAGAAAGAGATAAAATAATAATAATAAAAATAAAAATAAAAATAAAAATAAAAAAAAATAATAATAATAATAATGTCCAACCTGCTTTGGGGATGATATCTTTTTTGCACAGTTTTCTGATTAAACCCAAATGTGTCAGCGACTGTCATAAGATAGTCCATGTGGTGAGACTGACAGTTTTGAAGATTTAGGGATAGGAAAGTGGCAATAAACTATCACCAAAATGCAATGTTTTAGTGGATGAAAATGTCACAACCTATCCCAGCAATATCCCCAACTCTCATCAATATATACATTTATTAAAACTTTTTTCAAAAACAGTTACTATGCCTATTCTATATATGTGCTATAGTCTCACAGTTATATAAGAAATGTAGTTGTCTAATAAAATATTTTTAAAATATAATTTAATTTTTGGGGTGGTCCTGGGGTTCCTGGAAGCCCTTCTACCTCTGGGCTACACTCCCAGACACCTTTTTTTTATATTTTGTTTGGAAACAGGGTCTCTTAAGCCAGCACGGCTGGCTTTGAACCTACGTGATCCTCCTGTCTCCGCCTCTCAAGCGCAGAGATTACATGCGTGTGCCACCACACCCAGCCTTATTTTAAAAATGTTATCAGTTACAGACCACAAAATTCACTCGCCTGGCTGCTAGAGACTTCTCTCTATTATATATATTTTTTTTTCTTTTTTTTTTTTTTCTTGGTACTGGGGATTGAACTCAGAGGCATTCAAACTCTGAGCTACAACCCCAGCCCTATTTATTTATTTATTTTTGAAACAGGTTCTCCCTAAGTTGTCGTGTCTGGCCTTGAACTTGCAGTCTTACTGACTCAGCCTAACAAGTACTGGGATTACAGGTGTGCGCTTTGAGCTTAAGTGCTTTATAATATATTATGTAGATAGTTTACAGGAACACTTGAGCTTAAGGGGCAAATGTGACTTGTAAAATAGAAAATAATCCACAAAGTGTTAGAAGGCAGTGTGCAATGTCCTACAGTTACAGAATTATGATAACATAAACAAATTCTGCCCAACAGAGCAGATATGATGATGTTTGACAAACGTATTGATATTGCGACTCCTCTAAGTACACACAGATAATACCAATGAGTTCCAATGAGTATGTGAGTCTTAGAGAGAAGATGAAATTAATATGTAGACTGAGAGACTTCAGAGAAAAGTCAATTATCTTCTCAGTGACTGGGGTACTTTGCATACACAAATTAAATATTATAAGTAACTGAGAATTAATTTTATACTGGAATCAATTCTGAGATTGTACTCTCACACACCTGTTATATTACTAGGATATTTTTCATAACAAAAAATTAATGAAATTGGCTATTTCCCTAGTGTTAAAGTTTATAAAGAATGAAGTTCTATAAAAAGGAGGTAAAAGCTGTAAAGGAAAGGGAGAAGAAAGTAATTGCAATTTATAAAAAAATGGAGGCCTTATATTTACTACTATGGTCTGAGTGTTTGTGTCCTCAAAATGTATATGTTAAATACTAAAAGTGACTGTACTCAGAGGTAGGGCTTTGGGATGGTTATTCTATCATGAGGATGGTCCCTTCATGAATGGGATTAGATCTCTCTACAAAAAAAGAGCAAAGGAACCTTGTTTCTTTCACCATGTGATGACATAGGACAAAGCTTCATCTATGAATCAGGAAGCCGGCCCTCGCAGGCCCTCACACCTGTAGTCAATATTTGTGAAGCCAAAACAGGAGAATGGAAAGTTTGAGGCCAGTGTGCAGTAACTTAGCAAGACCCTGTTTTGAAGTAAAAATGAAAAATGGGCTGCAGGTGTAGATCAGAGGTATAATGTCCCTGGGTTCAATCCCCAAATACCACAAAAGAAAGAAGGAAAAGAAAGAGGGAGGGAGGAAAAAAGGAGAAATGGCTTTTACAAGACCCTGAACCTTGATCATGAACTTTTCAACCTCTAATACTTTAAGAACAAATTGTCTGTTGTTTAAAGCTACCCAGTTTATGGAGTTCTGTTATAGCAGCCCAAATGGACTAAGACACTTGCTTATGAAAGAAAAGTCATCTTTCCCCAAGAAAAACAACATACAGAACTTGGTCCCATTTATATAACAGTTGGTTCTTTAAAAACAGATTTATATAATCTATAAACAAACTTGGAACATCATAATAATATAATGAATATTTGTAAACTCATAATCTGACTTAAAAAACAGAACATTTATAATTTCATGGCTTCTACATGAGTTTTCCTATCATGCTGAATTTTATGTTTATTATTCCCTTGCTTTAAAAAGTGTCTTAATCCATATGAATACATCCCAAAATACTATATATCAACTATTTCTTGTTTTTAAGGTTTATAGAAGTGGTAGAGTGTTGACTACAGTCTTTTTATGATTTGATTTTATCAGTAAATATGCTACGATTCATTCCCTTGCTGTGTGTAGCTGCAGTTTATTCACTGTTATTGCTGTATAATGTTCTATTGTGTATATACCTCATAAATGATTTATGTATCATAGGAGTCTGCTACTGCTGTCATAACAAAATACCGTAGATTGGGTGGCTTAAACAACAGAAATTTATTCTCTCACCATTCTGAAAGCTGAAAGTCTAAGATCAAGGTACGTATGGGGCCAGCTTCTGGTAAGGGCTCTCTTTCTAGCTTGCAGACAGCCACCTATTATTTATTTATTTATTATTTATTTATGTGTGTGTGTGTGTGTGTGTGTGTGTGTGTGTGTGTGTATGTGTGTGCGTGTGTGTTGTACTGGGTGTTGAATACAGGAACAGTTTACCTCCCAGCCCTATTTTATTTTGAAACAGAGTCTCACTAGATTGATGTGAGTCACCACTTGCTAATGCATTCCTCAAACCTGAGATCTTCCTGTCTCAGCCTCCCAAATATGAAGATTACAGGCGTTTGCCACCATGTCCTGCTACACAGTCACCGTTGACTGTGTCCTTACATGGACTTTCTCCTTGTGTACCTATGATGGCTCTTCCTCTTCTTAAAAGAACTTCAGTTCTACAGGATCAGGACTACCACACTTTTTTCTGAAGCTTGATATCTTTTTGAAGTCTGTTAGTAGATATTTTATGTATATTTCATAAACAAAACCTTTGTTGATCATTCTATTGCAAATACTTATGTAACTTATATCTTGTCATTTTACTCACTTTTGATGGAGCAGAAGTTTAAGACTTAGTGATGTTGAATTAATTTTTTCTTCTATATTTATTATTTTTTATGTCTTGTTAAAAAATTCTTCCCTGTTCCAGGGCCATGAAGATATTTTCTATGTGTTGAACTTCCTAAGCCCTTTATTTTAGTATCAATATAAAGAAGATATATAAATTTATTTTTTTATTTTTTTATTTTTTATTTTATTTTATTGGTGCACTGTATTCATACATCATAGTAGGATACATACTTTTGTAGACATACATGCACACTTTTCCCAGTCAGCCCCCACCCAATCCCCACCCCATTCTCTCCCTATCCCTCCCTCCCATGCTTGGCTTAGTAGTTGACATCTAGTATTATGGCAATTTATCTAAAATTAAAAATGATAATCTCACATAACAGTTTCATTTGTCTGATACCAAGCTTTTGATGACTTAAAGATAACATTTCAATATTTCTTTTTGCTTTCTTTCTTACAAGAGAATATTTTTTTCTATTTTTTAGGTGAAACTATCATATATTTATATATTTATTTTTCAGAAAAAAATCTATCCTAATATGGAATATAGAGTCTAGGTACCCAAAACGATCTTGAAAAAGAACAAAGCTAGAAGATATATATTTTCTGATTTCAAACCATATAAAGCTACAATAATTGAAACAGTGTAGTACTATTCTAAAGGCAGATATATAAACCATTGGAGTTAAATAAAAGCCTAGAGCTAAATTCTTCCCTATATTGTCAAGTTATTTTTGACAGGGTTTCCACGAACATTTGGTGGTGGAAATGATAATCTTTTAACTAAATATTGTTAAAAAATAATAATTACATGGAAAAGAATAAAATTGGACCCTTACCTAGTCCCATATACAAATATTAACTCAAAATAGATAATAGACCTAAATACAAATCTTAAGACTATAAACTTTTAGGAGAAAATCTGGGTCATAAAACCTCACAACATTGAAATTGACAGTGATTTCTTGGTTATGATTTCAATGACACAGGCAACAGAGGAGTATACAGACTCCCTAAAAAATAAAAAAATAAGAAAATTGTATATCCAAAGACAATGTAAACAGAGTTAACAGTTACTAATAGAATGGGATAAAATATTTCCAATTGCTATATCTGAAGGTATATTAATATTCCAACTAGAAATCCTAAAAATTAACAACAATAAAGGCAAACAATACCATTTAGAGATAGGTAAAAGACTAACATAAATAATGAATCTCCACAGATAACCAATCTTAATTGTCTGTTGGATGGAAACTCTTGTTTCTCTGGTTCTGGTGTGTGTTACCTATTTCTTCTTTGTAGTTAATCTCTGAGTATTTTCTCTAGTGCTGGTTTTGAAGACATAAATTCCTTCAGTTTCTGTTTGTCATGGAAGCTTCTTATTTCTCCATCTAATTTGATAGAAAGTTTTGCTGGGTAGGAAATTTTTGGCTGGAAATTGTTTTCTTTCAGAGTTTGGAATATGTTACTCCAAGCCCTTCTGGCTCTCATGACTTGGTTTGGGAAGTCTGGAGTGATTCTAATTGGTTTGCCTCTGAATGTCACTTGGCCCTTTGTTTTTGTTGCCTTTAAGATTCTCTGCTTGGCTTCCACATTGGTCATTTTGACAATTATGTGGCGTGGGGATCCTCTTCTCCGATCCTGTCTAAAGGGAGTTCTATAAGTTTCCTGGACCTGTGTTTCAACCTCTTGCTCTATGTTTGGAAAATTTTCTGCTATTACTTCTTTGAAGAGATTGTTGATCCCTTTGGTTTCACTTTCTTTTCCCTCCTCTATTCCAATTATTCTTAGGTTAGCTCTCTTAAAATGGGCCCATATTTCTTCAATATCAGATTCCTGCTGTCGGATATTTTTTTCTAGATTAGAAACTATGAGTTCATTTTTGGATTGCTCATCTTCTAAGAGCGAGATTCTGTTCTCCATGTGTTCAAATCGGTTGTTTGTGCTTTGAATTGAGGCCTTTACTTCATTAATTGCATCCTTTATCTCTTTTTGGCTCTCTCTGAGTTCTTTTCGAAGCACCTCTATTATTTCTACAGCTATTTTCCTGATTTGATCTTCTAGAAATCTCTGATTTTCTGTTTTATCGGGTTCTGATGTTGTGGGGTTGTGGGCATTAATTGCTCCAGTATTATTCCTCTTTCCCATGATTTCCGATGTTTGTGCCTTCTCTGGGTTCTTCCCTTGGGTCACTATGACTTCCCTTAAGGTGTTCTGGATCTCGAGTCAGTAGTATCTCGGACTCTACTACTCCTTTACTCGGTTTTATCACACAGTCTCTGACCCAGAGAGTCGATAGAGGCTGCTTTAGACTGTGGGGGGTGCCAGGTTGTACGTTCTCCTATGGTGTGATATCTCTGCCACCGCCCCTCTCCCACTGAGTCAAGTCCCAGGGAGTACAGTACTGGGATTTCTCCTCTGTGGCCCGCAATTTGACTCACTGTTCTTGAGTACACAGATGTAGCTGTACTGGCCTCGCTGAATTCGCTGCTGCTGCTGCCTGTGGCAATATGGCGCTGCTGCTACGCCCTCGGCTATGGGGCTGGCGTTTTTCTTCTTGATTTTGATTTCTACTCTGAATCCCTGCAGCGTGTGCTGAGCTCGGCCACTGGGAGCTTTAGATGCTCTCTGCGCGGAGAAATCCCGCCTAGCTGTTCCGCAGTGGCTCACCTCGGCTTGCTGTAGCCGTCCCATGAATTTGCCGGTGCCTCCGGCAGTATGGCGCTGCTGCCGCGTCTGCCGCGTCCTCGGGCGCGAGGCCGGTGTATCTCCTCTGTGGCTCTGTTCTCAGTCCGCTTTCTCTCTGGAGCCTGGTGATTTTTTGTTTCACTGGTGATGGTGTTTTCTGGCTATGAAAGGCGCTGATTTTGTGGTAATGGAGATTTGTTGTTAGCGGGGCTCTTAAGCCCCGCTTTTCTCGGTCGCCATCTTCCCGGAAGCTATAAATTGTTTTTGATATTTTCAAAATCTCTTCCTTATTTGTATACTAAATATTTTAGTTGAGGTATATGAATTGGTAACTTAAATAAAAAGATGTCTTAACCCATTATATATTTTTACTCATTTTATTAGCACCTACAGAAGGAAATACTCTGATGAGTTAGATACAGGCCCTGTTTTCAAGTTGCTTAAATCTAAACCAGAAAGGCAACTTGCAGGGCTCATAATATATGAGCATATTGTTGGGGTTATCCAGAAGAACCCCGTGATCTCAGACATCCTTTAAAAGAATTTAAAACAAAAATTTATTGGATTTTTACAATGTACAAGGATAATTACATTTATTCTTCTGTAAACATATGAGGTTGATTCTGTACTGCTGCATTTACAAATATCAAAAGCAAACCACATTTTGGAAAGGGGTCGTTGCTTGTTCTGGAGAACTCTAGTCTGTAAAGTGTGGGGCAAGGTTTTACCTGAGGTCACCTTACTCAAAGGTCTTTCGCAATTGTCCCTCTCATCCTCCAGCTGAGGAGGTAGCTATGAAAGGATGGAGCAGAAGAGAGCATCAGCCCGGGCTGCAGCATTGGAAAGAGGCTTTTAGTTTGCAAAGATATTAGAAGCCAAAGAAGAGGTTCTTGAGGGTGCATGATGTCAGAGAGGTGCTAAGGAGAATGCTTTGTTTGGGATATGAAAAGGACTGCATTGTCAAAAAGGGTTCTTCCTTTACAGAAGAGGTTTAGAATGAAAAGTCATGAATGAAAAGGGAAAGAATATCCGGGTGTGGTGGCGCACCCTTATAATCCCAGAGCTTGGGAGGCTGAGACAGGAGGATCACACAGGTTTGAAGCCACCCTCAGCTACTTAGTGAGGCTCTCAGCAACTTAGTGAGACCCTGTTTCCAAATAAATGATAAAAAAAATAGGTCTGGGAGTATAGCCCAGAGGTAGAAAAGTCCCTGGGTTCCACCCCCATTACCCCCCCCACACACACACAAAAAAAAAAAAAACAGAAAGAAAGAAAAGAAAATCATTCCCCAGCTGCGATCATGGTCTATCAGGCCGCCGAGTCTGTCTTCGCTCAGTCTCCAGTCACCCTGGCTTCTGGCTGCTCCTGAGCAGGCTCTGCAGAGACCCACTTCAAGCACTGCCCATTGGCTTTTTTCTATTACCTTATGGGTGCTCTTCCCCTTCCACCTAGAATGCAGCCTCCCTCCTATAACTTGGGTCTGCATTTAAGTGTTTCTCATTGCAGAGGCCTTTTCTAACTTTCTTGTCTAAAATAAATCCTTTCTTCTTCTATCTTTTTCTCTGCTTACCTTCCTTCATAGCACTTCCCACTCCCCCGACTTATGTTACTCACTGTTTCTATCCTTATCATCCAGTAGTTGAGAACTTGAGATGACCTTCTCCTTTATCATGGCCTCAGTGCCAGGACTCCACCTGCACATCACTTGGGGCCCCAAACATTCGCTGAATAAGATAAATAATTGAATAAATGAGAGTCAACTGACTGAGTAAATAAATGTTGGATCCGACATTGTCAGCAGAGGCTTTGCAAGTTGTAACAGGAGGCCATAGTCCCATCCGCAGTCTGTGACAGAAATGCAAATAGGAATAGCCAAGACAAGCTAACCAAGGAAAAAGAAACAGAGATGTAGTTCTGCTAATCACTGCAGGCAGGTGCAGAGCCTCGTCACTCCTGGTGTGAGACAGTCAGGGTTCAAGTCCTAGTATTGAATTCCTAGCTGGATAGCCTTGGACAGAGCACTGTGGCCTTCTACCACTTTTTGTCTGTAAAATGGGGTGATTTTTTTTTTATCCAACTCACAGGACTGTTGGATGGCTTAAGTGAGATAATGCATTGGTAAATGATTCATGAATGATTTTGGTCATTAGTGATAATTGGCAAATACTCCATGACAATGTCAGTGAGAATTGAAGGAGGAAATGAGTAAGGAGATGTTGAACAGAAAGAACAAGACGGCCTCAAGATCTCAAGACACTATGAAAAGGGGATGCCTGAGTAAGGCTCGGATTTCTGTTCTCTCTGATTAGAGAATGATGATAATTTTAAGTGAAATCCAGCATGCAGATAAGGGTTTAGCTTTTGAGCATGTCAAAAGGAAGAAAATAGAAAGTAGCAGACACAGTGAGCTTTGTTTTGAAATGTTTGACGTGTACGCACTAATTTTACATCATGTCTAGCCAAAATCGGAAATACAATTTAAGGAGTGATGACAAATTTTAAAAAGTTATGTTTTTACTCTAAAAGGAGATTTACAATAGAGATTCTTTAACTACCTTTGTTTTATGTTTGAAATATAGTTTACTTAACCTGGCTATTACTCTTTCTCTAAATCTTATTACTTAACAAATATTTTACAAATTCTGTACAATTCCATTAGTAAACCTGAAGCTTAATAGACAAAAATATGCCTGCCCCCTGCTTTTCACTGTGTTGTAGAACTGATGAAAGATTCTCAAGTTCCATGTAGATCCTGAAGATTTGATTCAAAACGTATTGTAGGGCTGAATAAAATAGGCACTGAAGGACCCCCCAAGAGACTATGACCAGCCCTCCAATTTGCAAACCAGAAGCTCTTGTTTACCACCCTCAGTTTTAACCACACACATTCCTGCCCAGAAGAAACAGCATGCTCATAGCCAAGGAGCAGAAAGGGGTAGTTAGAAATCTGTAATAAATGTATGTAAGTGAGACAGAAAATTAGAAAATGGCCACCTGCCAGCAGCCACATAAATTTTGGAGGGAATGCATTTTCTACTGGGCTGCTTTATCATAGGAATTGCAAATATTTATTAAAAGTATTAAAATAGTCAGAATGTTAAATGCTTCCTCCAGTGGTAAAATTTCACATTGCCGCATTAGAAGATGGGATATTCTGATACAGTGTGTATTAAAATGCCTTCATTTTATTAGTCTGTCATCCACAATAAATGGGCAGGTACCTTTAAAAAAAGATCTACTGTAGGATAAAAAAGAGATTTGGAGAAGGCAACATCTCATTGTATGAAAGTGTCTATGGCTCTTTGAGTATATGTGTGTATATATATATATATTTTTTCAGCCATTCCCAAATGATGTCACTGAGATTTTTGTTGTTTGGATATCAAATTTGTTGGATTTTGTTATCACATGAAAACTCAAAGTAGTGTTTGCCACTAACTCTTATGCAAGGTCTATCTGGAAACTATGTGAATGTTCATTTCTGCAGAGTGTCAGATGTAATTACCAGACATTTTCATGTGAGGTGAAGATGCTATGTGGACGGACGCCACACAGACTGAAGTTGGGAGGGAGCAGCTGTCCTTACTGTACAAAATGTCAGAGACAACAGCTGAGTGGCACTAAGTTGAAGGATGACAGGATGAGCTGGGAAGATTAGCTCTGTAAGAAGCTTGTGGTTCATGTGAGCTAAAAACCTAATAAAGATCTTATGCCATTACCAGAGAAGAAAGGAAGAGCTTTATCCCATCCTGAGGTGCTCTTGTGTACATCCGAATAGTTGCCTGGATTTATCCCATGAATAATTATCCCCTTGAATCACCCCCATGATAATTATCACCTGCTAGGAAAAGTAAAACAAAGCTATAGGGTCAAAGTGACAGGGGGCTTCTTTTAGGTTTAGGAGCAGCTAGTGGATGAGTGAGTGATATTGGAACAAGGGCCTGAATGCAGAGTGAGGTCCCCCAGATCCTGGAAAGAGCCTGAGAAGAGTGTTCTTCACAGAAGAACTGAGGAGCAAAAAGGCCTGTGGAGAGAGCTGTGTGCTCAGTGTGGCAGTTTATTCCAGCCTCCAGCCAGGCTTTGAGAGAGGAATATCAGAGATCTTCCAGGATCCTAGTCATTGTTGATGCCTCTCTGCGACTTGATTCTTGCATGGCTATGGGTTGTTCCAATCTCCGCCGAAGGACATTCAAATTCTCCACATTAAAAACACTTGTTTGGCTATTTGCAAGAGCTGCCAGATCTGAAAACTCTTTGGAGATAGGTGAGTATTTGATGGCTAAGTGGACAGAAATTTCAACTTCTGCTGAAACTCCAAAGTGAACAAGACAGATACTATTAATGGAAAATTAAATTGTGAGGTATAAGCATTTGGGAGGCGGAGACCAGAGGATCGCAGTTTGTGGACAACCTCAGCTACTTAGCGAGGCCCTTTGGAACTCAGTGAGACTGTTTCAAAAAATAATGAATAAAAAATAGGGCTGGCGCCGGGCGTGGTGGTGCACGTTTGTAATCCCCGCACTTGGGAGGCTGAGACAGGAGGATCCCGCAGGTTTGAAGCCAGCCACGCTGGCTTAAAATACCCTGTTTCCAAATAAAAATATAAAAATAGGTGTCTGGGAGTGTAGCCTGGAGGTAGAAGGGTTTCCAGGAACCCCAGTACCACCAAAAAAAAAAAAATTAATAATAATAGGGCTGGGGGTGTAACTTGAAGGTAGAATGCCCCTGGGTTCCATCCCCAGTACTGAAATAAATAAATAAATAAATAAATAAATAAATAAATAAATAAATAATTTTATTAAAATAAAAATATGGCTGGGCATGGTGGTGCATGCTTGTAATCCCAGCATTTGGGAGGCAGAGACAGGAGAATCACAGTTTGTGGACAGCCTCAGCTACTTAGTGAGGCCCTCTGCAACTCAGTGAGACCCTGTTTCAAACATGAAAAAGAACTAAAGAATAGGGCTGGGGGTATAGCTCAGAAGTACATAGCCCCTGGATTCCATCCCCAGTACCACAATAAATAAATAAATAAATATACTAAAAATTATGGCTGCGAGTGTACCTCAGAGGTACTATGCCCCTGGATTTCATCCCCAGTACCTCAAAAAAATTGTGAGGTATAATTTACACACTTTCCCTCTAGAATGCCATGCATTCCTTCCTTCTCTCCCTCCTTCGTTTCTCTGTGGAGTATTATCAGTCTACAAATGTATGCAGTTAGCATGTGGGATGCTGTAGCACACCATGCAACGGGCAGTACCCCAGTCACAGAGCACAGGGAGCTTGTGTTTGAAAGGCCCTGGCTTGAAATCTGTGCTCCCATTTCAGTGGATTCTGTGTGATCTATGGATTACTCAACTGTGTTATAATGGAATGAGAGCACCTGTCTCACAGAGTTTCTAAAGGAGTCAAATGAAATGATTTTCATGTTTTAACATAATCCCTAAAACAAAGGAAACAATTCTATAAATGGTAGAGATTTAAAAATCTTTAAAGATGTTACTGCAGTCTTCAGAGCTTCTTGGGGGTCCCTTATTTTTGCTGTTGTTGTTTGTTTGTTCCAACGATGCATCTGGATACATTATTTAGAATTCATATGACTTTTAAATATCATTTCTTTTTGCTTCAGTTTAGCAAAACACTTGGCAGGGATGAGCAGAGAATTAGGTATAACTCGGTTTTGCATGTTCTGGATCCAAGAATGGGGCACTTCCTTGCAATTAACTTATTTGTTCATTTATTTCATAAATATGTGTTCAGTATCTACTTGTGGCTCTGAGCTAGTGATGAGGATCTAACAACAAATAGTTAAGGACTTAGGGCTTCTTATAAATAGCAGAGATGTAACGTGGGATGGAAGGGTAAGATCAAGATTAGAAAGCTAATATTTTAGATGAACAAAATTATGCTAGTGGGGACAGAGACTTCACACCTTGAGAGAACAGTGAAGTGGCCAGCTTTTACTAGACATGAGACTATGAAAGACTGAAAGAAAGAACTCATTGTATAACTGCTGTGTAGCTTCAGACATTTTGGGTGAGCACTCTAATGCTAGCTGGTTATTTCCTTCTAGTCTACCATGTCTTTTCCTTTGCCAGCAGTCATCATGTTAATTTCAGTGTTACCATTTTACTGAAAGAGTATTCTGACCATTTAACACACTGCAGGGTCAATAACATCATATCAGTGTGAGATCAAGGAGGATGTTCTGACAAGTCAGTCCAAACTCAGTGCCCACCCACAGCAGTGGTGGAGGATAAGTCAATGGCCTCTCTGGGGATGAAGAGGATGGCAGGTGGAGACCCTGAGTCATGTTTCATACTTATACTCTGCCACTCAAAGTGTGGTCCTAAGCCCAACAGCATCAGCATCACCTGGAAGCTTATTAGAAATATAAAATTTGGGAACTCATCCCAAACCTACTGATCACAATCTACATTTAGAAAGGTCTAGGGTAATGCACGGGAGCTCTGAATATTGAGAAGCCCTACAGTAGAGGTCAGTCTGTTTTGGACTTGGCATCTTTAAGCATGAACTTCATTACTTCTCTCTTAAATGCTGATAAGATAGGAATGGGGAAAGAGTGGGAAGAAATGAGTAGCACTTTCCCCCCAACTATTCTAGACTAACAGGATATTCAGGCTAAGAATTCACTGATAAATAGTTTGCTTCATCTGACTGTGAAGGAAAAAAGGAATATTTGCTACCCAATTATAAGGCTACTTACTGATGGAAGGATTTGTTTAGAAAAAATGGGGTCCATGAATTAAATAATAGCAACAACAACAACAACAACAATAATGATAATAGTAATTTATTACTATTTCAATAGTAATAAATTGCAATTTATTACTTATTAAAATAAGTAATATTGGCTCATAGAGGTAAAAGAAATGCTTTAGTATAAATAAGTAAGTTATAAAAGCTGATTAACTGATATTAAATGAAGTAGCAAAGATCCTTCTACAGTTATGTTTCATACATAGTTATGATCTCTGTAGTAGTATAGCTTTTTGCAACTTAGAATCTGTACATTGAAAATCTTTTGAATTTTAATACTGACGTAACCCATTACTAGTTGGGTGAATTGGAAGGAATTAAATTTTCTGAACTTCATTTTGTTCATATTTTTGTTTCATCTTGTTTTTTCCAGTGGCAAAAGCAGAGAACCCTGTAGTAAGTGTGTCCACAGGGAGATAGAGCTCCTTTGAATTCTTTAACTCCAGAGACACTACTGCATGATAAAGTTGGAGGATGTAAGGAGCAGCAGGTGGCCACCATCTTGGTTGTCCTGGAAAGGGGGCCTCGCCTTTGGTCAATGGACCTTGAATTTTATCTGGGAATCTACTTACAATGTAATCTTAATCCTTTATCCTGTTCATCACAGCAGTTTTATTCTGGTAAAATAAAGGAATTGGAATATGCAATCTTTAGACTCTAAAATGCCTAGATCATCCCTTTCTCTAAATGATCTCATTTATTTCCAATTATTTTTGTTATACTTACTACCCATAGACCAGTTCACTCTTCATTCCAACAATTGTTCCTTATGTGTGTCTCTAATAAAGAATGGAATCAAAATGTCTCATTCACTGCCCACATCACAGCTGGGTCAGCCACAAGACCCCATTCTGGCCAAAATGTTATAAACAAATATCTTTTTTCACTGTGTCTTCTACTTCTTTCTTTTTCCTGCCTGGATCATTTTGGAACTGTGTAGCAATTGCTAAGATGCCACTAAACCAAAGTACTAGTGCTGGATGATCCATCATTGTCCTTTTGTTATATAAGACTAACAATCCCCCTCTGATTTAGTTAAGACGGTGCAGAACAGCTGAGTTTTTGTATAACCCTAATTGAGGCCAGCATCTGCTACTTTTTCAGGCATTATTCTAAATATAAGGGCTTCTGAATTTGTATTTCAGTATGGATCAATCTGTTGCCTAAACTGCTTTAGTTTCTTATTCATAAAATATTAGAAATTATGTCTTTCCACATTCATATCTGCAATCTACGAATGCCACCAAAGGAGGATGCAGCAATGTGATTCTTGGATAGCTAAGAAAAATGATAGGTCAACAAAAAGTGTGTGTGTGGTGTGTACCTTGACATAGCTACTGAGACACATATAGAAGGAGAGCCCTTGGGTTTTTTCTAATCCTAGTATAGAAAGATGGAAGGGATTGAGAAAAAAACAAAGAAAGTATTTTTTAAACAGAATGGAAAGAGCAAAAAGACAATTTGAGACAAAAACAAGGAGGGAATGGAAGAAACAGAACAGAAAAAGAAAGATGGGAAAATCATTACATGATACTGTCTATGGCAGAAACATGCTTCATGGAGCTTAATCTCATATTATCTATTCTGAAGTTAAGAAAAAGATTTAGGAAGTGAAAACTTTCTCATGTATCCACAGTTGCTAAATGCTTAAATGGGTTCCAAACCCAAGCCTATGGGACTCAAAGCTAAAGAATTCTATAGAACTGTTTCTTCTATGGAATCACTATAAGGGCAATAGCCAGGAATCTCTGAAAATGAGTTGTTGATTAAATTCATACTTACTAAGTATCTAGAAGATGTTAAAAAATACACTGGTGTGTGTGTGTGTGTGTGTGTGTGTGTGTGTGTGTGTGTGCGCTCTCAGTGCCTTTATGAGCTTAGGTATAAAGAAAATTTAAGCAGGGTATGAGGAATAGGATCTTCCAGGGTTCTTTGGAGTCAGCATGGTGCATATAGGCATATAGGGAGGTTGAAAGAACTCAATGATAAAGCACAATTTAAGCAAAGACCTAAAGTAAGTAATGAAAACAAGCTATGAGAAAATCCCAGGAAGAACATTTCAAGGAGATATAATAGCAAGAGCAAAAGCCCTATGGCCTTTATCAGCTCAAGATAATAGTGCAGCAGAAAAACATAAGCCTATTTGCAGTAGTAATTCTTATGCATAAGATATGGTGAGTTCAAATATAAAGCTAGTCACTGATGGCAGCACTGTGCAAGAAACATTAGAAAATATATAAAGTATATAAAATGCTCAGAATAAGTGAGTTGGAAAGGAAGATACTTTCAGAGAAGGTGTTACAAAAGATGATTGTGCAAGTTTTCAAGAATATGTGCTAGGGAACCAGGTTGATGTTGTTTCTAGGAAACTATAGAGAAGAAATAACCAATAAACTTAGTCACTAGAATTTGAGACTGGTATTGGGTCAGGTCATATTTTGTGTTTTTGTTCCATTTCCTGCTTGAAGGGTTTCCATATTGTGGTGAATCTGTGCGTGGCTATAATGGGGGCTTCCATCTGTGATCCTGGAAGAGACAGGTCTCTGAGCATAAGCCTGGTCACTCACTGTCTTTGGAGGAAACTCAATTCAGGCCCTGGACAGAAGGACATCCACAAAGCACAACAGATAATCTCCTCAAGACCAGCTGCTCCTTGCTTTTTAGACATGAAATAGGACCCAAATTACTGAATCTGGGACCAGTTCTGTCCTGGGTGCCACATATTGTTTTTCTTCCTGGCAAGAATAATTGATGGAGCCTTTTCTACAAGATGTGTACCAGTGTGACACAACAGAACAGGCACATCAAAGCAAATCTGGGTGTTTGATGCTTCTAGAAAAGCCCTGGAAAAATTAATGCTCATTAATTTGAACCAAATTTCAAGAAGAATACCTCCTAATCTTGCTATGTTTCCTGATTCTCCCTGACATGTTACAGCACCAGAGACATTTCCCAGAGGTTAGCTCCTGCAGATGAGAAGCCACAGCTGATTCTTACCTTCATCACCAATGCTAGGCAGAAAACTGTTAAGTCATAGATGCCCAGTATGTTTCTGGAAGAGAATTAAAACGTGCCTTGAGGGTCAAATAATCTGGGTTTGTTTGGTTTTTGTCAAAGAAAGAGTGATAGACATTTCACAGAACCCCAAGTGATAGTCTGTTTTCTTGGATCAAGTAAAAAGAAAAAAAAATTAGGAAAAAGTGATGGGCATTTTGGGGGAAATTCAAAGAAGAACAAGACATGATTCTAGGACAAGAACTTTACAATCTAAGGAGAGAGTCAAAACAGAAGCATATGAGGATGCAAATGGCAAGGCTGAATTTGAATAACAGTTCCAGCATGACAGAAGAACATCACCAGACAGGTCACCTCCCAATGCCAAGTGAAGGGAAAAAATAATAAGTGCTACAGAAGTTCAGAACAGGGAGAGATTTGAATCATTCTGGATGTCAGTAAAAAACAAGGGTGGAGGTAAGAAAGAAATTATGACCCAGTCCTTAGAAAAATAGGTGAGCTTTCTCTAGCTCAAGGGAAGAATATAATTGGCTTAAGGAAAAGCATGGAGGAGGGAATATTTATCTGTAGAAACTGTTCATTGGAGAATAAAGCAGAATGGTTAGAGCCAAGTATCCACTAACAGAGGATCAGTGGAAGAGAATGAGGTGAAGGAAACTGAGAACGATTGTGCCAAGGGACTTCAGGGGTGACCTAAAACATCTCTGTTAAACATACTCCGAAGAGGTCATGGGTCTTTGTCTTCACACTAAACAAAACTTAAAATAATAATAATTAATAATAATAATAATAATAATAAGAAGAAGAAGAAGAAGAAGAAGAAGAAGAAGAAGAAGAAGAGAATAAAGCACACATGGCATGATTTCACTTGCAGCCTGATTTAGCAGTGTCTTGTCTAGTTTGCCTCCACTCTTGCTTTTCCTAATTTCCTCACTGCACAAAGAAAATAAATAAATAAGTGTACCATAGTCTTATTTATCCTTCTTTGGACATTTTTTTTACCAGGCAGATGGTCAATTAAGAGCACTAAACAATGACACTGTTTTCTCTGTAAACATTTTTTTTCTAATAGCCTAACAAATGTAAGTCTGTGCTGCCATACTGCTGAATACCATCTTGACTTTCTAATTACAAAGAGCCGTGTCTTGATAGTTACAATTACAGCTGTAACAATGATGCCGGGCCCTGAACAATGCCGTTGGAGGCAAAGTGCTTATCCGAATATTCACAAATAAAGGCTTAAATTTATGCCAAAGATGTAGATGGAGGTTAAACAATTGGGAGAAAGGGAAAAAAAGGTTGAAAACACTGGTTTAGTGCTACAGATGTGAATTTGAATCCAATTACTCTGAAAGGATAAAAAAATTTTTGAAAGGGTGCTGTTTTCTTCTGTTTTAGTAATCAGTAGGTTAAGAGGTGGTCCAACTTAGCATGCTAATACCTCTAATTTTGATATTTGGCTACACCCTGGTATTCTTAAAGCACACTATCTTCTTAACTAATGGGTTTTTATAAAGTACAAATGGTTATCTTTGATGTTAAAATATAACCATTCTTCAATCAATTAACCCATACAAAAAATAATATGTGATTTTTGAGCAACTAGTAGATATATTTCCAGTATTCTTTTAATGATTAAGCTCCCAAAAGCTTTGGACTCTGGTGGCCAGGCATAAAATCTCTGTTTTGTTTCAGTTTTTTTAATCTGTAAAATGGTAATAATAAGGATATTTTCCTATATAATAATCACCACTGGATTATAATGAGCTTTAAACAAATAGGTATAAAGCATGAAATAGAGAAACTGCTATTGTATGCATTTAAAAGAAAACAGAGAGCCAGGCATGGGCGCACGCTTGTAATCTCAGCATTTAGGAGGCTGAGACACGAGGATCACAGTTCGCGGCCAGCCTCAGCTACTTAATGAAGCCCTCTGCAACTTTGTGAGACCCTGTTTCAAGATAAAGAATTAAAAAATAGGGCTTGGAGTGGAGCTCAGAGGTAGAATTCCCTTGGGTCCAATCACCAGTACCGCAAAATAAAATAAATAAATAAATAAATAAATAAATAAATAAATAAAACAGCCAGTGCTGTTGTTATTAGGGGAAAATGTACTTCAGGAACACACTGGCTCTGGAGTAGGAAGAGAAATGATAAAGCGTCTTATAAGAGAATACCTCCCTTGAAGAACACCAAGATTCGGTCATTCTCTGAGTGTGTTCACATTCACAAGGAGAACAAGCTCCCCGTAATTCATGGCCAAAGTTCTGACTGGGCCAACCCAGAGTTATGCTTCATTCTTTTACAACAAAGCATTGTACAACTTCAGTGGGGACTTTTCTTTCCAGCTCAGGGCTGAGAGGTGAGGATGAGCTTTAACAATGTCAATTATACATCCTATATTTTTCCCTCAAATGATCCGCACTCTGTCATAGTACTAAGACATCCAGTGGTCTGAAAAACAAAGTCAGATAGCCTGAGGGTGAAAAGTGTGTTCTTTAGCTTCGCGACTTACTTAAAACAACAATAATATTAGTTTATACTTCACTGCGCAAGGCAGGCATGAAATGGTTAAGTGTTTTGCATGTAAAACCCTTTTTCATTCTCCCCCAAATTTTCTAACAGAGGTATTATTTTTTCTTCATTCTATAGATAAGTAAATCAAAGCAGACAGGTTAAGCAACTTGCTTAAAGTCAAACCATAAATAAATGGCCAGAGATATTTAAATCCCATGAGCAAGCTAACAATGTGAAAACATTTAAAGGCCTCACAGCAAATAAACACATATCCAGGCATATTATATATGTTAAAATGCTAAACAGTCCCAGGTTCAGCTGTGCTCAGTCACATTAGGAAGTAGACTGCCTCTACTAATCATGTCCAGGTCACCTGCATACAGCTGTCACAATGATCAGCAAACGTGCCAATCTAATTACATTATCTTGTCCATGAAAGCCTCACTGGCCTCCGCATCTGTATAGATAAAGGCCGTGTTCTTCAGCTTGGTGTCTCCATACCTGTGACTTCATCTGCATCTTACCTCTGCTGGTGCCTCCTCGCTGGCTTCTGTCAAAATGGGATGAATAGGGCTTGCTGCTTTGCTTCCTCACACCTTCCAGGATGTTGCCTTGTTTTCCTCACTGCCCACAATGGAGAAAAGACCTTTTATTCATAGACCTGCCTTGAGTCCACCGGGCAGCACAGTTCTTACTACTTACATGTTTTCCCAACTTTCCCAGTCCATCTGAGCCCTGTTTTTGCAAGTTTTTTCCCCTTGATTAGATTTTTTTATTATACTTTCCAATTTTTTTTTGGTACTGGAGATTAAACCCTGATGCATTCTAACTCTGAGTTACACAGTCAGCCTTTTTTATCTTTTCATTTTAAAACAAAGTCTTGCTAAGTTGCTGAGACTGGCCTCAAACCAGTGATTCTCCTGTCTCAACCTCCCAAGTTCTGGGATTACAGGCTTCTGCCACCAGGCCTGGCTTGATTAGAATTTTAAACTCCTACAGAATAGAGAATCTGTCCTAAGGCTACTTGTCTTTACCATACAGATCCATGAAATAAGTATTTATTGAATGTTGAGTAAATGTAGACAGAGTAGAAGAAATAAACTAGAATTTATGAGGGTCCCAGGAGAAGAAAGGAAACCTCACCCAAACTCACTGACCTCATAGTCAGTCTGGAAAATGTCAACCAGTCGAGCCACCATACTCTCTCTCTCTCTCTCACTCTCTCTGCTTATCTAAAATAAGTCTTTAGAGACCAACCTTTGGTCTGCCCTACTCTCCCTTCAAGTGATTTATAGACCTAAAGATGTGCCCACATGGCTTATGCTTTCAAATCTAGTGGGATGAGTAATAAAGACCAATCAGTATCTGAGATATTAACATGGGGACTGCATTTTATTAAGCTAGTTAGAAGATTCATAACATTTCCTGCAAACCCTTGAATTTGTAATGCCTACAATTGTCCTTTTAGTCTGTTATTATAAGATCCATGAGGCTGGGATCTGTGTCTAGTCCCTGTGAGGCTGCACCTAACCTATGCACCCTACCCAATAGCTGATTTTGTCAAATTAATTGGTAGGTTAGGCAACTCATTATGAGTAGGAGGAACAAACTTAACTTGTAAGGTAGAGGTTGTAGAGGTGATATTTCAAATTTCCTTATGCAAGGAATAATCTTGGTTCCTCACTGTGTTCAAATAAGAAGAAAAATAGAATGCCATGGAACAAATAACTCACTTGGAAATTTTTATCTTGGATAATTGAGGATGTGGAGATACTCGCTAAGATGTAGAAAAAGCTAGGAGGAGTATAGTTAGGCTTCTGTTAAATTCGGCCTTGTTCATTTTGAGACACCTATTAGCTATTCAAAGGAAGGCTGGATAGCATCCAGATACATAAATCTGGGTCTTGAAGGAGAGGTCACCTTTAAAGAGGTGATGACCTAGGAAAATACATGGAAATATGGAAGACTGAGTCAGAACACTTTAAAATTTAGAGGTTGGAAACTCCCTAGTGTACATGAAGTACATTCACAAACATATCAAAGTCAATCACTAAGCCAAACATGAGAAGGAGGGAGAAGAGAGGGAATGGGGGGCATTGGGGAAGGAGGAAATGAGTGATGTGTACATGTGTGCCTCTACCATTTTGTACCTCATTAAGATGTGTGACTATAATTCACCAATTAAAAAATCTAAAAAAATAGAGGTTTAGAAAAAAGAAAAAAACTAAGAAGTATCAATTATTAAGGTAAGAGACAATGGTGTTCTGAAAACCAAAACCAGGAAGCTCCAGAAGTATCAGTCATGTCAAGTATTGCAGAAATATCTAGTGAATTATAGTCTGAGAATGAAACACTGGATTTAGCAATATGGAAGAATATATTTCTGAAAAGTGGATGCTTTATTTACTTTTCCCAGAAGAGGTAACATTTGTTGACTTTTTTACATTTAACCCATCATCCTACCATGCTTCTCTGCTTGATGACTCCAATACTGTGTGAGGTGAGATTTTCTGATCTTCTTAGGGAGAGGCTTAACCAAAGCATCCAAGAAAGGGTCACACATTATTAAGAAAAGTTCAGTTTCCAGGTAAAAATATTCCATATTATAATGATGCCTTGGCTTCTGGGAATTTCTATTAAGAATTCCAGTTGGGCATGGTGGCACGTGCTTGTGATCCTAGCATTCGGGAGGCTGAGACCGGAAGATCACAGTTCGCAGACAGCCTCAGCTACTTGGTGGGGCACTTCGAAACCTGGTGAGACCCTGTTTCAAAATAAAGAATAAAAAACAGGGCAGGAGGTGTACCTCAGAGGTCAAATGCCCCTGGATTTCATTCCCAGAGCCGGAAAAAAAAAAAAAATCCAAATATCCCAGCAAGGATTTTTTTTTAACTCTAGTTTTCTCCAAGACGATCCATTCTTTAGCTTGGTTTTTTACCCCACAAGATAGTTAGGGCACTTCACTCAATAATTGGAAAGTTTCCTGTATCTCTGACTCTGCGCCAACCTATGCACTGATTCTAGATTAACCTTTCCAAAATAGCACATTCATAATAATAAAACGAATCAGCTTCATATTAGCTAACATAATATCACCCACATAGTAGGCACTCAAATATTTGGTATATGGTTATAAATTTAATATTTGTTCTAAATGTTTTATTAGATCTCTTTCCTCAATTTTTTATTTTTTATTTTGTGGTACCAGGAATTGAATCCAGGGGCATTCCACTTCTGAACTATACCCCAAGTTGCAGAGGGCCACACAAGATTGTTTTGCCTGGTTGCAAACCTGAGTTCCCCCTGTCTCAGCCTCCAAAGTACTGGAATTACAAGCATGCTCCCCACACATGGCTCTTTCTTCATTTTGATTAGCAAAATTCATTTTATTTTTGTTCTCCTCTGCCTAGCTATTTTTAAATATAATGAGAGAACAGTATCTTCAGATAGTGTGTGAAAGCGTTTTAATAATTCCAAATGATTTTCCCTCCCCTGCTTTACAGTAAATAGCAAATAGATTAAAAAAAATATATGTTTTGTATTCAAGGAAAGAGATAGTACTACCCAAGGATGGAGCACAGTTTTATCTTAAGTCAGACACATAAATACTCATTAATTTTTCAAATGATTTTATTAGGTTGATGGAGTATCACATCTCCAAATTATATAGTTTAGATTCCCCATCACATGCTCCTTATAGATCATATGCATATTCACAAAGTTATACAGAAGATTCTACGATGGGAAGGAGCCAATTTTCATTTTCTCTGTTCTTGTTTGAAGAACCAAAACTGTTAAAGGGATAAAGTACTCAGAAGTGCCTGTTCCAGGTTAATTGTCTCAAATTGCTCATTTAAAGCACCATTATAGTACAGCAAAGCCAGTTAATCTACTCTGAAGCTTCCTTTTTTATGACCGTAGCTACATTTGGTGAAATGGCACCTTTGGCAAACACCCAAATTGGATAAAATTGCCATTTTTCTTGGAACCTAGAAAGAATAGCACATGTTTTGAAATCGCTTTATATCATGTGGTTTTAAATGGTGAGCTGCATATTTGTCTTGCTCTGGAATTCACTCTCTTTTGCATTTTCTGATATGACTAAAAATTCCCTTTACTTTACTAATTCGAGTAAACGATGTGCTTTTGCTCACAATATGCAGGTAAGAATGGAGGAGGGTGCCGAGGAAACCTACAAGAGGAATCGTGGCAATATTTTTAAACATCACAACTGCATAAGAAAATGATGTGTCCCCGCGCTGACACTTGTGCACAACTTTCAGCTCCTGGTACCTCTATTATTGGAAACACTGTAGTTTGAGAGCCTCTTCAATGTCGACATAACTAGCAGGTGCTGGGATCGTAATGGTAAAAACATTCACTTATTAATCAGCACACATACTTCCTCTCTAATGCTGTCAATTTAAGATGGCAACCTGACTTTTTTTTTTTTTTTTTTTTTGGAGTGGGGAGGAGGGTCAACAATTTAATGAATCTTGTCTGCATTTTAATTCCAACCTAATAATCTGCCTCCGGCTCTTTTCCCTCCCTCATTCCGAGAACATTTCTCAGGATCCTGCTATTAAGCACAATGGGATATTTACCTCCTTGCCTCAGTTATGCATTAGGGTAGGGGAAACAGCCAGAAAAACAGTCCCCCAGTCCAAGCAGAACTAATGTTTACTGTCACCCTCATCTCTAGCATCATCCTCAATTCCTCTTCTCTCCATTAGTTCATCTAGAATCTCCTCCTTCGTAGATTCTGACACTGTAGCACTTTTCTGGTTTCTTTTATTAAACACCACTGGGACCTAGAGTCAGAAATATGCAGTATGTTGACATAGTTAAAATAAATAAATACAACCCATTGCCAGAAATATTAAAAAATTCATCTAAATGTGCTCCTGTCAGAGATGATTTGTTTCTGTTCAAACAGGGAAGATGGATGGCTTCAGGATGGACTGGGTAGAGACTGAATCTAGCCATTCAGTCCTTCATTCATTCATGCCTTCCTTCATTTCCTTAAAAAAAAAAAAAAAGCAACCCACCACTTCTTGCTCACCATGTCAAATGTAAACAGAATAGACTTTGTTATTAGGAGAGATGTGACTCCAAGTGTCTGAGCTGCAGAGTGACAGCCGGCTCCTCTCTGAATTTCAGGCAGCCTCTGTCACTTGCCTTGACAATGAAGGAAGTTAATATATTCACGGCATTACCACACATGCATTCGCAATTCACAGCATATTGTATTGTTTACCCCTGTTCTTTTGTACTACTGCATGTAGTAATTTGCCTTCTAGCAACAGAAAAATTTCTCAACTTAAAATTTTACCCTCATTTTATTTACCCTTAATAGAAAAACCACTGCTTCCTTGCCCATCCATGGCTGGCAAGACCACCTTTCTGCAGCATCGCAAACAGATAAATGTCAGATTTTACATTTTGATCAGATGTGTCTACAGTCATTTCCTATACATATTTCTCATCTTCTGCCTCCCACACCTTCCTTCGGCAGTCATTGCTGCCCTTCCTGCGTGTTCTTAGCGCATCTGGCACTAGGTGGCCAGCTTTTATAGGAGAGGATGGCAGAGAGAGAAAGAGAAGGATGCAGAGGACCAGGTATCTGTCTCTAGCAATGGGGTCAATGCTGGTAATGGCAAAGAGCATCATGAATCTCAGGACTCTGGTAGCTATTTTCAGGATGTCCACAGTGCTCATTGTTTTTATCCGCAGAATATTTCCTTTGGTTTATCTGTCACTCCCAGTGGACTGGGTGCATTCACAACATACACACATTTCTACCATCATTTAAAACTCTTTCCTATCAATTTGTTTATGGGGCACTGATTACTCAGCCTCTTAGGCCTAACTCATTTATTCTGATGGGGTGCAAACATGCAATAATGTCGAATGTTTAAACAGATGGCTCTGCTTTGATGAGCACTGGGGTAGAGTAAGTTATTCTGCTATTCTCAGATACTGCACTATTGTTCTTCAGAATTTTACTGTAGAGGGACTAGAATTGAAATGTGCTTTGATAGCTTAGGGTAACTTTGTGGAGATGGCTGGAGGAGGCAAGCAGTCTGGGTTAGGAAGACACACAATGGCTGTTTTATTTTCCTCACAGTGATGAGCTGTCTGCATTCCAATGCATGTCGCAAAATTCTTGGGCTGAGAGAGGCTGCTAGGGGTCACTTGGTCCAATGCCCTGCCTTTGACTAGAATCATTTTTAAAATACCCTATGTTAAGAGTCTTGAAGACAACCTATGCCCCTCAGTCCAACTGAATGCTGAAACCCTTTCTTAGACTAAGCATGATCTCTTCTGCAATTTAAAAGCATCTCCTGTTCTGTTCTGGAGAAAGCATTTGGTCGTCCTTTATATTCAAACCCTTTCACACTTAGGAATTATAATTGAATTACATTCTCTCAAATTCTGCTGCTCTTACAGTAGGCTCTGTAATTCAGTGTTTACTTTTGTAACCTCCTGCTTCCTTTGTACTGTTTCTTTATTGTTGCATCTGTATGTGGCTAACCAATTAGTATATAAGTTTGTATTGGGCAGAAACTTATATATACTCTCATTACAGATTAATGAAAGGCATCTGGAACAGTGGCTCTCAACCCTAGTTGTGTATTAAGTTCATCTCAAAAGATATTTTAAAATACTAATGCCTGGGCTGTACCCCCAGAGATTCTGATTGAAATGGTGAAGGGTACAAAGGAATATGGTAATTTATTAAAAGCTGTTTCCCAAGTGATTCTAATATGTACCCAGGATTGAGAGTCTGATCTTGGACAGATTATTTAACATCTGTAAGCCTTGATTTCATTATGCAAGAAATGGGGATAAAATTGTAACCACCTATTTCATAGAAGATTGAAAGAGTTCATGTATGTAAAAGCTTTGAGCACAAGGTCATGGCGAGAGCATATTCTCAATAAATATTAGTATTAATTTTTGGCCTAAAATACTTAACATGTTATTAGAAACCCAACAAGTACTTAATAAATGAATATTGACTAATAGCTTTAGGTCATTCAGCCATTAACCCACATCATCTATGAGAAAAATTTAAACATATTAAGATAAGTATCTAAGTAATTCAAGTCAAATTATAGTTCACCTTATGTATCAAAGTTCTTGAGGAATATGTGTGTTTGGGGACATTATGTAGGTAATTGCAGTTGTTTAAATATATTTTCATACATAGAGAATAACTAAATTGATGTGGCCTGGAAGATTTACAGAGGACAAATACTATCTCAAGATTAAAGTCAAAAGATAAAAAATTTAAAAATGCTAAAAATACTCAAGCATTTTTCCATAGAGGATTTCAGCATTATAAAGACAACATGACAACATAATTGTTAGGATAGAAATAACAAAACACAATAATAACTTTGCATACAAAATATATTATTTCATTATAATAGAAACAATTTACAAGTTAGCCAAGATCCAGCCATCCTCATTCTCTCATTTTACAGATGAGCAAGCAAAGGCTAAGAGACAGTAAAAATGATTTGGCTACAAATAGCTACAATTTTGCATAATACGTTTAATAAATTAGGCCCAAACCAAGAAACTTGGTTCAAAAGAGAATGAATTACTTCTCCCATAGGTGATCAATAAAAACTTCATACAGGTGGCAGCTTATGATCTATATGTAGCCAAAAGTTATAATTTAAAATAGGCAGGAAAAGAAAAAATACATTTTCAGATAAAAGGAACTAACAGTATAAGCAAAATAAGGGACCCGATTGATTGGAGTGCAATGTGCATTGAAATATTAATGTATCATTAATAGATGATAGTATTGGAATGGAAGTTTGAGGTCAAATGTCGAAGGTCTTGAATAATAAGCATAGCAGAAATCTCAGAAAAGCTGTGACATAGGCTATACCCAATATGTACAAGTTTTTTTTAGATGGATCATAAAGGAGCCTAAACATAAACCTTGAAAAAAATCAAACTGATTAAAAAGCAGAAGAAGAAAAGATTAAAATGCAATGCTCTTAAAAAGAAGATATCAAAATCCATACACCACAAAAACAATAATAATAATTTTCAGTATTCAATAAGAAACCACTAAAAATATAAAGTAGAAAAATCTTAAAAGAAAACACACTGAATAAGAATAGACTCCACAATTATTGAAAAGATATAATTATTTAACAAATATTTTAACATATTTCTGAATATACCTTAATGTTTAAAAGAAAATATGAAAATAAAAAATAAAAGATATGAAAAGAACAAACTAGAAGTCCCAAAACCATAACACACAATATTGGCTCTACAAAATTCATGTTATTTTAACAGCTGATTAACCACTGAAGAAGAAAAGATCAATGAATTTGATGACAATAAGATAGTAAACATAAAAAGAAAAATAGCTAAGGAAAAATCACAACTGGAATTAGTAATCTGTGTTCTAATGTAAGTGGTATTAAAGTCCTAAAAATGATCAAAAAATTTATTTTAAGAAATGGTAATAGAAAATTATCCAAAATTAACATAAGCAATAAAAACTCAAAATTATCTTAAGGAGCTAAAACCCCCAATAATACAGACAAAAATAAAACAATATCAAAACACACTGCAATAGACAGCTATGAACCAATAAAGACAGAAATAATAAAGAGTGCTAGAATAAAATATACATTAGTTGCTTGAGATCAAAGATAAAAATGAAGGCTAAAATTGCATTAGAAAAGCAATATAGAAATGCAAATAGAATAATATATTAAAAAGGAAAATGAAGCTGTTAATCTAAAAATATATACCCAGCAACAATATCCTTGAAAATGGAGGTTAAAAAAGAGTTTGTTCATCAACAAGACTAAGAATTCACCATCAGTGTATCTGAAAGCAGTCTTGCAGATATAATCTCAAAGACTGATCATGTAACCTAGACAAAAAATTTATTGTCTTATGATTTTAGGTTCAGTCCATGTGAGGTGAGAAATCATGGATCTCAGGGCATGGTGACAAGAAGAGAGAAAGAAAGAGTACAAAGACTGAGCTCACATCATGGAGGTTGGAAGGAAGAGAGTGAATAGGGGGAGGAGGAACCATACATATAATCCCCCAGGGTGCATCCCAGGAACCACTTCCTTCAGCCACACCCTACTGGCCTACGAGGTACCACCCAGGTAAATTCATAGCAATAAAATTATATCTTCTGGGATTACAGTCTTCACAATTCAATTATATGAGCCCTGAATATTAATAAATGAGCTCTTTAGAGGATATTTTATTCTTAACTATAACAGTAATCAAACTTGAAGCACAGGTATATTAAAAGAAGTTCTTTAGATCAGATAAAACATAAAACCAGATATAAATTCAAGTCCATACAAAAGAATGAGAAAGACTTTAAAATAAATGATAAGTGACTATAAAAGACTTTTTATCTCATTTATTTAGAATATAATTTACAACTTTACATAAACATTAAATAAGGCTTATGAAAACTACAGATGTGTATATGTAAAATTTATGACAAAAATAAATAGAAAAAATTTTATAGTATTGTGTTTATATTATACTTAAATAAGAGTTATAAACACAATATTCAAATGTAGATTTTAGCAAGTTAAACCTCTAGAATATCAACTAATTTAAAAAATAAAACAGGCCGGGCGTGGTGGCGCACATTTGTAATCCCCGCGCTTGGGAGGCAGAGACAGGAGGATCGCGTAGGTTCGCGAAGCCAGCTGAGCGCGCTGGCTTAGGAGACCCTGTTTCCAAATTTAAAAAAAATGTAAAAATAGGTCTGGGAGTATAGCCCAGAGGGAGAAGGACATCCAGGAACCCCAGTACCACCAGAAAAATAAAGAAATAAAAAATAAAGAAATAAAATAAAACAGGGGATTCAACATGGCGACTTCATGACACAGCACATCTCAGTAGCTGAAACAAATAAAGTTCAACTACCAAGAAGGCAATGTCTTGACAAACAAAATAAATAAAGCTCACGAATCAAAACAGAACCAGGAACTACGGCTGAAGAAATCCAGTACAGTGAACTGCAAGATCCACTGCAAAAAGCCTGAGCCTGCAACAGACTTGCTGCGGATGCAGCCCAGCTATCAGCACCATCACGGGCTGCAGGCCCAAACCACACCACAAGTCATGGTTCTGGCCAACACTAGTGCAGCAGCCCCAAGAAATTCATAAAAATAATCCAAGAGCTTGAAAATGGCCACAGAGCTCCAACATCTTAAGCGGAGAGTGGCACCAGGCATCACACTTCAGGTATGCAGAATAAGAACAAAAGTTGGTGTGCTCACTAGAGGACACACCTGCAGGGCACAGTGAGCCCTCCAGAGACTAGAGGCAGGGCAGCCAGGTAACAGCCCGAGTTACTTGGCAGAAGACCACCCAACGAAGATGCAAAACCCAGTAGGCTAGTACAGTTATAACCTCCAGAGACACAGGAAAGTTGCTCAAGGTGTGGTATCTACACAGGGTCACAGGGGGTGACTCCAAGACTACACTGGACACCCTGCGCCCATGTGGGTAGGGAAGTTCAGGCCCATTGCAGGTAGGAAAGTGCAGGCCTGAGCATGGGGTGGAGAGTGCAGAGGCCTGAGGGCACGGACCACAGGCTAGAAAAACACAGAACCCTGAACTTACATGGAACTCATTAACAGTGATACCCAGTTCCTTGAGATGTAAACACAAAGTTGTCAGAGATAAGAATGGGATGCAAACACTCAGAGTGGATTCGAAAGCTGATGATAGGGTAGTGAGCAAATAAGAGACATTGGAATATACTCCAGAATCTATCACAGTGATCAGACATACAGATATTATACAGGCCTAGCCCTATATTTGTAAATTAGAAGGACTGTTGTTTTTTTTTCTTTTTCTTTTATTGGGATTTTTGTTTGTTTGTTTCTTTGTTTTGCTTTGTTATCTCACATTGTCAATAGTTTATTTTATTTTACTTTATTTTTGTCCTCTTTTTCTCTCTTTCTTATTCCCTTTTTTCTTTTGGTTGGTTCTTTTTTGTCTTTGATGTATAATTGTTAGCTTTTATATCTTGTTTTGTTACTTTATTCATGTTTGTTTTCTCCTTCCCCCATTCTTTTTACAAACTCCCTTACTCTAGTCTATCTACTCTCTTCTCTCAAAAATTTTTCCCTTACTGTATCTTCTTGTTTAATATTTAAGGTATTTCATATCTCCATACTTAAATACTCCACTATGAGTCCTACTATGTAAACTTCTTTCATTCTCAACCAGATACTACTTTATTATACTTAAATTTCTACTCAATCTAATCATATCCTCTACCACACCAAAGTCCCATACCATCACCCCAACTTCTCCCCCATTACCCAAACCTCACCATTGGTAAAAAAAAAAAAAAAATAGCATACCTACTGACACCTCTAAATTCCTACAGACATAATACCCACAAAAGATGCCAAGACATCAGAAAAACAAGCCTGAAAAACTTGAAAATATGAGAACTAGGAACACTGAAGAAACAACAGAAATTATGAATACTGACCTACAAGAAATGCAAGAAGGAGAATTACAAATCCTGATTTTCAGTATGATAAAGACCTCAAAGCTAGTGTACAGGAAATGAAAGAGAAAATGGAGACACCAAGAAAGCGTCAGAAAGAGGTTTGGAATGAAGTGAAAGATTCAAGAAATGAAGAGAGCAATAGAAAGAAATTCTGGAAGATTAGATGAAATAGAAAATAGAATATCACTGTTAGAAGACAGTTCATTTAAAACAGAAAGCAGTCAACAACATACATAAGTCATTGAAGCAACAAAAAATAAAACATCCAACAACTATGGGGCAACATGAAATGTCCTAACTTATGGATAAAAGGCACTGAAGAAGGGATAGAGGTATAGATCAAGGACATTCATAATTTTTTCAGAGAAATAATTTCAAGAATTACCCAAATATGGAAAGAGACTTGGACTTACACATTCAGAAGACATACAGAACACCATTAAGACAAGTTCAAAGAAGGACCTTCTCATGCCATGTAATAATCAAAATGACCAATATAGAGGCCAAGGAAAGAATTTAAAAGACAGTGAGAACAAAAAATGGGTGACAGAGCCAGGCGTGGTGGCATACGCTTGTAATCTCTGCGCTTAGGAGGCATAGACAGGAAGATCACACAGGTTCGAAGCCAGCTGTGCTGGCTTAAGAGACCCTGTTTCCAAATAAAAATATAAAAAAAAATAGGTCTGGGAGTGTATCCTGGAGGTAGAAGGGCTTCCAGGAACCCCAGTACCATAATAAAAGGGTGACAAATAGGGATAAAACAATAGAAATCACTCCAGACTATAAAACCCAAGTCATGAATGCCAGGAGAAACTGGTATGATGTGATCCAGACCCTGGAAGAAAACAACTTCCAACCCAAACTGCTATATGAAGCAAAGTTGTTATTCAAAATTGATAGAGAAACAAAAGTGTGTCAAGCTAAGCAGAATCTCAAAAAAAATCATGAATTCAAAGCCAACACTAGAGAAAATACTTAAAGAAATAAACTTTAAAGAATAAAGAAAGAAGCAAATTTCAGAACCAGAGAAGATATGAAGTTGATCAGTGAGGCATCTAAGTGAAGAAGAAATAACATTATACCAAACAGATATAGAACACAAATGACAGGAAACATAAAACATATTTCAATAATTACTCTGAACATTAATGGACTTAACTCACCAATGAAAAGACATAGACTGGTAATGTGGATTAAAAAAAACATAATCCAAATATATGCTGTTTGCAAGAAACTCACCTCACAGCCAAAGACATTCATAGACTGAAAGTAAAAGGATGGGAAAAGATACATCATGCTAATGGAGACCAAAAACAGGCAGGGCGAGCAATGCTGATATCCAACAAAACAGACTTTAAGCTCAAACATTAGAAGAAACAAAGCAGGGCACTTCCTTTTATAAAAAATGATATAATGATAGTAAATGTTTATGCCCCAAATGTAGGTGCAACCACATTTGTAAAACAAACCCTCCTGGACATCAGATCTCTAATGGACCCAAGTACAATAATATTGAGAGACTTCAACACACCTCTCATGTCACTAGATTGATCTTTGGGGCACAAGATGAATAAAGACTCTTCAGAAATAAAGAAAACTCTTAACCAATTGTACCAAATAGATATATACAGAATATTTCAGCCAGGAATAGCAGAATACACATTCTTCTCAGCAGCCCATGGAACCTTCTCCAAAATAGATCACATCTTGGACCACAAAGCAAGCACCAGCAAATTCAGAAGATGCAATATAATTCTCAGCATCTTTTTAGACCATAATGGAATGAAAGTAGAAATCAACAACAGTAAGACCAAAAGAATCTATTTTTTTATCTTACCCACTCATCATTCAATAATGTATCATTCAATCTCCATGTATTTTAAGGGGAGAAATAAAGAAATTTCTGTACTTAAATGAAAATAGAGACACAACTTACCAAAATCCACTACTTCGAAGGTAGTGTTATGAGGAAAGTTTAAAGCATTGAGAGCCCACATAAGCAGAACAGAGTCACCAAGTAAACAACCTAATAACACATCTCAATAACCTATAAAGACTGCAACAGTCTAATCCCAAAGCCAGCAGAAGGCAGGAAAGTATTAAAATCAGAGCAAAAATAAATAAAATAGAGAACAAAAATCAATTCAAAGAATCAACAAAACAAAAAGCTGGTTCTTTGAAAGATTAATAAGATTGACAGCCCCCTGTCTAACCTAACCAAATAAAAGAGAGAATCAACTAAAATTATTAAAATCAGAAATGAATAAGGAGATATCACCACAGATAGTGGGGAAATTCAAAGGATTATCATGAACTATTTTGAAAATCTATACTCCAATAGTCTGGAAAACATGAAAGAAATCAATAGAATTCTAAGCACATATAACCTACCTAAACTGAACCAAAAGGACATAGGTGCATAAACCATCCAATAGTAAGCAAAGAAATAGAAACAGTAGCAAAACTTTTGCCATCAAAGAAAATTACAGGCCCTGATGGGTTTCCAGCTGAATTCTACACAATCTTCAGTGAAGAACTAATCCCAGTACTTCACAACTGTTTGGGGAAATTGAGAGAGATGGAATTCTCCCAAATTTCTTCTGTGAGACCAGTATCACATTAATCCCCAAACCAAATAAAGATACCTCAAGAAAGAAAAATTACAGACCAATATACTTGATGAAAATAGATGCAAAAATTGTAAACAAAATACTAGCTCTACATATTCAAAACCATATCAAGAGAATTGTATAACATGACCAAGTTGGTTTCATTCCATAAAAACAAGGCTGGTTCAACATATGCAAATCAATACACTTTATTCACTACATAAATAGAACTGAGAACAAAACCCACATGATCATATCAATAGATACTGAAAAAGCATTTGATAAAGTCCAACACCCATTCATGTTAAAAACACTGCAGGAAATTGGAATAGAAGGAACTTATTTCAACATCATTAAGGCAATATACAACAAACTCAAAGCCAAAATCATATTGAATGGGGAGATTGCAAAAATTTCCTCTAAAATCAGGAACAAGACAAAGATGCCCACTATCACCACTCATTTTCAATATATTCCTTGAGACTCTTGCCACAGCAATAAGACAAGAGAAGGAAATCAAAGGAATTCAAATAGGACATGTGAATTAAAACTATCCTTATTTGCAGATGACATGATTTTATCTAGAAGACCCAAAGTGCAGATTAACCAATTCATCAAAGTTGCAGGATATAACATCAATCTAAAGAAATCAGTTGCTTTTCTTTATGCCAATAATTAATCCACAATGAAAGAAATAAGGAAACAATTCCATTCACTATAACCTCAAAACCAATAAGATACCTTGGAATAAACCTAACCAAAAATGTAAAGATTTCTGCAACAAAGATTGTAAAACATGCCGGGCATGGTGGCGCACGCTTGTAATCCCCGCACTTGGGAGGCGGAGACAGGAGGATCGCGTAGGTTCGAAGCCAGCCGTGCTGGCGTAAGAGACCCTGTTTCAAAAATATAAAATAGGTCTGGGAGTGTAGCCCGGAGGAAGGAGGGCTTCCAGGAACCCCAGTACCACCAAAAAAAAAAAAAAAAGATTGTAAAACATTAAAGAAAGAAACTGAAGAAGAACTTGGAAGATGGAAAGATCTCCCTTGCTCATGGATAGGCAAAGTAAATATCAAAATGGCCATTCTGCCAAAATGACCCACAGATTCAATGCAATTTCTATCAAAAGGAAGGACATTCTTCATAGAGCTAGCAAATCATTCATGAATTTAATAAAAAGAAAAGACCCAGAATGACCAAAGCAATAATCAGCGATAAGAATCAGGCAGGAGACATCACAATCTCTGACTTCAAATTATATTATAGAACTGTAGTAGTAAAAACAGCATGGTATTGACACAACAACAGTCATACTGAATAGTGGAACAAAACAGAAGATACAGAAACAAATCCACACACCTATAGTCAAATGATCTTTGACAAAGGGACCAAACTCATACGCTGGAGAAAAGACAGCCTTTTCAACAAATGGTGCTGGGAGAACTGGCTATACATTTGTAGAAAGATGGAACTAAATCCTTACCTCTCTCACAGGAATCAACTCTAGGTGGATCAAAGAAATTAAACCAGAGACTGTCAAGTTATTAGAGGAGGTTATAGGCTCAACACTCCAACATATAGGCACAGGCAGTAACTTTCTCAACAAGTCCTACAAAATGCAGGAAATTAAAGCAGGGATTAATAAGTGGGATGGGATCAAACTAAAAAGTTTCTTCTCATCAAAGGAAACCATCAATAACCTAAAGAGAAAGCCTACAGAATGGGAGATCTTTACCAGCCACCACTCTGATAGAGGGCTAATATCCAGAATATACAAAGAGCTCAAAAGACTCTATGCTAGCAAAACAAATAACCTAATCAAGTAATGGGCAACAAAACTGAACAGACACTTCAAAAAAGAAGAGATTCAAATGGACAATAGATATGTGAAAAGATGGTCAACACCATTAGCCATCAGGGAGATGCAAATCAAAACTATGCTGGGATTCCATCTAACCCCAATCAGAGTGGCAACCATAAAGAAATAAAATAACAACAAATGTTGTTGAAGATGTGGGGAAAGAGGAACACTTTTACACTGTTGGTGGGAGTGCAAACTAGTTAAGCCACTATGGAGATCAGTGTGGAGATTCCTTAGAAAAGTGGGAATAGATCCACTATATGATCTGGCTATACCACTCCTGGGTATTTTTCCAAAGGGGTTAAAATCAGAGAACTATAGTAACATATGCATACCTATGTTCATAGTAGCACAATTCCTAATAGCCAAAATATGGAACCAATCTAGATCTCCATCAACAGATGAATGGATTACAAAATTATGGAAAATGCACACAATGGAATTCTACTCAGCTATAAAGAACAAAATCATGTCATTCTCAAGAAGTTGGAAAGACCTGAAGAACATTATGTTAAGTGAGATCAGCCAAGCACAGAAAGAGAAAGGGCATATGTTTTCTATAACATGCCCAAACTAGGGAGTATTAGGAATACTAGAGGAACTCCAGAAAATGGAGGGGAAACCTCAGCAAAAGTAGAATGGAAGGATAAGAGAGGAAGAAGGCTGAGGTTGATTAATAAAGGAGCTACATTTGAATATTTTAAAAGTATGACTATAACATGGTTAACCTGGACACTCATTGTTGGAAGGAGGGAAGAGGAAGGGGGGAAACTAAGCACAGTCTGAATGTATGCCATTTTCAATATGTTCCACATAAAATTTTAAAAATTAAAATAAAACAAAAATAAAACATGAGAATACAGCTTAAAATTTAAAAGAAAGAAAAAGTGAAGCACTAACGCTCATGTTCATGTAGGTCAAAAGAAAAAGAAAAAAGTGCAACAGAAAACAATTGGGACAAAGTGCAAAAAATGCAAAATGGTAGACTTGAGTACAGCAACAATTACACTAAATGTAAATGGCTTGATAGTCTAATTATAATGCATAGATTGACAGATTAGATGACTAATGCTAAACTCAGCTATATGCTATGTAGAATAAAGAGACATTAACCATAAAAATGAAAATAAGATAACATTTAAAAGTCAGAAAAAAGCATAGCATAAGATCATTTCTCTAGAGAAAGCTGGAGTGTTACACATTTCTTTCAAACATGCATGAATTATTCACTCAAATACACTACATATTGAACATAAAAGAAGAGTCAATGAATGTCCAATAATGCTTAGTATGTTATCCAACTATAAGATAATTAAAATATCAAGACATTTTTAAGTTGTTCATGTCAAGAAAAAAATCACAAAAAATCATAGCCATTGTGAATTAAATGAAGCACAATATAAATAATAAATTAGATGCAGCTAAAGTGTTATGTGGAAGAACTACTTTTAGGTTAAAATGTTTAGATGAAGCTGGGCGTGGTGGCACACGCTTGTAATCCCCACGCTTGGGAGGCAGAGGAGACAGGAGGATCGTGCAGGTTCAAAGCCAGCCGCACTGGCATAAAAGACCCTGTTTCAAAAATCTAAAATAGGTCTTGGAGTGTAGCCCAGAGGTAGAAGGGCTTCCAGGAAACCCAGTACCATCCCCCCCAAAAAAGAAGAAAAAAAATAAAATGTTTAACTGAGAAAACAGAAATTTCCTAATATATATGATGTACATTCACAAACATATTAAAGTTAATCACTAAGCCAAACATGAGAAGGAGGAAGGAGGGATGGAATGGGGTGGGAATTGGGTAAGGGCTAATTGAGTGATGTGTGCATGTATGCCTCAATTATCTTGTACTCCATTAAGATGTATGACTACAATGCACCAATAAAAATATTTTAAAAACAAAATTATCTGAATTCTGCATTAAGAAACAAAATTATCCAATAATGCTTATAAACAATTATAAATTATAAAACAAATTATACCCCAGTTAAGCAAAAGAAAATATATTAAACTTTAGAGTAAAAACAAAAATGTATAAAAGGAACAAAAAATTAATGAAATCAAAACTTAGCTTGTTAAAAATAAACAAATTTGGTAAATATTTAGATTTATTAAATACAAAAAGAAAAATTGATTTGCCAAAATCAATAATAAAATATAATCCTAAAGATTCTACAAATATTATTGAGATATTAGGGGAATATTAAAAAATATTGGGGGCTATAAATTTAGTAACAAATAAAAATAACATTCCTTGAAAGAAAATGTCAAAACTAACACAAGAAGAAAAAGGAAGATATAAAACTGAAGAAGAATTACATTTATTTGTGATGCCTTGCACTGGTGATTTCTATAAATACTTAAGAATAAATAAAAATGTTTAATTATTAAGAAATTCAGGAAATAATGGAGGTCACACTTTCTACCTCATTTTATTTGGTATGATAATAACAGATAAAGTATTTCAAAAGGAAATACAGAATAATGTCTTTCATAATCATAGGCACAGAAATATTTTTTTTTTAATTTCCAGTATCACTATGCTATTATCAACACAATTCCAAATAGTAAAATTATGGGAATGGCTTGTCTGTCAACAAAAAATTGTGGGACATAGCATGGAATTTTACTTAACTATAAAGAGGAGCAAATTATACCATTTGCAAGAAAACAGGTAAAACTCTATTGTGGTAAGTGAGATTAGCTAGTCACAAAGCGAAGGGCCATCTTTACTTTCATATGTGGAATATAGGGAAATTTGAAATACAAGAGGAACAACATGGCAATAAAAACACACTTAATTTTTTTTTTTTTTTTTTTTTTTTTTGCAGTACTGGGGGTAAAGTCCAGGGCTCTTCTACCTCTGAGTGACACCCCCGGCCCTATTTTTCATTTTTTATTTTGAAACAGGGTATCACTGAGTTGCAAAGGGCTTAGTAGCTGAGGCTGTCTGCAAACTGCAATCCTCCTGTGTTAGCCTCCCACATGCTAGGATTACAAGCATGCACCACCACGCCTGGCCAGCATTTAAATTTTTTTTTTTTTTTTTTTTTTTTTTTGGTGGTACTGGGGTTCCTGGAAACCCTTCTACCTCCGGGTTACACATCCAGACCTATTTTTTTAAACTTTTTTAAAAATTTTGGAAACAGGGTCTTTTAAGCCAGCATGGCTGATTCCGAACCTGCGCGATCTTCCTGTCTTGCCTCCCAAGCGCAGGGATTACAAGAGTGCTTCACCATGCCGTCCCCGGCGTTAGCATTTAAAGTTAAAAAAAAAAATTGAGACAGGAGGATCGCACTTAATGGACAGCCTCAGCTACTTACTGAGGCCCTCCACAACTTAGTGAGACCTTGTTTCAAAGTAAACAACAATAAATATGCTGGCATGTAGCTTAGAGGTAGAATGCCCCTGTGTTTCATCCCCAGTTCTAAAAAAAAAATTAAAGAAATAATTCATGGTAAGTAAAATCTAGAAGTATTTAAAATGTAAATTATCATAAATTTGCAATATTAATTAAACATGTCAATATATTTCACAATATTAATAAATAAAGGAGAAAGAAACATAGATGCAGAAAAACGTTTAAGAATTTTGAATAGCCATTTATAATAAAAACTTAACAAAGCTGTAAGACAATTTTCTTACTCTGACAAAGATTATATGTAAAAAACACTGTAAAAGTCATCACAGTTACATGTAAGTGAATACTTTCCTGAATATTAGGGCAAGGCAGGTTTGATCACAATTTCTTTCATATTCATAACTTAAATCCCTAGTTAATGAAATGAACCACGAAAAGAAAATCAAATCAAATATATTAAATATAAAGAAGTAAAATTGTCTCCATTCAGGATTAAAAAATCATTTTTATATCTTAAGTATACAGAAAGTTCGTTGAAAACATCAAATGAATTTATCAAGGACACAAAATAGAAATCCAGTGTAAAAACATTAAATGTACTTCCATATACCAGTAATGTACACTCAGAAAATACAATTTTAAAGTTTTCACTTATCCTGGCTTCAAAACCATAAAATCATTAGGGATAAATTTAATGAAAATACATACATAAGCTGCACACTAAAAATCATAAATATTTTCTGAGAGTAATTAAGAAATCTAAATATGTGAAGAGAGTAATAATATTCATAAACTGAAAGAAAAACAATTCTTTTAAGATATCAATTCTCCCTAAACTGGCTTACTACTTCTATATAATCTAATCAGAATCCATAAAATTTTTTTCAGATTATTTCACAAAATTAGTAATTATTATGGTTTGAGTTTAAAATATCTCCTAGAGAAACTTTAATAAAGCCAGGTTTGACCTTGGGGCATGGAGAGAGGAGGTGGATCATCTAGATTGAGGCCCTTGAAACTATATCCCTAACACTCACTCTCCCTATCTCTCCCCACACCCCACCTTGCTGCTTTCTTTCTGGAGGTGAGAGTGGCTTTTCCTCCTCTGCCATGTCCTCATGCCCTGAAGTGTCACCACAGTCCCTGTCTTGGGGTTAGCTGACTAGAGATTGACCTGAGACACTTTCCTCTAAGTTGTTATTAGGTATCTTGGTTACAGCAATGATAAAAGCTGACTGAAACAGAAGTTGGTACAGAGAAGTGTGTTCCCATGCTGTGGCAAACCTGATGATTTTGTTAAGAAAATTTGGAACTGGGTGTGGGAGAAATTTGGAAAGTATTGGAGATGTAAGCTGAAGTCTTAGAATGTTGCAAGCAGAACTTAATGGGCAATTCTGTGGAGCTCAGGAGTCTAGAATGGTAAGAGGAATGCAGACAGTAAGGCCTGTGCTCGAGAGTTCTCAGAGAGCAAGAAGGACTCCATAAAGAATTGGTCCAGAGGACACATCTGTTACATTCTGGCAAAGAACTTGTCTACATTTTTTCCATGTCTGAGACTTTCTGTAAGGTCTAATGCAAAGGACAAACTAATCCAGAGGAAGAAATTTCAAAGCAGCAGAGTATTTAAGTGGTAGCATGGTTATTAGTGTCAGCTTTTAGCCACCTTTACTGTGTGACTATGGAGCAGGAATTAGAGCAGTTTTCAAAACTTTGCAGTTTGTTCAGAAAAACATATATAAAATTGGAGCCAACAAAATTGTGATTGCTGAAGAGAAGTTAAGTACCTGGCACAAAAATAATAGAGAAGGTACAGTGAGGGTATGTCAGGAATTAGCAAGGCCCCACCCATTATAGGCTCAAGGGTATAACTTTGGAAACTTATTAGAAAAAGTTTGGTTTTACAGGCCATGGGGGTGGGGCTGGATGTGGTGACACAGGCTTGTAATCCCAGTACTTGGGAGGCTGAGACAGCATGATTGCAGGTTCACAACCAGCCTCAGCTACTTAGTGAGAACCCTCTGCAACTTAGTGAGTCCCTGTTTCAAAATAAAGAATAAAAAACAGCACTAGGGATATAGCTCAGAGGTAGAATTCCCCTGGGTTCAATCCCTAGTCCTACCAAAAAACAAACAAACAAAAAAGCCCTGGGGTGCTCTGTTCAGATGGGAGTGCCTACCAGGGAAGTTAGGGAAGTTGTTCCTCAGGACTTGTTTCACTGAGTTAAACTTCCCAGGCACTCAGAGGCTACTGTAGTCCTTGTCCAGGGAGGCCCTGCCTTTGCTTAAGCTAGTGGCAGATCTTGGTATCATTTGCATGGTGTTTATTCTATAGGGATACAGGATGCTGGAGTTAAGGGCTTAAGGATGGTTCCACTCAGATTTCAAAGGAAGGCCTAAGAGGCCAGGCCCTGCAAAGTCAGAATCTTTGTAGGTGGTCACTGAAGGAATAATTTGTGAAACTGTAATATCCAATATATGTGAAACTGTGAGAGTGAAGCTGAGTGCACTGACAGCCCAGAAATGCATAGATGCCTTGAATGTGGAACATCTGCAGAGGAAGGCTGCAAGCTTGCAGGCAGTGGGCCAGCAGAAGAGAGCAGCCACATGGATTGCAACCTGCAAGGCCCTAGGGCAGGGCTGCTAAAGCTCCTTGGAAATATAATGTCAACATTGTGTGCCCTGGATGCCAGACATGGATCTGCAGGGCTTATTGTTTGCCTCAGTGGGTTTTGGTCTTTCTTTGGTCCTATCTCTTCTTTCTATGACCCGTTTCTTTTTTAAAAATTTTTATTGGTGCACTGTATTCATACATCTTAATGGGATGCAAGATGGTGGAGACATACACGCACACATTACCCAATTAGCCCTCAACCAATTCCAGCTCCATTCTCTCTCCCTCCCTCCTTCTCATTTTGGGTTAAGTGATTGACATTGATATGTTTGTTAAAGTACATCATGTGCATTGGAGAATTTTCCTCTTTCTCCCCTTCTATCCACTTAGTTGGGTTGCCTTATTTTTTTGGGGGGGAATGCAAATGATTATTACATTGTATTTGGAAGCATGTAACTTTTTATTGCTGTTTTACAGGGGCTGAGAGTTAAATTTTTGCCTTTTATCTCAAAGGAGACTTTGAAATTTTCAGAAATTTCAGAACTGTTAGGTCTATGAGTCCTCTTAAGAATGAATGTGAGCTTTGGGGAGCCAAGGGTGGAATTTTATGGTTTATATTTTAAAATGTCCTCCAGAAAATTTCATATGTTAGACAATGAAGCCATGTTTACAACTTGGATATGGCTGAAGAGAGCAGGTAACTGAGTACATGTACTTGGGAGTCTCTCTTCTCCTCTCTTCTCCTCTCCTTTCCTCTCCTCTCCTCTCCTCTCCTCTCCTCTCCTCTCCTCTCCTCTCCTCTCCTCTCCTCTTCTCTCCTCTCTTCTCCTCTCCTTTCTCCTCCTTCTCCTTTTCCTCTCCCTCCTCCTCCCACTCCTCCACCTCTTCCTCTTCCTCCTCCTCTTCTTCCTCCTCCTCTTCCTCCTTCTCCTCCTCCTCCTCCTCTTCCTCCTCCTCCCCTTCTTCTTCTCCTTCTTCTCCTTCTCCTTCTCCTTCTTCTCCTTCTCCTCCTTCTTCTTCTTTTTCTTCTTCTCTCTCTCTTGACTGCCTTGAAGTAAAAGCAGATTTTCCTCCTCTACTGGGCCCTAAGGTGCTGCTACTGTGGTCTCTGCTTCAGAGCAGGCTGATCATGGCCTTAGGTCTGAAACTATGAACCACAGATGAAACATTTTTTTTTTCTCTAAGTTGTGCTTGTCGGGTATTTTGGTCATGGCAATAAAAAAGTTGACTGAAAAACTAATTATATAATTTATATAAGAAATTAAAATGAAACTACTAGAGAACCTAGAATAAAGTAATATTGAAATAAAATATAAAAAGTCCATAGTACTTGAAGACTTATTTTAAATTCTGTATTTAGTTCTAATTAATCTCACTCCTTACCTCACATTCTACACATAAATGAACTCTAAGTGGATATTAGATCCAAACCCCAAATGCTAAATCTTTACAAAGAGATCAAAAGAGAAAAGTTTTGCAATCTTGAAATTAGCAAATATTTACTAGAAGGGGGAAACAGGCACATACCCTAGTCATAAAGACAAAAGTAAGATAAAATAAAACTGCCTAAAAATTCAACATCTCTTATTTTGAAAATGCTTTAAGAAAGTAAACATGTCATAAGTAGACCAAAATAATACTCTTGATATACATACCTCATAAATTATTTGTGCCAGGAATATAAAAATGATCTTTAAATTCAATTATAAAAAGACATGATTCCATATAAAATTAGACAAAAGAGTTGATCAGAAACTTCAGTAAAGAAGATATACAGGTGGCCAGTAAGCGCAAGAACAGTGATTAATATCAGACATTAAAGAAATACAAATTAAAACTATAGTTACCTACTTCTGCATTTCTATTAGAAGGGTGGAAACTAAAAAAGGCTGACCACCAATTGTGGATGAGGATGTGAAATAAGCAATGTTGCTTAAGGTTGCTGGTGATAGTGTAAAATAGTGGGAACTACTCTGGAAAGCCATTTCACAATTGCCTCTTCAAGTAAACATACACTTACTTTATGATAGTTTTATTTTTAAATTGTTTACCTGAAAAGAAAATATTTCTACAAAAATAATAATGTATGAATTGACTATAATAATGTATGAATGACTATGCAGCAATTAAAAGAGAAACTAATGATAGATTCTACCCTGTTATGCTGTGTTAAGAAAGCTAGATAGGAAGAATTACATACTGTAGGATTCCTTTCATATGATATTTTATTATGGGCAAAAATAACCTGTAAGTAGCTAAGAACAGATTAGTGATTTCCTAGTAACTGGACTAGTGGAATGGGATAGAGACGTGTTGACAGCAAACAGGCACCAGAAACTTTCCTGGGGTTTGATGTCTTGACTGTGATGAAAGTTATACAAATACATACATTCAGTCAGGAGGATAAAGGGTTTGATATCAGCCACAGCAACCTAGAGAGACCCATAGTCATTTAGTGATACCTTGTTTCAAAATAAAAAGAGCTAGCAGTGTAGCTTGAAAGTAGAATGTCCTTAAATTCAATCCCCAGTACAAAAGAAAAAAGAAGAGGGAAGGAAGGAGGGAGGGAGAAGGAAATAAAGTAGTATAAATGTAGGGAGAAATATACTGTATATTAAAGAATTTAAAAATTAAGGACTCTGAGGAGAGGAGAACAATAGGAAATTAAAACAAAAAATACAATCTAAATATGAAGCCCTGTATTTAAGATGAAAACCTGAAAGACACTTGAATTTGGATAAACTGCCAATCATTGAGTGGAAGGCAATCAAATGAATTGGATTGCCACACAAAAGGATGAAGTTTCTACCATTAGAGCTGGAGAAGATAGTAAACGAGAATCTTTTAAAAAGAGTGTAGATGAAGTTCTGAGGTTCAGGTCTTCATTGTTACCAGATATTTTGAATGCTACAGATCAGAGTAATTGGGCCATTGTTTAGATATAATAGATGAATAAACGGAAAGAATTAAAAAATAATTTCATGATTTATTCGTGAGTGTGTGATACTAGGGATTGAACCCAGAGGCATTCTATTTTTGATCTACATTCCCCAACCCAGAGGCATTCTATTTTTGATCTACATTCCCCAGTCCTGTTTTACTTTTTATTTTGAAATAGGGTCTCACTAAGTTTTTGAGGATCCCACTAAATTGCTGAGGCTGGCCTCAAAACTTTGATCTTCCTCTCTCAGCCTCCCAAGAACTGAGGTTATAGGTATATATCACCACACACAACTCGTATTTTTATGAGAAAGAAATAAGAAGATCAAAAGAAGAAAGATAAGAAAAGGGGCAAATTTGGGGGAGATAATTCAATAAATTTTATGTTGTTTTGTTATTTATATTTTCATTTTTTACTGAGATGCCAATGTTGTAGCCAGCTGTAAATGTGTGATTGATTGCAAATTTATGGTCGTGTTTAATGAGAAAATTAGAAGTTATAGTTTTGAACTTATTTATCTAGAAATAGTTATTGAACACAAGGGTATAAGTGATATCTCACAGGAAAAAGGTACAGAAAGATAAAGGAAGTGGGTAAAGGCAGAGCTTTGAGGAGTCATTGCTTTTCAGGGTTAAAGATGAGTAAAGAGTCAGAGACGAAACATCAAAAGACAGAGAAAAACGGGATACTGCCAGTCTGCAGGACCCAAGAGAGAAACGAATATGAAGGAAAAAAGGATCCGCAAAGGGAGTTTAAAATACAACATAAAGGCAAAATTAGAGAAGACTCAGAAAATTTCATTTTAACTTCACTGCCAGGGTTTGGAAAGACTTGGAGACAGGTGATTACAAAGATCAGTAAATAGAAGCAGAGAGTGTGCATTATTTTTTTTTCCAATGAATTGAGTGGCAATGGGAAAAATAGTGAGATAGCATATTGATTACAAATCAAGATGAAAATAATTATGTTTGGAAAATCAGCCACTCTTGTGTATGTTTATGTAAGCAAAAGCAATTAGAGAAGCCTGCCACTGCCACTGCTACTGCTGAGAAAAGGTGTCTCCTCCACATTCTGGAGAAACCAAGCAGAGAGGACCAGAAGCCCAATGGACTGGTGACCTCAGGGGTGCAGGAGGTGGCACTAACTCTGCTATCCTCCATTTCCCCAGGTTCATGAGTCATCTGCTTCTAAATACTACTGATGGACCTAGACATGCAATACAAGTCTAGCTTAGAGGTGTTTTTTTAAAACCCAGATTTTTCTTCTTTCTTTCTTTTTCTTTTTTTCTTTTTATTTTTATTTTTTTGGAAAGGAGATAGAAACAGGAGGGAAGAGAAGAAATGATGAAGATCCTAGAGAAACTTTCAGAAAGTGAAGCATGGTGACAGATGGAGTAAAGGAAAGATTAGGGAGGTTGTACCAGATGGCCTCGGCTTTTTCAGGGAAATAGGAAGGAAGGTCATCTGTTCAGAGTGAGGACGGCATGGTTGAGAACGAGACATCGAAAACGGAGAAGAAAATGTTAGAACAATTTTTTTTTAGAGGAAAAAGGATGTAAAGTTCACAGAGGCATAAGATCCTGAGATCCTGAGCAATAAAGTGTTTAAAAGTAAAGTTAGGGCACAAGAGCTTAGCCGACTCCATGGCAACTTTCTTATGAATTTATCCAGGAAAACTTGGCAGCTTAGAGGTGAATGCTCACCCTACAAATGGTGGGGTAACTCATTTTGGAGGTTTGGCATTTTTTGAGGCCATTCTTAAGAGCGATTCAAGTGTGTTAGAAAGGGCAGCTTGGAATTCCCTGCTGCCGAGTCTCAGGATCTGGAGAAGACTTATGAAGCTGAAGGTTTGTTGGATGATGGACAGGGACAGGTGATGCAGCTGAGGCTATAGGGGCTACAGGAAAAGGCAAAAATCAGATGCAGGAGATGTGAAGAAAGAGAGTAGTGAGAGGATGTTGCTGTTGTAGGAGGAGAAAGAAACTCTCGAGTAGGGAGTATGGAAGTTGGATCAGTCTGAAGAGAAGGTGAACCCAAGTGGAAAACACAGAAGGTTTGTAAAAACTCATTAATATCAAAGCCAGAAGAATTAAAAGGGTTAAGAAAATGTTGTGATGGGTATGATTTTGGACACTAATGAAGATTTTTCAATTATTATTAGGATGACGGCAGGATTAAAGAAGGACAACCTAATATAATAATCATAGTAGAACTTAATGGAACAAAGAGAAGAATAGTGGTCAGGTGACAGTTCCAAGGCTCTGATGAGGCCTTTAAAAGATCAGAGAACTACAGTAACATATGCATACCCATGTTCATAGCAGCACGATTCGTAATAGCCAAAGTATGGAACCAACCTAGGTCTCCATCAACAGATAAATGGATTGCAAAATTATGGGAAATACACACAATGGAATTCTACTCGGCTATAAAGAGGAACAAAATTATGTCATTCTCAAAAATTTGGAAAGACCTGGAGAATATTATGTTAAGTGAGATCAGCCAAGCACAGAAGGGACATATGTTCTCTTTAATATGCCCAAACTTGGGACTACTAGGAATACCAGAGGGACTCCATATAATGGGGGAAACCTCAGCAAAGCTAGGATGGAAAGATAGGAGAGGAAGAAGGCTGAGGTTGATTAATGGAGGAGCTACATTTGAATATGTATAAAAGTATGAATGTAGCATGGTCAACCTGGACACTCACTGTTGAGGGGGGAAGGGGAAGCAGGGGGAGAAAGGGCACCAATCTCAGTTTGAATGTCTGCCATTTTCACTATGTTCCACATAAAAATAAAAAATAAATTTAAAAAATAAATGATACGGAATTTGAAATTTCAGAATGAAGACAACATAAAATTTCAGAAAGAACTGTGACCCAAAGGACATAAGTCTGTAGCATGATGATTCTGCCACAAACTAGTTGTTAGGTTCTCTATGTATCAGTGAGTTCACATTCACATGGAGTTTTTGAAAGTCAAGGTCATAGAAATAGGAATAGAATGGTAGTTATCCAAGAGTAGATCAGTGCAGGGAAATGGAGACATGTTGTTAAAAGGGTACAAAGTTTCTTTTTTAAAATTTTTGTTTTTATTTATTTTTATTAATGCATTGTTGTCACACATCTCAATGGGGGTGCACATGACCCAGTTAACCCTTAGTTCCCATCCCATTCTCTCCCCCTCCTTCTCATGTTTGGCTTAGTGATTGGCTTTGATTGTGAATGTACATCATGTACATTAGAGAATTTCCCTCTTCTCCCTTCCCATCCCCCTCAATTAGGTGGCCTTATTTGCTCTTTTATGGTTTCTCCTTCTTTGTCTGGAGTCCCTCCTATGATCCTTTTTCACCCTACCTTTCACATCCTTTTTTTACTTTTTGTGATTGACTTATTTCACATAGCATAATGTTCTCCAGCCATCCATTTCTCTGAAATTGACATAATTTTGTTCTTCTTTATGACTGAGTAGAATTATAGTGTGTACATATCCCATAGTTTTGTAATCCACTCATCTATTGATGGGCATCTGGATAATTCCAGTTTTGCAATTGTGAATTGTGCATCTATGAACATAGATATACATGCATTAGTTTGATAATTTGGTTTCCATTCTTTTGGGTGAATATCCAGAAGTGGTAGTGCTAGATCACATGTTAGGTTCATTACCATTCTTCTGAGGATCCTCTATACTGTTTTTCAAAGTGGCTGCACTAATTTGCAATCCCAGCAATGTATTAGAGTTCCTACTTCTTCACATCCTCGCCAGAATTTGTTGTTTGTGTTTTTAATGATTGTCATTCTAATTGAGGTTAGGTGAAATTTCAGGGTTGTTTTCGTTTGCATTTAGTTTGCATCTCTCTGATTGCTAATGATGTTGAATTTTTTTTTATATATTTATTGGCCATTTGGATTTCTTCTTTTGAGAAAAAATATAAAATAGGTCTGGGAGTATAGCCTGGAGGTAGAAGGCCTTCCAGGAACACCAGTACCACCAAAAAAAAAAAAAAAGAAAAAAAAGGAAAAAAAAAGAAAGAAAGAAAGAAAGAAAGAAAGAAGAAATGTCTATTTAGTTCATATACCAATTCTTGCTGCAGATGTATCTCAGGACAAGAACTCCATGCTCAGATAGTCCATGCTAAGGTCACCACCCTTCATGATAGAGACATGAAAGAGCCTCTATGCTCATGGCTTTTTGTCACGTCACAAAGCTGGCTTCCCACCCAGTTGGCCATTTAGCTGGTGTCTTCCCCAAGAACACTCCACACCAGCACCCCTGCCTCACTCAATGAGGGAGAGAAGCAGAGCCTTGGCATAGGCGATTTCCCACCTCCACCCCTACCATCTGAGGGATGTTTACCAAGACCTTCTGGAATCTTCCTCTGCCTTCCACCCACCACACCCATATCCAGCCCCACTCAAAATCGACTCACATGTCACTTGGGTTTCTGGTTTTTTTTGTTGTTATATCAACATGGTAATTATAATAATTCAGGTAATTTATCACTTTTTAAATGTCCAGAAGCCCAGGCACAGGGAATCACCACATGGGCGCATCCTTTAATAACAGGATTCTTAGCAAGGCGTGGTGGTACACACCTGTGACCTTAATGCTTGGGAGGCTGAGACAGGAGGATCGCAGGTTCCAAGACACTCTCTGCATCTCAGCAAGATCTTATTCCAAGATAAAAAGGGCTCAGGGTGCAGTTCAGAGGTAGAATGCCCCTGAGTTCAGTCCCTAGTACAAAAAAAAAGTCATTATTCTTCAACTAATAAAATGACCATACCCAAAACAGAGTCACCTCACTTCTTAGTCCTGGTGCATAGTGTCTGGGGTCCTTGAAAATGTTTCATAAAAATGTGCATACTAAACTGGGCGTGGTGGCGCATGCTTGTAATCCCCATGCTTGGGAGGCGGAGACAGAAGGATCACACTGGTTTGGAGCCAGCCTTGCTGGCTTAAGAGACCCTTTTTCCAAATAAAAATATAAAATAGGTCTGGGAGTGTAGCCCAGAAGTAGAAGGGCTTCCAGGAACCCCAGTACCACCAAAAAAAAAAAAAAAATGTGCATACTATGATGTAATGAATCTAGGCTGGATTGCATTTATCTTTATATTAACACAGTGTAAAATATATATTTATTAATTATTTTTTTCTGGAGGAGGGGATTGTTGGAAAGTGAAAAGCAACTCTAGGTGCTTCTTTTCCCCTCTCATGTTTGTCTTGATTTAAATTATAATATTATGGGATAAGCCTGAATTTGAGAAAGAAGAAGTGTGGAGATTAGGGAGACAGAAGAGCTCAAACCTACAGTAAAATGCAGATGAAGGCCTGTTACAGCATGTAGTTGCCATAAAGCCTGGACCACTTCTGGACTCTCCCTGAGTTCGTCCAGCTCTGCAATGACCCATGCATATGGAGAGCAATTCTACAAGAAGCCAGTTAACCAGCCAGGATGTAAGGAAAATGAGAGGAAGAAGAGGGAGCCTGGAACTCTGGGACCACACAAAGCCCTACCCAGGAACCCATCATCACCACCATCTGTTTTTTTGTTATGTTTTGGTTTTTTTTTTTTTTCCTTTCTCTCTCTCTCACTTTCTCTCTGTCTCCCAGGCTGCCAAGTTTTGTTAAAGATATTTTTGAAAACATGCTGATTGGCTCTGCCACAAATTCGTGTTCTCTAACCTCTCACTGTGGTTCAGCAATCCTTCTTTTCATCTCTTGTTAACTCTGTTTACTCCTCCTCCATGGTCTGGCATTGAGTGGAATGAGAAACAGGTTGTTTTTTCAATCACTTAGCAAGTCTTGGTTAAGGACCTCCGGTAATGTTCAGGACACCAGGTCCTTTCAGAGAACTGACCTCTAGTTGCTTAGTGATGCGGTAAGAAAAACAAATTGACCCTTCATTGTTTCCCTTACATGCCTACTGTGTGCCAGGCTTAGCAGGGAGCACCTGGGAATTGAAAATAATATATATATTTTTTGGTGATACTGTGGATAAAACCCTTCTACCTCTGGGCTACAATCCCAGACCAACTTTATATTTTATTTGGAAACAGGGTCTCTTAAGCCAGTGAGGCTGGCTTCGAACCTGAGGGAACCTCCTGTCTTCACCTCCCAAGCACTGGGATTACAAGTGTGTGCCACCATGCCCTGCCAGTTGAAAATAATTTAACATGGGCTCTGCTTTCCTTGCAGAATTCACTTTTTCAATATGTGCACACGGACAGCTCTACCTTCTTTAATTGGGGATAGACTGATGATGTTAAGATCTTCTCAGACAAGCCTCCAGCTCTCTGCAAACATTGACCCAGCTTCTACAATAGACACTCCCTTGCTCTTAATTTGAACTTCCTTTCATCTGCACAAAGTTCTATGTTGAAGTCAAAGTGAAGCTGACATGGTTGTACACGACTGTATTTTCAGTACTTGTGAGGCTCAGATAAGATGATCCCAGTTTCCAGGCCAGCCTCAGCAACTTAGAAAGACTGTTTCAAAATAATAAAAAAAGGCTTGGGTGTAATAATAAAATCTATTAGAGTTTATACCCTTTGCCACTTATTTTAAGAGCTCTCATTCAGTTGGGTGCAACCACCAGTAACAAAAACAAAAACAAAAACCAGAAAACCAAAGTGAATACTCAATTATTTTAAATCATTAAAAAAAACCCTGGTCCAAACATCTCGCCAAAGCACGGTGTTCCTTAGTTAGGAGCTGTAACAGTCACTCAAAAATTAAGCTGAACAAAGTGTTAAACAAACACACAAGCATTGCTGAAGGGGCAGTTCAAATATCGCCAGGTAATCCAAACCTACTTTGGATTCTAGGAGTGAACATCTGCAGACTTCAAGAGACCGCAGCTCTGATGAGCTTTTTAATCTTACCACAGTAAGGCTGGAAATTTTTCCTGTTACTGAGAGACACGAGGAAACCATTATTTCTTTGTAAAGACAAATATCCATTTCAGTAAGTAATTTAAAGCACACACTGCAGAGAACATGTGTGGATATTTGGCATAGAAGGGGAAGCACTAATAAAATAACTTCTCTTTAGCTGGTCTTTTTTAGACTGAAAGATAGAATTAATGGTGCCTCTTTCCTGGCATTTACTGTAATATTGATACTTACAGTTGATCGACTGTTAGAAAGAAAGAAGTCTTATGCACATAAAATAAGGGCAGGAGGACTAGAAATCCATCCCCATTTTCTGTCCTTACTTAGGCTGTCACTGGGATTTAACTAACACGCTTGATGTTGCCTGGCTAATGACTCTGTCTTTCACTATTTAGATATGCCTGTACTTGGATAGTCCTGGGATTGTCTCAATTGCACATATTTGACTTTGACACTGTTTGCTCCTTCAGGAGTTGATGACTATTTATTCTAGAAAAATGCATTTACATATTAAATGAATATTATCACATGGCATGTTTGTAGATTTAGGGGAAAATTGGGGGTTTGTAACAACATGGAGCAGTAAGAATAACTTTGCTCTAGGATCCATATACCTTGCCACCTGTCCCTCTTCTTGGTTTCCTGTTGGGTAAAGGGACAGTGCAGGAAGCTGGCTCCTGAGGAGGAAAACATCTGTCTCTATTACTACTCTTATAGAGCATACCATCATTTTCGAGTAGTAGATAACTATGACAAAAGCCAAAGATTTAATTAGTAGAAGTGAATGAAATAGTAGAGAAATTAGAGTGTTGAATTTTATGATATCAGTGAAGCACCTAGCACTGTGCCTAGCTCCTGGCAGATGACCAGAAAATATTGGTTGAATGACAGAATAAATATTTTTCATAGCTTAGAAGATGATGACTCTCAGCTATCATTTATTTGGACCTCCACTGACAAATATGAGGCTTTGAGATTCTCAACAACTTTTCCTTCTGGAAAATCGGCTTCTTCATGTACACATATTTACAAATAAATAAAGAGTCAATAAGAAGTCTAGGACTGCAACTGTAGCTCAATGGCAGAGTGCTTGCATGCCATATCCATGCTTCTGGGTTTGATCTCTAGCATGAAAGAAAGATGAAAAGAGAAAAAGAGGAGAGAGGAAGGGAGGGAAGAATGGAGGAAGGGAAGGGAAGAAAGAAAGAAAGAAGGAAGGAATAACCAAGTCTGTTGACTTTTATATACAGAGAGGTTTCTGGGACAGGAATCTCTCCTATGCAACAGTGATAGGGTTATTTTGATAAAGATTTTTTAATAGATTTTATGTCACTGCTCTGTAGACCTTTTCTCTGGCCCACTTTGGAGTTCTTCAGGGACTCTTCATACTAGCTTTCTAATTACCAAAAATAATTTCCCCCAATTTTTCTTTCTCTCATTTCTGTGCATTGTAATGCATCATTTTCTGGATCAAGTTAAATCATCTCTTTCTTTTGCTTTTCTACCTTTGAAATTTTTGTGGACTATAATTACTCCTCTTCTTGGCAATGGCTTCAATGAATTATCCATTTTCTTTAATCCACGTAGATAACTGGATTGTTCTATGGGTTTAATCATCTTTCTGCTCTTGCCTGGAGTTTCTCTCACTGCTGCTTTGCTCATTTATTCTGAAAGGATGTGACTCAAACCGAACCCTTCACACTGGTGAGAACTTCCAAGAAGCAGATATTCTTGGTCTCCTCATGATGCAATTTTATTGTTATATTGATTTTTATGGTGTTGCCAACTATTTGTATATTCTCCCAACCTGTGACTAAAGCTTTGGAAAACTTCATTTGCACTTATAAGTCTTCAATTTTGTTTGAATTTTCTGAAGAAGGAGAGGGAGAAAAAGACTGTAGAGACAGAGGAGTTTTCAAATGCATATATATCATTTAAGGAGAGAAGTCATTTCTTCTGACCCAACCTATTAGAGTTTATACCCTTTGCAAGTTAATTTTAAGAGCTCTCAATTCAGTTAGGTGTCTATAAAGTATTCCTTTATAGATAGTTACATCAGTTTATAAATATATAGAGATATGTAACATTTTTTTATGTATGTAACATTTAATACTGTGGAACAGAATTGTTCCCATTTTACACATGATGAAACTGGCCACCAAATGGGTCTTTTAGCTGCCTGGTGAAGCTACAGAGATTCTGCCTCAGATCTACCAGCTTCTAGTCCAAAGCCATTTCTACTCCAAAACAGCTGCCTCCTCTGTCACAGCTGTTGTTTAGAGAAGCCAATTCCAGTTTCAGATACTGCGTATATAATAAAACATTATAGTAAACTTTATCTTCAGCCTCAAACATTTATTGTATGCATTGTTTTATCTGATTGTTTTGCAACTGTCAAAGGGAAGGAAAAAAAAGAAACTAGGACTGTGGAGAGCAGTGCTTGTTTTCCTTTGCAGAGACCCCTGCTAAAGACTAGTGTCAGAAGCCAAGGCCAAGCACACAGTTCTGAGGTTTCTCTGTTACACTGAGAGAGACTAAACATCACCATGCTCTAGTGATAATAAAGCAGAACACACAATACGAAAAGTTTAATGACGATTTACCGGACTGAGAATTCCCAAATTGTGAACAGGTTGTCTTCCAAATGTTCACTTGAAGGAAGTTGTTTAGGATAATGTTCTCATGGGGGAAAAGAAATCTTGTAAATGAGGTTAAGAGCTTAAGTTCACCTACAAAAGCCTGTTTGTAGATTTCCTGGTGAGTAGTAACAGGTATCCTGGTGTGTCTATAGTAACATAGATGAATAAATAAACAAGTGCCTGGGACACTGTTATAGTTTGGATTTAGAATGTTCCCCAGACCCCATGCCATAGACAAGTTAGCCATGTTAGAAGCAGAACTTGGTCTTTGAGGAGGGGTCCCCGGGGGCAGAGCTTTGGGGACTATTCATATGCTCCTATTCCTCTTGCTCTGTTTCCAGCCTCCATGGTGTGAGAGCAGAGTCTCTCCACTTGTATTCGCTCTCAGCTTCCTGCTTCCATGCCCTAAAATCCATAGACCCCACCCAGCCTAACATGGACTAAAAATTCTGAAACTATAGGACTGTGAGCAAATAAATCTTTCTTTTTCTAAGTTATGGCTGTCAGTGATTTGGGATCACAGCAGTGAGAATTCCAACTGAAATAGATTCCTAGGACACAAATCCAAACCCTAGCTTCCAACCACTGCTATAAATCAGGATCTCCAGGTGCAAATCCTCAATGTCCAGGTGGCTCTGGTAGCTTAGGTTAGGGACTGCAGAGGGGTGGAGATTGTGAGATCCAGGAAAGAGCCCTTGCAGGGAGAAAGTATCAGGCAGTTGACAGTGAAGCCATGACAAAGCCCAAACTGTCACAGACAAGCCTTGCTGAGAGGCCACCTCCTTTTTACTCTACCAACCCTGTGACTTTAGCCATCACCTCTCCTTTATGCTATCACCACTTGTTGCTTCAAATGTCCCTTCTACCCAGAAGTGGTGGTAAAAGCCTATAATTTCAGTATTTGGGAGGCTGAGATAGGCAGATCACAAGTTCTCAGCAACTTTGTGAGACCTTACTTCAAAATAAAAAAGAAAATATGACTGGGGGGTTTAGCTCAGAGATAAAATGCCCTTGGGTTCAATTCTAAGTAAAAAAAAGAAATAATTCCTTTGACCAGAAATAGTGTGGGTCAGAAGAGTGGCCCAGAGCTTCCTCATCATATTCTGTATCTCTATAGTTGATTCTGGCAAACAGTGTTGCTGAAGGTTTGATCAGTGTACACCTTTTCTGTATCTCCTGCATTAGTATTAGACCAGAAGAAACATTCTTCAACATTACCTGCTCCCCCCACTGCTCTAACAGTATTATTCTTTAACTTCACAAATATTCATCTAATGTATAAATTTGCAAGATGTACTTGGCCAAAATATCAGAAGCCTAAATAGGGCGTGCCTATTCAAAAGACATATCTGGTGTTTACAAGTAAAAATTATCTGAATAAATATCCTTATTCCTGATGTTATCTATTTTATCTAAGTTTCTAGTGCATGTTACCAAGATTTTCCCCATGTAGTTTCAGTCAACCGGGATCAGAAGTTTTAGTAGCAATAATATCTACCTCAAAGCATTGTGCAGAGAATTAGTGGGTGGAAACTCATAATGGATTTCTCCTAGTGACTAACTCAGAGTCATTGTTTTCTCTTGCTATTATCTTTGCTACCTTTGTCTTGCTATACTTCAGAGTTATATGATTTTGGCTTTACTATGGAATTTTATACCAGACATTGGAAAGACTTCCTGTTTTTAGAGAGTCCTCTTGAAGAGTCTGAGGAGACAGGCTAGCACATGTGGAATGATAATATCCCAAATTCTTCCAGTGGAAGGCGAGAGAGTGGGAAGGAGTGGCCTCTCTTCTTTGTATTCACCAAACCTAGGTAAGAATGAATGTGAAGTAGAAATGGGCATGAAATCGCTGGGAGGAAGGATGCAGCTGAGTGTACCAATGTAAGAAATGCTCTAGGGACAGATACTGGATTTGAGCACATGCCCACCCTTTAGTGCATGTACCATCTGGGACAGCCTACATAGACTCTCAATTTCTCAGTCTCCCTATCTGCAAAAAGAAGATAACTATACTATCTACTAATAAAATTGTAGTGAGGATCAAAGAGTGAACACATACAAATGAGGTAGAAAAGTACCAGATATATCATAAGTTCTTTACCAGGGGTCAAAAAAAAGGGTGAGAGAGAAGGGAGGTATTTCAGATATAGTTATATGACAAGTAGCTACTCCAGTGGCTTTTCTTGAATTCCATTTGTGCCTAATATATGATTCTATGTCAAATATGTTTATCAATCTTATTTTTTTCTTAAAGAATGATCTGACTGTCTTGTCATCTTTTTTTGCACATGTTTGCATTCTTTTTGTACCATAGTTTCTCAATGTCATCCTAATGTTATTATCAACGTCAGAAAAGCAAGACCAGATGAACAAATTTCAGCTCTCACTTACATGAATAGACGCAGCCTGAGTCTGGACTATATCCAGAATTTCCCTCTTTAAGGTTTAGAATGACACATGAGAAGCAGTTAAACCCATCTCTATCTCTGCAAGAGGCAAGACCCAGCCATTATTTTCCACTCTTAAGCAATGCTGGGCTTTTCTGGACTCTTCTGTGATCAATTTCTTTATAAAGCTATGTTATTCCTCCTTCACATGGGCTGAAATGAGGAGAGACAGTGGGCAGAGATAAAGAACACATCAGGCTGTGTCAGGCATCCACCCCTCATTTAGCTTCTCTAAGCTTCAGTGTTCTCTCCTGGTATATGAACATAATTCCAGTTACCACAATGTGTACCACCTATAGAGTTATTGAGTCCATAAATTGCCATTACAATGCCTTATTTTACTATGCTTCTTGTGTTTTCTTTTTTGGTTTAATCAAAATCTGCCTTTATTCATGGCAGTAGGTTATATAGATGAATGGTGTCATTTGCATGTGGTAAGACAGGAACAATCTGAGAACCCTTGATCTTAAAAATGGATGGATTCCCACTTCTCTGGAATTCCTCCATTGATGCTGTGTACACCTGGACTTCTGATATGGCCAGAGTGGCAGAAAGCTCACATTTGGGCTTCCTGACAAGTGTATAGTGTTTTGCTCTCCCTCGCTTCGGGTTTGTGTAGAGACATAAGACCTATCAGCCTGCAAAGTTGACACATTTTCTTATGAACATTAAAAGAGCCTGGCAAGGAAACCTGGCTAAATTCAAGACTATCTTTCCTACTCTTTGAAAGGTCACAGGAGCCTGTGATGAGGGACAAAACTGTGAAGTAGTTTGGGGTCACTTCTGACTCACAGATAAAAGCCCAGTCAAGATCTTTTTGACCTTGACATTAGGCATGGCTATAACAATCTCAGTCTAGAGAATAACCAGATGCCCACCTTCATCATAATGCAATAAATTAAAAAGATCACAGAAAGGAAAATGCTCATAGAAATGCAAAAACCTCAACATTGCAAACTTATTGTATATTCTCCAATGAATATCCAATTAACATTGGTACTGATGTGCTAATTTGCTGTGTCTACTCACCCATGAGAGTCTGTGGCAGCATTGTGAAAAGCCAATGAGATCCATGATGGCAGGTTTTCAACGACAATGTTCAGAATGATTGCAATATTTAAAATATAAAAAGAGAGAACATATTCTAAACAATTTAGGAGACCAGCTTATGACCTTGGACTGCCACTTGATTTCACTGCTCAGGTGTATGTGCAAGTTTACAGGTTCATACTAAATGATGAGATCCAGTCAGAGCATTTCTGGCTGGCATTAGGTGATCATGTCCTAATGTTAATGAGACAGCAATCATCATGTGTCTGCTATTGTACTCTTGTTGGATTCTTTTACTAATTATGAAGACAAAACTTCTATTTTACAGTGATCAGCTATAATTGAAAGATATTTTCACAGACTAGGATTTTAGCTTCATAATTTATTTAATAAATCCAGAATGTTTTGACATCATGAAAATGACAGTGTGGCAGAATAATGTTCTACATTAATTGTCACAGGCTAATGAGAAAAGAACAGAGCCGACTTAATATATAAATGGGGGTTTTGTACCAAGTGAACAGTAAATGACATCACAGAACATAGTGAAGACTTACAAAGATTTTATAGTTCAAGAATTATGATTGAATAATTAAATTATCACTGAGCATATCACATGGTAATATAGGCATCCTAATCTCAGAAAAATCCAAGCATAGCACCAGCTACCATCTATGCTGTACATGGTTGTTCTGTGCAAATCTGTCTGTGTTTACCACAACTCACTGCAGTTTGTGAGGATTACACAGAAATCAACAATGACAAAATTTTCATTTAGTTACATTTCAAAATTATTTTAGTTTAAATTTTAGGTGGACCACCACACAAATGGGTTATTAAAACCATGAGTTGTGGCTTAAAGTAGTTATTTCTAAAAAGAAAATAATTATTGCACTGATGGCTGCGATCCAAGGAATGAATCATGGGCCTCAACATTACAAATATTCAAGTTGACAGAAAATAAAATAAATGTCTATATGTCCTTTTTTTATACAATGAAACTCACATAGATCACTTAATTTAGCAAAATAACAAAACATCATCTGTCACATTAAATTACTTCAAATAGTTTTGGCTACATATTTTTATTTGTATATAATGTGAAGCTTTGTTTAGATATTTTACAATAGAAGAATTATAAGCATGTTTACACACACTTAGGTAAATATAATACAAAATACTTAAGACAAAAAAATTAGGGCTTATGATAATGTTTATTTTTCAATGAGTGTTTTCTCCATTTTACTTCAGTACCATATAAGATTTCTTTGTATGGGTAAAAGTTAGTACTGAAATGTATCATTGATAGAATACTATACAATCATCATTAAGGATTACTATTCTTACTTTAATAATAAATATATACTTTCCAAAAAATAAATGACTTGTTCAAAGTCACATTATCATGAAATAAATAAAAGATTTGAAGGAGAAATGCATGATTGCAATGTCTATTTTTTGAAATGACAAAATATAGAAGAACATTTAACAAAAATAATGAGTTTTGGTTGTGGAAAAGTTGACCTTAGTCCTTAGTCTTTGACAGTAATTGTACAATAAAACCAGGAATCTAATGAAGTTACAGCTAAGCATAATGATACAAGGTCACTTGCACAGGAATGAAAAACATTTACTCAAGCTCAGAAGTGCTCATCAAAGCAGAAAGTGGTTTAGCACCTGCTGCATAAATGTAACTCACACTCCAGTTCTAATAAAATGTCAGTGTTCACTATTAAGAAATTTAATTAATAGAACAATTGCTTTCTTCTCCTCTCCACTGCTCCTCTTCTTCCTTTCTCCTTCTTTCTTCCCCATATTTCTCCTCTTCTTCCTCAACCTCCTCCTTCATTTTCCCACCAGGTCACCTTCTTCCTTCATGCTCCTGACGCCTTTGTCCATCTCCACAGTTTTTTCTCCTGTGTTGATCTACTAGTCCAACTACTCAGGGCAAATGAAAAATATTGTGTTTATCTCCTAAATGAATTATAATACTCTAACAGTTGAGAATTTAAATTTCTTTAACACTGACTTGTATGGAAGAAAAGTACTGATGGAAGTAAAGAGTATAGCAGAAAGACAAAAGGCATTTTAAATAAATGTAAATCAACTGTTTTTGGAGCACCTACCAAATGCAAGGATTAGAATTGTAGGTAAAGAATAAAGTAGGGCAGGCCTTGTCTTTAGACTAGACATTCAAAACTTTAAATTATAATACAGGCTAAATAATTGCTCAAGCCAATTATAAAAAAGCTAAAAGGTAACATAAGACTAATTTGTAAATAAATAGTGAAGGTAAATGCCAAGTTGTGAGAAGACAGTGGTAGACTTGAAATTGTATCTGAAAATTTTATTAAACTTTTCACATTCAGAAAAATAAAAAGGTAGGGTTATTATCAGATTAAAATGTTAAATTATTCTAACCAGTTATATCTTAGACAAAAGGATAACAAAATGTTTTAACCAAACCCCAAAGTACTAATGAAAATTTCCACTTGGAGAAATTGTATACAATTACCAGAAGTAGTAGTAATAGTTGAAAGACATAGTTATGGTAGTAGTTACCACTTATAGAAAACCTAGTATATATACATGTCCCAAACTGCATAGTGTTCCAGACCCAGAATGAATCTAAAAGATGAAATACAGCAGGTCATTATCAGCTGTTTATTTTTCCTTAACTTTTGGTTTCCATCTTTTGAATTTAAATCTTACTTAATTTAAATCTAAGAAATTGTCCGAGATGTGATTTGTACAGGGAATATTTTGAGCAGGACAAGGCAAAATGAAAAAAAAAAATCTTTGTTGCACACATGTTTCCAGTTTTGCCGCTTAGTTTGGGAAAGAGGTAATTCCATGTCAAAATTAGTCCAAGTGAAAAATGCACACACAGTAATCTTCATTTTCATTATCTGGAGTAGTTCAAAAAGCTCAAAAAAATGGAACTATTCTCAAAGAAAGGAATGCATGTTCAGGTAATTACCAATAACAGACGCATATGGTTATCTTAATTGTTTGGGAATGTCTCAATTAGCTGAGAATGTTTTCATGATGACTTGGAGACAGTGAAAAGTTTTTTCACAGCAGATTGGACTCACTGGTGAAAGGAAATATACGCAGCTCCCCCTAAATTCTATTTATGACTATAGAACCAACCCATTCAAAGACCCATATTTTTTAAATTTTCTTTCCCTGTAAAGAGGATATACATATTTTTGGTTTTGTTTTTGTTTTAACCTCTGAGGCTTCGCGGTTGGTCTGAAGGCAAGGTGGGACTGTTGATGGTGTAGCTTCCCAGGTTAAGGGAAGCCACATCCAGTCTGAAGATCTCTATCTTGATCACAGTTCTATATAAACTGTCTTCTCACTGAGATTTGATTCTGAGGCTTCTTCAGTAGTTTGGATTTGCTTCTTGAAAACCTTAGACTGATCCAAAACTATAGGTGCATCCTCAATCTGGTTAGGATTGATGGTTTTCAGTTACTTTGAAAATATTCCTACTTTGTCAGTGCTATGGTTTAAATATAGTTTTTATTTATTTATTTATTTATTTATTTATTTATTTATTTATGGGTCTGGGGATACACCCTCTGCCCTATTTTTTATTCCTTATTTTGAAATAGGGTCTCACTAAATTGCAGAGGGCCTCACTAAGTAGCTGAGGCTGTCCACAAACCATGATCCTCCTGTTTCAGCCTCCCAAATGCTGGGATTACAAGCGTGCACCACCACTCCCAGCATAGTTTTTTATTTTAACCAAAGTTTCACATACAGGAAACTTTGTCCCCAGTGTGGTCGTTTTGAGGTGATAGAATCTTTTAAAGGTGAAATCTAGTAGAAAGTAATTAGGTCATCAGGACTCCATCTTCATGAATGGGTTGCTGGATCATGTCTCACAGGACTGGGTTCATTCCTCTGAGAATAGGTTGTTAGAAGTGAGCCTGTACCTCCCCTCAATCTCTCTTCACATGCTTCTTAACACTCTCACAAATATGTCACCTTGGTGTTGCCATCCTCCACGAGGCCCTCACTAGAGCAAACCAGATGCTGCTGTCATATGCTCCAACCTCTAGAACTGTAAGCTACACACTCGTCTTTTCCTTATAAGGACCTGGCCTTGTGAATTTTGTATAGAAAGCACAAAATTGACAGTGATGGTCAGGTAGGGACAAGATTGCTTACCCAAGACCTATGCCCATAGAACTGCCATTGAACCATCTTTTCATGCTTTCAGTAGGTCAAATACAATGCAGATCTTGTCCTTTCTTGATTTTAATATTTTTATTATTTATTTTATTGCGGTACTGGGGATTGAACACAGGGGGATTCTACCTCTGAGCTATACCCCAAGACTGATTTTTTTTTTGAAACAGGGTCTCACTAAGTTGTGGAGAGCCTTACTAAGTAATTCAGGCCAAATCCAAACCTAGATCCTCCTGTCTCAGCTTCACAAGCACTGGGATTACAAGTGTGTGCCTCCATGTTGGGCTCTTTTTTTTTTTTTTTAAATAGAAACATACTTGTCAACCTCAGGAAAGCACATAAGCAATTAGTATGCTATCTAACCAATCAATGTCCTAGACTTCCAAACTTCTCCCCGAGTGAAAAATCTTGTCTACTCAACTTTCGTGCTTTTGGCTTATTAGTGTAGATTAAAAGAGATGGCTTCATCTGTTACAAGGCAATTTCCAATGTAACTGTTTAGAAATGCCTTAAGACTGATTTTTCCAATCTTGACAAACACACTCTCCAGACAGGGGAAACTTTTCATAAACACTAGGGAAGGGGTTATGAGCTATTAGACATCACTAATTCTTTGCTTAGTAGCTACCTTTACATTGAAACATGAGCTGGGTTAAATCCTATAGATAAAAGGAGTGCACACCTGGAGTTAATTTAAGTAGCAAGCAGATGGATGCCCCATTGCTACAAACAAATTCAGATCGATATTATTTATCTGACAGCCCTTGACATAGAACACGGGCTCCTCTTCCAAAATCTTTCTTATCTATAGTGATCAGCAGGGGGAACCCAATGTTCTCTAATAATTAACTGCTTCTGAGAAAACAGTAAGTCTCTCTTAATTTTTTAGTGAAGTCCCACAGCTATTTAGCATAAATGCTTAGAGCGTATTGAAGAGCAGAGTACAAACAGAGAAGGAGAAGGAAGGAGAGATATTGGGGAAGTAGATGCTTAACTAAATGTAAAACTCAAATGTTTCAACTGTTTCTCAACTTCTTGTCTATAGATTCACTTTTTAAAAAGTAGAATATTCCTTGCTACTTACCAATGATTTGCAGAATGCAAGAGTCCCTAATTCTTTGGCCATCTAGTCAATAGTATTTATTTCATTTTAAAATTCTAGGCCATTATAAGCAAAAAAAAATGCCAGGATTAATACATAGAGGCATCCAGTATTTAGTTGTTTGAGTTTCTCTTCTCCTACACATTTTCTTACCTGATTCTTACTTGCCCAATGTGCATATATTGTTGGTTTCCAAACAAATCCTTTATACTTTGGGTGGTAATACACAATCCCTTTATTTACACAGGCTGAAAGTTTTTCTTTATGAATTAAATATTTAGTAGCCGTGTTAGCTTTCCATTACTATGATAAAATACCTGAGCTAATAAACTTATAGAGGAAAGCTTTATTTTGGCTCCCAGTGTTGAAGGTTTCAACCCATGGTCAGTTGTCCCTGTTGCTTGGGTCTGCGGTGAAGCAGCACCTCATGGCAGTGAGCCTCTGATGACACAAGCTGCTCTCACCATGGGACTGTGAGGCAAAGAGAGACAGGAAGGGCCAGAGTCCTAATATCCCTTTTCAGGGCAGGCCTCAAATAACCTGATCTCTTCTCATTAGACCCTGACTCTTAAAGGTTCCAACACTTCCCAATCGTGCCACCGGCTGGTGACCAAACCTTTAATACATGGCCTTTGAGTATGCTTAAGGTTCAGAGCATAACTTATAAAACTTTTCCTTAAGGAAAATATCCTAGTTTCCTGCCTTTTTCCCAAGAAGTATCTGGCTTTGGGTCCTCTCACTTTAGTATCTGCCATTATCATTCTAGCTTTCCAATTTCTACCTGCCTTAAGTCTTCCAGAATAATTGTTATTTATGTCAGAACATCCTCTATGATGACTTTTCGTTATCTATTTCTCAACACTGACCGAAGTTCAGTTCTCCTGCTCCCACACAAACTGCTTTGAAGGCTTTGATTACTACTTTAGATTCTAATCACTTTTCATTATGGAAGAGTAATAGCATTTAGTGTGATAGTTGCCCATCTTAATATTCAGTCAAACCCAGCCCTCCTTGAATTGCTGTGCATCTCGGGAGATCCATAACCTCTTTGAGCACAAGAATGTGTTTCATGTTTCAGCAATATCCTTGACCAATGATAAATTCTTAGTTAGGATAGACAGAGGGGGATACATCTGCCAGGCTGAAGTCATAGATAAATTTCTCCCATAGTGGTTCTGGATGGATACATTAGACCTAATAGAAATTAAGTTTAGATATTAAGGTTCTGTTGGCAAGTGGCTGGCTTCATTATCAAAATAAAATCAAAGGAAGTTTACACTATAAGAAATGACCCTCCAGCTTACGGAGACAGATATTCACTTATTCTAAACTAGGAAGCAAAGGTGCAAACATTGTTTCTAACTCAATTGATGATATATTTTGTCTATCATGCTTCAAAAATACAGGCACATTAATGTCTCAGATACATGCACACACATTTATGAAGAGAATACTAGGGCACATTCCTTTCCCCAAATACATTGACCCGATATCCAATCTGATTTTCTTGGAAAGATAGGACTACCATAGTTATTTATTTCTCCTCAAATATTTCTATCTCTGGACCATTTTCCTCTATCCACAGATCTGCCATAACTTTCCATTTTGCCACAATTATCTCAACTAAAATTCTGCAGCCTGATTCAGAAAGTGCCCAAGAGGTCATGCTGCAAGTGGAAGGCCTGCTCTCTCCAATTACGTTACAGAGAAGAGGCTTTCTGAGGCAGAACTCTCCCACTGTGTCCCCAGTGGAGACAAGCCAGGATCAAGGCATAGTGATGGAGTTTCTGTCTTTTAGCATGTTTTTCTCTAAACCAGTGGCACTTGAGAGGCTGGTGAACTTCACTTTGAATTCAAAGTCAGAAGAACTCTAGACCCTCTTTGTAGTGTTCTTTTAATTGAAGGAGGGAAGGTAGAATACCATTAAAAAGTTGATTTTAGCCTCACATATGATATCTGTGAGTTCTAGAATCTTCCACTGGGAAATTATAACCTCCCTCTCGTGATATTCTTACATAGGTTACCAGAGCAGCTGCATCAGAGTAATCCTGGCAACAGCTGTCGCATTGTGCCAGGAACCACCATGGACTTCTGTTTTGCCTCTATAATTGGGCCTGCTTAGAGTATCAACTTTACATTTTCTTATGCTATAGTGTTTCATGGGTCACACTATCTCTTTCTGTGGTCTGTTTCCACATAGACTTGCCTTCCATGTTCACCTTTGCCTATGTGCATCTCCCTCTCTTTTTGTCTTTTGTTTCTTCTTCCCCTCTCTCTCTCTCTACCTTTCTATCCACTCCACCCAAAGTCCCCTTACTTTCAGGAGTCTCTATGAAATCAGTATATACAGAAATCATGTCTGGCCACAAACACAAATGATAAAGCACTCAATAAATATTTGACATGCACTACACATAAGAAAAGAAAGTCAAAGCCGGGCGTGGTGGCGCACGCTTGTAATCCCCGTGCTTGGGATGCGGAGACAGGAGGATCTTAAGCCTTGATGGCTTAAGAGACCCTGTTTCCAAATAAAAAGTATAAAATAGGTCTGAGAGTAAAGCCCGGAAGTAGAAGGGTTTCCAGGAACCCCAGTACCACACACACAAAAAAAAAAAAAAAAAGAAAAGAAAAAAGAAAAGAAAAGAAAGTCAAAAGTAAGAGGTTAGGAGGACCAAGGGCATCTTCAGGAAAAAAATAAGCAGAAATTAAACTAGTTATTTTCATCCAAATAAACTGGAGGTTGGTTGAGTGTCACTGCTGAGTATGAAACAGGTATCCATGCTTACATGTAAATTGGATAGTTGGTATGCTGCTGACAATTCAAACACGTAGTTGTAGATGAAGATAAACTTTAATCTGTATAGCCTACTTTTAGGTTGTTTATTCTTACCACTCAATAATCCTAACCAGTTTCACATATTACATAGAAATTGATGAATGGCAGGCACAGTTAGAAAGGCCTGGAAAAAATTCAGAAGAGGAGTGCTAATAGAGACATGTCTCAATTTTTATAGGAAAATAATGGAATTTTAGTGTGAGAAGGTGCAACTCCTTGAACTCGCACAGCCAGATACACTTGTATTTAGAGATGAGTCCAATGGGACACTGAGATGTTATAAGTAAAACCAAAATATTATACTTCTGAGAATTAAGTAAGAACTCAATTAGTTTAAGGAAGTATTAAGAAGAGGGAACAGAACTCATAGCATTTCCTAGACTTTCTGGGAATAGCATACAAAATAATTTCAACTGGAAAATATCTAGTATCTAGTTAATACTGATAGGTCCAAGATTATAGTGAATACTCATAATATATACTGAGTCATATTTTGAAAGCATTAATACTTGTCATTTGTAGATGATTTATGGGGGCTCCAGGACAAACATTTGCACAATGTTTAATGTATAATGGAGAGAGCTAAGTGTGTTAGAATAAGAGCAAAAAGGCAAAAGTACTAGTCCTGACTCCCATGCTGTCTGAGCTGCAGGAGGAGGGGATGTGCTATATCTGATTCTCTTATTTTTATTCCCTTTATGCTTGGCTTTGTAGTTCTTCCATCACAAAGTGATATATACTTCTGCAGTCCTTGAATCTTGGATGACTTTGCTACCTAACTTGACCAGTGGACTATAACAGAAGTGATAGCTTGCTATCCATGAGCTGAACCTCAGGAAGCCTCGCACATTCTCACTCTTCTCAGGGAAGACCTGGAGTAGCAAAGCAAGTCTCCTAAGTTTTCCCTGCCAAGGCGGGAGACATGTGACTGAACCAGCTAAGATTGCAAAGCCACCTACCTGACCTGTAGCTGAACTCAGAAGCATGAGTGAGCCCTCTCCAGAGCAGAACTGCCTAAGGGGCCCAGACTCATTGCCTCATGAGTAATAATAAATAGTGCTTGTATTAAAACACACTGTGGACCGGTGGTTGTCATTGTTTCTTACTGTGACAATGGACAGTGGATACAGTGATGTTTGTGCCTGGTAGAATGGTCTCCCTCTGTAATATTAGTATGGCTCTGACTTCAGGTGGAGTGAGTCAGATGTTCCTAAGTTGATTATGAGTAAAAATAAAGAGATTTAATATGAATACATATATATCTACACATCTATATGCTAATTTACATGTATGTATATACATAGAAAGTATAAATGCTATATATAATCATATGTCTGAAGATCGGGCCATCTTTAAATATCTATATTAATAGACACAAGTTGTAAAATGAGTCAAGATGTTTTACACAGAGATCCCCAGCTTGAGACATTCATCTTCACATAAACCTAAGTGACTCAATTCTGTCATTGAGGATTTACTAACAGGACTATTGATAGCAAATCCTAGGCACTGATACAGCCTGGGCCAGAAGAGATTTATTTGGTAGGTTGGGTAACTAACCTATCTTGCAATTTAGCCAAACACAGGTTTGATTTGCTCACCCATCTTTTCTTTCCTCTTATTATAGTGCCGGTGGCCCTGCATATGATTTGCTCACATCAGTGATTAGTTCCTGTATCATTTTTATAGGTCTATTTTTAAAAGGTGCTTATTTAAGTGACTGGTAACTAATCATAGTTCTATAATTGACTGAAAAGTTGACTCAGTGTAAAATCCAAATTAAATTGAAAAAAAGCCCAAACCCTCATTATAAATTATTCTTCCTAGCTCCACAAACACTCATTTTACAAACAACGAAAGCATGAAGAGACAAAGTTTGCCTTCCTGCAAAAAATATGCTCTACAATTACAGACCAAAATTTATAGCACGGGAAGAATGTTCCTCTTTCTTTGCAGTGACACTAATAAAAGGAAAGAAATATAAGTACTGCTTAGTGTGGGCTGGGAAATGCCTAAATTTTAAAATTAGAATGGTAGCATTTTATTTCTGGACAGGCTCGACTGATCTTTTTACACAGAGCGACAGACGGGCTTAGGGGGGCACGACCTCATCGCAAAGATTTGAGCTTCAAAGGCCGCTCCTCAAACCTCTTGCTGATCACCTGCCCTTCCAGCACCCCAAATTAAACATTTAAAAGTTCTGAAGCCTTCTTGCTTTACATGAAACATTTTTCTACCATCCTTCAGTCAATTACCCACAGGCCAAAAATACCTCTCCCTCCATTCAGCCGGTGGCACCTCCACTGCAGAGAGCTCTCAATCCATTAGTGGGGCCCTCTCTGCATGCCGCATCATCAGAAGAACAAAGCCATGATGATGTAGAACAACCCACGTCCATGCATATCACCAGAGTTCTAGCCTCTCAAGCAGCCGGCGGGTTTCATAAACATTCCAGATGGCCCGCTCTGCCTGAAGGAAGAATGGATAATCACACTGTACGCCCCTCCACACAATAAAAAAATAAGGCCAGGGTAGCTCAGAAGCCCAAGCCTGCCAACAGCACTGAAATGACTGCTTAGAACAATAGGACCAAGTGATTGGAAGGCACATCAGTGCCCTCACCCTGTATGAGAGAAGGTAGCCGTCTTTCTCAGAAAGCAGGCAAGACCAATTGTGTTATGCAACAACCCTGTTAAAATATAGAACCAAAACAACAACAAAAACTTGATCTAAATACTTTCTTTTAAAAGAATTCGGTAAAAAATGGACTTTAAATTAAAGCTCAAAAATAAAGTAACCTTTGCAAGCTATGTATACATAGCCTAAGACATACAACATAGGTTAATGTTTGTAACTTCAGCAAAAAAATGGTTTGTTAAGGTTTATATTCATTCTAAGGAATCTTGACTGGATCCTATAGAGTAGATGGAGCTGTCCAGTTTGGATGGTGTGCAAAGAAACTTCCCAGAGGGAAATGAGGTAAACACCACTTATACCCAGTTCCATAGCTTTTACAGCATATAGCTCTTATCTATTTTACCATTGGCTCTGAATTTTCCACGGTAACGGTGGATACATATCACTATAAATTTAATCCAATCCATAGAATATACAAAACTAGAAATGAACCCCAACTAAACTAAAGACTCTGAATGATAATGATGTAATGGGTTCCAATAAAACAAATGGATCGCTCTGCTGGTCCATGTTGATATGGAGAATGTTGTGTATGCAAGTACAGATGATGTACAGGAAATTTTGCTACCTTCTACCTAATTTTTCTCTGGGCTTAAAACTCTAAGAATATAACCTACTTATAAAAGAAAGGAAGAAGAAAGGCCTATTTAGGGTGAGCAATTAGGGGAATAAAACTAAAATTCTGAGAAAAATGTTTGATATACAACTTTAGGTCAGCCTTTGATCCATGTGGGATTCTTCTGACCAGATGGATCAGCATATTGTAATATACTAAGTTTCCTTACAGGTAAGCTAAATCAAAAGATAAAAGTCTCCTGAGGAAAATCATCTGCAAATAAGGAGCCTGTGTTACTGGCTGCAGTTTCTTTGGGTGATGCTTCCCACTGCTTATTATAAATTGTTGGTTGCTGTGAGGTTGGAAGAAGAATGAGCAAGTGAAAGCATTTTAGTTTTATTCCCCTAATTGCTCACCCTAAACAGGCCTTTCTTCTTTCCTTTCTTTTATAAGTAGATTATATTCTTAAAGTTTTAGGCCCAGAGAAAAATTAGGTAGAAGGTAGTGAGTTTTCCTGTACATCCTCTGTACTTGCTCACACAGCCTTCTCCATATCAACATGGACCAATGAATGATGTTGCCATCAGAAGAGCAGCAAACCCACTTAAGAGTCTATATGGTTTATATTATGCATATATATATATATATATATATATATATATATATATATATATACATACATACATACATATATGGAAAATATTAGTCTTATAGGTTGGGCTTGGTATATTGCATTTCTTCCTCCATAATATCAATTTGTTTTATGAGACTAATAAGCATTCTGTAATCCAAACAGATTATTTAATACACCAAAAAGATAATAAAATAATAATGATAATAATAATAATAATAATAATAATAATGTGACATGAAAATCAAACAGAACTCTTACGAGTCCTGTTAAAATAACAGTTCTTTAGTTTATCTCTCTTTTTAAAAAAGTTCTGTATTAAAAATAGATAAGAGATGCAAGTGTGGTGGTGTACGCTTGTAATCCCCACGCTTGGGAAGCAGAGACAGGAGGATCACGCAGGTTTGAAGCCAGCTGCGCGCGCTGGCTTAGGAGACCCTGTTTCCAAATAAAAATTAAAAATAGGTCTGGGGGTGTAGCCCGGAGGTAGAAGGGAACCCCAGTACCACCAAAATAAATAAATAAATAAGTAAATAAATAAATAAATAAATATAGATAAGAGATAAAAGAAAAATAAAATATATAAAAGAATATATATAAATAAAATATGTAAGTAGTATGTATATTATATATAATAAAATATATGAAATATATAAAATATAAAAGAATAATAAAATATATTTTTAAATTACAATAATTAAAACAGTATGTTATTACTGAACTATGAGTAGAAAAAGAAAACAGCGAAATAAAATCCATGTCAGTTTAGGACAAAAGAATAGTAGCTTTTCGAATCACTAAGAGAAAAATGTATTCATTAATTTGTTTGACAAAATTAGTTAAGAATCAAAACATTGGTTTTGATTAGATACAATAAGTCATACCATTTCTGAAGAATTAAAGTAAAATGAAAAAGTGTATTGGCAAAGTGTCTCTATCCCTTTTGTCATTTTAGAAAACCAAACCCATAAACTTCACAGGTTAATAAGACCATTATTACTTGCAGGTTTTTTTCTTTTGTGATTTTAGTCTATTATGTTTATTTACAAGAATTCACAACAGCCCTTCATTGTTTCTTGGCCTAGATTATTCAAAATTGTTTCAGAAGTTTATTTCTTAAAGCAATCTAATCATCTGGATTTTTGTCTCAGGAAATAGAAAGTAATCTAATAGCACCTACCACCTTGTTCATCCCTCTTCCTATCCCCATAACAACCAACAACTCATAATAAGCAATGGGGAGCATCACCCAAAGCAGTCGCAGCCAGAGGCACAGGCACCTTCTTTGCAGATGTTTTTCTCAGGACAATTATCTTTTGATTCGGCTTACCTATAAGGAAACTTGGTATATTGGAATATAGTAGTTTTAGGATGTCTGCTCTTATAATCTATGTATAGCTGTCTGCATGGTGGCATTAGAGAGCGGCATTTGGGCTTCAGGGAAACTGATGACTCCAAGTAAAGATTATAATTTACTTCATTGACTAAATTCTCCATATTGAACAAATCTGGTGCTTGAACTCAGGAAAAATATTATAGTATTAATATGTGGATTGAGAAAAGGAATGAATGAGCCAACTTTTACCAGGGGCCTGTCATTGCGTTTATTTATTTATTTTATTGATGTATCATAATCTCAAATAATAATGTAGCTCAGAACGATAGGGACATACACGCTGCTATTGTGTTTAACACATTTACATTCCAGAGAATAATTTCAAAATACAGATATACATTCTCTGACTGATTCTGGGAATATAAATACTGTATGTATTTTTTTTTTCTTTGTGGTACTGGGGGTGGAATCCAGGGGCTTTTCTACCTCCAGTCTATACTCCCAGACCTATTTTGTACTTTATTTAGAAACAGGGTCTCACTAAGTTGCTGAGAGCCTCACTAAGTAGCCAAGGCTGTCTTCAAACCTGTACGATCCTCCTCTCTTAGCCTCCCAAGTGCTAGGATTACAAGCGTGAGCCACCATGCCCAGCTTTACCATCTGTATTTTGCAAGTAGGATGCAGCACAGTTACTTTGGAGTCTCTAAATGTATCTATTTAATGTACAGTTTGGTTGGGAAATAGCAATGTGACAGTGGAAACAGAGGATGTTGGAAGAGGGGTGGGCAGAGAGGGCAGAGCAATGAAAGAGAAATGGGAAAATTGGGTAGAAAGAAGACAGAATATTGAAAGTTTTTTTTAGCATTTTTTAAAGAATGTCTCTATTGTTTGTTTTACTATTTTTTGATGACTTTTTGAATCTTTACTGAAGTGCTAAAGAAAGAAAATTATTTTTTATGGTACTAGAACCAAGAGGCATTCTACTTCTGAGCTATACCCCCAGCCCAATTTTTTTTTTTTTATTCTTTACTCTGAAACAGGGTCTCACTTAAATTGAGGAAGGCCTCACTAAGTAGCTGAGGCTGGCCACAAACCTGCAATCCTCCTGTCTCAGCCTCTCAAGTACTGGGATTACAAGCATATCCCACCACACTCGGCTGAAAACAATAATTTCAAACTACAGAAATTATAATGTAGTTTATGCTTAGCCTCATCTATTCCTTTTATCACAACTAATAACTGAAAAGTAACTGAAAGAATGCTACAGGTCTAAAAAGCTGTTAGACCCGAGAGGATAATTTCAGTCATTTTTTGCAAAGTTACGTCAGATTCTCCTTTGTATCTATTTTGAGCAGTAGTTAAATCTCCAAATTCAGTACTATTGTTAGTCATCCAAATGTAGTTAAAATCAGTTAAGACCTCTGAAAAATTGCTCAAAACAAAGAGGAAAAGTGAGTAAACCTGTTGAGATGAAGAGTGCCTACTTCAGGTAGTCCACAAGTCTTAACACTTTATGTTCATAGGTCAAGAAAGTCACCACCTTATTAAGTGTTCTCTCAGTTTTCTTTTTCTCTTTCAGCTAGAATAAAGTGACTTCCATGATGTTATCCACTATGGCTTATCTTCATAGACCCAAGTACAAATATAGCCTGTTTCCTATATCTTTTAAGATTTAAAATCTAGATCAAGTAAAATGATGTCAGTTTGGGGCATCCTGCTGCTAGCAAGCCTTCCCTGTAAGACAATGAAATGAAATAGTATCAGACTAGGTGGAGATGTGAGCTAGTAAGGCTTTGCAGTGGACGTCAGTATATACAGACATTAACTGGTCTCTGGAAAAATGCATATATATATGGGGTCAGAGTCCCTATAGCACTGTGATAAAGTCTAACTCCTCAGCATAGAAGTCAAGTTAAAAAAAAAAAAAAGACTTCTAGAGCCGGGTGTGGTGGCACACACTTGTAATCCCCGTGCTTGGGAGGCGGAGACAGGAGGATCATGTTGGCTCCAGCCTCGCTGGCTTAAGAGACCCTGTTTCCAAATAAAAAATATTTTTAAAAAATAGGTCTGGGAGTTTAACCCGGAGGTAGAAGGGTTTCCAGAAACCCCAATACCAGAGAGAGAGAGAGAGAGAGAGAGAGAGAGAGAGAGAGAGAGAGAGAGAGTTCTAAAACAATGAAGCAGCTTGTTGAGAACACGAATAGAATATTGGCCAAACGAATGAGTGACAAGAATAATTGAGATCATGTATATCCAGAAGGAAAAGTCTTCTATATCATCTGATTTTAAAAGTTGCAAGGTTGTGTTGAACCAAGTACAGTCAGACTGTAAATGTGATTTAGGTTAGCTTTATTAGAAGAGTCTGTCAAATGTCTATTTTCAAATAAGAAGCTTGTCCTGCTACCAGCTCTCAGTGGCATACTGGACTGAGCATTCACCCAAAGGTTCCTGCATCTTTTTGGGAAGGAGCTACTTGTTTGACTTGCTGTTCCCAGCTTTCTTTTTCTTCTTTGACAATGTTAAGTGATGTTCGAACAACATGTTTCTTCTTTACCCTGTGGTATTTTAATCTGTAAGTATTTGTGGATGAAACTGTTTTATACCTGTAGCTGCTCTGATGACTAAAGTATGCTCAGGGAAGAAAACTATACTGAGCCTCAGAGGAAATGACACTGGGTGGGAAATGAGCCAGGGTACTTATGGGTCAGGATCCTTAGGGGACCACAAAAACAGATAGATGGGTCCTAAGATAAGTTCAGGTAAGAAAGTAGGTCACCAGACTGCCCCACATGTGAAATGATGGTTCCCAGCCATCAGAGGGACTAGTGACAGAGACAGTTCCTGTTTCCAAGCAGTGAAGCTCCTTGTAAAGGTCTAACTTCACTCTGTAGAGCATGAATCTAGAAAATCTTCTCTTTATCCTAGTTTTCATTTAGATAACTTTATTCTCTCTTTCAAGAAACCCACAATAGAAAAAAATGAATTAATAAGAAGAGGAAAAAGAACTTTCGAAAGCAATTACTTCAAAAATTCTTTTCTTATGGTGGCCTAAGATATTTTTTTTTTAGTTTTTGTTTAATTAGGTTTTAAATCTTTCCTTTCTTAATTACTTTTTTTTGGTATTAACACCTAAATATACTTCTATTCGGAGCACAAACATACAGTGATAACAATTAGCAGAATAATTACACTCTTTCTGTCAGTGTAACCTCATGGCACAGAAAGTATTACAAATCCATTTTAAAACATATTAAATGTTCATATTAATGAGGATAAAAGAGAACAAGTACCAGCAAACTAAATATTGTTAATGATTTTGAGCTATTAAATTCATTACCATTTTCTTTCATAATAAAGTGGTTACTTGCTAATTAGACCTTTTTTAACTCATCATTATTGAATTCATTACATTGTATCCAGTTAACCCTTGGAGGTCTGTGGGTGTGTGCACACAATTAAAATCGTTTTAATACCATATTAAGGAGGTATGGGGGTTCTCATGGCTCTCCCAACAATTGTTCCATATACTTTTCTTAGTACATTTCCTTGGCAAGATATGCCTGGCAGCTTTGGAGCTGTCACTGCATTTTCCCCAACACAGTACAAAAGCAGCCTGAATTCATTAGGATTATTACCATTAGTATTTAGAATAAAAGTGTATCCTACTTGTTTCATTATAAAAATTAGACATGTACAAAAATACACTAAAGCAACTAGGCAATAATTTAAAATACTTTCAGTACAGCCTATGAAGAAAGCCCAGAAGGAATTATCTACCAATCTAAAGTCTTATGGAAAAATCATAGACTCAGAATTCTGAGGATTTTTTCTGTATAAAGAAGATACTGCTACTCTATTGCCTACACCACTATAATTGGTCAAAGCATAAATACATGCCTGTAAATATATATATATATATATATATATATATATATATATATGCATTCCTTATGTATGAAATATGTATAAATGCATCATATATACACATCTACCCTTGTGCACACACCCTTGCAAATACTGATCTGCTGCTTTCTTAGATGTAGTCACATTGACCTAACTGCCAACATTTTTTCTTACTTTTTTCTTGTAAGTGAACATGAATATGTTGTCATGGCTAATAGAATTAAGAAAGCAAGTATGAAGAAGGAACAGGTTTGGGTCTGTGTAAATATTTAGTGCTAAAATCTAAACTGTCATCTTCAGTAGAAAGGAGCTCAAGCTGAAAACAAAAATTCAAGAGCATCGATAGGGGAACAGGGAAGATGGCGACTGAGAAAAGCAGCATTTATGAGTCCTGATAACAATCGATCTCTATTGCCACAAAATCAGCGGTTTTCACAACCAGAAAACACCATCAGCAGAGAAATAAAAACTGTAAATACAAGGGACAGAGAAAAAGAAGACTAGAAGAACAACCAGAGACCAGAAAAGAAACCAGCCCGCATTGCGGCGGCAGAGCCGCACCGGCGCCATCTTGCCTCACAGACCAGGCTCCAGAGAAGAAAGGGACTCAGAACAGAGCTTAAAACCAGAAAAGAAATATGTCAGCCTCACAGCCAAGGGCACCGGCAGCAACGCTACATTGCAGCAGCGAGTTCACCATGCCCGTGATAGCTCCAGATCAGCACACTCAACAACCCACCAGGCTCCAGAGAAGAAGGGTAAATAAGAATCCAAAGTGAGCAGCTGTGGATCATTCAGGTGTAACTCAGCAGTTTTTTTCCACCCAAAGAATGTCTAAAACTCCCAGTGGCTGAGCTCATCATGCCCTCCAGGTACTCAGAACTGAGCTCAAAACCAGAAAAAAAATACGCCAACCTCACGGCTGAGGGCGTGGCAGCAGCGCCATATTGCCAGTGGCAGTGGCGGTGATTTCACCACTCTGCGACAGCTCCAGATCAGCACAATCAATAACCTTAAGTAAAATTGCGGCCCCTAAAGGAGAAATTCCTGTACAGCACTCCCAGGGACTTGCACAGCTTTGAAAATCTCCATGGGTCTGAGATTTTGCAGTCCAACCCAGTGAAATAGTAGTAGTGGCAGAGATACTACACCCTAGTCACAGCTTCCCATGAGAAAACACCCAGCCTGGCACCCCCATGGTCTCGCGCAGCCTCAATTAGATCCCTGGGTCTGAGACTTTGCGATAAAACCCAGTAAAGGAGTAGTGGTGACTGAGATTGCCATAGACTCCAGATTCAGAGCACCCTAAGTGAAGTCATAGTGACCCAGGGAAGAACCCAGAGAAGGCACAAACTTCTGAAGTCATGGGAAAGAGGAATAAAAATGGAGCAATGAATGCCCACAACCCCACAACATCAGAACCTGATAACACAGAAATTCAGAGATCTCCAGAAGATCAAATCAGGAATATAACTGTAGAAATAATACAGGACCTTTGAAATGAATTTAGAAAGAGTTTAAAAGAAATAAAGGAAGCAATCATTGAATTAAAGGCCTCAATTCAAAGTATAAACAATCTATTAGACCACATGGAGAATAGAATCTCGCTCTTAGAAGATGATCACTCCAAAATGAATGCATAGTTTATAATTTAGAAAAAAAATCTGACAGCAGGAATTTGACATTGAAGAAATATGGGCCCATTTTAAGAGAGCTAACCTAAGAATAATTGGAATAGAGGAGGGAAAAGAAGGTGAAACCAAAGGGATCAATAATCTCTTCAAGGAAGCAATAGCAGAACATTTTCCAAATATAGAACAAGAGGTTGATACACAGGTCCAGTAAACTTATAGAACTCCCTTTAGACAGGATCAGAGAAGAGGTTCCCCATGCCACGTAATTGTCAAAATGACCAATGTGGAAGCCAAGCAGAGAATCTTAAAGGCAACAAAAACAAAAGGGAAAGTGACATTCAGAGACAAACCAATTAGAATCACTCCAGACTTCCCAAACAAAGTCATGAAAGCCAGAAGGGCTTGGAGTAACATATTTTAACTCTGAAAGAAAACAATTTCCAGCCAAAAATTTTCTACCCAGAAAAACTATCTATCAAATTAGATGGGGAAATAAGATGCTTCCATGACAAACAGAAACTGAAGGAATTTATGACTTCAAAACCAGCGCTAGAGGCACAGTTTTTTTTCCAAGATGGCAATGGAGAGACGCAGCGTTCCTCACTAGCTGAAGCAAATTAAGTTTAACTACTGAGACAGAAGTGTCTTAATAAAGAAAAAATTAAACATACAATCCAAAACAGACTTGGGAGTATGGCAGAAAAAAGCCAGCTACTCAACTGCAATTTTCACCACAACACACAAAGAAAGCAGATAGTGAGCTAAAGACTCAGTGGCCGGCGGAGTGCAGGTGCAGGCACAGTCGGCCTCAGGGCCGCTGGCCTGAATGGGACTTTTGGGTTTTTAACATTCCCACAAGGGGACACTCCAAACAAATACAAGATTCACCATATATCAGTAACATAATAGGACTGTTATCTCTTTTATTTATTTATTTATTTATTTATTTATTTTTACTATTTTTCTATCCTTTTATATTTTATTTTTTACTATTGCGGTTTGGTATTGTTTGTTTTACTTTTTGGGTCTTTGAGTTTGTTTTGGTTTTTGGTTTTCTGGGGGGATAAGTTTTTGGTTCCACCTTTTTTTTTTACTTATATATATGGCGGTTAGAATTCTGTTTTATTTTAGTTTAGTCTCATCCTGTTTATTCTCTTAATCTTTTATGTTCTTTCTGGGTGGTATCTTTCCTTTCTTTGTCGAAGTTGCTGTCTATACATTAAGTATAAAAGTTAGCCTTTGTACCCTATTTTTTTTCTTTATCTGTTTGTCTTTGCTATTTTCTTCCACCCCGTCTACAAAGTCTATAATCTAGGCTATATACTATCTTCCCTCAAAACTTTCTCTCTGTCCCCTAATTGTATCTCTGTGTTTAACACAAAATTTCTCACATATTCAAACTTACATATTCCAATAATTACAACAACTTTACTATCTAAACTTCTCACATTCTCTGTCGGGGACCGCTCGGCTAGACCGGGATGGGGCGGTGGCTCAAGATGGCGCTTAGGCATGTTGCCAAGTCACGAGGCTCACGAGGCTGGTGGTGCCCTGAGCCTGCTCAATGAGCCCTATCAGGCGCCCTATGGATGATCAGTGACGCAGTGCCTCGTGCTACCACCAGCCCGCCTATGAGAGGGTTAGAAATGTGCATGCCCTAGCTGTGGGAAGCTTGAGATTGGTGGAGTGATGAGGGAGGGGTTATAACACTGATATATATTTGCCTGCTGTGCACATTGAGGGGGAAACATTAAAGAGGGGAAGCATTAAAGAAGAAGTATCATCAGCAGACTCGGCGTTTGTGTCTTCTTTCCTGGGGCTCTGCAGGTCGGAGCCTTAGGGACGCGACAATTCTCAACTGGATATAACCTTATTATATGTGAACCTAATCATATTTTCTACAGTATCTGACTCCTGTACCCACCACCCTAGCTACTCCACCATGACCCTACCCTCACTACTCGAAAAAGTTTTGCTTACCGGCTGACTTTTCTAAAGTCCTAATACAAAAAATGGGCTAAAAATAATACCCACTAACTATGGGAAGCCAGCAGAAAAGCAGACCTGAGAACTTTGAAAATATGAGAACTAGGAATAATGGAGAAATGACAGAAATCACGAATACTGACCTACAAGAAATGCAAGAAAGGGAGTTCCGAATCTTGATCTACAATATGATGAAAAGATTTAAAACAAGTTTAAAGGAGATGGAAGATGAGTTAGAAATACTAAGAAAGAATCAGAAAGAGGTCTGGAATGAAATGAAAGAGTCAATAAATGAAATGAAGTCAGCAATAGAAAGAAATTCTGGAAGATTAGATGAATTGGAAAGTAGAATATCACTGTTAGAAGACAGTTCATCCAACACCAAAAATACAGTCAGTAGTATACAGAAGTCATTACAGCAGCAAAACCTAAACATACAGCAAATTTGGGACAACATGAAACATCCTAACTTATGGATAAAAGGCATTGAAAAAGGGAGAGAGGTACAGTTCAGGGGCATCCATAATCTCTTCACAGAAATAATTTCGGGGAATTTCCTAAACATGGAATGAGAGATAGATCTTCATGTTCAAGAGACATACAGAACACCATTAAGACAAGATCAAAGAAGAACCTCCCCATGCAACATAATAGTCAAAATGACTAACATAGAGGCCAAGGAAAAGATCTTAAAAGCAGTGAGAACAAAAGGTCGGGTGACATACAGAGGCAAAACAATAAGAATCACCCCAGACTATACAACCCAGGTCATGAATGCCAGGAGAGACTGGTATGACGTGATCCAGACCTTGGAAGAAAATAACTTCCAATTGAAGCTGCTCTATCCAGTAAAACTACTATTCAAAGTCGACAGTGAAATAAAAGTGTTTCAAGATAAACAAAATCTCAAAAAATTTATGAATTCAAAGCCAATACTAGAGAAAATACTTAAAGAAATAAACCATAAAGAAGAAAAAAGAAGCAGACTTCAGAACCAGAGAAAAGAGGAAAGTGATCAGAGGGGCTTCTAAGTAAGAAAGAAAGAAAAAGCTACCAAACAGATGACAGACCACAAAATGACAGAAAACAAAAATCATATTTCCATAATAACTCTTAACGTCAGAGGACTTAACTCACCAATCAAAAGACATAGACTGGCAATGTGGATCAAACATAACCCAAATTATGCTGATTGCTAGAAACTCACCTAACAGCCAAAGACACTCACAGACTGAAAGTAAAAGGATGGAAAAAGATATACCATGCTACTGGAGAACAAAAAAGGTCAGGGGTAGCAATACTGATATCTAACAAAACAGACTTTAAACTAAGACACATCAGAAAAGACAAATCAGGGCACTTCGTTTTATTACAAGGAGCAATACACCAAGAGGATATAATGATAGTAAACATTTATGCTCCAAATGTGAATGCAACCACGTTTGTAAAACAAACCCTTCGGGACATCAGATCTAAAATAGACCCAAACACAATAATTCTGGGAGACTTTAATATGCCTCTCACACCACTGGGTCGAACTTCAAGGCAAAAGTTGAGTAAAGACTCTTTAGAACTAAAGAAAACTATAAACCAAATGGACCTAATAGACATATACAGAACATTTAATCATCATCCATCAGCCCATGGAACCTTCTCCAATATAGATCACATCTTGGTACACAAAGAAAGCATCAATAAATTCAAAAGATGTAATATAATTCCTTGCACCTTTTCAGACCATAATGGAATTAAAGTAGAAATCAACAACAGGAAACTCAAAAGAAACTATGCAAATATGTGAAGACTGAATGATACACTATTGAATGATGAATATGTAAGAGCAGAAATTAGGAAAGAAATAAAGAAATTTTTGGAAATAAATGAAAACAGAGACACAACTTACCAAAATCTATGGGACACTATGAAGGCAGTATTAAGAGGAAAGTTTATTACAGGACTCAGAATCACCAAGTTCAGACCCTATGGGCGCAACTCAAGGACCTAGAAATACTGCAACAGTCCAATCCCAAAGCCAGCAGAAGACAGGAAATTATTAAAAATTCAAGCAGAAATAAATGAAATAGAAAACAAAAAAACAATTCAAAGAATCAACAAAACAAAAAGCTGGTTCTTTGAAAAGGTTAATAGGATTGATAAACCCCTGGCCATCCTAACCAAAAGAAAAAGAGAATCAATGCAAATTACTAATATCAGAAATGAAAAAGGAGATATCACTACAGATAGTGAAGAAATTCAAAAGATTATCAGAAACTACTTTAAAAATTTATACTCCAATAGACAAGAAAACATGGAAGAAATCGATAGATTCCTAAACACAGTTAACCTACCTAAACTGAACCAAGAGGACATAGCAAGCCTAAACCAAGCAATAGCAAAGAATTAAATAGAAACGGCAATAAAAATTCTTCCATCAAAGAAAAGCCCAGGCCCAGATGGATTTCCAGCTGAATTCTACAAAACCTTCAGTAAAGAACTAATACCAATACTGCATAACTTATTCCAGGAAATTGAAAGATGGAACTCTCCCAAATTCCTTCTACAAGGACAGTATCTCATTAATCCCCAAACCAAATAAAGATACCTCAAGAAAGGAAAACTACAGACCAATATATTTAATGAACATAGATGCAAAAATTCTAAACAAAATACTAGCCATACACATTCAAAACCATATCAAGAGAATAATACACCACGACCAAGTTGGTTTCATCCCAGAAAAACAAGGTTGCTTCAACATACACAAATCAATACATGTCATCCACCACATAAATAGAATTAAGAAGAAAAACCACATCATCATAGCAATAGATGCTGAAAAAGCTTTCGACAAAATCTAACACCCATTCATGTTAAAAACACTACAGAAAATTGGAATAAAAGGAACATACCTCAACACCATTAAGGCAATATACAACAAACCCAAAGCCAACATTATATTGAATGGGGAAAAACAGCAAGAATATCCCCTAAAATCGGGAACAAGACAAGGATGTCCACTATCACCACTCCTCTTCAATATAGTCCTTGAGACTCTTGCCACAGCAATAAGACAAGAGAAGGAAATCAAAGGAATTCAAATAGGAAGAGAGGAATTAAAATTATCCTTACTTGCAGATGACATGATCCTTTACCTAGAAGACCCTAAGAACTCAACCAAAAGACTTCTGGAGTTAATTAACAAATTCAGCAAATTTGCAGGCTACAAAATCAACCTAAAGAAATCAGAGGCTTTTCTTTATACCAACAATGAATCCACAATGAAAGAAATAAAACAATCAATTCCATTCACTATAACCTCAAAACCAATAAAATACCTAGGAATAAACCTAACCAAAGATGTAAAAGACATCTACAACAAAAACTATAAAACATTAAAGAAAGAAATTGAAGATGAACGTGGAAGATGGAAAGACCTCCCGTGCTCATGGATAGGCAGAATAAATATCATCAAAATGGCCATTTTGCCAAAAATGATTTATAGATTCAATGCAATTTCCATTAAAATACCAACTACATTCTTCACAGACCTAGAAAAAGAAATCATGAACTTTATATGGAGAAAGAAAAGACCCAGAATAGCCAAAGCAATTCTCAGCAACAAGAATCATGCAAGAGGCATCACAATCCCAGACTTCAAACTATACTATACATCAATAATAGTAAAAAACAGCATGGTACTGGCACAATAACAGATACACTGACCAGTGGAATAGAATAGAAGATACAGAAACAAATCCACACACCTACAGTCAATTAATCTTAGGCAAAGGGGCCAAACTCATACACTGGAGAAAAGACAGCTTTTTCAACAAATGGTGCTGGGAGAACTGGCTATTCATTTGTAGAAAGATGGAACTAAACCCCTGTATCTCACCATGCACAGGAATCAACTCAAGATGGATCAAAGACTTAGAAATCAGACCAGAAACTATGAAGTTATTAGAGAACATAGGCTCATAACTACAACATATAGGCACAAACAGTAACTTTCTCAACAAAACCTCCAAAGCTCAGAAATTTAAAGCAAGAATCATCAAGTGGGATAGCATCAAACTAAAAAGCTTCTTCTCATCAAAGGAAACCATCAAGAACCTAAAGAGGAAGCTTACAGAATGGGAGAAGATCTTTACCAGTCACCACTCTGATAGGGGGCTAATATCCAGAATATACAAAGAACTCAAAAGACTCTGCACTAGCAAAACAAACAACCAAATCAAGAAATGGGCAACTGAAATGAATAGACACTTTACAAAAGAAGAGATACAAATGGCCAATAGATACATGAAAAGATGTTCAACATCACTAGCCATCAGGGAGATGCAAATCAAAACTACACTGAGATTCCAACTAACCCCAGTCAGAGTGGCAAGCATAAAGAAATCAAACAACAACAAATGCTGGCGAGGATGTGGGGAAAGAGGAACTCTTTTACATTGTTGGTGGGAGTGCAAACTAGTTCAGCCACTATGGAGATCTGTGTGGAGATTCCTTAGAAAACTGGGAATAGATCCACCATACGATCCAGCTTTACCACTCCTGGGTATTTTTCCAAAAGGGTTGAAAACAGAGAACTGTAGCAACATATACATACCTATGTTCATAGTAGCACAATTTGTAATAGCCAAAATTTGGAAACAACCTAGGCCCCCATCAACAGATGAATGGTCTGCAAAGTTATGGGAAATACACACAATGGAATTCTATTCAGCTATAAAGAAGAACAAAATCATGTCATTCGTAAGAAGATGGAAAGGGCTGGAAAGCATTATGTGAAGTGAGATCAGCCAAACACAGAAAGAGAAGGGACATATGTTTCCTCTAATATGCCCAAACGAGTGAGCATTGGGAGTACCAGAGGGACTCCAGATAATGGAAGGGAAATCTCAGTAAAGTTTGAATGGAAAACTAAGAGAGAAAGGAGGCTGAACTTGATTGATGAGCACTATTTCCAAATGGGTGGAAAAGTACGAATATATCAAGGTTAGCCTGGGTCCTAAGTATCGGGAGGGGGTAAGGGAAATGAGGGGGGGAGGGCACCAAACAGATTAAATGTATAACATTTACTTTCAATAAGAAATAAATTTAAAAAATGAAATAAACTACCTAGCACATATGAAAAAAAAAAAAAAACAGTGCTAGAGCCTGCTGTGGTGGCACATGCTTATAATCCCCACGTTTGGGAGGTAGAGACAGGAGGATTGTGCAGGTTCGAAGCCAGCCACGCGTGCTGGCTTAGGAGACCCTGTTTCCAAATAAAAAAATGTAAAAATAGGTCTGGGAGTGTAGCCCGGAGGTAGAAGGGCTTCCAGGAATCCCAGTACCATCAAAAAAAAAAATAGCACTAGAGAAAATACTCAATGAGATTAACCACAAATACACATCAGAACCAAAGAAATAAGATTTTCCATCCAGCAGACAACTAAGCAAAGAAAAATAAACAGTATCTCAAACAGAAATAAAATTTTAACATGTTAGGAGTTAAAAATTATCTCTCAATAATCATACTGAATGTAAATGGCCTCAAGTCTCCAATAAAAAGACATAAATTGGCAAAATGTATTAAATACCAGAATCTATCCATTTGCTGCTTACAAGAAACACACCTGACAAATAAAGATAGGAACAAACTTAAGGAGAAGGTCTGGAGCAAGGTATTCCATGCTAACAGAACTCGAAGGAAAGCAGGAATCGCAACTATGGTATCAGACAAGTTAGACTTCAAACCCAAACTTATTAGAAGAGACAAAGAAGGTCATATTTTACTGGTAAAAGGAATACTCCAGCAAGTGGAAATAACAATAATCAACATATATGCCCCTAACATAGGTGAAGCTACTATCATAAATCAAACTCTTTTTGACATGAAGTCACACATAAATCCCAATACAGTAATACTGGGAGACTTCAACACACCTCTCACAACATTAGACCAATCTTCCAGACAAAAGGTCAGCAAAGATGCCTCAGAACTAAAGAACACCATTAACCAAATGGACGTGTTGGACACATATAGATTATTTCACCCAAATACAGCAGAATTTACATTTTTCTCAGCTGCTCATGGAATCTTCTCCAAAATAGATCACATCCTGGGACACAAAATGAGCACTAGCAAATTTAAAAAATGTTACATACTTCCCTGTGACATTTCAGACCATAATGGAATGAAACTAGAAATCAACTATAAGAAGACCCAGAGAAACAACATAAACATGTGGAGACTGAACACCACACTTCTGAATGAAGAATGGGTCATAGAAGATGTAAGAGGTGAAATAAGAAATTTCTAGAAACAAATGAAAATAAAGATACAACATATAAAAACCTCTGGGACACTTTGAAGGCAGTATTAAGAGGAAAATTTATAGCACTGAGTGCTCACATAAGAAAAACAGAAAATCTTCAAATAAATAACCTAACGCCACACCTCAAAGCCCTTGAAAAGCAGGAACAATCAAACCCCAAAGCCAGCAGAAGACAGGAAATTATTAAAAGTAGAGCAGAAATTAATGAAACAGAGAATAAAAAACCCATACAGAAAATCAACAAAATGGAAAGCTGGTTTCTTGAAAAAATTAACAGGATAGATAAACCACTAGCCAACCTAACTAAAAAAAAAAAAAAATAGAATGAACCCAAATTATGAAGATAAGAGATGAAAAAGGAGACATTACTACTAACAGTGTAGAAATCCAGAGGATTATCAGAAACTACTTTGAAAAACTATACTCCAACAAAATGGAAAATCTTGAGGAAATTGACAACTTCCTAGATAAATACAACCTTCCCAAACTGAGTCAAGAAGATATAGAACACTTAAACCAAACAATAACAACAAAGAGATTGAAACAGCAATAAAAAACCTTACCATCAAAGAAAAGCCCAGGACCAGATTGTTTCCCAAGTAAATTCTATAAAATCTTTATAGAAGAGCTAACCCCAATACTCCTCAAACTATTTTGTGAAATAGAAAAAAAACAGGACTCTCCCAAATGCATTCTATGAAGCCAACATCACACTAATACCCAAACCAAATAAAGACAGTTCAAGGAAGGAAAACTACAGGCTTCTATCTCTGATGAACTTGGATGCAAAACTATTAAACAAAATACTAGCAACACACATTCAAAACCACATAAAGAAAATCATTCATCAATGAGAAAGGAAATCCTATAGAGGAGCAAAAAGACAACATAAATGAGGAGATGGGAGAGAAGAAGAAGGAAATTCTCTAAAACACACAATGCACTTAAACATATCGAAGTCAACCACTAAACCAAGCAAGGGAAGGAGGGATGGGGAGGGAATGGGTGGGAATTGCGTAGGGGTTAAATCAGTGATGTGTGCATGTATGTTTACACAAGTTTTTTACCTCAATATGATATATGAATATAATGCACCAATAAAAAATTTAAAAAAATTAAAAACAATAAAATAAAAAAAGAAATGGAATGGAGTATTAGTTCGTATTTTAAAAGAAGGAAGTCCTGTCATTTGTAACAACATAGATGACCTGGAGGACATCATGCTAAATGAGCTAAGCTGGACCCAGAAAGACAAATACCATATGATCTCACTTATATTTGAAATTTTAATTTTTTTTAAAGTCAAGCTCATAAAATCAGAGAATAAAATGGTGATGGTCAGCAGAAATTACAGTGATGTATCTATAATTCAAAGAAAACCAAAGATTGTCTGCTTACTTGTACTACATATGATAAGAAAAGACAATGGGCATCATATAAGTTGGCAAGAATTTAGCTAAAACACTTAACAAATTTCCCATGTGGATAAGTGTGAGAACCCCTGTCAGTTTCAGACACAGGGAAATTCATGCTCACTTGCAGTTCTTCTCATAGATGTTCAATGGATGACCATGAGAAAGGTTGGGAAAGAGAAAAGAATCTTCTTCAGCAGAATGAAAAAGGGACAAGCAAAATGCAAGTCAAAATTCAAAAATAATCTAAAAAAACACAAAATCTTAAGTAGAGCAAATAAGTAATAGTAGAAATACACTGAAATATTATAAAATGTTAAATTGAAATAATAGACAAATAAAAAGCAGGTACCAGAATAGTAGATTTAGTTTCAATCTTATCAGCGAGGCAGGTGGCATATGCCTATAATCTCAAAACTTGGGAGGCTATAACAGGAGGATTACAGGCTTGAGGCCAGCCTCATAATTTAGTGAAACCTTCAGCAACTTAATGAGATCTTGTTACAGAATGAATGAAGGAAGGAAGGAAGGAAGGAAGGAAGGAAGGAAGGAAGGAAGGAAGGAAAGAAGGAAGGAAGGAAGGAAGGAAAGACAGGCTGAGGTATATCAAATGATCTTGGGTTCAATCCCCAGAAACAAAATAAAAATTTCCTCAACCATATCAAGTCACTTTAAATGTAAATGGTCTTAATAATTTAATTCAAAGGCATAGAGTGTCAGAATGGATTATAAGAAATTAATAGATAAATTAAAAGGAAAAGAATAAGGTACACAATGCAAACACTAGTTGTAAAAAAAAAAAACTGGAGTTGCTATATTAATATCAGACAAAGTAGAGTTCAGAACAAGGAACATTACCAGGGATAGGATGGAAGCCATGATGATAAAAGGGTAAATAAGAGCTCTGAATGTGTACACGTGTCATAACAGAAATTCAAAACACTGAAAGAAAAGGCTGACAACACTAACATATCAAAACTCGTAGGATAAGGCTACAGGGCTGGTAATATAACTCAGAGGCATAATGACCCTGGGTTTAATCCCATCCCCAGTATACACAGAGAGAGAGAGAGGGAGAGAAGGAGGGAGGGAGGAAAAGAAAAAGGAAAGAAAAAAGAGCATGGATAGGTATATGAATGCTTTCATCAACAGACAATGAAGCTCAACATGTGTGTATATGTGCACATACAACCCAGATAAGCAAGAGAGTAAAGGTGAGCTTGATATCGGGGTGATGGGACATTGGCAATGTCGTATTATCACACTTTGAGGCATGGAGCAGACAACAGAGAGAGTTGGCTCATCAGTTCCTTCCCTCCCCATTCCTACATGTCATTCTTCCATCAAGACGTGGAATCTATTTCTCCCCTTCCCCTGAATCTGCAGTGGCATCTATAATCTGCTTAATTAACTGAATGCAGCTGAAATGTTATCCCAGGATTCCAAGTCTGTATTTTAAGATGCATCATCATTTCCCCACAAGCTTCTTATAACTCTTATTCTAGAAGAAGCCTCGGAGGAAGAAATCGAATGCTCTTGAGTCTGATATCTAAAACAAAGTCCACATTCTCCATTTGTAAAGGCTACTTGGAGAGAGCAATAGCAATTTGACCCAAACGTGTTTCAGCCCCCTCAGCACTGGTGCTGAGGAGAAAGTCTCCAGCTTACTCTGCTCTCAGCCACCCTCTCACTGAAGCCACCTGAAGCATCCCAGTGAAAACCCCAACTCCTGCCAGATCCCATAGCCAGGAGATAACAATAGCTGTCACATTAATTTGCAAAACAATAGATAATACAGCCATAGATAACCAGAAATGTGTCCTTTGGCTAGTGTGGGGTTCTAACAACTTATTTTTGAAAGTAGCCAAAACTTTATTCTCTCCTTTTATAAAATCATATACCTACGGACAATTTGCAGGGACAAAGAAATTGCAGAACTTCAATGGAACACCAGTGAAAAGTAGCACAATGTGATTGCACCCGCAGCCTTTCACTCCCTGTGTAAGGTGCCTTTGGAGGTCTTCTCCTGCCTGATATTGTTACAGAGCTGTGCCAGGAAGGGGTGACATTGTCCTGCCAGCTCACATTCTTTGACAACAGGCACTGGTGAGACTTAGGACAGACAACAGAAGGCCGCCAAAGGATGCATCTAGGGATTTTCTCAAAGTCACAGAGGTGATGAGTTTCGAGCCCAGACATGGATGTAGGTTGAAAGCACTTCTTGTAGTTTAGCCCTGAACACCTGCCTGGAAAACTTGGAGCTTTCTGTGAGCCCTAGAGTCACCTTCCCCTCCCAGCTCTGCTACAATTAAAAAGCTGAGCCATCTAGGGTGGTTACCTAAGGGCTTGTCACTTTGTACCTCCTTATCCGTAAGCCAAATTTGTAATGCCTTTCTGAAACTCGGTGAGATTAGAAATGTGAAAGAACAATATTAGCTTTAAAGCATTATACAGAGATTGAGTGGTGACTCTATTGTTTTGTCTTGTTACCACTCTTACCAGACAATATATAATCGCATTATGAGAAGCAGCTCTACATGATGGGAGGAATCAGAGAAGAGAGAGATCAACACGAGGAAAAAGCATGGGAAATTCTATGAGTGAGGGGAAGAAATTAAGGACATTTTTGGAAGAAAGTTAAAATCATTCTAGTAGATTAATGAGGAAAGAAGAAAAAATCAGGAACCTAGAGCAGTCATTGGTGAAGGATATCTCAGAGGAAGCATTACTGTCAGATTTCTGAACAGGTGCTTAGCAACAAAAGGGCGCAGGTATTTAAAAAAGGGTGTCAAAGAAGTGTGCTTCAAAAGTAAGGCACGAGAACATAGTCCACGATGCTCAGCATGTGAAAACCAGTCAATTAGGACAGATTCCCCTTCATTCCCTTCCATCTTTCTGTCCTGCTCTCCTTCCTTCTCCAGTAGCCTTTACACAATCCCAGAAGCCACTATCCTTTCATTTCTTACCGTGTATCTTCTCACTGGAGTTCAGTAAGGCAATACTTAATCAAGACAAGATATAAGTTGAGATATTGCATGGGTGCTAACCATACACATGCATTGTTGTGCTTACACACTCCAACACCACGACCCCCCAACACTGGTCATCGAGACTAAGATGAACTATATCTTTGTCTCACGTTTTCATATCTCCTAGTACACACTGTGTTCATTTTAGTTATTAGTTTTACTTATTAAGTAAAATTTTAAGGCAGTTATATATACTATCTCTCATTTTAATAATATAACAACACATACAAATTCCTGGTTATGGAAAAGTATACATTTTACTCTACACTGTAGCACTGCTGAGTAAAACTACATACTCTCATAAGTGAGAATGTCTTATGTTTATAACGCGTGTAGAGTTAAGAGTAGAAGTTGATGTAATGAATATCTTCTTTTCTCTATTGCTATTTTTTTCCTTAAAGAATTGAAACATGGAATATATGAAAGTAAAGAAAGACTTAGATTTTGTAAATCAATATACTGAAAGAATGTAGGTCAGGTTGCTAGTCCTCTGAATGTGTGAAATGTCTCTCACAATTACTTTTTAAAGGATCTGGAGCAGGAGTTCTGTCCCTCTGTGCCTGCCCTGATAAAAGGTTATCAACTTCGAATCAAGATGGCTGGTGGAACAAAGGGCTTTCTTCTCCTTCCTCCTTAAATCCCATTGAAATGACAAAATAAATACAAAAATAAATCTGTATCAATATTAGGAAGCCCACTGGGGCCTAGATTCATGGTCAGTTAGGAAATCAGAAAGATGTTTAGCAGATAGAAATGGATAGACCAGAAAAGACCCTTCAATATAGGAAATAACCCACACAAACAAAAGAAAGGAGTTCTTACAAGGATTTTTTTCAGTTTTATCCCCCCAAAATTTTGAGATTAGAAGCAGTTGATACTAGAAGAAGGAGCAGGCTTTATGGAGCAAAAACAAAACAAAAAAAACCCTACTCTCAGAGCTCCTGACCCCAGCATTTTTTCTTCATTTGATATTTTGGGTAGCATTTGTAGTTGGAGTTCTAGCTAAGGAAGAGGACTTCCTGAGGTAGGGTGTCTCAGCTCTTCCAATTAGTTGGAACTGGTATTAATGAAATACCCAATTTGAGTTCTGGCCCCAGTTAACCTTTCTTTATTCATTTATTTTTTTACTCATTAAACAGTTTTGTCATTGCCAGATATTGCACATAAACTACAGGGACCCTAACGTTTTCAAGTCTATAAGGATTAACTTGAATTCTCTTTCAACTTCCATCAGCCACTTTTCTTGTATGACGTCTGTCATCTGAGAAAGAGTGGTACAGTTTAGAGTAGAATATGTACATGTGCCCCACCTCACCCTGGAAGAACAGAATTCACACACACACACACACACACACACACACACACACACACACACATGCAGATGCAAATGGAAATGCAGCTGTGATTATTCAAACCTTATTTACAATGTTAAGAAGTCCATTTTAGAAATATAAATGTTAACTAACTCAAGATTTCAGAAGCGATCATCATGCTGAAGGGAATGCTATGGGAGGGTAGGAATAAAGGACTTGCTGTTTAGCTAATTAATACATAAGTCAAAAATAAATTTAGCCTTCCTTGGTGGCACACACTTTCCCTGTACTTGGGAGGCTGAGACAAGAGTATTGCAGGTTGAGGCCAGCTCTGCCACTTAATGAGGCCTTCAGCAACTTAATGAGACCCTGTTTCAAAATAAATAATAAAAACAGGGCTGGGATTATAGCTTGGAGGTAGAATGTTCTGAGTTCAATCCCTAGTACGATAGAGAGATAGATGATAGATAACTAGATAGGATAGATTATTTACCAGAAAATAGGGAGAGAAAAAAAAAGAACTTATATCTAAAGTGTCTTAATTTTTTTTCTTTTTCACCAATGAAAAATTTAGATTCTTAGTGTGTGTGTGTGTGTGTGTGTGTGTGTGTGTGTGTGTGTGTGGTACTGGGGGTGAAACCCAGGGCCTTCTACCTCCAGGATATACTCCCAGACCTATTTTATATTTTATTTAGAAACAGGGTCTCACTAAGTTGTTGAGAGCCTCACTAAGTAACTGAGGCTGGCGTTGAACCTTCATGATCCTCCTGTCTCAGGCTCCCAAGTGCAGGGATTACAAGCATGTGCCACCACGCCCGGCTGGAAAATTTAGATTCTATGTTATCAAAATAATACAACCAAATATATTAAAACAACAGTAAAGTCATGCCAAACAGATGTTCTTTGGGGGAAATTTTACTATTATTTCAATAATAAGACTCCCTTTCCCTTCCCAATTTTTGGATTTGTCTATAATTTTTTCTTCTGAGCCCAGGACATATCTATTTAAACAAACTCAACAGTGACACATTTTCCTTTTGCAGAGTGAATTTGATTCCTTAATGTAGCCAAAATCATTTGGCTAAAAGTCTGGCGAATAAGATGGTTGGTTAAGCTTAGAATAATATTTTTGGTCAAAATGGGACTGATTTCATTTGTGGCTTGTAAACTGATTAGAAAGGACAAGATTATTGCTTAATAGCACCTCTCACTTGTGATTACCAATATTGTGGACCTTCCAATTGCCACTCAGTTCATATGGAGAGACGAAGGACAATCAAGTGAATGAGGACACAGTAATAAAATTATCTTCATAATTGGGGCCTAGAAGGGCTGTCTAACATTATTATTCAAGTGCAGAATTACATGTATTTGTTGTATTAACCTAGGTTTAGAGCCATGTGCTATTTGAACAAAATCATAGCACTTCCACCAGCCCATCCCCCTATTTCCAATTTCTCTGCACTGTTTGTGAAGAGGAATCTCATTCCAATCGCCCCTTTTAGTCTATTCTCATTCATTAAGAAAAAATAGGCTTTTATTTCTTATTGCCTGTTTTTGTGTTAATTTACCCCCTTTAAATGTAATGTCCCATTTAAGGTATTTAATGTGGACTTTTATATAAGCAGCCCTTTTTGCCTTTGATCATTACAGGCCAGAAAGTCTGTTTGGGGAAATAAATTATCTCCATTTTCTAAGTATAGGGATAGAAATAGCATATGTAAATTTGACCATTTTATTCTAAATATTTTAGTCCATGAAGGCCTGCAGATTAAGTTCAGGGTTTTTGTTGTTTGAAGTTTATGAAGATTTATTCAAATGTACATCTTAATAATTATTTTTATCACTTATTTGCTTTTCTTCATACCAAAATCTTCAGGATCTAAGTGGCAGGTAAGTTTGGCAGATAATCCTAGATGTGGTGCTTGTACTTGGTATTCCTAAAAGCCTTCCAAACTTCTGTAAATTCCTTCATTCTTTTAAAACTGAGTTCACTCCATTTGAAAGAGTGGTATCTTTCTAAGAAACACTACAAAGTAAGTTTATTCTCTTCCAGGACCTTTCATCAAGATGTCCTGAGGGCAAACAAAGGTCAAAGGGGAAAAATAAGATGTTAAGAACAGATGCTCACTTGACTACAAATACCTAGCTCTCTACGGCTATTGCTAAGGGTTTGTCTTTGAGACAAGAACATATTCAGCATGTATGAAACCAGCTATGAATGCTAGTGGGAGGGGATTTATGTGGGCAATTCCTTCTGTGCTACATTATAAACACAGCCTATTATCTCCTGACTTTCCCATTCCAAGTTATTTTTTGCTAATGAATGATTCATGTATTAATAATGGTAAAAATAATACTTTGCAATTATAGTATGCTCTTTTTCTCTCTGGGGTGCTCAGTGGACATTAAGTACATAATCATTTTTTCATTCAGACTGTCCTGGGGGGGTGGTTGGGAGGCTTGCCGCTGGGGATATCAGCTTTATATTATCCTTGTTCTGCAAACACACATTTTTGTGCAAATGCCAATTTTCTGCATTCTTTAGGAGAAGGAAGCTTAGGTGGTTCCTTATCACAAGGTACCGGAGATCTGTGGCACTCTACATTGTTCAAGACTGAGACTGTGAGCTTGTGAGCTCACTGAATGCTTAGGTTGACAGGTAACTGGGGCAGACACGTTCACTCCTGCCTGCCTGTTGTTTCTCCACCTAACAGGTAAAGTTTAAAGTGCTTGGGGCTTTATTCAGGGTCCTTTCTCTTTTTATGCACTTCTTTTTTGAGGATTTATAATGTCATCTAGTACCAAAGATTGAAATGCCATATATTTGTGGATTATTCCCACATTCATATTCCCTAGTGCTCATTTCTCCTCTACTCATACACTGAGTTCTTGATTGACATCGCTTCCTGAATGTGTATTGTGCTTCTCTGAGTTTGCATGTTTGATTCCTACCCACTCCCTCCTCCAACTCCCACATCTAAATAAACACATTTCTTCTCTAGTTTTCCCTATCTCATACTTGAAGGTAACTGCTATTGTCTGAATGTCTGTGTTCTCCCCAAAGTTCATACATCAAAATCCTAATTCACCAGGTGATGGGACTAGGAGGTGGGGACTCTGGGTGATTAGGCTGTGAGAGTGGTGCTTTCCTGAACTGGAGGAGCTGCCTTGCCCTTCCACCAAGTGAGGACGCAGGGAGAATGTGTCATCTACAAACCGGGAAATAAGCCCTCACCAAACACTGACTCTGCTGGGGACTTGATGGTGGACTCTCAGACTCCCAAATTGTGAGAATAAGTGTCTGTTGTTTTAATCCACTCAGTTTATAGAATTTTGTTATAGCATCCCAAACTAAGACAGAGACCAATACTACCTGGCTACTTTGGGAGCCTCTTTTCTCTCTCCTCTTCTCTTCTATTCTCTTCTCTTCTCTTCTCTTCTCTTCTCTTCTCTTCTCTTCTCTTCTATTCTATTCTCTTCTCCCTTCTTCTTCTTCTTCTTCTTCTTCTTCTTCTTCTTCTTCTTCTTCTTCTTCTTTCTTCTTCTCCTTCTTCTTCTTCTTCTTCTTCTTCTTCTTCTTCTTCTTCTTCTTCTTCTTCTTCTTCTCTCTCTCTCTCTCTCTCTCTCTCTCTCTCTCTCTCTCTCTCTCTCTCTCTCTCTCTCTCTCTTCAGGTCTGGGGATGGAACCCAGGGACCTCAGAGCCACATCCCCTGCCCTATTTTTATTCTTTATTTTGGAACAGGGTCTCACTAAGTAGCTGAGTGCAATCCTCCGGTGTCAGCCTCCCGAATGCTGGGATTACAAGCGTGAGCCGCCATGCCCGACTCATTTGGGAGCCTCTTTGGCATTTCCCTTTCCCTAGACTCCCTAACATTTTCTCCACACACTCTGGATTCTACTTCCAGTGTGGTTTAGGCCACTGTCATTTTCTTCCTAGTCTACATCAATCAATTCTCTCCTAGCTTCCCTGACCCATTCTGATTATTTATTTGTGTGTGTGTGTGTGTGTGTGTGTGTGTGTGTGTGTGTGTGTGTGTGAGAGAGAGAGAGAGAGAGAGAGAGAGAGAGAGAGAGAGAGAGAGAGAGAGAGAGAGAGAAGAGAGAGAGAGAGATATTCGGGGGATTGAACCCAGTAGCATTCCACCTCCAAGCTACATCCCCAGACTTAAAAAAAAAAAAAATATTTGTAACAGGGTTTAAACCTGCAGTTCTCCCAAATACTGGGATTATAAGCATGCATCATCATACCTAGCTGATCCATTCTTGACATTCAACAATTTATTTCCACAGCAGTTACAATAAATATTCAAAATATGAAACTTTTCAAAATGACTCTTCTCTTAAAACATTCCTCTTCCATTTGTTTTTCATTGAACACAGAAGAATACTGGCTCCAAGGCCTGCCAAGTGCTTCATGGCTTCTCTGGTCCCATTTCAGGCCAAGTCACCCTGACCCCTGCTCACTGTGCTCAAGCCATTGATACCACCTTCTGCTTTTAAAACAAATCAGTATGACACATGCCTCCTCCTTCTTCTTGAATATCTTCCTCCACATTTTCATAGAGATGGCCACTTCTCAGATTATAATTTTTAAATTCCAAATGCCATCTCATAAAGAGATGTAAACAAGGCTTTTTCCACCACAAACTTTCTCTCATACCAACCTGTTTATTTTCTAACTATTGTTGTCAAACATTAGTTTATTGTGTTAGGTCTGCCTTCCCTCAAGGTCCCTTGTGCTCTAGGATCTTTTGAGTTTCAAGTTCCTTTCTGTTTTTATTTTCTCAAGCAGTGTATAATGCACAATAGCCTATCAACTAATTAATATTAATTAATTAATATTGAATGAATGAATGCAGATAATGGTGGATATACTCTGTACTCTAGTTCAGGAGATTGCCCTCATTCCATTTGTGCTTTAAGAATATCCTTCTGTGGACTATTACTGGAAAGTGGGGATAGATTAGAGACAGGAGAACAATTCCAAGACTATTATAATATCCAGGTAATGAATGGAGAGAACTTAGCTAAAGACCACAGTATGAAACAAGAAGAGAAAGAGAAAAAGGCAGATAGGAGGTAGAATTGACAGAATTTGAGGACAAAGGAGAGATAATAGAATAGAATTCTAGGTTTCTAATACGTCATCTGAGTGATTGATGATGTTACTGACTAAATTTGAGAATCTAGGGAAGGCAAAAACTTGGAGTTGATAAAATTTGGGGAGGTCTGACTAGAAAAGTCTGGCTAGCTCCTAAAAAGATGCCCCTCCCTGCAGTGACTACACCTGTTCCCTGAGTAATAGTTAATTGGATTTGAAATGGTCTTCTAATCCACTCTGAGCCTATTAGACTTTCCCTGGAATTTGGAATTGGAACTGATTAATAGTTGGTCATTCTCTGAGTGCAGCTAGAATTGAGGTAATATAAATTTTCAAACTATGATGCTGTCCCCTGTAATGGGCAAAACAGGAAGTCTGTTTTTATACCAAAAAGTGAAAATCAGAGAGGCCAAGAAAAACAGAAATGAGACAAGGGGTGGGGGAAGGGTGAGTGTTGCCTACATTTTCTGGGACTGTTCAGTTTCTGTGTAAAATACCCCAGAAGACTTTTGATTTCTTGAGATACTCCAGAATCCAGTATGTTTCAACCAATGTCTTTTCTCTCGCTGATTAATTAACTTAATTGTTTTTTAAACCCAGCATTTGAAAAAAGTGACAGATATGAATTTATTTATACATGAATTATAAAACTGTAACTCAGCAGAGAATGTGTCATAATTTTTTTCACAAATAAATGACTGAAATCATGGACTCCTCTTGCCCTACTCTTTTGAATCAATCAATCAAATAATAATAATAATAATAATAATAATAATAATCACTGAGACCATGTGCCTGAGCTAATATGTACAGAAGAAGAATTCAGAGTGTAACATTTGGTCCCTGCAGCAGAATGTATTAGATGCTGTTTGGCACCTGAAAAGTTAAATGGTTTGAATTTAATATGATATGATATGGAAGATGTCAAAAGGCAGTGCTGTCCATGATTAATTGCCAAATAGTTCAGACAATAATACTGTGTGAGTTCAGAGGCTGAGGAGAGCCAAGGGCTGGGTGGACAGGTAAACTGCAATAAGGATTGAGGACAGAGGTTGGCGCTTGAAGAATGGTTCAGATTTGCACCATCGATAGGAGTGAGAAGTCCTCCATGCAAGGACCACCATGAACAAAAGCAGTCAGGTAGGAGATGGTTAGAGCCCAGATACCCACGGATCCTGGTTTGAAAAGGATGCTTAACGGGAATAAATTATAACAACAAATGCTCTAGTCTGCAGAAAATATTTTCACTTTTTAATCTCAAAGGAAAAAGGCTCTTTAGCTCCCTGTAATAAGACAGGATCTGTTTCATAGCAATCTTTTTTTTTTTTTTTTTTTTTACCACCTGCCTCCTTAAAATCCACCTTAGTCTGACTTCAATTCCTTTGGAAGGATACTGGGGAGTGGTATATCTGGGTTACATGGTGGTTCCATTCTTAGTCTTCTAAGGAACTTCCACACTGATCTCCATTGCCGCGGCTCTAATGTGCGATCTCACCAACAGTGTATAAGAGTTCCTGATACATGCATATCCGTGTTTATAGAAGTACAATACACACAGCCAAATTATGGAACCAGCCTAAGTGTCTGTCAATAGATGAATGGGTTAAAGTTTGGAATATACACATAATGGAATTTTAGTTAGCCATAAAGAAGAAAACAATGCCATTTATAGGAAAGTAAATGGAATTAGAGAATGTTATGCTGAGATTAGACAGTCTCAGAAATTGAAGGGTACTGTGTTTTTATTCATATATGGAAGCTAAAGAGCAGCTGGGGAAAAAGTGACTTCAGATAAATGAGAGATACTATAGAATAGCAGAAGGGGATTTGGAGAGTGAGAAAGGGAGATGAAAGGGGAGACTTGATAAGGGAAACAGTTTAAATAATGCTACACACATATATAAAGTTATTAACACCAATCTCAGTGCTATATGTGGGGAGGAAGAGGAAGCAGGGTAGGATCTGGTTGGAAACACCCCAAACGCTGGGTGCGTGCATGTGTCTATCACCATGAGCTTCATTATGAATACTTATAATGTGCCCACAAAAGTATATTTAAAAAAAAATAATAAACCAGATGTGGTGGCACATTCCTGTAATCACAATATTTGGGAGTAGGAGATAGAAGGATTGCAGACTGGAGGCTAGTCTCAGTAACCTAGCAAGGCCCTCAGCTATTTATCAGAACCTTGTTTCCAAATAAAAAATAAAATATAACTGGGGGGGGGGGTAGCTCAGATGTAGAATGACCCTGGGTTCAATCCTCAGTACCAAAATAATTATGTGAATTGAATAAATAAAATTTCACCTTAGTCCTTAGAGTACAGAGTACTTATTCCAGTGCCAGTGACTGCTGGCAACTCCCAGTCAACAGGCAGATCCTTCAAGTGTTTCTGTTGCATTTTGTGGATTGACCAAAACCTCTCCACAGAGGAGTGCGAACACCGGAAAATGTGCTACACTCTCGATGGCTGGACTGAACAGCTTAGAGAGGGAGGACTTGGCAGCTGAGCCACGGCAAGGGCAAAGGGATGGAGAATGTGAGCCATGTGGGGAACATCAGGGCCAGGAGGCTAAATCTGCACTGGCCTTGGTCTGACCCTGCAAGGAGGAAGCTTTCCTAAGCCAAGGCCAGCTCAGCTCCCAGACACATGTGTAAGCAATACCACAGCCAGCCTGCTCCTCCACACAGGTCAGGATTCTCCCTAACTCAATGCAGATGGGAGGGCCTCCACTTGCCCAGTCAGGGCCCAACAGCTTGGGCCTCCACTTCCTCCTTTGAAACAGCAACACATTTCATAATGAATCTTTTCAAACACCGGTTGTAAATACAAATAAGCCTCCAATCCTGTCCTGCTGGCTGGAAGTGAGTAAGATTAAAACAAAAGGAGAAAAAGAAGAAATCCAATCCTGCAAGACAGGTGTTCCAGTTTCTACTTCCCATATATAATACTCATTTGCCTTTTATTTATTTATTTTTCTTCCCTTCCCCATTTATTCCCTGGAGAAAAGTTTCCAATCCTTAGGTGCATTTATTCAAACCAACCTCTGGCATGAAAAGATCTGATTTGTCAGCATTTTCCCCCTTTCAGACACGCAGGTCATATTTTATAGGCACTTAAGCCACACAATCACACACTGTCCATGTCTTGTCCAGACACCGGCATCACTATTTCCATATGAATCTAGGTCAAGGCAATAGCAAAATGTTAAAAATCTGGCGTGCTAGGAAGAAAGGAAAATCAGCCGTGGGAGAGTGCAGCTTCAGCTCCTGGTTCAGCTCTCCTGTGTCACACAGAGAAAGTTAGAACTGACCCCACAAAGTCAGCCCTCCCTGAGACAGGGTCGGCATTTAAAAAACATGCCGACAGCTGAAAAGTCCAAATTCAAATCAAATTCCACTCTCCCAAATGCCATAAGCCTTTCCCTCCTCCTCTTTCTACCCTCTTACACACGGAGGGCGAGGAAAATGAAGGAAGAAAGAGACTCAGGCAAAGCTTATTAGCACATAAAAATCAATGGAGCTGCGAAGCCTATTCTATACAATGAAAAATTAATACATGCTAATTAATTTTGAAACTTAATTAATTAATATTTGTAAAGCACTTTGAGATTCTCAGATGCAAGATGGCATAAATGCATCTGGGTATTGTTTTATGGTGTCATTCTGGCATTTTGAGTTCAGGTGCCACGTAGCAATGTTATTATTTTCATACTTTCATTGGTGCATTGCGATTGTACATCATAGTGAGATTCCAAGTGACACCTGCACATATGCACACAGCGCCGCATCCCACCCGGCTCCCCACGCCTCTCTCCCCGTACGTGTTAGTGTTAGTGAGATTGGTAGGTACCTTCCAATGCAGACGTGACACTGGACCATTCCCTTCCACAGGCCTCCCTGCTTCCTTCCCCATTTCCTGTTCCCAATTTCCTTCCACTATTTCACTGATTTCTCTCTTTGCTTATCTGAGATTCCTTTTGTTTCCCAGTTTCTCCTTATGGCAATATTATTAATGCAAACAATAGTTAACTACTTTCGGTAAAAAGAACTTCAGGTATAGTAGAGTTGTTCACAGATTTCTGAATATCAGCTTGTATTTTGAAGAACACAGTGTCTGTGCAGGGATGACGAGGCTGGGGTCAGACACTCTACTGCCCAAACAGGAGCAAGCTTAGGATATATCCAAGTTCCTTTGAAATAATGGGGAAAGTAGCACATGAACCACTGCCAATTCATAGCTAACTGATCCCAATATATATTTCTGCTCCAGAAAAACAAAATTACTCATTTTTATATAATGTCCCACATTTTCTTACCTGTAGGCCTTGGCTCTGCTTTCCCTTGCATCAGGAATATACTTGTTGCATCTCCTCTTATCTAAGTCCTGGGCACTCATTGATATGTTTCTAAAGTGTCACCCTTGCATGAAACATCCCCCAAGCCTAGAAATGGAACCCAAAGTTCTTTAACTATACATTCGTGCTATTCATGAGAAATAAAATCCAGCAGGCAAGATGGCCATGGTAATGCTGAAGTTACATCAAACCTTTATGCCAATGTTTGAGTTTTGCCTAAAAACATTTTGTGAGGGAGGCGAAGTAATTTCCCCAAAGTAGAAGCAATATGCCACTCAGTTAAAGTTTGCCCTGATTAATACTCTGGAGAATATTCTGGATTAAAAAAATCTGAGGAGTATAAAATACAAATTGTGCAAGTTTAACTTCTCTGAGCTCAGAACTGACAGGTTCTTCCTCCTTCAAGTTCTTTTTCTGTTTTCCCTCTTTTCTTCTCCTTTATTTTATTTTCTATTTAGTGATGACAATTAAAGGATGGTAATTTACTTTTACTTTGAAGTGAAATAATAAAGGTGAGGATTGCTCTAACCACTAAAAATCAGGTTATTGTGAGCCTTAAATTTTTACATGAAATTATTTTTTACATCACTAAAAATTGATACTTAAATACATACCTGAAGAAGTAGACCTGTAACATTATTTCTCTTGGTGGATTAAAAAAGGAGCAAGTGAAGTTTATTTGTGCATTTTGGATTACGATTCAGTACTGTTTAAAAACATAAGTACCAGTTTAACATTTGATTATTGAATATTATTATGCACAAAAAAATTCATAGAGAAGGAAAATAGTTCTATATAGTCCCCCAGAGCGTGATATCTTCTATGTCTTCATATGGATTTTTCTGTTCGAGTGCCTTAGTGCTGCGCCTTTCTCTTCTTGTAAGGACCACAGTCCTGCTGGATTAGGGTCTCAGTTCAAAGTAATCACTTCTTTGCAGACCCTCCTCTGCCAAACAGTCATATGGATTAGGGCCCATACATGTGATCTTACTAGGTGATGTACCACTTTAAAGGCCCCATTTCGAAATATGGTTCTATTCTGAGGTACTGGGGTGGGGGGGTTAAGGTGTCAACATACAAATTTTGATAAAAGATAATTTTATCCCTAACTATGCCAATGTAGACTATTTTTCTAAATAATTGAATATAGAGTATTTTTGTAAATATTTTATAGTATAAAATTTATTATTTCTTTTTTTAATCCTAAAAATTGCTTGAGAAGAAAAATTATTTTTAATCAAACCCCTCCATCTCTCCTTTCTCCTCTCCTTCCTCATTTTCTTCTTCCTTCCTTTCTCTCTCTGTCTCCTTCTCTCCTTCTCTCCCTCCCTTTCTCTCTCTCTCTCTCTCTCTCTCTCTCTCTCTCTCTCTCTCTCTCTCTCTCTCTCTCTCTCTAGTATCTAAATTAAAACAATAACAAGAACAATATTAATGACATACCCGGTTTTGCAGATGGGAAGAAACAGACACACACAAGGATTCACAGAGAATCTAAGTATCTTATTCTGGCTGGCAGGGGGATTCTTCCCGTGGGACTCCGCTGCTACTTATGGATGTAGAACTAGGAGAAGCCAGTGTAGGGTGCTTGCTGGCCTTGGGGATTCCTAACTGAAAAGACAGTTCTCTCTTCTCACACCACACTGCTCCAGCCACATTAACAGAACCAGAAGCATGTTAGGAGCCCAAATCCAAATCCATTCCTTTGAACCAAAAAGCACCTGAGGTTTCTCAAGAGTGCTCATCTGGGGTCACTTTCATACTTACCTTTTAGATTCTACCTTTTTTGTTACCCCCAAGAGCTCCCCAAATGTTGCTCAGGTCTTTCAACTGACATCACTCCCCAAGAATACACACAATAGTCCTGCTCCTCCAGGACTTACTTTGGGATACACATAAGCTCATTAAATTGGAGACACTCATCTTTTCTACTTAAATAGGTATCACATTGATGTAAGGGGAAACACTCCCTAACCATATTATGTTGGCAGAACATTTTATGTTACAACCTAGCCTCAGATATGTTGGTCACTGAAATTATCTATATAGGGATTAATATATAGGACTTTTGTAGTATGTAACATGAGTGTGTTCAGTTAAAAGTCAATAATATATTCTCAAAGTGATATATCACAAGTTCCCTGTCTATATTTTAATTGGACTAAAAACTTCAATGAACTACTTATCTCCAATACATGATTTAAACTGAAGCCCCCCCCCCCACCATTAAACATGTCCTCCAAGAGCTCCAATCATGACCTCTTCTCTGTCTCCCATTCATCTTCCAGAGAAAACTCAGTGGCTGATTCACAGTTCATTTCATAATTATGTTTGTGTAATAAATAAATATGAAAACAAGAGAAAACTCAGGTCCAAAATATAGACCAACTTTCTATCTTGAAAGGCAATCAATGGGAATATTTTAAAGGGGCCAGCTAACTGTATAAAGTGAGTGCAATTTTTAATCTACCCAATTCCCACTAGAGTTAAAAAGACATCTGAGCTCCCAATTTTATCTTCAGTTCAGGGTTATAAATGGAGATGGACTGGAATCCCCAAAAGTCGCCTCTTTCACCTTGTTCTCAGGTACATCTGAGCTGCTGTGGGTGGAGCTGGAGGCTGGAGGGGCAGGCCCCGGTGATGGGTACAATGTGAAGGCGGGTCTCCCCCACCTTTCACTTTCCACCTTGAGCACTGGAGAAGTGGTGTCGGCTTAGGTGTCAGGAACCCTTTGATTCACAGCTTTCTCATCTGGCTGCACAATGCTTTGGTGCCTTAATAAGATTCAGCTGAAAAGAGACTTCCTTCTTTTCACAAATTGAAAGAAAATCTCTGTTTGGACATTTTTAAGGGAAATCGTGAGGAAAAAAACCTGCATTTTCTTGCATTATTTTTTCTTTTTCTATCAAAATGATTGCACTTTGGCAGCTCTTTGCCTGGTATGTTCATGGGATTAACTGGATCTTTGAGACACTTACCAAGAGAAATTATGAAAAATATTTATGATTTAGATTTATGGGCTTGAAGGTCTAAATTGAACCCCATGCAAATGACAATTTTTAGTATGGAATTTTTGTTTACTTAGTAATTGTAGGTATAATTATCTAACAGTATTACTGATAGATAAATTTCATTAAATTCTTATGTACTTTCCAACCTAACATTTTACTCTTTATACGTAATAAATGGCAAATAGTCAATTCCATCAATTTGACAAGTTCAGTCCACAAAACCATAAAAATAAGATATAGAATATTCCTATAATCTTGAAAACAATCTTTTCTATAACTTTATATCCAATTTTTCCCATCCATAATAGGAACTTTCTTATTTCGGTCACTTATATTAATTTTACCTGTTCCTATTTCATTTGTATGTAATATACTATCTGTTATTCTCTATTTAGCTTCTTCTGTTTAATGTTTTAGAAACTTAACCATTTGTCATTATTTTTATTTTATTGCTACAAGTATTCTTCTACTGTGGAGATGCCCCCAATTTATTCTGTTAACAGAATAGATTGTACAAGTTTTACTAGTTAAAAGATGCTCATGTGTTCAGTCTTGCATGAACCTTTTTGTAAACAAATGCCTGCAGTTCTTCAGAGCAAAAGCCTATGAATTATGTTGACAAACCACAAAGAACATGTATATCTAACTTAAAAAACTGTCAAACAATATTTGTAAGTGGTTTTACCATTTTATGTTTCCATCAGCCATTCATGAACATTCCAGATGCTCTACACCCTTGCAAACATTTCTATGGGTCTTATCTATAATAAAAAAGATGCAAAAGTATTTATTATAAGCTTTTATGTTTAATTTATATTTCTGAAATGATGAATGATTATTGGATACATTTTAATTTATTGACTGTATCTTCTTTTGTAAAATGCCACTTCAAGTTGCTTGCCATTTCTTACATTTAGGTGATTTGTCTTTTTATTTGTTTGAATTAAAGAAAATCGTGGCTAAAGAAGTAAATGTGATAATACTTTCTCATTAGGCATATATCAATAAAGAAAATATATATTTTAAAAGATCCAAATGAATGTATAGAGTCAAAAGTCAAGTGATTGAAATGAAATTTTAATCAGAAATTCTTAATAACAGATTTCAGCAGACAGAAGACAAAGTCAGTGAATATAAATATAGGTCACAAGAGGTTATCCAGACTGAAGAACATTTGTGATAAATTCTGTTTAGAAGGAATATATCAATATTATGTAAGTTGCAAGTTAATTGATAAAATATTTGTGTAGCAAAAGCTTATCTTGTATATTTTTTTAATTTTTTTGGTGGTACTGGTGTTCCTGGAAACGCTTCTACCTCCAGGTTACACTCCCAGACCTATTTTATATTTTTATTTGGAAACAGGGTCTCTTAAGCCAACGCACTGGCTTCGAACCTGCATGATCCTCCTGTCTCCGCCTCCCAAGCGCGGGGATTACAAGCGTGCGCCATCACGCCCGGCTATCTTTTATACTTTTTATCATTGGTGAACATCTTAATTTTTCTCTTGAACAATTTCTATAAGATTTTACCAAGTGATTAATATTTTTGATGAACAAACACTAGTTTTGTTCATTATCACTACTGTTTATTTCTTGAATGATTTCTGCCCTTGTACTTATTATTTCCTCCATTTTATTTACTTTTTGTTTGTTTGTTTTTGTTTTGTGGTACTAGGGATGGAGCCCAGGGGCATTCTACCTCTAAGCTACACTCTTAGCCCTATTTTTTTATTTTTATTTTAATTTTGAAACAGGGTCTCCCTGAGTTGCTGAGGGCCTCACTAATTAGCTGAGGCTTCCGCGAACTGCAGTCCTCCAGTCTCAGCCTCCCAAATGCTGGGATAACAAGCGTGCCCCACCAAGCCCAGCTCCATTTGCTTTACTTTGAATTAGATTTTTTTCCTCTGCATTCTCAAAGTAGAAATTTAGATTATTAATTCTTGAACTAATTTTTTTGGTAATATAAGCATTTATGATTAGAATATCCCTGTTAGCCTTTATATTATAGCTGCAGTACATGTAGAGTTGCTATTATTATCACTTTAACTTAAATACTTTCTGATTTACCTAGTAGTTTCTTCTACGGCCCATGAGTTACTTAGAAGTATATTTCTTAATTTTTTTTTAAATTGGTGATTTCTGGATATTTTGCTACTATTTCTTTCTAATTAAACACTGTTTTTCAAAGAACATAGCTCAATTGATGCTGATACATATTGGTATGTTTTTCTCATCCAAAATATTATATAGTTTTGTGAATATTACATGTGGATGTAAAATGAATGCATATTATGCTACTCTGTTATATGTAGGGGTCTATAAGTGCTAATTAGATAAATATATTTTTCTATAGCTTTATTGATTTTTGTTTTATTAATTACTCAAAATATTGTCAAAATCTTCTAGTATAATTGTGTATTTGTTTATCTTTCATATTTATACAGTGCTTGCCATGCTAGGCATCAAAGAAAACTGCATGGTACAACTTTGGAGGTACCATTCTCATCAAATAAAATTCCTTATTGCAGGCCATCGGCATTCTATTTTATATAAACCTTATACCTAATCAGAGTTCTCCAATTCTCATGACTCAGAAAGTCTGATTATCTACTGTTGCATTTTAACTACTCAATGGACATGTTTGATGCATGCATTTTAGTCATGTGTTTAGTTATTGCCCTATAGTTCACAATATACACCTTATGTTTAGGCAGTTCACATTCAAATAGCAATACATAATTTCAGGTTAAGAATCTTTAAAAAAAGTATCAAAATTCCATTAATCTCTTTTTTACTATTAGTGCTCTTATTATATTTTCCGCTTTCTGGAGTGTAGTTAATTTAAATTTCTTCACACCCTCTGCTCTCTGGCTTTTCAGAAAACTATAATTTTGCATCTTATCTAGATTTTCTTCATTGATAGGAATGAAGTGATGTTTCCTGCAGCTTTCTACTTGCTGTCTGGTAGTGTGTCAATTAACATTTTAAAAAGACCTTCCCTTATTAGCAGAAACACATGCATACATTCATCAAAAGCAGCATCAAGACTATTTATAGCAGTATCATTCATAATTGTTACAATCTGGAAATAACTTGTGTCCTTTAAGAGTAAAATAGAGAATCAATTGTGGTATTGCCATTCTGCAGTGTCTCACAAACTAAAGTAAAAGAAAGATGCCAGGAACAAGGAAGTTTATCTCTTAGGATTATTTGCACAAAAATTAAAAAACAAGAAAAATTAATATTTGCTTAGAAGTTAGTACAGCATATAGTTCAGGGGGTAGGATGGCGATGTCAGGAAGGAACAGAGAGAGTGTCTGAGATTCTGATAATGTTTCATTTTGTGTGCACATTCCATAAAAATTCATCAACCTGTATATTTGACTTGTCTACTTTTCTGTATGTATGCTACACTCTAATAAAAAAATTTAAAACTAAAAAGCACCTCCTCCTTCTCAATATTACCATACTACCTTAACTATTGAACCTAGAGTCAGGATCTGTTTGGATTTAGTTCTGTCACTAAATAGCACTGTCACCTTGATCAAGTCACTGAATCTCTATTTGTTTCTTATTTGTAAAATGAGCTCTGAAATTCTATGATCATTTTTTTTCAACCAAAGACAGACATTATTTGGGCTCATGAACATATAGTATTCCTCTTTCACTCATATAAGAAGCAAGGTATCCTTATTCATATAAGAGGCATGGTATCCTCTTATATGAATGAGGATATGAATGAATGAATCTTTTCCTGGCCTATGGGCAACGAGTGGAAGTTGTGTGAGTCACTTGGAAGCTGATGCATATAAGAGTGAGGTATGTGAGCTCCAGCCCTCTTTCTCTGGTCTTCGTAAGTATATAAACAAACTTTAGGTTAAGACAGCAAAGTCAAGTTACACAATCAAGTTAGGCTGATTGGCTCCATCCTTGTACAGAGGCTGCCAGAAACCACAGTGGTTTTCATATGAGTGAAAATACATTTTTGGTGTGTCAAGCAACTGCAGTTGTGGACTATCCTGGTTAATGCAAGGACCTGGAGTTGACATCCTCATTATAATTTCCTCCTTATAATTCATTGGCACATTTCCCATTATCTAGATTTAACCTAGTAAGAAGATTTTTATGCTCCTTGTCTGAAAAAAGAGTGTGTAGAGCAGATCCCTCCATCAAGCTTAGAAGAGGCCTGGCAGTAATGCTTCAACCTCCCCTTTCAAATGGTAGTGGATGAATCTGCCCTTCACAATGCCCTGACCTGGGACTTCCAGAGTCCACAAGTTCCACTAGAATGAGACTTTTCTGGTCAGAGAGCTGAGAGAAACAATGAGTCAAATATGAGCCTTATAATGTATAGTTTTTATTTTTTGACTTTCATGCAGGTATATTTGTAGTTTACTTGACTTTCACATCCTGCACATCGATAGTGACCTGCATCTAGGACAACGGAAAGGCATTTTTCGTTTTCTCCTATCCTGCAAGAAAACAAATGGAAGGGAGGCTTCAAAGGCAAGCCAACTTTTAGTGTTTGAAAGGCAGCAATTTATCTGGAATAAGATGTGGTGATAGCAATGTCATGGCTTTATTTCCCAAGGGCCCGCGCTGCATTGGTCTCTGGAGATACATAGATGAGAAGATTCCAGCTGTGTTCAGACTGAATTTGCCATCTTTGGTGGTTCAGGAAGTAACAGACATATTTAAAATCACAAAAGTGTTTAGTGTTAGCTCTCTTTCCATTACATTCTTTATATTTTTCCCAAAGCAATCTTGCCTATCATATGGTTTCAACTTCTATCTGTATTTTAAGGATTATAAAATCTCTAAGGCATGCCAAAACTTCTCTCTCAGAACTCCAGCATATATATCCAAATGGATAGTAAATGGTAATACCTGTATGTCCCCATGGACAAATTCAACTCCATGTGTCCAAAGCCCAAGTCATCATCTTTTCCTTCCAAATATGCTTCCTTTCTGTGGGCCCTATTTAGTGAAGGCATTTCCTCTCAGTAAGCTTTATAAAATTGGATTAGGACGACCAAGTGGACTTCCCAAAAGTTCTTCATGATTCTCACAGTGTAAAAGCTTACCTCCATCATCAGAAAGTATGCAAATGATGTTTCATCAAACTGTAATACCTCTTCTCCGGATATATACTTCCTTCACTTTTGTTTATTTTAGGTCTTTTTACTTTCCAAATTTTATCTCATTTTAGGCTTTTAAAATTGCTTTAAGCCATTTTAGGCTTCACTATCTGTATAAAATAATAAAGGAGCATCTATTCTCTCTTTTCTACTCATCATTTGTGGTATTTGACGTTCACATAGTTAATGCATGGGTCTTTTTATTTTTATCTCCCTCGATCCAGCATAAGCTCCTTAACAGCAGGTCTTTGCTTTCCTCATTGCTGTATTTCTAATACCTAGAGAGTCCTCCTCACACAGTAGACCTTCATTAAATATGTTTAATGAATTAATGAATTAAAAAACACATGGGTGAGCCTCATTAGTCTATATTGTTTTTTTTTAAAAAAAAAAAAACCTACAGCGGGCATGGTGGTGCATGCTTTTAATTCAAGCATTTGGTAGGCTGAGACAGAAGATTGCAATTCTTGGACAGCCTCAGCTACTTAGTAAGGCCCTCTGCAACGTAGTGAGAATCTGTCTCAAAATAAAGAATAAAAAAAATATGGCTGGGGATGTAACTCGAAGGTGGAATGCCACTGAGTTCCATCCCCAGGACTGAAAAAAAAAACAAAAAAAAAAAAACAAAAAAACCTACAAACAAAACAAAACACAGAACAGAACTACAAAATCCTTTCCTAAAAGTCTCTGGAAAACTTTCCTTTTTTTAGTCACTTTGGCCAAAAATGAATTACATAAAATCCCTATAGTAAGAGAGGCTGAGGAAAATAAGCTTTTGGCTTCTCCTTTTTCCAGTTAAATGAGGCAAGGGAAACAAGGGCTGGGAAAACGTTTGGAGGAATTGGTTGTTAGTGTCATGACTCATGACCCACCTAGCTAAATCATGTCCTTTATTCTTCTTATTTCTGATCAACAATCATTTTCTTAAGTGTTCCTCTTCTGATTTTCTAATCCCCAATGCCCAATTCAGATTTTTTGTTTAAAAATTTCATGGAATGGCTCGGAGGGGCATGGAAGATGGCGACAGCTGGCAGCGCCTGAATAGGACATGTATTCCTCTGAGACACCCCAGACAACAGATTTTGGGTTAATATCTGATTGGGACAACATACAGAGACATATTTAGCTATGAATTTCTACCTAAAATATAAGAGAGAAGAGATGGACCAAAATGGTGGCGGTAGCTGTGGCAGAGGCCACGGCAGCCAGTATTCTGAAGAGGCAGACAAATCCAATCCAAGCTGCCTTGAACTGTTGGAGAAATCTCTCCCAAAATAGACTGTTCCTGCCCCCACATGCTCAGGAATTCTGTACAACATACTATGTAAGAAAAATGCTTGGGAGGAGAACCAAGATGGCAGCGGTGGCGGCAGTGGCAGCAGCAGCCAATATTTTGGAGAGGCAGACAAATTCAATCTAATCCAAAAATTTAAATAAAAAGTTAAAACAAAACAAAAAAAGGAAAGCTTTCAAATGAACAACTTAATAGTGAATATCAAGATCTTGTAAATAAAATAAATCACTTCAAAACCAGTAGAAGAAAAGAAATAATAAAAATTAGTGCCAAAATGCCAAAATTAATAAAATAGAGGATAAAAATATAAAAGATCAATGTAATTTAGAGTTAGTTCTTTGAAAATATAAATGAGACTTATAGGCCTTTAGTCAAACTAATGACAAAAAAGAGAGAAGACCCAAAGTAGTAAAATTGGTGACAAAAGAGGAGATATTATCATAGCAGCATAGAAATACACAGGATAATTAGGGACTATTTTGAAAACTTATACTCCAATGCATTGAAAAATCTAAAAAAAGGGTAACTTTCTAAACACATGATCTTCCAAAATCATGTCCTTAGAAAGAGGAACCTAGAGAATATAGAAAACTTCAACAGAAAATAACAAGCAATGAGATTGGAGGAGTAATAAAGCCATCCAAAAAGTAAAAGTCTAAGGCCATGCGGATGCTCTATTATATCTTTAAAGAAGAACTCATGTCAATGTTCCTCAATTTATTCTATGAAGTACTTTCATACTTCATAGAATAGGGGAGCACTTTCAAATTAATTTTATAAACTGCTGTCACCCAGATTTCTAAGCCAGATAAGGACACATTGAGAAAAGATAACTACAGACATGGATGAACATAGAACAAAAATCTTAATACAATATTAGCAACTATTATTTGATACCAAGTTAATATGATTATACATTGTGATCAAGTTGATTTTATTCCAGGAATCTGAGGATAATTCAACATATGCAAATCAATAAATGTCATTTACTACATAAATAGGTTGAGGTGTAAAAATTGCATAATCATCTAAATAAATGCAGAAAAAGACCTAGATAAAACCCAGCACCTATTTATGCTGAATAGTTGAGGAATGGGTAGAGGGGGAGTTCTGGGGACTGAAATCAACCAAATTATATTTATGTATGAGTATATCAAAATGAATCCCTCTATTATGCATAACTATAATGCAACAAAAATTTTCAATTCTAGGTAATATGTAAAATTACACTCTATTTAAGGGAGATTGATCCCATTTTAAATAAAGAAAATATATCCTAGTAGGTTTATTCTACCAATTGAGGAGTTTTAATTCTTAGTGAATAATATAGTAAAAGTATATTTAAAATTTAAAATGTTCTATGACATAAAGTGGTGATCCATGTGTTACCCAATAATGCAGCAGTTCAACTTTATAGAAATCAGAATTCCCTCCACCTCATTATACAGATTAAATGCAATTGTTAAAAATTTTTACGGTTTCCCAGGATAAGAAAAGCCTATTCAAGTCTAAATCAAATAACAAGAAATGGAAAAACACTAACAAACAGGCCACAATGAGGAGGCACAACAAACTGGGACTAAAGAGAAAAGAAGGAAAGATGATGAAGAGCGTCATCTTCCTGCAGCTCCACAGGTGAATTCAACCTGAAGGAGCCTCATGTCAAGTAGATCAGGGCTGCTTACAAGGGCACTCTTTCCAAAAGAGGAGACATAGCTTAGTGCTAAGGGTCTTGCTTATCATCCAAAGACTTGTACATTTGAAGTCCTGCAAAGGACACAGCTAAGAAGCCAAGGCCCTTAGAGAAATTCCCACATGTGAATTTTAGACACCCCAGGAAAGGGTATCCAAGATAAAGACCGCTTTTTTTTTATTATTGTTATTTGGCTTTGTACTGTTCTGATATATTGAAATGTACTCTCTGGAGACCTTTACCCTGTGAACCAAGACTGGAGATTCCCTCATCAGACTAACCCTGAATCCCTTTCTGTCACGTGAGCTTCAAAGCTAAAGCTTCAAGGATGAATTAAATTATTCTTTCTCTACAAACATTTCATACTTTTGGGGGGCTTCTCAATAATCTGAAGAGATTCATTTCAGAATGACAGCTTTGGAAAGGTAGCTTGTTTTCTGATGTCATCATCAGCGATATAAGAATCAACTTCATTTTTCAAATAGATGCTTTAGTTTTTTTTTTTTTTTTGAGGCAAGGAAGGAAAACACTTACAAGAAGCCTAAAAGGTATTTATGCCTTTATACGTGTTTAGATGTCCAACTCTAAAGCTTGTCTGAGCCCATAGAAACTTTTCAATAAGTATTGTTGACTGAAGTAAATTTTCATAACATCTATTTTCGGTAAAAATATCAGTACTTTTCTTAAAAAGATTTATTACTGCCAACACTACTTTATAGATGAATCTCTTGTTAAAATATATTATTCATGCTATGCATTCAACAGTATAAAGTAAGAAGCCTTATGAATAAGGTCTTACATGTACCAAAATTTTCAGTTTCCATCTCTAATCTTTATGTATTTCTATACCCTTAGCTTGCATAATTGTGCATGAATGGTTTGTGGCTACTTCCTTCTAAAGCAAGAAATATTGAAATGAAGGAAGAGAGGACATAGGGTATTTTAGAGGACCTTCATCTACCTCATGATTTTTCTGTGTCTAGTTGAACTTAGCTAATTTTAGCACTTAACAATGTGACTTTAGCTTTAAAGCTCAGGTGAGAATGGCTAGAGATTAATTTGCACCCTGATAGTGGTAGGGGACACAATATATATCTGACTTACCTTTGTCACTAGGAATTCTGTCTGTGGATTTTACATGACTAACTCTTCTAGATTGGCTCGTGGTACCTTCCAGTTCTTGACAAGAAGAGCTAAAAAAAAAAAAAAAAAAAAAAAAAAAAAGCCAAGCCCAAATATCTACATCTCTACTTTTTAGCCTCCTTAGAAGTTGTTTCAGTCAACATTCTTACCACTGTGATCTAAACAGCTGACAAGGAAGAAAAAAATATTCGCTTATATTTCTGAAGATTTCAGTCTCTCTCACTCTCCCTCTTGATCTCACTGGGTACACGCCTGCATGTATGATCCATTTTACACTGTCTGCCAAGCAGAAATCAGGGCTATTGATCCTTTTTGGCATAAAATGGAAGGAAACAGAAATTAAGGGAGGAGCAAGGGACATATATACTTCCCAAGGATCCACCTCCAGCCGTGACCTGCCTTCAAAGCTACAAACATGACTGCTCCTAGAACATGAAGTCTAAGGGGCATTTTGCTTTCAAACCATAACAGAAATCTACTCTCTTTATTTGTCTAATTTCTCCATTTTTGTGGTTGCTTCAGCACAAATGGACAAAGGCCTCTGCCCTCAGCTTGTCAATCAAGCCCAAGGTCACCTTAAAGATGAGTCTCAATTCTAAGGTTATAAAACATCTCATTCAGTCTTGCCAATGCTCAAAAAGAAGTTCTTAATATGTGTAAATTTTGATTTTTTCTCATGTATATAAACAGACATAGTTAAGTGCTAAAATTAGCTAAGTTCAACTAGACACAGAAAAACCATGAGGTAGATGAAGGTCCTCTAAAATACCCTATATCCTTCTCTCTTCCTTCATTTCAGTATTTCTTGCTTTAGAAGGAAGTAGCCACAAAATGCATAAGAACTAGCCTTTCCTGTCTCCACAGACACATCTATCTATGTAGTGCCCATTATTACATTAGTCACTGTTTTATCTACTAAGTTGCTTCCATTTTGAAAAAAGCCATCAATTCCAGATTTGTTATGCACAATGGAAATACTACCTCCATGGGAACCTCTCCTCTGACATTTATACATGGATAATCTTGATGAAATTGTTGATTCTTCAGAAGATCAGATTTTTCAACTATAAAATAAGAAAATAATAACACTTCTCAGAGCTGTCGTAAGCATCAGAAAACAATAAATGTAAAATTTTTAACATCAGTGTTAACAAATAGTACTAATTATCACAGGTTAAAGCTTATTTGTTTTCTGACACATTTTCAAAAATTTATATTACAAATCATGATCTTGACAACCATAAATCTTGCCCCAAGTTGTTATTACTATTTGACCAAGGCTGGTTTCTTTGGATCTTCATAAAGGTGACAATGTGAGCAGCTTTTGCTTCGTACCAAGAATTCAGGAGCTAAACCTGACACTTCTGCTTTTATAGACATCCTTTCTGTTTTACTTCGTGCAAGCAAAATATGTATTCAATTGTTGTCAACATCAAGTAATTAAAATTGTTGTTAAACATGGCATCCCAAGTTCTCACCCTTGATTCAAATGTAATGTTTCCTGAGACAATTTGGAAGATTTGTAAAATAAATGATGTAAAACATGGGATGTTTGGGGTATGACAAATCTCATTGATTTTCCCTGTCATCACTCAACTTGGTATGTAATTCTTACTCCCTGCAGACTGAAATATTGCAGATGTTTTCAGAATACTGGGCTATAGAGAGATCTACTGAATTTCTTATCTTTCTTAGGTTCAATCTAAATCTTCATCCACAGAGTTTCTGTATATATGTTTTTTAAACCCTTAAGGTGCTCATGCACTTGTTCTGGCAGTAACTGCCCACCCAATATCCAGCCATAGAGAACTTGAAAAGAGTTCTTGGCATTCCATGAAGCACGTAGGATTGAAGAACAAGGAGTCAAAAGAAAAAGCTAGTTATAACTATTCATTAGTTTTTGGTACATCAGATAATTTGTGCAATGGCTTCAGGGCTTTAATTGAATCACTTTTCCCACCTTGTCTTAATTTTAATTATGTAGCAATCATTTTTTACCAACCTGTGCAAAAGAACCATATGAAAATGTGACATATGACAATATACATTTACCTAAGCTCCAGGACTACAGTGACCTACAGGCAATTAGCTACTGCCTCTAGCACTGAAACGACCAATTAAAGAGTTAACGAAATGCCCTCCAAATCACCTACATGTTCAGGTTTTTTGGACTGCCAGGAACATTACACTTCGACTGATATAATTTTTGACTGACTGATTTAGTAAGTCTACATCTGCTAAAATTCCAGACTCATGCCTGTAAAACTGAGGAGTCAGGTTTTATGAGGTGCTTTCACTGTCATTAAAGACCATACCACCTTAGCCCTTTTCCTAACAAGACAATCTTGCAGCCATCATTATGAAGCGTGATCTTATCTTGTCATCGTGGAGAAAATAGCTTGCTAGGTCAATGAGGATGGTACTGAGTTCATCTCAAGGATGTAAGATACTTGCTCTAGTGCTGTAAGCCAGAAACTATATAAAAAGGTGAAGGAAGGAAGGAAGGAAGGAAGGAAGGAAAGAAGGAAGGAAGGAAATTTAAATTATATTTTTATTGTTTCATAGTAGCTATCCTATAATTCAAATATGGAATAAATTAAACATAAAGGAAAGTAAGAATCACTATAACACCTTTTGAATTGTTCTAGCTTTGCTTATGATATTATCTTTCCAAATACAGAATCCATACTAAGTGTTGTATTGGTTGAGTTCCTCTGCATGTGGAATGTGAAATAAGGATTTATTCAATAGGTGATCCCACAAAGGCTCAGTAGTAGAGTAAGGAAGTAGATAAGAAAGGGAAGGAAGCTACTAACACAGAGTGTGATAATGAACAGATCTCCTTTGTGGTCAACTTGGAGCTCACTCCTACTGGAAATCAATGGGTGGCAGTATGGAGTATGCAGAGCTGTTCTGCCAGGAGATAAAAAAAAATAGCTACCTGCATTATCCACTAAATACCTTCAATTACTGGCTAAGATCACACTCAGATGTTTCCTGGCCAGCTCAATATGAAGGCTGGGCATACTTAAACAGACAGAAAAGATATTCAGGCCAAGAAGTAAGGTGCTTACAGTAGAAAGCTGTCAACTTGCATGGAATGGGGAAGACTGGGATGAACTAAGTAGGACACCTAGAAGGTCTACAATAAAAAAATTACTCAAAATTATCCACATCTGAGCAATATCAAATTCAGTTGAGGGGATTGCTTAATCTAGACCAACTCACATGTTCTATTCTTACTCCTTGGGTAAAAATGAAATTCCTTCTCTGCTGCAATTCAACATAATTCCTAAGATCTGCCCTTGATGTAGAACACTTCTGAGCACCACCCTTTTTCTTTGAGATGTCATGAAGTACAGGGCCAGTGAGGAATAGGAAGTGGGCATGAGCTATGTGAGAGCTCATTACTTTTTTACAATCACAATTTGATTTGTCTGGGGACCTACCTGACTGGCATAAATACAGAAATGTTTGCCACATTGAAATGAATTGGAACACAAAGCATAGTAATTAATTATATTTTAAGAAATGAATAATACAATAGAAAACTGGACCAAATCACAAACAGTGGTCAGAACCTCCTTATAAACTGCTCTGACTCTGACCTGGACGTATACATGAAATACTACAGATATAAAGACAGAAAAATGGAGAAACACATAGGCTATATTGGGTCTATCTTGTGGGGGAAAATATAAATTACACATCCTAAAAGGAGATTTTCACTCCTTTGTTATTTTTACTTGAAAAGTCAATTCTTAAAAAGAAAAGTGCATATACCACAGAAGAAAATTCTCATCCAGATGCTTTATTCTCCCTGATTTCTTATCAGAAATCCAAGGAAGGTATCAGTTAGTCAACATATATGGTCACTTGTATTAAGTCAAAACTATCCACAAGGCACTTACTGACAGAAAAGCACCACATTCATATCTAAGGCCAGAGAAGCCAAACTCCAGGGCTCTATTATCTTACACCTACCGGAGATGCTGATGGATTGATGGATGGATGAATAGAATGACTACGTGATTGATCTCAGTGAATGAATTAACTTCTCTAGCCAAACTTCTTTGTAGAAAGTAACTTTTACAGCCAGGCGTGGTGGCACATGCTTGTAATCCCAGCATTCTGGAGGCTGAGACCAGAGGATTGCGGTTCACGGCCAGCCTCAGTTACTTAGTGTGGCCTTCGCAACTTAGTGAGACCCTGTCTGAAAATAAAGAATAAAAAACAGGGCAGCAGGTATAGCTCGGAGGTAGAATTCCCCTGGGTTCTATCCCAAGACCCACAAAAAAAAAAAAAAGTAACTTTTACTTCTCTATTATGAAAACTCCATTTTATCTTTGATGTCACATGATTCTTGTGGGCACTCCATAAAAGATTACTGATAGCATAAACTAAGAACCCTGAGAAGGTTTTCTCAATGTGAGTTGCCATCATAAGACCTAAAATTCTTGAAGTCCTGCAACAGTTTTCCTACAGTTCCAGATTAATGGATCAGACAGACAAACAGAACACATTATACTCCTCTGCCATTGCTCTTTGGCTCTGTCTGCAATTTTGGCTTCAAAATTTGTGGGCTTCCATCTCCTCTGGGAAGAGTTTTCAGATTAAAGAACAGGTGGTTTTTCTCCATTTTCTTTTATTTTGTGCTAGACAGTCTTCCACTCAAAAGATAAAGTCTTGTCTTCTTTCTGCAAGTTGTCTTCATATTTATTTGTCTATATAAACATTTCATTTATTATACTTTTGCTAATGAAGTCTCCACATAATACTTCTGCTGTCTTCCTACAGTCTTTTGAGATAATCTGTTTATGTCCAAGTTTGTGCAGCCAATAAGGCATATATATTAGGCCTTTTGCTGATCAGCTGTCCTTGTTTTGAAAAGTGGAAAAAAAACTGCCTGAAATTTTAGGACATGCTTTAGGTTTAAACAAATATAAATAATTTTATATAAGCAGGTCAATTTCTTTAGAGTTTTTATCATCCCTTTTCTTTTATTGAGACATTGCTGATATGTTTAGATTTAAAACCCCAGAAACAGGAATTATGAAGATAATTTTAATTACTCTTGGATAGAATAAATCATGATTTATTACCATATCTCAGTGTTAGAATAAATTTTGAGTGTTGAGTTGTCCCAGCAGCCCATTGCTGCTGCTGTCCTTTCTGTAACATTCCTGTCTCTCTCCACTCTGACACCTCGATCATCAGTGCAAATAATCTGTCTTAAGATAGTGTGAAATTTGGCATTTCAAAGTCAGAATGTATGATTTTTTTAATAATATGAATTCCAGCAAATAAGTAACCTATCAAATTAACATTTATTTATGTTAATTCTGATTGAAATCAGAAGCTTTCTTGGGCACAGATTTTAGAAAAGTGTTATTAATAGACACTAAAGAGTGGAGAGAAAGCCAAGAGAGAAGAAAACTTGAAAATATCTACATCCATCATCTCTTGTCACAATAATGCAGCACAGCAAACAGCCACACAGCTCAATGGCATCTAATAGATGCATGTTTTTGCTGTAAATCTATGTCTTGGTTGGGTAGCTCTACCTATCAGAGCTTGATCTGCTCATCTCTGTGCAGTGGGATGATGGGTCAGCTGAAGTTCTGGCTGACCTGGCAGGGCCTTGGTTGAGATGTCCTGATGGACATCTCTCCTCTGGTAGATGAGTCAGAGGACTTCTCATGGCAGAGACATAAGTCCCAGAGAGAGAGAACGAAGTAACCCAAGGTTTCTTGAAATCTATGCTCAGAATAGGAACAACCACATTGCCATTTATATCACATTTCACTAGCTATCCCACCCAAAGAAGTCACAAGAGCAACTTAAAGTCAAGGGTGAAACAATACACCCCGTCTCCTACTGAAAGAAGGTGCAAAGTCCCATGATTGAAGAATTCCAAGGCCAAAGCCACTAATCAGGACCATTAGCCTAATCGATCACTATATTTTTCACTTATCAAAATGGTTCAAGTAAGTAAGAAAGGAATTATTAAAAAAGAAGAAAAGCAATCAGATATCTTAAACTGAAAACTGATAGGAAATGAAACAATCATTTATTCACTTATTCAGTAAATATATACCATCTGTATATTATGTTTCTGGCTTCAAATTGAGTTCCCAAATACTTTGCAATCATGGATTTTTATGGAGCAAGCATCGCTTGGATAGTCTTTAGCACATTGTGATAGACAACCAGTGAGTATCTGCCATTCAACTATAGTATAAATGCTGAAGAAAGCAAAAAGTCAGAAAACATTTTCTGGAACTCCATCAGACTGTTTTTGGATAACAAATTTTCAGTGTTTAGAAAATTAAAATTTAGGTGTCTGAGAAAGATTGATTTGTACACTTAATTTCCCTGCATAGCTCTTTCTTTTTTTCTCTTTCTTTTCAAGTTAGGCAAGAAATGCACCTCAGCTGGCACAATTCAAACACCAGTGACTGGACCTAACTAATCATAAAGTAGGACCTAATTATCTGATGTAGCACCTCACAGAGATATGTGATCTCACAGCCCAGACCAGCGCAGGAGCTTGGGTCCAGAGGCAGCCACAGGTCCTCTAATTTCCAGTTCAGTAAAGACAGGAAATCTAGGATATGACTTATGTGTCCTCCCTTCTGTGTGTCATCAATGACAGGTAAGAAGTGTAAGAAAATGATACCTTAAAGTTATCCATGTTTCAAAGTACACCTAGGCACATACACCTTATACATTCACCCATCCATCACACACAGGCAGCACTTATCACTCCACACTGATAAGCCTTTGGCTTGGGTTGGTTCTTGTAGACATATTCCTCAGACCTCTCTGTAGAGGCCAGGAGAGCTCCAGGAAGAGGAAAGGCCTGTGAGCTGGAGCAGAGGGCTCCCTTGATTTAAAAGTGAATTTCAAGATGGAAATAATCAGGGAGAACCAATGCCACACGGTTGTTTATGTGTGCTTGTGATTGTGTGGATGTGAATGCGTGTGATTATGCCTCAGTGTGTCTGTGTGTAATGGGGCATTAATACCAACTCACATAAGCTGCTCCGCTTTATGAGTTGGTATTTTTTTTTTTAAAGAAAATCAAGCCATATTTTTTTCCTTCCAGTTCTCAAAGACGAAGCAGTTTACAGATGCTGAATCTTTTTTTAGGAATAATTCTCAATGCATCATTCAAATATCCTTTGAGCTGAGCACACGATATGCACATCATGAATACATATAATCACCGCACAGTCCTTTGTGAAGATTTTGAAAATAGCATCTGAAAGAGCCGACCGTGAGTCTCCATCTGAGGATGTGCATTTAGTTAGTGTGGCTGAGCTGATTCTGCTACTTATTTCCTCTTTAATGGGCCCTATTCCATCTCTTGTGGTATGAAACACTGGGCATTTCAGTGGCTCTGTAGTAAAAGTAAATCCCAGTTTCTGGACCCTGTTAAGGATTACTCAGTTAAGTCTGTCCAATGATAAATGTACTTTTGGAATTTCAACACATGGCATACAAATAGATGGTTTTTGTTTGTTTCCTTGTTTGTTTATTTTTTAATAATAGCCACCTTAAAATTGGTTAATTTCATTCTCTTCTGGGCTTGCTTGGAGCTGATGTGACAAAATTTCTAGAGCCTGATGTTCCAAAATATATGGTTACTCTTCATCCACTAGAAACATTTGTAAATGCTCCAACTTCCATTTGACAACAGCATTCAGACAGAAAGCATTTTTTTGCTATTACAGTGACCCATCATTAACAATGTTTTTTGAACCTTCTTTATAAACATGTATTTTTAATAAATTATAGTCAATCTTTAGAACTCAGTAAACTTAGCCTGGAGAACTATACATCCGTATCTTTTTTTTTTTTCTAGTTGAGATATTGAAGGTCTGGAGTCATTTATTTTCTCTTTCACCTTTGTTGCATCTCCCCAGCCTGTAAATCTGTATTGGAAACACCTGACACATTAGGTAAGCATCTTACATTCTCCATTTTGGGACACAAGGTTATCTGGTAAAATCTTTTATGCAAACCTGAGGCTCTTGGCTCAAGGTGCACCTCAGATGACAACTTCACCAAAACCCTTGTCCCAGGTCCAGTGGTCTTTAGACATTTTTGACCTGATCATTTTTTAAGAAACTGATATCACAAATCAGGTGTTTTTTGAAGTATAAAATAGAATGTTAAACATTTGTGGCTCATTGCCATGTTAAAAAGATTTCTCTTGAGATTCAAAAATATGGATCAACTGTGAACAGGGCAGAAGTTAATGTAACCCTTCATCTCCACAAAAAATGTTAGCAACATAAGATAGTTCAAATATATGTAATATTTGTTTTTTTAAAGGGATTTCATTTATATTGCTGTGTATTACAGGTAAGTCAGAAGCAACATATATCTTTATCACCTAAAAAAATTTATTTCTCAATTTTAAATGTAGTAATTGAGTGTTTTTTTTGCTTTTCACATAATGCTTATACATTGGGCTAGTGTGGTTTTAAATAAAAAATAAAACAATTATATAAAAAAGCGTAATTAACTATTAAAATATATAAAAAGGAAGCAAAATTTATAGTCAGGTTTTTCAGGTCACATGGTGATAAACTAATGGGTATTTTTTTGAGAACCTGCAAAATGTTGAGTTTCAAATAAAATTTATGGTGTGTGTTATTTTTTAATTTTTAATATTATAGTTTTGAAACTACTACTTGGATCTGAGCTCCTGTCTGTGCTTTTCTAGAGAGAATGTCAAACTTCAAGAATATTTAAGACTATAAATTAACTCTTCATGTTTCTTCAAATTTGTGTTTAAGAATTTTTTGTTTCTTTTTCTCAAAGCATTCATGTGAATCCTAAAGACAGTTGAAATCTCCTCTAGGTTTCTCATCTGTGAAAGAGGCAAATCATAACTGTCTCATGAAATTCTTAAAAGGGTGTGGCAGGCTGGCAATATACCCCCCAGTAGATATGACATCATGTTTCTGTAAAAGATCAATGTTATTTTACTTGAAATAAAAAGATCTTTGAAGATGTGATTCAGGATCTAAAAATGATATAATCTTGGATTATCCATCCAGATGGACTGTAAGTCAAATGCAAGTATTCTTATATAGAAAAGGAAGAGACAGATTTGAGACTAAGAGGAAGGGAGAAGACTAGGTCCTCAGAGAAAGCCATGTGAAGATGGATTGAGAGATTGGAGCAATGCAGCCACAAGCCAAGAGTTCCTGGAGCCACCAGAAGCTAGAAAAAGCTAGGGAGAATTTATTGCTAGAGCCTCTGGAGGAACTCATATATGATGACAATTTGATTTTGTAATTGTGGTTTTCAGAGCCAGGAGAAAATAGATTTCTGTTGTTTTTAAAGCAATGAAGTACCCAGACATGGAGGCACATGCCTGTGATCCCAGGCCGAGACAGGAGAACCTCAGTTTCAAGGCTATCCTTGAAAATTTAGCCCTGTTTTCAAAATAAATAATAAAAAGGACCGATGTGTAGCTTGGAAGCAGAACCCCTAGGTTCAGTTCCCAATGCCATTTTTCTTTTAAAGAAGCCATAGAGTTTGTCGTAGCTTGTTTAGCAGCTGCAGGATATACTGAAGAGGAACAGATAAGAAACAGGGAGAAACTTGCCAGTTCCTGGGGTATTATTCTCTTCATTTAACACATGCAAGCATATCCCATGTTCTGGGACAATAATTATGCTAGGAGTATGGGAATGAAAGAAGGTTGGGGGGGGTCTGCTCTGAGACAGGTGCACTTCTGACCTTAGAAAGCATTCTATCACACGCTGAGTTTCATTGTAACTGATTCTCTGGCTCTATTTTTTGTTGCTTTTGAAATGTTTTTATTGTTCTGGTGACACACACACACACACACACACACACACACACACACACACACACACTCCACTTTCCATGCATGTCAACATTCTATAGCTTCTATTCATAGCCTCACAACTCCTATTTCCAGTGCAATCCCAAATTTGTCCCATACAGGAAAATCCCTAGAAGTGTCAAATAGGAAGGAACAATTACTCCTTGCAAAGCATTTGTAAGATTTCTTTTTATAAAAGAGCAAGCTAGCCTTCCTTGTAATTTTGTGTGACCTCTGTACTCCCTAGAGCATCATTTGTTAACTGGATATAAGTACTCGGTCCGTATTTATATGCATCAATTGCTTTACTTTGGATCTGGAATGTGTCCCAAAGGCCCATGGGTTAAAGGCTTGGTCCTCAGAGTAGCAATATTGGGAGACTGTAGAAACCTTTAACACATGGGGCCTTTTGAGAAGTTTTCCAATGATTAAGAGCATGATGTTGGGAGGATGATGTTGGGGCCCTCTCTTACTCTTCTTTCTTTTTCTGTCTTGGTCAAGATGTGAGCAGCTATAGCCCATCACATGCTTTCTACCATGCCATGCTGCTTTACCCTGGGCCCAAAAGTGCTAACCAACCACAGACCAGAACTATGAACCAAAATAAACCTTTACTCTTTATAAGTTGATTGTCTCTAGTATTCTCTATAGTAATGAAACACTGACTGATACAACATTAGATAGATAGATAGATAGATAGATAGATGATTTACATACATATATATATGGTGTCCCAATGGGCATTTGTTTAGATATATTTCCAGAGATTGGACAAGTGGATCCATTCAGTTTGAGAAAAAGGAGAGCAAAAGAAACGTACTGATATGGACTACCAGGCATTGCTAGGAGGGGTAGCTCTGTCCTTTTCTAAATCTTGGAATAATGCCTGGGTCGCTGATTCTAATTACCAACAGACCAGATCCTTATTCTACAATATCTCCATATATTTATACATACTGACTGGTAATAGCTAACAAAGTATATATGTTGTTAGCTATTATAAATGGCTCCTTCCCATGGGAAAAAGCAGAGGTTTTAGTATTTTTAGGACAAAAGCACACTGGTCCACAACACAGACTGCCTCCAGTGATGTCTAACTCCCAGAAGGAAAGTTATTTTCTTGGTGAGAACCTTTCTCCTTAAATGTTGATGTAACAGAGAGTAGAAAACAACCTTCATAGTATTATGGCATCTGCTATTTGAACTTAATATCTTGCTCCAAATAGAATTTAAATAACTATAACCCATAAGATATATATCATATATACTTGTGTCACTGAGATAGTTGTATTATGCTCTCTTTTTTTAAACTAATTCCTTACTTTTATAAAATAAAAATTTCATCAGCAGTTTCATAATCTACTATATTTTGTAAAGTTCCCTAGAAGACAAGTTTCTTTCAGGAAGCAACTCTTATGATAGAATTATAAACAGCTAAAAGCATCCATATTAATATAAATGTCCTGGATGTGACAATCTGCCCCACCTGAAGTGATTTTTTAATAAGATTGACCAATTTACCTGAGAAAAGCACTTGACAGAGACAGAAACTGTGCCACTTGTCCAAAGGGAGAACACAGATAAATACTTTCATTTGACTTATGCTCAGTGACTGACTCTGAGCTACATATCATTCTTGTTTTTAATTCATTGTACTTTAAACATTGGTGTTCTAGCCAACATGAGTGAACTGCAAAGCCTGAGTGTGGAATCCATTCTATCTAATGGATATTTGTTTAGATATATTTCCAGGGATTGGAGAAGTAGATTCATTCGGTTTGAGAAAAAGGGGAGCCAAAAGAAAAGTACTGACTACCAGGCATTGCTAGGAGGGGTAGCTCTGTCCTTTTCTAAATCCTGGAATAATGCCTGGGTCACTGATTCTAATTAGCAATAAACCAGTTCCTTATTCTACATAGGTTGTATATAGCTGGAGAAAATGAACCTTGTTTGCCAAGTCAGAGCTTGCATTTAATTTTGAAAGAGAAATAGGGACTCTACACTTTGCCGAATTCTCCTGCTGGGTTCTCTCTTGGGTATCAAACAGCCAGAGAAGAGAAAAGGATGGATGGAAAATAAAATGCAACGATGGGAGCTGGGAGGGGTTAAGTCGTGAAGACAAAGCTTCAGGAAAGCAGAGGGTCAAAACAAGAGGAGGGAGGGGCTACCAGAGAACCCACAGTGATTCCACCAAAGAAAACTTTGCAAGACCCAGCCACTTGTTCCCTCTCATCTTCCTGGGGTTTCCACATTTATAGAAATCTACAGATAATTTAGTCACAAACATTTAACAAGCACCTATGATGGGCCAAACATTGTGCTTATAAAAGTTTGCTCAGTTTTTGCAGCAATCCTTTGTGATCAGCAATTTTATTTATAAGAATTCAAAGATTCACAACAAACAAGTGCCACTTCTATCCAGTGGCAGAACCATACTTCAATTCCAGATTTCTCTGAACCCAAAGCTCACATACTTACCACTATATTGGAAGGGCAAAAATAGTAAGACAAGGACACATTAACGCCTGCAAAAAAAAAAAAAAAATCAGTATTTCAATAGAAAGTCCAGTGCTAAAATAATAAATTGCCTATGGAGAAATCCTTCAAGATAAGTCCAGGAAAAGATGTTGTGACTCTCCCAAAAGGGAAAATTTGAAGGGGTCATGTTTTTCCAAAGTTTCATATAAGAGGGAAACTGGAAGTAGGCATTTTCATTGTGAGCTACCATAAAACCTGATACAGAATATGAAAAATTAACATATGAAATGTATACTTTATGGTAAATTAGACATTTTACATTATATCCCAGCTTGTAAGCACTGTTTCTAATAGAAGTTTGCAAAAGAAAAAAGTTAAATTCCAGAAAATAATGTGTTGAGTATTATTTTTCTTCAATGTCTCCCTCTGTGAGTGTTTGCTCTATTTCATTTTAGGAACTGGGTTTTCGTGCAGCTTGAGAATCCACACTTTCTGGAATGACTTGTCCCTCAAGAGGCCCAAAGTTCTGAAATGCAGAGGGAACAGGTAGTGAAATGATAAAAGTCACCCAAACTCTCATCATCCAGAAGTAGTTAGTTCTAAGAAGTTTGAGACTCACAGAAAAGCTCATAACCTCACTTGATTGGACACAGTTGTAAATCTGAACCTCCCAAAACGTATGGATAATTGACTAGAGATTGAGTATAATAAAGCATGGAAAGAATGCAGCTGAGAAACTAGAAAAATAACTTCTTAAGTTTCATGTTTGATTGGCGTTTCTTATTTATCTCAATGATTCCAGCTTTTTTTCAGCCTTTTATTTACTTATTTTTTACTGAGTGCATCGTAGTCATACATCTTAATGGAGTACAAAATGGTAGAGGCATACATGCACACATCAGTCATTTTTTTCAGCCTTTTAAAACACATTTATCAGACTCTCAACGTTCACAGAAATCATCACACTCTTTGAGGGGTATGCTGTCCCTCAAATCCTTGATAACTGGGAACGTAAGTTTACCTCTTGAACTTTTCTACCAGTAATGAGATATTGTACAGTTTTGACTCTTAGAAGCTACATTATAAAGGTATACATACTGAATCTTTGTTGTGTCTGATAGTATCTATTTTCTTTACAAATTCCTTTCTTCTCTGTTTCATATTCCAAAGCTTGGCATTCTCCAACCACTTTATTGCAGATCTATCCAGTCTAGTTTTTAACATTAATTGTTAATTGATGCATAATAATCATGCAAATGCATGGGGTACAATGAATGTTCTAGTGTGGTCTGGCCAGTGGGAAATCAGAAGGTTGGAGGAGGTGTAGGTCACGTCTTCTGTGGTCCCTGTTACTCTCATAGGAGCAGCACCGACAGTGATCCTATCTGAAGATCCTGTATGTTCCTTTCCTAGAGCTACCACAATCAATAACCATAATCTATGAGGCTTACAACAATATGAGTATACTCTCTCCCAGTTCTAGAGTTCACCTAATTCTCCCAGTATTAAGGTGTGAAAACCAGTTGTTGGCCAATCTTACGCGTCCTTCTTCTCCCCTCCTCTCTGGCTGCATGTTCTCTTCCTCTTATTGGGATAGTTGTCATTGTTTTAGGACCTAACTGGACAAATCAGGATGACCTCATATTGAGATGCTTAACTAACTTATATCTTCAAAATTCTTTTCCAAATAAGGTCATATTCGCAAGTTACAAATAGATGTATCTTTTGAGAGTACCACCAATTAACTACCCCAAAAGTCAAAGGGGCTATAGCTCTGATGGTTCCTGGTCATTGTTCTTTCTGCTTCTCCCTCCTTTGTTCCTCCATCATTCTCCATCCCTTGTTGACAGCACCCCTTAACTCTGCCCACGGTTGTGAAAAGAATCCTTATGATAAACTTTCTTCCATTTTGTTACATTAACCCTTTCAAGGGTACATGGACCCTGACATTAAACAAACAAAACAAAATATGATCTTATGAACTGAGATTCTGACATTAACTCCTAATCTCAACCAAAGATCCTCTCCCCAACCTCAGTGGAATATACTTTCCCTGATCCACCCAGTAGGAAGAGCACATGAAAACCCCTGGATTCAATCTCCAGCACATATGCCAAAAAATGAAAACAGTTAAAATAATGCTATATTCATATATAATATTATCAATGGAAATCTTGATAATATGTATAGGGAAGGAGAGGGGCTGAGGTGGGATCTGGAGGGAAACATACCAAGTCCTGTGCGCAAGTATAAACTTCATTATGATATCAAATTACAATCCACTAATAAAAGAATATTTTAAAAATGAAAAAGCATTTGCAAAAAAGCCAAAGGGGCAGAAGAACTCATGCTCTGTGCTTCTGCTATATTACAACATGATATTTTATAATGAAGCTTTCCCCATCCTCTACTAAAACATAATGAACTTCCATGAACATATTTAGATATGTTTAAAAACTCCCTTGAATAATAGAAACATCCAATCAGCCAAACTGGAGTAAAACTGACATTTGACACCAATTGAATGATCAATCACCTACTCTAATGGCCTTTACAATATTTAACTAACATCTTTGTTCATGCCTTTCTGATGATTAAACATTAGCTCTTTGTCTCACCATTGATGTAGATACATATTTGAAGTGCAACTTTATTTGCTAAATTGAAAAGAATTGTGGCAAAGTGTTTTATTTTAGAATTTAAATTTTTTAGAAAAATAGACCCATCTTCTCATTTGTGGAATAATGAACCAGATAATTTTGTCTTTTAAAACATTTTGTATGGGTGCACTAGAGTCTCCCATCCTAATGTGGATCATCTTGACAATGGCATATATTCACACTGTACTTGGTGACCCCCATACTGAACGTCCAGGTTAGAAATGTTATATTCACATGTACCCACATAGTCACATGTAGCTTTTCTATTAATGAACCTCAGGCTTCAGTGAAGCCAGTAAGGAAGGGTAGGGGAGGGTAATTTGTCTTGAAGGCTGCCTTTTGGAGTGTCCTGGTATTTACATAAATTGGCCCATGGAGCCAAGTCACTCTGTCATGTTATCACCCTGATGTCACAAGGAATTCTAAGGCCCTGAGGGCTCCTATTGAATAAAGCAAAGTTGTTTAACTTTCCAAGTAAATTTGGAAAGTGTTGTATGTGTCTGGATTAGATTCTATTCATGGAATCTGCCTCCTGCTGATAAAGGCCAAAACTCGTCTAAAACTCCCTACAGCCGCTGCTTCAGCAAGTTCAAATCAAACATCCGACCACACCAGTACAAAAACAAGTCAATGCACAGAAATAGGTCTTACTGCTACCCTTGGGTTTTCCCTGTTCTATGTGATTTAACCCCATCCAATTTCATTTATCTCACAGGCCAGTCCAGGTGTGTGTACCTGGAAAAACTGGTATTCAAATAGTATATTTAAATTGTGTTGTAAAGGGAAAGACTATGTCAGCATTCATTCATGCCAAATCTCCTAAGAATGCCATTTGTACCTTCAAAAATAATGCTACTATTTCCTAGATGACTTTCAAATATGGGATCATCTCTTAAAATATCTAAGTTGAATCTTCCCTATATGGTGTTCACATAACAATTTAAAGAAAGTAGTGAAAGAAAAAAAAATGATATTTAGCAAATGGGGAAAATGCATATATAAATGTGCATACCCATGCATATACATATGCATATGTGAAATATGTGTGTATATATTTAAAATTATGGTTTGAAAGTGTTTGCCAAAATTCAGGGCTTTGAATAAAAATAGCTCTATGTCTGCATCAGTTAGTTTCTCTTGGAAACTTTAAAAAAATATAATATTTTTGATGGCTTTACCCTGCACTGCCCAGCTACATTAAGATAACAGTAAACTACATTCTTATGGCTGTCATAACATTTAGCTTGGTACTGCTTGCAATGTGAGTAATCTATTAAGATATATAAGGTGCAAAATGCTGCCTTTGTGTCTTGGAGTTCTAGCTATCAGTTGTAACAACCAAGTGCAATTACTGCCAGTGTGGGGCCTTGGCTGCATCCCACTGCAACACTCATTGGCCAAAAGGTTCACAGCGGCGACCCCTGGCAGTCTTGGCCACCACCATGGGGGCTGCCCAGAGCTCCTTCTCCCTGTCTCTGTTCCCACAGCTCCCGCCCCTCTCCTCTTTCTTGCCTGTCATCAATCTTACTAAAATGACAGCAGACAGATGTTAGCCTTTGCAAAGATCAAATGAAATCTATGGCTCTGGGGCTGTTCACCAAAGAGCAGAACATTCTCCAACCAATGCAGGCACACACACTGGCAATAACCTGCCTAGGGTCAATTCTCCAGGTATTGCAAGTGTCCCTTGGTAGGTGTTGGCTACTTGGACATGGATTTTGACAGAATTTAGAGCTTTGCTTCAGAGGCGTTTGGTGATAGACTGTTGGGAATTTCTTACAGGAGTGTGTCCGTGTGTATATGCAATGCATTTGAAAACAATTACTAATGCTCAACGTAGAGGATACAGTATTTATTTTGGCCATAGACTCATGATTTTTAACCTGTTCTTCCAAAAGTTAGACTGTACCACTTGCCCTTGAGTTTGTAGAATTCTCTTACTAAGCAAACATTACTCTATAACACAACTATTCTGGATGTGCCCTTGTCTCCTGCAATTTCTTTACATCAATGTACAGGACTATTTATCCCCAATAGAAATGTTTACCTAATCTGGAAAATGTCAGGCCATATGGTGTACATTGTATGAATTTCATCCATCTTTTTTAACTCTTTCCGAAAGTCTTTCTTCCCCCCGCTGTCCCTTTGTTGTGGACCAGGCAGAAATGATTAAAGGGGGCTGGAAACCAGAGGAGAGGGGCAAGAGGGAAAGAAGTTGGGAGAAACACAGATGGGCATTGGAGGGGGAGCTTTCTTTGCTGAATGTGACATCTTGTAGAATAAAGGCCAAAGAAGTCTCAGGATCAAGGCGACCTTTGTGCAAAGTTAGAGCAAATCCAGAAGAAAGAAATAAACCACATCAACCTGACCTAAAGATGAATACAATGCATTATTAATAATAACAACCCTACAGGCTACCTGAATGTAGAAAGGCCAAATCACCTTTAGGCTCCTATTTCCCTCATCTCTTTCTAGGAAATAATGAAGTCTTAACTGCAGGAAGAAAAGAGCAACCCTCAGGTACATTGAAACAAAGCAAATGTTTCTGTAATGTATCTTTCTACAGGATCTTGGTAAAAGATAGATAGCTATTTAAAATAAGAGATATCAAGGAAGAATAAACTATTATGTTTGTGCCAATGCTTATTCATGGTTTTATAACAAGACATATCTGTTTTCTTCATATAAATCTTGACTCTATATTTAGAGTTTGCAAACAATGATTCTAGTTTTTGGCTGCCTGCCACTTCTGATAGAAAGCTGGGATAGCCTCACTACATTACTATAACATTAAAAACATTCCCCAAATTCCATGTGCAGAACTTCCTAACAGGCAAGAGAAAAATATGAAGTGTTCACATGTATACAGTGGAGAACAGAGGGCAAAAGGTTACAAATTTCAGAGAGGGCCTAAACAGATAATATATTTTGGTCAATCTTTCTAAATTAAAGAGTATCTACCCAAGTTGTAGATACTAAGCAGGAATTACCATCTCAGGACTTCTCTATCCCTTGTTTTCCTTCCAATAAAAATATTTTCAGCTGGGTATGGTGGTACATGTTTGTAATACTAGTATTCGGTATGCTGAGAAAGGAGGATTGCAAGTTCACTGCCAGTCTCAGCTACTTAGTGAGACTCTCTGCAACTTAGTGAGACCCTGTCTCAAAATAAAGAATAAAAAATAGGGCTGGGGATGTACCTTGGAAACAGAATGCCCCTGTGTTCAATCTCTGGTAACACACATATACACACGCACGCATGCACATGCACACATTAAAAAAAAAAACTATCAATGGTCTTGGTCACCCAGTCAACTATTTAGATGGCTGAATATCCAAAAAACAGCAAATAATACCACTTTTAACAGTGTTAATACAGCATCAGGTAATCAGATTAATCGTAGAGAGTCAAGGCACCTAAATAAAATTTATTGTATTTTTTCTCTCTTTTTTAACCTAATAGTACTGAAAACAGTGGGTATTAGAAAATTCTCATTAGCTTAATTTTACAAAAAGGGAAAAAGAAAGTCATAAGTTCTGTCAGAGGCAAATCTATGGACTTTCCTATCTAGTAGTACTTTGGAGGTGTGGAACTAGCTTTGGAGAGTTTATTCATTCAATTCTAGCATGCTCATTTAGACATTCATTCAGCCAAAAGAAAAAATGCATGCTACCATTTCCAAACACTGAAAATACAAAGCTCAAATGTAAGATCTTTCCAAGGTCTCACAGAGTAATGATAAAGGCAGCCAGGGAAGCAGGCCACTCGAGCACCCTGGGATAGGGAGAAGCAGAGATGGGTGCAGGGGGCAGTCTGATCTCAGGGAGTAAGAAAGCTGAACTCTGCCATGACCTGTGGAAGGAACCTGGGAGACGACATCGAGCAACACTAAAGGAAGAGAAGGGCAATGGTGACCATCCAGGACAAGGACTGGAGCATGCCAGTGTCTCCAGGTGGTCACAGGGTGCAAACCATGGAGGAGGGAGGAAGAAGGAATGGGGGCAGCAGGTGGAGCCAGAAAATTAGATGGTCAAATCCTGAAAAGCCCAGGGCTTCTCCAATACTGTGGCCTGGGTAAAAAGACTTTAATAGCTCTGAGGGAGCTGCTAACAGTCCAAGCAGATTGGGCCCTCATCAAAATGTTTCCCCTAACCTGAAAAGAACTTGCCTAAATACAAAAACTAAATACAGTAACTAAATTATATCAAGACTCCAAAATAAACCTCTAATTTTGACATCACATAAAAGTGAAATATAACCAAAGGTCCTCAGTCTTGAGGTTACTTCAGAAAAACAAAACTGACTCAGGAAAAATGAGAAAAGAGACTTTAAAGTTTAAAAAAAATCATAAGGGGAAGAAGTAGTTGTAATAAACCAGATTTTAAGAAAAACTTTGTATTCCTTTCAATGATCTATAGACACTCTTACAGTAAAAGAGAAAAAGAAAACAAGGCAGCTCACACCAAAACAGACATGCTAACTAGCATAAATAACCAACCTAGGTTATTTCAGACACTGCAATTTTTAAATCACATCTAGGGAAGAAAAAAATCAAATGCATTAGTTCCATTTGCAACCAATGTTGTTCAGCATATCAATTAAAAGCACAAAGGGCTCTCCCCATATTCCTTCCACCCAATTTTCAAATATTTATTGGTGCATTACACTGAGCATTTTATCACAATTAGTGTGGAAGTGATACAAGGCTTGTAGAACACACTGAGCTTTTCATTATGATAGTGGATTGAGTAGGGCAAAGACTAAATTGTTAATATCTTAAAAACAAGAGCATTAATTTTTAAACAGAGGTAGAAATATATGGAGTGATCTGTAAGAGAAATGGAATGTGCCATTAAGCCAGTTTTTAATCCCCCATTACTGTGTTTCTAAGAGGAGCCTTATTAAGTTATATAGTCAAGAAATATATCACTACATCAAATGTTACAAACAAAATATTGGCAATAGGCTCACTAAAGTTAGAAATATAACCTCACTCAGTTGCCTTACTCTTTACTTTGAAGAATAGGATGAGGTAAAATTAAAAAATAAGAATAATTGTAAGTATATTTTAGAATGTAGATTCACTTTCACAATTAGGTGAAATGAAAAGAAAGAAGAAAGAAAAAGAAAGAAAAAAGGAGGGAGGGAGTTGGGAAGGAAGGGGAAGAGGGAGAAAGGGATGAAAGAAAGGAAGAAATGGAGAGAAAGATTAAGAAAGAAAAGAAGGAAGGAAATCTCTACTCCCTCTATACCCTCAGGTCACAAATCAACTTGCCATAAAAGTATTTGTTTATATAATCATTAAAATAGACAATAAAGAGTTATAGCTTTTGTTCCAAATTCAATTAAACTGTTACTTTTGCTCTCAATGAATTGTTAAGGGGCAAACATTAATGTTAAGTAAGAGAAAACCCATTTATATAAAGTACTTGTTGTTTACCCCATAACTGTAGGATGCTCAGAAGTCTCTCAGGAAAAATAATGCCCGAGCATCAGTCATGTCCAACCAGTTTATAAAAGCTTCTTTGTGACTTCTCCTTCCCCCATATGACTGCTGCTAATTGTTCCTTAGTCTAGCAAGGAACCAAAGAGAAGGGACGCACTAGGGAAAAGAACCCAAAAAGGAAGTGATAGAAAAATCTTTCTATCTTGAGCACATTTGAACTTAGCGTGTTTAGTCATTTCTGTGATGGAAAGAAACACATCAAAATCTTCATTCCGAACACAGTCAGCCATCCCTCAGTATCTATGTACAACCAGTCCCAATCCTCAGATATCAAAATCCATGGATGTTTGTGTCCTTAAATAAAATGACACAATATTTTCATGTGACCTATATACATCCTTCTGTATGCTTTAAATCATTTATAGGCTTATTATAATGCATTTATATTATTATTACAATACATATATTATATATAATTATTTATTATTATAATATGTAATAAAATGTAAATTCTATGTCTAATTGTATGCTCCACTGTTAGAAATAATGACAATAAAAAGTTTGTATGTGTTCAGTACAGATGCGTTTTTTTCCTTATTCTTTATCTGAGTTTGGTTGAGTTTGCAGATGCAGAACTTGTGGTTATAAAGGCCAACTGTAAACCACACTACCTCAGGAATTTTATTTTTTAAGTTAAAGTGAATTCTGCCCTCATTTTTCTAATATGCTTTTCATCAAAGTGATTGTAAGCTATTTGACTTTGAATTTGCCTCACATATCATACTCAAATTTAATTTCTTGAGATGTTTTGAAAGCAAACAAATTTTTTCAACCTAATGTTCTTAAACTTTGAAAGAGGAGTTTATATTCTAATAATGGATTAAACATTGCCACCTATAGCTCAGATTAGGTTTTTTAAAAGTGATGTGTAAAACAACACTCACGCCTCCAAGAAAATAGCAAAAAATTCTTCTTCAGCTCCTTCTCATTACTCAATATATGAAAAATAATAATAACAACTAAGAAGTATGGAGCACAATACTGACTGAGCCAGAAACTTCATGTGGATTATCTAATATAATTCTCATCACTTCCGTATGCGATAGGTGTAAAGTTCTCTTGTTGGTAAATGAGAAACAAAGAGTCAGATGCAGTAATAACTTACGGGTACCTGTCCATTCAGATCCAGACTGGGGAATTCCTACTGTTAAAACACAACATGCCTCTCCAGATGAATTGATCTCACAAGCCCTGATCAAATGATCAACGTAAACACTTCCCTTGTCTATACTATAAAATCAAATGGAAACTTGTCCAATAAATCTTGATCTTTAGCTTTCTCAACAGAAGTCTTTAGGAAACAGCTTAGCTTTGGACTTCCCAATCCTTCCCAAGCTGTCCAAGGCACAGGACTCGTGGCCAGCCTGTCACTATGCAACATCTTTACACTTAGATTTCTCCTGGGGTGGAGTAAGTGTCCCTCTGTGGGGCTCTGGCCTCTGCACTGAGATCCCTCTAAGGGAAAGCTCTGCCATGCCAAAGTTCAGGGAAGGGGCAGTCAGAACTGCACAGCAGGGCTTTAGAATGTTAATCTCTTGCTCTCCCCTGATTGGCTCAGAACAAATGCATGGTACAGTAAATTGTCCTTGTCAGCCCAGCTCACATGATGATATGCTTTATTTCTAGACATGCCTTGAATCTGTCCCCTGAATTTATGTTCAGAAAATAAACACTTCCAGACGGCAATAAAGCATTCAGTTGTGGCTGGCGATTGCATAGCCCCAGACCAACCAAAGCTCTTTTCTTGGGAGGTTTTAAAGGTTTGAGCAGTTAGATTTCCAAATAATATTTCCTCCACTTACCACCCTGGAACCCAAGTGTACTATTACAAACAGATCCCCGATTCCAAGATTGCCCCCCTGTTTGCTTTCCATTTCTACATTTTTTTAATACTCTCACTTTTAGCTTTTTTTTTTCCCAGCAAAGATTTGTACTTTGAGTTCCATTCAAGCAAAACCTGTTTTTTTTTTTAACCAAATGACAATATTTAAAGGAAGTTGATATTTTATCAACCTATTTGATCTCTATCATAAAACAAGATGGATTATGGCTAGGAAATATTACCATGCCTCTCCAAATTCATAGTCACTGCATTCATCATTTTTGTCTGTATTTGCGTATTATTTGGATTATTATTTACTCTTTCATGAAAAGTTCTTTAAATCAACTCAAACTTCATGGCTTAATCTTGTTCTAAAAGATAAATTTCATATATCTTCATATGTTTTCTAGTATACCTAAAAATAAATATAACTAGTACCCCAAACTACTTTTCCATGACACATGGATGCCAAACAATTGAAGAAATACAGTTCAAGAACAGCACAAATATCTCCCCAAAAATCCAAATAGCCACAATATAAGTAATAATAAAGATATCAAGTTTCAAGATAGGAATTTATTTCATAAGGGGGAAATTAAACAGCTGTTTCATTTGCACCTGAGGTGGCCAATGGGACAACTCATATCTAGGTGTTTTGCTGATTAGATTGTGTATGATGGTCTCTGGGTGCTGCTGATAAACACCAGCCAGCCCAGCAGAGTTTGTTTGCACCTTGTAATTTTGATGATCACACTCTACATGGCATTCTTGGATGACACCTCTCTGCAGCACAAGGCCACTGAGACCTTGGTAAACCCAAATGGAAGAGGAACAATGTCTGAACAAGAAAATAGAGGAATTCCAAGGAAAAAAAGACTGAAGGTTTCCAGGATTGAGCTACGGTTCACATGTTTCTTTAAACTTGCAAAAAGGAAATTAAGTGACTTCTAGTTCTAGGTGAAATGCTACAGATGAATGTAAGAGCCCTGGTCAGTAATTAAAACAGTGTGGTTTGGCAGGGAATAAACTGCATCGGGTGTCAGCAGGTTAGCTAATGATAAGGGTTGCCACTGAACCATGAGGAAGCATTTCCCCTCCTGGTTTCTCTTTCATTGTAGCAACACAGCATGGTCTCTAGTTTTCAGGAGAGCTTTATAGAAACCCATCCCCATTGGAAGGCATTCTTGGAACTTACTTCTATTCTGTACCCAGAGACTATGACATCATTCCGGTTCACACATGGAAAACCTTAATGTAATATTGAGATCTTACTTCAACAAAATGGTTGAGGATCATTTTCTTGTAAGGGAATTTTTCTCATTATATTTCTGTTTTTGATTAATATTATTAGTCTAATATCAGTTATGTTAAACTTGACCTAAACTTCTCACTTAACACAGCTAATGAAGCTTTTGCATTTTTTGAGTTTAACATCCTTTATTATTTTTGTCTAAAAAGAAAGATCATCCAGTTGGTATATGAGGAAAACTTGGGATTGGAGAAATAAACTTTAAGTTACAAAGGTGAAAGAGAAAGCTAATCTAAGCCGCAAAATGCAAAAGCTGCCCCAAAGAAAGTGAAAGACAAAAACATTTATTTTATTATTCTATAGTTACTCAATTATCTAATGTTTATTGAGCAGCAATCAGATATCTGGTCCCGGGGATACAATGGAACACAAGACATATAAATGTCCTGCCTCCAGGAGATTATGTCTCAATGTAGAGAAAACACAAACAAGATCAGAAAAATAATGCAAAGAAATATAACATGAAATTATTAAGTATCATGAAGCAGAAAATAAAAAATCTACTTAAAATGGTGTGGTTAGAAAGTTCTCTTTCAGGAGGCTAAACATTTAAAGAAAAAGGAGCTTGCCACATAAATAATATTCTTTTTTTGGAAGGTTTAAAGAAGTTTATTAAAAGATAGAAATACAGAAAATAGAAATACATCCCCATGCCAAAATGGCATGAGGGGGTGACTCGAAATGGATACACCAAGGGAATTACACGTGGACTCCGCCTTTTATACCCATGACCTCCATCTTGTTTGCATGACTGACGTAGTGAACATCCCTGTAAGGTACCTCCCCTTAACCCTATAAGGTACCTCCCCTAGCAAGGTGTGGTGGTGTGAGACAATTTGTGTAATGATCACAAGCAAGACATGAGGCTAATGCGTTCAAGGGTTTAGGGGGCCAGTGTGGCTGAGGGTGGCCAGAGAGGGCACAGGTGGACTGAGTCAGCAAGAGCCTTATCTTTGGGAACATTGTAGGCTTTGGGAAGAAATTTAGATGTGTCTGATTAGTTGCTTTGATTTGTCTTTTTGTTTCTTTTGCTACATGTAATGACAGTCACTGCAGAATTTTAGTCAGAAGCAACTTTTCGCAACTTGAACTTTAAAAAAGTTACCTTGGCTGCCACATGAAGAGTGGATAAGTGTGACCAGGGTGGACATTTAAGACACGTTGGAAGCTATTGATGTGGATGTGTGCCAAGTGAGAGATGATGATGGCCAGACTGGGTGAGACCAAGAGAAGAACGAAGAGGGACCCAACTCAGAGGCAGATGTGAGAGGGGAATTTAAATCTGTTTTCAAGTTAGAGGTAAACAACAGAACAGCCAAGGATAATTTTTAGATTTCTAACTTAAGTAACAATAAGCATAGTTGTATTTCTGATATATGGGACATTTAGAGAAAATGATTTTATAACTCAGAAAAAGCAAGCAAGGGAAACAAAAGGCTAAATAGAAAGTTTAATTTTGAGCAATTCATGGCTGGATCAATGGAGAGGCATCTGAGTTTCAATCTTAAGTAGGAAATAGAATGAGTGAGCCTAGTGCTGGTGATATACACTGAGGAGCCATGAGTCCATGAACTGTCTCTCTAGTGGTATGTGATAAGACTACGCTTCATCTTTGTTTTCCCTTTGTGAACTATAGAGGACATAATTGACATTAAAAGTATATGTTTATTGTTTGTAAATTCTATTACTAATTCCTTTTCTTTAATATATCCTGCTCACTCAATTAAAAATAGCACATTGTTCTAAATGAGTATCAACTAGGTTGAAAAATAGACCCAATGCCCAACCTAGGTCTCCATCAACAGATGAATGGATTGCAAATTTATGGGAAAGACACACAGTGGAATTCTATTCAGCTATAAAAAAAAAAAGAACAAAATCATGTCATTCGCAAAAAGATGGAAAGACCTGGAGAACATTATATTAAGTGAGATCAGCCAAGCCCCGAAAGAGAAGGGATATATGTTTTCTCTAATATGCCCAAACTAGGAAGTATTAGGAATACCAGAGGGACTCCAGATAATGGAGGGGAAACCTCAGTAAAGTTAGAATGGAAGAATAGGAGAGGAAGAAGGCTGAGTTTGATTAATGGAGAAGCTACATCAGAATATGTGAAAAAGTATGAATGTAGCATGGTCAACCTGGACACTCATTGTTGGGAGTAGGGGATGTGGATGCGGGGGTGGGGGGGCACCAAGCTCAGTCTTGTTCCACATAAAATATGTTCCACATAAAAATAAAATAAAAAAATAAATAAATAATGATTAAAAATGATACCTATAAGATAGGATATAATCTAGTAAGACTGATGTATTTATAACTGAAAGAACCAAGAATATCAGCATAAAGAGAAAATAAAAAGTACACAGCAAACCAAGGAAAGACAGAAAAATCCCCCCATAAACCTGCTGACACATTGATCATGAAATTCTATCAACCAGAACTCTGAGAAATAAATTTCTGTTGTTCAGCTACCCATTCTATGGATTTTTACCATGCCTTATCAAACCGATACTGTTTTTATCATCCCAAAGTTTTCTCTCTTGTTATAATAGTTTCACTTCCCTTCTGAGTTAGGTCATTTCTCCTTATGAAAAAGCAACACTATAATGAAGCCACTACTTACAATGCAGCTATATATTTTTTTCAAGTTTCTAAGTGTCCAAAGCAGAGCAGGCATCATGAGTACTATGTTTATGCAGTAAACTGTTTCTGAATTAAGAACCAAGCACTTAATCTACGTGCTGTGAGGTATGATAATTTGATTTTTGTAGTAGGCTAAAAACTCAGGTGCATCTTTTTGAAACTCACTCAGCAGCAGAAAAATAAATCTAGCAAAAAGAAAAAAAAAGTAAACCCAATATTTAAAGTCTTTTTGACATGCTCCATCCTTGACTTATAGCTAATCATTGTCATTTATTTATGAGTGAGATACTACAACCAAATGTTCTAAGTAGGTCAGTTATCTATTGCCCAAATATTGGCAAGGAAAAAAGTCACCAAAATATCTTGGTGACATGCAACAATATGCATTTATTTATGTGACATGTTGCTGGAAGTTGGATGCTCTGGCTACAGTAAGTTGGTTACTTTCCTGGCCTTGTTTGGAAACATTCATATATTAGTAAGGATAATGGAATTGTGTTGGTCCAGCTGAGGAAACTTAGCTTGGATTTTTTTTCTCTATTTGATTTGCATGTTCCTGCTGGAACCACAGAGCTAACACAAACATGGATTTATCACAGCAGTGTGAGGGACTGAAGAGCCTTACTTGCAAGTACAATACTTTTTATCTTATTTTATTTTATTTTAGTGGTACTGGGTTCCTGGAAGCCCTTCTACCTCCGGGCTACACTCCCAGACCTATTTTTTTTATTTGGAAACAGGGTCTCTTAAGCCAGCACGCCTGGCTCCGAACCAGCGTGATCCTCCTGTCTCCGCCTCCCAAGTGCCAGGATTACAAGCGTGCGCCACCAGGCCTGGCTACAATACTTTTAAAATTTCTTCTTTCATTATATATGTGTCATTCTCCCAATAGTCCAATAGTTAAATAGCCATTCAGCCAAACCCGACATGAATCAAGGAAGGTGGCAGGGGGTGGGGAGGACTGCCAGTTGTGAAGCCAAAGCAAGTACCATGGGTGAGACCAAAGTCAATGGGATACAGAAATGTTCTCTCCCCATGGAAACAAGGGTTTGGGAACCAGTATTTTGAAGACAACATCTACTCTATCATATTTGCATAACTTACGCATTTCTTACTTGAAACTCACTTCCTTAAACTGCGATTCAAGTTTTTTCCAAACCTGTAAAAACCTAGATATCTAATCTTTTTATTAATTTACATTCAAATGTTGGCTATAGTTAGTTTATATTTGTGCTTAGTTTTATGTACTCTTGTCTTACCTCTGAGCATAAGTTCAAGAAATCTCCTCCCTTATTAAAACTTCTCTCAACCACCCTACATCTAACTTAATGTCAGTTTCTATGTCCTTGTAGATAGAGGAAAGCAATATAATTAAGACATTGAACACTGTGGCAGACATTTTACTAAGGGCTTTGCATGCATCCTTCTATCTAATCTTCACAATAGCCTAGTAAGTTGGGGATTATTTTCTAGATGAGAAAACTCAGAAAGTTTATCTCAGCAAGATCAAACAGTATATAAGTGATCAATTTATGCTGAGAGAAAATTCAAACCAAAATCTAATTCTAAAGACTATGCTCCTTGCTCCTTTCATTTCACCCTGAAGCCACTAATATAAGATTTTACCTCCTGAATACCCTTTGTCTTAGCTCTCCTAATGTGAGTGTAAAATATATTCTTAATTTTTTTATTTGTACTAGAATACTACATTGCATTCCACAAGTAAATATTAGTAAATTGGTAATTTGATAGAGCTCAACAAGTTGGAAAAATGCAATTAATATTAAGCTATAACTCATGATGCCTTTGAAGAAATAAAAAATTAGGTGTGGTGGAGCACACCTGTATCTTAGTACTTGGGAGGCTGAGAGAGGAGAACTACAGGTTCAAGGCCAGCCTCAGCAACTTAGTGAGCTTCTCAGCAAATTACTAAAATCCATAAAATATAAAATAGGGCTGGGGATGTAGCTCACAGGTAGAATGCCCTTGGGTTCAATCCCCGGCACCCCTGTGTACATGCACATACTTATGGGCATGCACACACAGGAAAAAGAAATAGCTGATAAGCCATTAATTTTTCCTTTTCTCCAGTAATGACCAGAGACCAATATCCTAAAGAATAGAATGTTGTCAGGATAATGTATAGACTGAGTCTTCATAGTGCCTTTAACTGTTTTTATTTTCACACACAAAAGTAAATAACTTGTTTGCTATCGTCCATTGAAAAACGATTCTAGTACTGTTGGGCAGAAACCCGGCTAAAAGAAATGGTGCTGAGAAAAATCACTAGTTATCAGCTCAAAAATTAGTTGACAGCCTCAGGATCACAAGTGGCACTGGTGCTTCATATGTTTATTAACAATCTGAAAGATGGGGTGAAGAGCAGGGCAGTGAATTTATCAAAACTGTATAATTATTCAGGTATTAAACATAGATATAGTCAAGAATAAGAGGTGGGAAGGACTTCAGAAAGACCAAAGGCAGTTATGTAATCGAGCCGCACAATAGTGAATGGAATTCAGTGTGGCAAGTTCAAGGTAAGATACAGTGGAAGAAGCAATTCAAACTACTCATACACTGTACACTAATGGCTTCTGAATTACCCACAGCCTCTCAAGAAAGAAATCGAGATGCCACGATCGACAGCTCAAAGAATATGTTGACTTGACATACAGGGGAAGATTAAAAAAAAAATGAGATATTGGGTTGTATTAAGAAGGAAATTGAGAATAATATAAAAAATAGTATGTCTTTGTTAGATACTGAAACATCTTAAAAGTTGTTCAGGAAATACTGAATTAAAAAGTCACCTTGGATATTGGCTTTAGTTAGAAAGACTTCATCTGTTAAAAAAGATAAAAGGGAAATGAGAGGGAAAATCCAAGGAGAATAGTAAAACCTTTCAAAAAATTGTTAGAATTCCATATGGAAAGGATGACAAATTTCATGTCTTCAGCAGAGGAAATAAAATAGTAAATGAGAAGATGTGAATGGGGAAAGGAGGGCCACTGTGGATTTTTAATTGTTTTCTAATGAACTGAGGATGTGTAAGTGGGCCGGCTTGGGTAGGTGTGAGATGGTAAATGGCCTTTTAGAATGGGTCTTGTTAGACAGATCGGGAGCTGGGCTGGGATCAGAACACACAACAGCCTCACACTGCGCTCCAGCCCCAAGCCTTATAAACCACTGCAATGTCTTTGTGATGTATTCCAAGAAGAAAAGACATTTTCAATTACAGAGTATTTATAACCATTAATACCCCATAGGAATGCTTGACAGGAAATATCTTTGTATCTAGAAGTGATGAAAATCTGAGTATATTTGCATCAGAAGAGTTAGTACATACAATATTTTTATCAGTAGGGCTACCACTGCAAATATCTGAATCCGATGAGGCCTGGAAAGTTGTAACTATTAACATTAATAAATATTCATTTAGGATTTGTTCTGACCTATCAGTGCCAATACTTTGACGGGAAGAAAGATGGTATATAAATCAGAGTCCATAAAGGAAACAGAGGCCACTTTCAAGGAGTATTTGAGCTGAGTTTAAGAAAGTATCTAAATTTTGTGTTAAGGAAGCCAAAAAACAATAGGGTGGTACCAGAGACTTAGTAACAGCATTTGTTTGTTATTTGTTTTGTTTGTTCGTTTTTACCACCTTTTTTCCCAAAGGAGTAGCTATCAGAACCTAGAAATGGTATAGTCATATGGAAAACACCCATTTATAGGAGTGTGTCCTTCAGTAGATGATGCAACCAGTACTGAGCAACCTGGCAAGGAGGGGACCAGAGAGCAAGCTCGCCCTTTTTTAAATTTTTTTCCCAGTATGTCCTGTTAGCAGAGCTCATAGGAGCTTGTTAAAAATGTCTGTAAGAATCAGACCTGTAGGACATAGACAAGAAGAAGAAAAGTCAAGGTTGTACCTGGTAGAGTAGCAAAGATGAGTACCACATGTTTTTGTCAGCCTTTTCATCCCTAAAACTTGAGTATCTGGTACACAGTAGAGCATCCACACCAGCTGAATGAATTACCTAGTGAATTAACAAAGCAGATAGAAAGCATTAAGCTGCATTGCAGTGCAGAATGCCCAGATACTTGGAAATCTGTGGACACTGTGTTTATCATAATATTGACATAGTCCTCACAATAGAAAAAAATTAACAGAAGTATGAAATAGATTATTGTTTCCTAATAATAATTGTATTCTAGAATGTTATATAAGAGTAGAGTTTTATATAGTTGAAAAAAAAACAGCAATTAGCAAGAGTCTAGCCAAATACATTGAAAAGAAAACAAACAAAAAATATTGGCTAAAAATCATAGTCACTTGACTTCGTTCCTTAAAATAGACATTTGATATCAACTGAGGGTCTTCTATTTCCTTCTGTGACTTATGAGCACAATAGTTTGCATTCCATTGTTGACTTTTCATGATTACTGTCTGGAAGAAAAGTCTGTGGCTTTCTAGTATTGGTGGTTTATTTTAAATGAAATGTATCTGTACTGGGAGTTTAAAAAAAGTAATTTATTCACCAAATATGAGAACATCACTTTACCTGTAAAATTTTCACAATCTGGAAATGACTTTTGTCATCACTGGGATGTCTCTCTATACAGAAAATACTCCACTTCTTCTTTGAAGCTCGCGTTCCTCCTTCAGTCCAGTGTCTTTTTCTCCCTGCATTGTCACTTAGCACTGCAGCTTCACCTGCTGTGGCAAGTGGAAATACCGCCTCCACCTCCACCTCCACCTTCACCTGACAGCCCTTCCCACCTTGGTCATTTCTGAAATAAATGATCTAAAACACTAGACGTGAAAATCCCTCATTCGTGGGATTTATTTGTTGATTTTTTTGCAATGGGCAACTTGGAAGATACCTTTGCAAAGCTAAGAAACAAATTGTGTCAGTCGAGTAATGAAGAAAGAACTGTTTTGTCAGGCGTTCAGTGCTTTTCTTCTTTGGCCCAGCGATCACTGTTTTTGATGATTTCAGAGGCAAGTGGCTTCTGCAGCCCCTGATTTTCTTTCCCCAGGTGTTTATGGTTTCCTAACAGAGCTTCTAGCACCTCCCACTCTCAACTTGTGTCTTGTTATTTGTGAACTTTCTTTACACCCCCATCAGGAGATGGCAAGTCCACTAATGACCAAAATGGAGCTTGTTTGTTTTTCCAGTTTTGCAACACCAACATCAGCACCGCGTCAGCATCTACAGATGATAGAACTTTATTAGCAAATATTAGTACCTGTTATAATTGTACACTTAGTCAATTCAGAAAAATAGTAATACAAGCTGCTTACAAAGCTGAAGTCATTTGCTCCACATCTGCAGCTAAATATAAATACTCCTAGGAAACATCTTGCCAGACAAGCTCTGGCTTAGAATCACAAAGAGGTGAACCCATGAGAAATAGGGGGCTTGTGTCATGGTTCTCAGGAAACATGTTGAATTTTCTGAAAACATGAGCAGAGTGAATGAGATTTTACAAGAAGAAATCAACTAAGGGACTGTTTTATTACTTTACTGAAGTTCTATACAGGCAGGAATAGCAACGTATCTTATTAATCATGTCCTATTTACCAGAGCATGTTCTGACTTCACATCTTGTCACCTTTTTCTCACAAAAGCCTCTAAATTCTTTTAGTTTTTACTTGCTAAAAACTCAGTACCTATCCTAGAACTTGATACTGTGAAAACAAAAATATTTCAAGGACACGTTTTTTTAATTCTCACTTTTTTAAAGTTTACCTTTGCTAAGTAAATAGCTGTGTAAACAGATAAATATATTAAAATAATTGATCAGTTAGGAACTGAGCAATTCCATTAAATATATAATGTTCATAATTGGTTCTATCACAAAGTGCATGTAGTTTTGACAAGGCCATTTTGCATCATCAGCCTTAATATTTTTATCTTATAAACTTAGGAAATTAGATTGTTTCTGAGATATGCTCTAATTTGATATGTGGAATGATTATGAACTGATCAGAGTTAAACTTTTCAAGATGGGTCTTGAATTAACTCAAACTGGAGGGCCCGTAGGGACACAAGTCTTCTTTGAAAATTTATTTCACATGAATTGAGTTTCCTTTTAGCTATTAGTAAAAATTGCCTTTACTGTAGCTTCCAGGTCCACATAATGGCCTCAGATCTCTGGAATATCACTTCTGTGGTGTCACAGTGCTAGATTCAACCCAGCACTTATTTTTCAGAAACTTCCAGACTCTACTTTCCAGAATCATTGTGCTATATTCCCCAAGGCTAGTAACTTACTACATACCTTGGAGAAAAAGCAAGCCAGGCTTCAGAAATTTCACACCATAATCCCGGTCTACTTCTTGCCTACCTAACACCAAACTGCATGTATCACTTTTCAAATGCAGGCACAGATATCAACATTTCAAATTTTTACCAGATATTTCAATCATGAATTGAGTATGAGCCATCACTGGTCCAAAGCTGGTTTGAGACACTGGATATATAAGAAAGACTGCCAGATGGGTTACAAACATATCATTTTTTGAACCTTCTAACTTCTATCCCCATGTTAGCCTAAAACAGCAGAAACGTTTGTGCTTAAATAACATAATCTCATGCTTTTTTCTTCCCACTTCTGGACTAAGGTTTAATATTGATTCTTCAATATTGTAATTAAGAGAAATTAAAGTTATAAGAACAAGTAAATGCTCTCTACTCCATTATCAAACATATAACTAAACTTGTAGGTACTAAAATTGGACAGAATTTAGACATGATTCAAATAAAAGAACATGGCAGAGAATGCAGTATGTATTGTGTGACACTACTCAAATATGTTGTCATTTGATATTCATAGCAAAACTAACTAGTTGTTCCTAAGAATGCAGTTCTTTTTTCTCCTGGAAACAAACTTGGTTATATTTCCCAGTCTCCCTTGTGGTTAAGTGTGGCTATGTGACCATGTGCTAGCCAGGGGGCAGAAGAGATATGCCTCTTCTCATCTCCATGACCCACACTTCTCCTTCCCTTGACTGTATCTGGAGGCAGAGGATCCAGCAGACAATTCTGCTAGAGTAACGCATTGTTATTCAAGACAATAGTATGATTAAGTAAATTTAAGTAATGCTAAGCAAAGCAAAATTAAGAAAGTTTTCTTCTCTTGGATAATTTCAAATATTAAAATATAATAATCACCATGACTATCTAAGAAGGTACTAAACCATTCAGAATTCCCCAAACTTATTTAGTCACAGAAATGTTTTCTCTGGAAAACATCTGCCAACTTTTTAAGGAAAGATAGTTCCATGGTAGACTGAATGAGGAATAATGATTTAATGTTAAGACAATAGAATAAGAGCATACACATTCAAAAGTAAGAGTGGAGTCAGCAGAGGCATGGTGATAAACTGAAGGGATGTTCCTTCCTGATGCCCTCCAGTTCAGCCACAGCTATAGTTCAAAGGCAATGATGAAGCACATATGTGCAAATACAGAAAAGCATAGAGGGCAAATTCCTAACTTTTTTCATTTGTATAAGGAATAACCGTTAACCACTTCAATACTGAAATCATAATTTCTCATCTGACTGTGCTACATAATCATAACTAAACCATTTTCTTTTGATTCTGAATGCCACATTCCAACAATCTTAGGATCCTAATGACTGAGTAGCCTGGTCACTTCCCGAGTTCTATGTCTCATTAGAAAATGCAGAGGTGTCGATGTGGTGCAATGTACTGGGAGAAGAGCAGGAGCTGGGGCAGGATAGCTGGACTCTATCCTTGCCTTGGAACAGAAAGGATCATGTCATTTAACCATTCAATCTGTCCTGAAAATGACTCTTAAAGTCTATTTCAGTGCTAATAGTACAGTTCTTAAACATCACACCATCAAATGTAGATGTTCAGGACTGGAATCTTATCTTCTTGAACAAAATGCTAATTCATATATGTACAATGTTCAGGAGGGAGAGTGCTTGAAAAGGCTGCCTTAGTTTCACAACTACACAGTTGACTGTACAAAGTGAGGCACAGTAATGCCCAAGCCTTATCAGCTGCTTTATTAGCAAACAAATAATGAGAAAAAGTTCACCTAAAAGCCCTTTTTGAGAAATCCATCCTTTGTGTGAGCTGAGTATGTAGCTGAACCATCTAAATTTATTCATATGGAATTTCCTGATGCTTCACAAATAAATCTTGTACCCAGAGTTCAAGACGTCTCTTTTTCTACTTCTCTACTAGTTTTTTTGTGTAAATTACCACATTATCTTTCTCCACCTGCTATTTTCTCCACCCCCCACACAGTAAACCATCAGAGGCCGGTTAATGGTGGAGCTGATGTTAAGGACAACAGCAACAATCTCTATAGACTGACAGGAGGCAGGAGTTGCTACTTCTAGCACGTTTTACATGCAACATCAACTTACTAAATCCCCGTAGCAGTTCTGTTAGGCTTATTATTCCCATTTTACAGATAAGGTATCTGAGAATTGTGAACAAACTGGAGCAAGATGTCATGGCCACACGCAGGGGAGGTGAGGCTGAGGTCCAGTGCTCCAGCATTTTCTAGCCCCAGTGCAGGGTGGAATTTGATTTTAACAATTCTAGCTAATTGATTTTGATAAAGATATTTGTTTTGAGCCTCGTCTTTTATGTTGCTTCTTGTGTGCTTGTGGTGAGGAAGAAATAAGACAGTAGATAAATCACCTGACATAAATTACTCAATAAGCGATAGCTGCTAGTAATATGTTTTCCTAACAAGTGGAAGAAATGCCACATACAAGCTGAGATAGTAAGCAAGGCCTGGTGAGGGCAAGGAAGACGAGGATGACGGAGGTGAGGGGAGAAACATTCCAACCCAAGAAAGGGCTGTCATGCTTTCAAAAGTGGTTTGCACAACTCCCAAGATGTTGACACCCAGATGTGCAACCTCAGGATCCAGGATGCCCCCTGGTGGCCTGGGGGCTCTCTAACCCTCTAGACTGGGGTCCTGGAGAGCAGCTTTCTCTTATTGTATAGATGTCTCTAGAGCTACTCAGAAAAAAGGGAGCTGGAAAGAAGTTGCTTTTCAGGAAGCAGATGCCTGGGCTCTCTGTTTCTATTCAACGTTAACTTTATTAAGATATCACAGCTGATGCAGGTAGGTGGCTGCAGGGGAAACAGGGAGCCGGCAAAAAGGTGGGGGAGGCAAGCACTTAATAAAAGATATTTCTTTTCCTTTTTTTAATCTAAGTCTGGCAGAAACACCGTTAAAACGTGATTGAAAGTGGTGATATTTTTTTTTAAAGAAAAACCACTTTCTCCATCTAAAGAGAAACAAAGATGCCCATTTCCCCCAATTCACTTAGAGCACAGAATGTTTTCTTCTAGGTATTCATCCAATTAACTGGTCAGACAGCTGGAATCTGATACAGGGTATAAACAATCCTTCAAAGAGAATCTACTCAGTGCTTTTCTTTGGAGAACTCTCTTCCCCCTAAATACACCCCCCACCCCCCACCCCCTTGTTTCTTATAATCCTGGGTCTGGCCTGGATGTCACAGCTTCAGAACTGAGAACTGTCATCTGTGGTCTGCCACTCTCCCCACCCTGCCATGAATGACACTTTAGTTCTGCGTTAATTGCCCTACTGCAGCTCGGGCTATCAGCCAGGGCCTGTCTCAGATTTACTGATTGCAGCCGTGAGCTGAGTGAATGGGAAAGCTCATAGGGGTCTGGCTCAGAGGGACCAAGTTCAAGGGCACCGAATGGTACAGACACATAAACAAGGGAATGGTATGTAAACAATGAAGACATAAAGGTTAGGATCGGGACTAGCAGTACAATAAACAGCTGTGATAACCCAGTGTGTTTATAGATAAAGAATTTACAGAAAAATCCGCAACTCCATCTACATTTGTTAACACTTTAAGAGACATATCATTTCTTTGCATTTTCTTTTGCTCCATCTCTGAGTACTCTGTAAACATTTGCGGCTCTCTCAGGGATTTTTCTCCCCTTTTCTTTCCAATATTTGAAGTATACAGTCATCATGACAGTTAGAAATAGACACCAAACCCAAAATCTCAGTGTTTGGTAGCAGTTGAAATACCCCAGCAGCTACAAATTTCAAAGCAAACAAACAACAAAAAACAAACAAACTACTTCTAGCTATACTATTTGAGCCTCCCATTTTAAAAAATCTCTATTTTTCAAAGCTGCAAAATGTGTTTTGCACTCCATTTTTTCTAATTTTATTTTAATATACATAAGTAGTGTAAGTAACATTTCATTAGAAGGCCCATAAATTTGGTTCTGTGGACAACATGCTAACTTTCTTCTTAAAAATAGATTTCAGAGTCTAAACAAGCATTTGGTGAAATCACCACGATGCTTCTTCGTTGTCCTGGGAGGCCCCCATCAGAAGTACAATATACTGTCCTGTTACTATTGATCCAAATGGCTACATTTCTAAAGCAGAAAATGATTGTGTAGTGAGAGCGGTGCAGAGGTGCAGTAAAATGCCCTCCAGTATATAAAGACATAAAGATTAAAGCCACCCTGTAGATTCCCTTTAACGCCTGCAAATCCACTGTGTAATGTGTTCTTTTAGGATAAATTAGAAACGTGGTAGAAATTAACAAGCCAGGGATTGTGTTCATAAATAAAAATACTACATAGCATTGTCCAGACCAGACCGAGTTCATTTTGTCTTAAATTCATGGAAAGGTTGTTAATTAAAACCCCAGATGTCAAAAAAGGAACATTTGAATATCTTGAAGGCACAACAACACCCGAAAATTTGTCAGACAGAACACGTATTCCGGATAAGGAACGGAGACATCAGCACACAGGATGCCCTACGGTGTTAATACCAACAGTTTTCGGGGCTATGGATAGTCTTCAATTTTTATAAAGTTAGAACGATTTTCTAAAGGACAGGTGGAATCTGATGAATGAGATGTTAAATTGCACTTTGCTGAAGGGCGCTTGCTGTTTAACCATTTCTTGTCTCTGCCTCCTGCTCTAAGTTGCCACTTGAAATTATTTTTTAAGGAACCCATATTTAAATAATGCCCTGTAGAGTTGGGTTTAGAAGGACTACTACCAAATTAGCATTGAAGTTACTTTGTGATAGGAATGATTCTTTCTGGCTTTGATTGGGTTTTATGCTAGAAAAAGCACAAAGAAAGTGCATGTTTTAAAATAGCCTCAGAACACGGCTGACTGAGCCAAGACTTGCACTAAACATATTGAAGTTTGGGGGAATTATTTATTATCACTTTAATTAATAAACCAGCTTGTTTTCACCAATGTTCCCTTGTGTGCTGAAATGCCAGTTTGTGTCAAAAGGAATCCATACATTGATTGCACATACAAAGATCTGAATGAGGAATTTTAATGACTTTGTGGTGCCGCCAACAGTACCAGGCTTGGCCTTCCGGGAAGCAAATAGGATTGCCATTTATATTTCAAAAGAACCGAGGGCCTTGTAGAGGGAGGCCTGTGATCTACAGAGGAAAATGTTACACGAAGCTGGAGGTAAGCTCGTGTTCTCCCACCTCCGTCCCTGCCCTGGGAGCAGGTGCTCAGGGTGAGCCAGGCTGGGATGAAATGCCTGGCAGGAAAGGCCTCTATCTCAGGTCTGTGGCAGAAGAGAGCATTGCTGAGGGAGCATCCTGGCCACAGGAGGATCAGCAGAGCCCACAGCCAGCCCTGGTACTGTGCTGGCACTGAGAAGAAATGAAGAACCCTACAAGCAAAAGAAAAAAGAAGGAAAGAAAGAAATGAAATGAAATGAAATGAAAAAAAAAGAATGGAGAGAGAGGGATATAAGAGCTAGAGAGTAGAAGGGGGACAAGAAAAGAGGGGGAAGAAGGCTGGAAGGGGGTGCAGGGCACAGGCAGCACCTCTTCTCTTCTCCCTGGAGGTAGCTGCACAAGGACAGATGCCATCTCGTTTTGCAATGGAGTTGCTTCCTCATTCTAGGATTATTTGGAAACTCATCCATTTTTCTGGCGAGCCAAAACCAACGATTAAAGCCATGTCTCCAAGTTAACCAAGGAATCAGTATTTAACAGCACTCTGAAATTCTCCCCTTTTTCCATCTTTTCTTTCATTAATCATAGCCATTTGTGAAAACATGAGATCTGGGATGTAGTTATACATCTGAGAACTGTGCCACCGATGCTAGAAATTATATTTCTCTGACTGGGAAGCAGTAGATTTCTACAGAAGTTTGTATTCTATTAAGAGTTAATAAATGACCAAGATCTGGACTAATCCCCTACCAGGGTCATTTTCATTACAGTGTCCTGCTATTTCTTCAGTGCCTTTTGCTCTGCCCTTCTTGCTACATATGGAAAACCTATATCAAGATGGTTGTCATGGCAATGAAAAGATTTGCATGTGTCTTATCTATCTATTTAAATACCTTCTTATGGTTTATAACTACTATAATACATCCCTCCAGCTCTGCTCATCACTAATTTAGAGCTAGCCTGGTGTGTCTGAGGTCATCGATACCATCTGAAGCATGTTGTCTAGACAACTAGGAAGCCACTGACCATGGGGGTAATTGCTTTATGCAAATAAAAAAGGGATGGTGGTGATATGTGCCAGGGCCAGCCTTGAAATCTGAATGAGTGGCCGTGATCAGGAAGCCTCTGTGGGCATTTGTTTCAGAACAAGCTGCATGCAAAAGAACTTGGAATTTCCTTCTCCTGCTCATTCCTTTCTTCTTTATCTCTTTCCTTGCTATCTTCTACTAATTTCAGGAATTGAATTGTCATTTCAAAGTCTTAATTATAAGTACAGTCCTAAGTACTCTCAATGTAGAATTTTGTAGATAGTGGGTCTTGAAATTTTTCAAGTACAAATAGCATTCTGATTTAGTAGCTCTGGATTCTCAACATTCTCTACCTCCATCTGACCACAATATAATCACATTTCTTTTCCCACATCATTTCTAGTCATTTGAAAAACTAAGTAACAATCTTTATTATAAGAAAGCAGAGCTCACATTAGTGATAAAGTTTCATAGAGCAATAATTTCCCAAAGGGTCAATAACTAAACAAAAAGGAGACCTGTCCTCCGGCCTTATAAACAGCACAGCATATTGGAAGTCAAACCAACTCACTCACATTTGATCTTGGGACTACAGGATGTGGCGTTTTTAGGCCTCTTTAGATAAAAAGTATTTTCAAAGTTCCCCTAAGAACCACTCAGTAAGATTCTTGTTCTCAATTATAGTTTGGTGCTTACAGGGAATTATTTTTCAAAAAAGAAAAACTTATCTGGAAAGTCTGGTTGTTTAGTAATGCAGTGATTTTCATTTTGCTTTTGAATTCTGAGGCCAAACTCACAAGCAAAGAATTCTTAAAGATAATTTATATCATTATTCCTAGACTTAGGTAATGCTAACCTGCACTTGGAGTAGCACATTAAAGATCATTTTACCTTGACAATAAAGTGAGACTGTGTTTACATATTGGACTACAATCACTGTTTGACTAATCTGCAAAGGGTAGATTTTTCCATTGCATTTCAATAGCTCATCTACTTCAAACTGTTGTGAACTTTCTAAAGCTGTGTTTTCATTTATAATAGCAGATCTTGCAGCGTGGTGATCTGGAATTGAAGTTTCAGTGACAGATTCATTCAACTAGCACTTTGCATGAGGCATTACTGCAAATATTTTTTATAAAAAATATAAAAGTGACAAAACCTTCCAAAGATAATTTCTGCAATTGAGTAAACTAAGGATTTCAAGTCAGGCATCAGTTTCCGGGTGTTTTTCATAATGGATTTCACAGGAGATGACCTGACAGACAGTCTCATGATTTGACTCGTGCTTTGCAGCATACGTACAAACTGCCATCAAAAGCGCCGTGAATTGCCTGCCCTTTTACAGGACAGGCGGGCAAGGCGAGCACTGCGAGTGTCCAGCGGTCCTGGCTGACCCCTTCTCCTTCCCTTCGTTCTTGACAACAGACAGAGCCACCCTGGAGCTCGCTTTCCTAGGTGAACTTCAGTGTCAGTGCATGGAGCTTCTGTGGTGCAGCCACCAAGCTGGCAAGAACTGTAGATCAAATGACAAACCCTGCACCCATGGAGGAAGAGTAGAGGAAAGAAAGAGGAAGTACAAAAGGAAGCAAAGGAAGTTAGTATGGCAGAGGAAAGGACCCCATCTTTTACCTCCCCTTAACTCTCTTCTTTATTTGCTTTGCCTTCTCTTCTCCAACTACTGTCCAATCCATGTCTAACCCACACCAACAGGACTGTATCACAGCAGGTGGGACACAGAGCTCACAGGAAGGTTCATGAAAGAAGCACACATTTCTGTGGAGGTCTACAAGGAGTGTGGCCAGAGCCTCATGACTCTAGAGCGTTTATGTGAATACACAGCTCCTCCTCCAGATGCGGTTGTCTTTCTTTATGTTCTCTTACACTTAGCTTATATCTCATTATATTACCATCCTGAGGTTCAATTCTTATAAGCCCCTTTAGCTGGTACCTGGCATATCTGGCACCTTGTAAAGACTGGACACTATCTTCCTAAACCAAAACATTTATATGTAGTGTGCAAATGTGTGCATGTGTGTGTGTGTGTGTGTGTGTGTGTGTCTGTCTGTCTGTCTCACTGAAAACCTAACCCCAGAACATTATATCCTTTGAATTATATCTTCAGCCTTTTTTTATTTTGTCTTAAAACAGGGTCTTGTTAGGTTGCTGAGAATCTTCCTACATTGATGAGGCTGCCCTTGAACTTTTGATCCTCCTGTCTCAGCCTCCCAAGTACTAAGATTGCAGGTATGTGCCACCACACCCAGCTCTGTATCTATTACTGAATAAGTAAATCCATCTCTGTGTCATACATAGATTTAGGTCATCTCTCTGCATGCAACTGGAACAAATAATTCATTAAGCTAAAAAAATTAACTTTTACCTCAAACCTTATGGTAGAATATGGTATCAGTTATCTTTCCTTTTTTTGTCAAAGTGTCTACCTTGCTGTGAAATTTTTACTCAGTGTGTAATAACATAAAATAGAACCAGCCAATAACATGTTTATTAGCCTCACTAAGAATGGCCTGGAATGTAAGGGGGGAAAATACACCAGGAAAGAGTTCAGAAGAGCAAAATTGTCCCTCTGGCCTTGGCACTTGCTAACATCACTGATCTGTAGCTTTTTATCAGGTAGAAACAGCAGCTCTGCAGTTGTGTGAATCATTTAAACTCCTGTGAGCTCAGTTTCCTCACGTGTATATGAAATGCTTTGAAGATGGTAAAGCACCATGTTGAACGCTTGGCGATATTATCAGAACAGTTCAGCACCATACCATGCTTTGGACCACCCAAGTATAAGTTTGACATTTACATGGCGACAAAGCACGATGAATAAAAATAAAAATGTGATTGATTTTATGACTTCAGTCACAACACCTAAATGGAGAGAGAGTACCATCAATATTAATTGTCTGGGAAATAGACCTGTATGTTAATATGCCAGGGTGAAAAGCGCATAAGAATAACAGACATCAAATGAAAAACAAGGTAAAATAATAGTGCTCTGTTTTTCTTTGTCTTTTCTTATTTTTTCAGGACATCGTTCAATATTGAAGAAGAAAGGCACCAAACCTAAGTTCATTTTTCAGAAAAAATTTTCAAGAGTAGTAATGCAGCTTATTTTTAAAATCTTCTAAATAAAAAGCAGACAGTATATTCTACTAAATCATTTTATACTACTTGGAAGTTTTAAGTTATTTGGACACTTTCCTATCTGAATTAGGCTCTTGGCCAAAAGTTTTGTTTTACAACTGTTTACTTATCCAATGATAAGCATCTTTCTTATAATTATTCTCAAAGTAATGCTGTTTGGGTTCATATTATTAAACTGTTTTCAAAGACCTCTGAGAAAAAAAATAGGAAACAAACAATCACAAATGTTGGCTATCCATATTGTCAGCATACATGCTTCTTTAAATTTAACTAAAAAATATTTTGTTTAAAATAAAAATCATGAAAATTATCACTTTTTACTCTCATGAAATGAAAAGTGCTTTGGAGAACTTAGGCAATTAGCTAGACACACTCAGCAGGACTGAACCATATTCTATTTTCATTAATGTAAATATTTTGAACAGAAATATTGAATTGGATTGAATTGCCTAGATAATAAGCCCAATTTTGCATTTCAGAAGTTGTCAAAGAAGGAATTGGGATCTTTAGGATCCATAAGACTTCGTATCAGTTGTGAGTTCAATGTCTATAGGCAAAATTCTATTTCTGCAGAAGTTTATGACTTGATTCAAAACATATTAAACTGGCCAGGCATGATGACACACACCTGTAACCCCAATACTTGGGAGACTGAAACAGAAGGATTGAAGGTTTGAGGCCAACCTCAGCAACTAATCAAGATCTTTAGCAACTCAGTGAGACCCTGTTTCAATATGAACAATAAAAAGGGCTATGGGTATAGCTTAGAGGTAACATGCCCCTGAGTTCACTCTCCCACAGCTTACAGATATATATGATACATATATCATATGGTATATATTATGTGCTATAGAATATTTACAAATACATATATATTATACTATAAATGGGCAAAGTTGTAACACTGGACCATACTCAGTATTGGTGGACAGAAAAAAATACAAAAAAACACTGAAGTGAATGAAGAACACTGTGTGAATCTTTAGAAATTGATGTCAGATGGCCGGGCGAGGTGGCACATGCTTGTAATCCCTGCGCTTGGGAGGCAGAGACAGGAGGATCGCGCAGGTTCGAAGCCAGCCGTGCTGGTTTAAGAGACCCTGTTTCCAAATAAAAATATAAAAAATAGTCTGGGAGTGTAGCCTGGAGGTAGAAGGGCTTCCAGGAACCCCAGTACCACCAAAAAAATAAAAAATAAAAAATAAATTGATGTCAGATAATATAAACAAGTTGCTAATAAAGATCATACACCATATGATCTGTTTGGGACTTTTATAAATTCCAAAGGTAAACAAAAATAACGTTACATAGAGATGCAAACAAAGGTGGCAAAATATTAAAAAGAAACAAGAAAATATACAAAATTTCAAGAAGGGAGTCATTTATTAAAAGGTATTGATCTAAATTAAGTAGATTTAAAAAAAAGACCATATAGCATTAGAAAAGGAGACAAAGTCTTAATTCTATGGAATAACAGCAGAGGTGGAGGAGGAGAGGTTGCAGGAAGAGGAGAGAAAGAAAAAAGGCATCAAGGAAGAAGCAGGTGAAGAAAGAGGGAAAGACGAAGGAAGAAGGAAGGAAAAGAGGAGGGAAAGAAGGAAAGTAAAAGAGAGAAGATAAAGGAAGGGAAGGCAAGGGAAGGAGAGAGGCCACGTTTTACAGACACCTTTGAGAACCCCACTACTAAGATAAGAGGTGGCACCGGGTGGTAAGTAGTGGGGAACTTAGAACCATATAGGTTTTGCTTACTTGCTTGTCTGTTTTAAGATTAAAAGAAACTTAGACTTGTATGTGATGATGGGAAAAATTAGTAGAGAAGTGAAAATACAAGAGGGAGAAAGCCTCATTAGAACATAAAAATGAATTCTCTTTCCAACTGAACATAGTTAAAATTTTAATCAACTAATTCTCACAGAAATTAAAATGATACACATTTGCCTTTCAAATGAATGCCAGATATCACACACACAATGAATAACAGTCCTGTTAGTCCAGAAGGTCCTGACAGTCTATGTTAGTGTTTTTTTTCTTGCTATTATGCTGCAAAAAACAATAGTAACAACAACAGCAACAATAACAAAACAGCTTTAACTCCTATCTCTCATCCTTTTAGCCTGGTTTTTAAAAAAATGTAGTAGTCTTATTTCTGAAGGTGAAACTAAGCAAGTGATTTTGCTATAACTGTGTAGGCCGTAATATATGGAGCATGAACTCTCCAGAAGAAAGTAAAATCAACAAGACTCTACCTTACTTCTACCATTTCCCTGTCTGGTAGAGAAAGTGAAGGCTCGTAGAACAGAGGCGACGAGGTCTAGAGCCTATACTGCTCCGGGTCTCCCTTTCGAGTCTCAAATCCAAGATGATATGGGCAGAGAGAGAAGGAACTTTAAGACACATCGCAAGAGCCAGCCAGATCTCTCTGACAGTATGCCTCAGTCTCTCCAAGCAGGATGCCAACTGGTGAGTAGGTCCCAGAGCAGGGAACGGTAGAGGGAGCAGTAACCGCATAGAGCAGGCTGGGTGGACTGGGTGGACCGCTCCAAGAAGATGGTGTCAACTTCTGTAGGGATCTGAGTAGAGTAGGCCCTTTTACTGAGAAAAGCTAGGCATTCCCAGGCTGAGCTCCATGGACAAATAACTCACAGATTTCCTGAAATTATAAACTGAAAAGTCAACTACCTTCTGAAACATGGCACAGGCCTTACCAATCTACAGCCACGTAGCAAAATTGTGTCATTTTTTGCTTATAACTTGGGACTGTCCCTAAATCAGAGGATTGTCTACTGACTCAAGAAAGAATCTCTGGCTTCAAGTTAGGATGTTGAGGGTTCTTGTTTCACAAGGAGGATTTTATGAAGAACTATTTTGAAATAGTAACATCCCCATTTTTAAAAGAGTTCAGCTGCCCCCCAGAAATGCATGTGTGTGAACACAATTGTGGAAGGCAGAATTCTAAAATTACCTCTAATGGCCCATTCCCGTGTGCATTCCATTCTCCCTAAAAGCAGGCAGGACCTATAACTTGCTTCTAACCATTAGAATATAGCGAAGGTAATAGGACAGCACTAGTGATCAGCTTACCTTATGTAGAAAAGATGAAAGGATTTTATTAATGCAATTACCCATCAAGTACACTGACAAGAAGTAAATAAAAACCCAGATTATCCTGTGGGCCTGACAAAATCAGGTGAATTATTTCAAGCAGGTCTAAAGGGTGGAGCTTCTTTCTCCTACTGGCCCTGATGCAACAAATCAGCAAACTCTAGAGCTACAAGGAAGTTAAGTCTGCCAACAGCCCAAGGGAACTTGGAAGCAGATCTCTAACAGTGAGGCCTCTAAAGAGAATATTTCTCAACCAACACCTGGAGTGCAGTGTTTTGAGATCTTGAGCAGGGAATCCTGCTATACTATGCCCCAAATTCCGACCCATAGAAAGGGCATGAGGATAAATTTGTTGTTGTTGTTGTTGTTGTTGTTGTTGTTGTTGTTGTTGTTTAGAGCCATTTAAGTTTAGAGTGACTTTTAAGCAGCAATAGAAAATGAATAAAAAGCCGGGCATGGTAGGCACTCTTGTAATCCTCACACTGGGAGGCTGAGACAGGAGGATCGCATAGGTTTGAAGCCAGCCTCAGCTACTTAGTGAGGCTCTCATCAACTTAGTGAGACCCTGTTTCCAAATAAAGTATAAAATAGGTCTGGAGTATAGCCCAGAAGTAGAAAGCCTTTGGGTTCCACCCCCCAGTACCACAAAAAAAAAAAAAAAAAAGAAGAAGAAAAAGAAAAGAGAAAGTGTATAAAACAGCAAAAGCACTTCTGGGCCTATCCTTGGCTCCCATTAGCCAAGGTCCTGGTGGAAGGTAACAGAAGCCAGCTCTAGTTCAAGCAGCAGAATCTCCCAGACTAAGGAACCCAGACTTAGAACCTAAGCAGCTGGGAGCAACGCTCCCAATCACACAGCAGCCGCAGTTCACACCATCAAAGTCATCCAAACTGGACAAGGGAGCGTACCAGCAGGGCCACCGTTGCTTCTAGAAACCATAGATAGGCATTGATGGCTGCCAGACACCTGAGAACGGTGTCTGCAAGATCCCTGATCGCCATGGATACATCACTAGTTGTGTGATCATCAGGGATGGAGCCTGTCTGAGCTGCAGTCTCCAGGTCATTATCCAAGATACAGGCCCTCTTCTAGCTGCCAGGGCACTCAGGAATGTGAGGAGCTGGAATTTCGGGTTGCATATGGGGAGGCAGGCTCTGTTAAATAAAGTGAGTATTCCCTCCAACCAAGGAAAAGCTTTCCAATGCAGGGAGGCCAAGACGAATGAAATGCTTATAAAATCAGTTACTCTTCAGGCCTGTCTCCAGAAGTTCTCATAGCATCCTCTAATAGTATGAGACTCGAATTCATTTTGGGTAATTTCAAAGAGTAGCTTTGGAAAACGGCCCAGTTCACACTCCATCTTCAAAATACAGAATCTTGAGAATATTTAAATACATAAAGTGATTGTAACTCAGGACAGGGCAAATGTTCACCTTGGTCAAATTATGGTCTAGTTCAGTTTTCTAAAAGTGTTAAATCACTGCATAAGACCCGCAGTGGTTTTTGTGGAACATGTTTTATTCATCTGGTAATAATATTGAGTATTTGCTGTCTGGAGCAAGGCTGCCAGGATTCTAGGCTGAAGATACTTGTCCCTGACTATTATCCCATCACTAATCATCGTTGATAAACATTGAAAATATTAATCAGCTTCCATCTGATCACAATCCCCCATTTAACCACAGCAAAATCTCTGTTGTTTATGTACTGGCTTCTTTCCTCCTTCGTTCGTTTTGCTCATTTAAAGGCTCCATTCCTGGCCTCTTCCTTCCAGACAGATCCTGAGAAATGGTGAAAGGCAGAGATATGCCCCATGATTCAAATGGCACCGATACTGAATCACATGCAACAGAGGAGACAGGAACTACATCAGAGGGGAATGCCCTCCCATACAAACCGCTGTTAGAGCATCTTTGGCGAATGTATGCAGAGTGACGTCTTTGCAACTTAGGGAGGCCCTGTTTCAAAATGAAAAAATAAAAAAAAGTGGTGGGGTTATGGCTCAGAGGAGAATGACCCTGAGTTCAATTCCCAGTATCACATAAAAGGAGGAGGAAGAGGAGGAGGAGGAGGAGGAGGAGGAGGAGGAGGAGGAGGAGGAGGAAGAGTAGAAGGAGGAGGAGTCATCATGAGAAGAGCAATAGTGACAATCCTATGTTATCATGTTATAGCTGAAGGGCAGTAAGAAAAAAAAATTCCTATTAAAGGGAATGGTGCCAATAGATTAAAGTTTAGGAAATTTTATTTCTTCCTTTTTTTCCCTTTGGTACTGGGGATTGAACCCAGAGAAATTCTACCTTCAAGCTACATGCCCAGCCCTATTTTATTTATTTGTTATTTGGAAACGGGATCTTGCTGAGTTGCTGGGAAACTCGCTAAGTTGGTGAGGCTTGATTTGAGCCTGCGTTTCTCAGCCTCCCAAGTATTGGAGTTACAGGCATGTGCCGGGCCTGACTAAAGTTCAGGACACTTTCTACTGACTAAAGTCTATGTCTTCCAATAGAGATAGAAAAAAAGTGAACAAAGGGAGAGAAGGAGAGCGAGGGGTGGGGGTGAGCAAGTGGCGGCTAGGACTTGTACGTAGGGATAGAAAGGGTGCTTGAAGACTGTAGCAGAACAGGCATACTCCGCTGAAAGAAAGAGTGGGATATTAAAATGATTGTTATGGCACTTGACTTTTTTTAGATGGGAGAAATATGCCCATTTGAAATATGTATTAAACAGAATTTGGTGCTTAACAATCTCCAGGCTCCCTGGATTTCTCATACAACTGACCCCTATAATAGCAACAAAGAGATGTGGATAAAATAACAAAGCTCACAGAGAAGCGCAGCCTGCCCCAGAAATGGCCCTTTACGGTCAGGTACAGCAAGACATCCTGCCCAGCGTATTCCACAGACCTGGTTTCTTTCTCTTCTTTTTTTTCTCTTGAAGTGGGTGGGAAGTAGTGGGGGCAGAGAGTTCTGGTTTTGGTTTTGAGTAGAATGTTTGGCTTGTGCCTGACTCCGTTGAATGTGAAGCCTTTAGTTGTTTCTTTGCAGTTATCTGCAGCACAAGGTGATCCATGGCCATTGGGAAATGGGTTTTGGTTAGAATTATAAGTAGAAAACAGTGTTAGTCCGATTTCAGAATGAAACACCAGTATTGAGGATTTAGATTGAGTAATATGATGTCATTTTAGCAAGTTGAAAATAGCAAGTAATGTCAATTCTATACCTTCCTATACAATCATCTGTGCTAGGCACTGTGGAAAGTACCAGTGGTGCAGAGGTGAACAAATAGAGCCTGAGCTGGACCACTGAGCACACAGCTTAGTGAGATCAACAGTTACTACTCCACTAATCACACAAATGGTTATATGATTGATTACCTACTGTGACAATTGCTAGCATCTTACTGTAAGAGTCTACTATAGAACATTCACTGAGGATGTGCAGATAGCATGAAATGGACAGACAGGTGGAAAGACAGGAGATGGGCAAAGAAGGAAGAAGTTCATTTTTTAGAGTATAGACCTGGAATGTCCACCACAGTCTCATGTTGCAAACATGGACTCTGGATGGGTATGGCAGTGCATACCTCTAAACCCAGTACTTGAGAGGGTGAGAGAGGAGGACTGCAGGTTCAAGGACAGCCTTAACAAAAACAGCAGCTTAGCGAGACCCTGTTTCAAAAACAAAAAATAAAAAGAGCTAGGGAGGTAGAATTTCCTGAGTTCAATCCCCAGGAAATGAAGGAAGGAAAGAATAGAAGAAGGAAGGAAGGAAGGAAGAAAGGAAGGAAGGAAGGAAGGAAGGAAGGAAGGAGAAAGAGAGGAAGGAGAAGAGAAAGAGAAAAGAAAGAAAGGAAGGAAGGAAGGAAGGAAGGAAGGAAGGAAGGAAGGAAAAGAGAAAGAGAAAGAAAAGAAAGAGAGGAAGGAAGGAAGGAAGGAAGGGAGGAAGGAAGGAAGGAAGGAAGGAAGGAGAGAGATATGGTCCCCATTAAGCAAGGTTTAGAGCTGGAGCTGGGGCAATGACCGGGTCCTAGGGCTCTGGTCTCATCAGTGGATTATCCACTGATGGCTGAATGGACTTAGTTGGAGGAAGTATGTCACTGGGGGTGTGCCCAGGAGGGTTTATCTTCTCTCTAGCCCCTCCCTTGCTTCTCCCTGCTTCCTGGCTTCCTTGAGCTTAGCAGCTTCCTTTGTACACCCTTCTGTCATGATGTTCTGCTTCACCTCAGAGAAAAGAATCTGGCCAACCATGGAACAAACTTCTGAAACTGTGAGTCAAAATAAACCTTTCCTCCTCTAAGTTGTATTTGTGAGGTATTTTGATCAAAGCAACCAAAAGATGACTCCCAGATCATTCCTCCTCAGATATTATGAAACTCTGTGACAAGGATCAAGGATCAAGAAATGGCACCCACCATGCCAGCCTTTATGGAGTCTGCCTCCTACTGGAGAGGGTGGCAATAAACAGGCAAGCATATCATTCCAAATGGTGGTTAGTTCTAGGGTGGTCACTCGAGCAGTTGGAGAGGCCCCTCTGAGGTGGTGGCACTGATGCTGAAGCTCACAATAAATACAAGACAGGCCGAGGGTACAGAATGAGCAAAAGCATATCGTAAGAACACACTTGCTCTGCAGTTGGGAGAGTGAACGAGGAGAACAGTGACCAGTGTTGAAGGTGGGGATGAGGAGAGCATTTGGGCCTGCTGTGCATGGTGGGAGTGTGGGGAGAGGGGTTTTATTATAAGAAAAATAAAACTCAAAAAGTCCTATATAAGGTGGCTGTTTCCTGGGTGATAGGTTTCTTTATAGTGCCCAAATAATTCATTCTCTATCACTTTGAAGATATTTATGTAGACTTCGGGTAGCTGGGTACTGTACAGGTATTTTTTAGGTAGGGGCAATATTTATGAAAGTGAAGTGCATTTTTAAATAGAAAATAAGCCAAGAACAGTGGTACACAACTGTAATCCCAGAGTTTGGAAGGCTGAGACAAAAGGATCATGGGTTTGAGGTCAGCCTGGGAAACTTAGATCCTGTTTCAAAAATAAAAAATAAAAATAAAAAGGGTTCGGGTATAGCTCTGTGGTATAACACTCCTGGTTCAATCCCAGCACCACAACCAAAAAAATAAAAAAAATAAACAAAACTAGGTAATGCTATTAGCATTGAAGAGCGAGACTGGAGAAATAAAAGCAATCACAACCATTCACTGGGCACTTGATGGAGAGCACTGTACGGCATGATTATCTCACTGGATTAATCCTTTTGACTCATTGCTTTACTTTCCAAGTGGAAAATATTTTAAACTAGATGTGTAAGGGAACTACTGTTTCCTATTTTTGCTCGCTAAAACTAATCATTTGTTTTAAAGTGTAACCCCAAACCTTAACACGCAGACGAGGATCCAGGGAACTAATCACAGTTTCTTTATTAGTTTTGGTCTTAGGAAAGTCCTTAGGTCCTGCAAACAGGAACCAGACTTAGATTTACTCAATGACATAAAGGGCACTAATTAAGTGTCAATTTTGGATAAACATTTTTTTCCCTAGTGTAGTATGTCCTGTGCGATATTTGACAGTCTTTGTCCTATGCAGATACCATGTCTTAGACTTTTATGTTAAATCCCCCAACTTTAGTTTGGTTAGACTAAATGTTCAGAGCTGGCCCAGGAATGCAGGGCATTTGATGAAGAAGAACATTATATTTAAGTGGTGAAATAAAAAAAGAGACAAGATGAATTTATTCACATTACTAAATTTGTTTATTTCAAAGGATTATCCTCTAAGGTGTTGTTCTTTTATATTTTTAGGTAATTTAAATATTTATTTTTATGAAATGAGGATGATAATAGATTTTGTTATTGTTGCTGCTTGCTAATTTTTTAAAATGTTCTTAGCAAAATAAAATGATCGCAACCTCAGCTTTTCTAATTTGTTCTTATTGAAGTATAATTTATACACAGTGAACTGAACAGAACTTGAATTTTACAGCTCCAAAGGTTTTCTGAAAAGGATCTCACTAATTCCTAACACACAGAATGCACCCTGTGCCCCTTCTCCATCACTTCTCACCCACTCTCACAGGAAGCCACTGTTCCTTTTTTTTTTTTTAATAAATATATTTATCATGGATTATTTTATCTGGCCTAGACTACCAAGCCAATAAAATCTTATAATATGTATTCTTTGATCTGTCTTAGTTCATGCAACAAAATATTCTGAGATTGATTAATCTTATGGCAAGGTTTGTATTTCTTGAGGTTTTATTAGCTAGTAGTTTTTTCTCTGCCTAGATATACCATAATGTATGTATTCATCAGTTACTAGATATTTGCAATACTTCCAGTTTGGGGCTATTATGAAAAATCTACTATGAAATTTTATGTAAGAGTCTTTGTGTAGACATAAGTTTCACTTCTCTTCCTGTATACACACAGAATTGCTGGAGTGTGAATGCTTGACTCCATACAAAACTGTCAAACATTACCATAGTGGCTGTCCCACTTTACATACTCCACAGGAGTGTGTGAAGTTCCTGTTTCTCCACATTCTTGCCAACAATTTATATTGTCAGTCTTTTCAATTCCAGTCATTCTGGCTTGTATAAAATACCATTTCATTATAGTTTTAATTTATATTTCCCTGATAATTAATGATGCTGATATTTTTCATGTGTGTACTGGATGTCATATGTATCTTCCTTTGTGAAGTATCTCTTCAAATATTGACTTTCTGCTATTGCTTTAGCTGAATTCCAGGCATTTTATGGCTTTTCCTTTTTATTAGTCATGTCAAAATATTTGTAAGTTTTTGTTTATTTAATTTGATTTATGGGCAATCTAAAATAATGTTGCTTAATTCCCAAGCGTTCTGTGTTTTCAGGTATTTTTGTTATTGATTAGTAGTTTAATTCTGTTTTGGTCAGAGAGCAGACTTTGTGGTCTAACCCTTTGAAATTTATAGAAATTTCTTTTAATTTTCAGCTGGTAAATTAGTGAATAACCCAATCCACTTGAAGATGTGTGTATTCTGCTGTTATTGTGTGGAAAGGTCTATAACACCAGTTAGATTAATGTAGCTGATAAGTTGTGCAAATCTTTCATATCCTTAATGATTTTGTTTCTTTATTATTTAAATCTACATATGCGTGCTCTATTGCCAGTGTATCAAATAAACTTTGTTCTGTTTTAAAGCCCTTGAGTGCTAGCTTTGTCTACTCAGAAATTCCTGTATTTTTAATTGGCTATTTCCTCTAAAACGAGATCTGATTTCCATTGCTTCTCACCTCCACTGTGTTTTCTCAATGTGGGGTGTTGAGGTTCTAGTGTTGAAAGTCTAGATTTTGTTTACTTCCTTTAAAGATGATCTAGCTTTGTTCTACAAGTCGTTTAATATTCTGTGAATCAGTTTGATCATGACAAGGCATACTTTAATGCTTTGTCAGAATAGGTCTTCAGTTTCCTTGCTTCCAATCTGACTTTTCTGAGGTCTCGCAGAATGCCTGAAGTGTTCAGTAAGGTGTTCAGTTCTTCACTCTGGCTTGATCAGAAATCCTACCACTGAGTAACTGAACAATACACCTGCATGCCCCCCACCAGAAACTGCTCTTTACCAGCCTATGTCAAGTTTCCTTGAGAGCAATGCAGCTTAGTATTGAGCAAAAGATTTAAAAGGAATTCTATGTCTATTTCCAGTGCTCCTTTTCCGCACGGCTCCCTCCTCTCTGGAGCCCTGCCCAGCAAATTTCCTGCTGCCTCCAATTATGATATCTGCTTCCATAACTAAGTACTCTGCTTGGAATCTCCCTCCTTGTACCTTGATTTGGAAAGTGCTTCCAGGCAGAAAGCTGGAATAATTACAGGGTTCACCTCATTCGTTTCCTTTTTCTCAGGGATCAAAGTACTGTGCTGCTTATTGTCCAAAGTCTGAAAACATTTGCTTCAATTATTTTGCTCAGTTTTATAACTTTTTATGTCAGGGAGGTGGGTCAGGTCCTGGCGACTCTGCCATTAACAGAATCAGGAGTCCATATTTCTTCTGAGATCTTTGGGGAGGAGAAAGTATTTTTAAAGTCTTAGAACAAGTGACTTCATAATCCCTTATATTATCAAATATAAAGCTTTACATGTTTCTAATATTTGAAAAACTAAACATCTTCTGTCCTTATCATTATTAGGTACACAGAATCACAGATGAATAACATAGGACCCTATATTCAAGAATCTTGCAGTTGCCGGGCATGGTCGTGCACACTTGTAATCACAGCATTTGGGAGGCTGAGACAGAAGGTTGCTGACAGCCTCAGCTATTTAGTGAGGGCCTTTGCAACTCAGTGAGTCCCTGTTTCTAAATTTAAAAAAAATTAAAAATAGGTCTAGGGATGTAGCTCAGATGTAGAATGCCCCTGGGTTCTATCTTCAGAGAAGGAGGAGAAGGAAGGAGGAGAGAAGGAGAAGGAGAAGGAGAAGGAGAAGGAGAAGGAGAAGGAGAAGGAGAGGAGGAGGAGAAGGAGAAGGAGAAGGAGAAGGAGAAGAAGGAGGAGAGGAGGAGGAGGAGGAGGAGTCTCTTGCAATCCAGTGAAATAGAAGCTATTATGATATGGTATAAAATAAAATATCCTATACAACCAGAAATGAAGCCCAAAACCATATTTCAAAATATATTTTTTGGACAGAGCAAGTATCAGTGATACACAAGTTTATGCCCTCATGGGTTGCAAGAGACAAAACCCACCTTGAGCGGGCCACATCTATATGATTTCCTACTTGGCTTCTTCCATATGGTCTAACTTGATCACAAGTGATGAAATTCATTCTAATTTTCTCACTTGAGAGAAAAATAGAGAAGTTTTACTTTAATGTAAAGAAGAATATAAACTAGAACTAAGTGAGCCCCAGTTTCCTATTATTTTGATTTCAGCATGCTGTATCCCTGTGTTGTCTCACCTTATGTCATTTACTGGAATCCCAGAATTCCAGGCATCGCTGAGAATGATAAATCTAGGAATGATATAGGATATATTTTAATAACAGGTTTATAAAAGAAAAATGTATATACCATAATATTCACCTTTTAAATATAATTTAAATATAATTCAGTGTGGGATTTTATTTATTTATTTTTTGCAATACTGGGGATGGAACCCAGGGGCATCTTACCTCATCCTCAGTAAGCTCACCTTATTTGCTTCTCTATAGAATCTCCTTCTTCATCTAGAGTTCCTCCTGTTACCCATTTCTCCCTAGCTTTTGCATATTAGGGAGAGCATCTGATTTCTTATTTTTTGTAACCGACTAATCTCACTTAGCATAATGCCCTCCAGTTCCATCCATTTCCCTGTAAATGATGTAATTACGTTGAATACAATCTTACACTGTTTGGGGCGGGGGCCATAGGTACTGATGAGATATCAACTTGCTTTTAAAGTCCCATTTGTCTTTACATTTTGACAGTTTAACCATAATGTATCTAAGTGAGTTTCTTATACTTGTATTTTATTCAGCTTCTTGCATATGTAGTTTAATGGATTTTTAAAAATCAAATGAGAAGTTTTTAGCTATTATTTCTTCATATGTTCTTTCTCTCCCTTTTTCTTTCTCTCCTCCTTTTATTTCATTTATAATATATTTCAACTCCAGAATTTTTATCTGGTTCTTTTTCTGGTATTTTATCTATTGATAATATCTATTTGGAGATTGTCTTATGCATTTATTTAATTCTTTAGACAAGATTTTTTTTATTTTCTTAAACATATTGGTAGCAATTGATGTAATTTCTTTACTTTATAATTCTAACATCTTGGTTTCCTCAGAGATAGATCCTATGGATATTTTGCCCCTGATGTATGAACTGTACTTTCCTACTAATTTTTATGTGTTAAATTTTTGTTTTTAAACTGTACATTTTGAACAATGAATGTGGTATCTCTATCAATCACATATCCCCTTTGCGACGTTGTTGTCACATAGGTTGTTATTTTGTTACTCTTACTTTTTTGTCTTAGTTTTCTTGTTTACTGACTCTTTTGGACTAGTTTTCTAAAATCCATATTCTTTGATATGTGAAGCCACTTGAAGTCTATGCTTAGCTTAATGGTCAACCAATGATTTGAAATAGATTTCTTTACATTCCTGGAACCAATTATTGTTACAGTTTTTGCTCAGGGTTTGCAAAATTTTATAAACTCTACCAGTTTACAACTCTACTTTAATCTTCACTCCCTTCTTTGCATAGACTCAACTTTAGACAGAAATGAGAAATTAGGCCCTTCTTATGATTTTTCTAGACATATGCACAGCTTTGTCATGTCTGTAACATTGTAGATCCCTAGGAATACATCAAAAGCTTTTCAAAGCCCCCTATAAGCATAAAATTTTACTAGGTTTCCCCTCAGATTTTATAGTCTATCTTTGCTTTGATTGGTATCTGTATTTCAGGCTAATGCAATGTTAAAAAAATTGTCAATAATTTTTTAATAAAGCTTGAGGAAAGAGCTTCTTCTACTGAATAAGCATTGAATTGGGTCAATTAAAAATAATCTTGGCTAGGTATGGTGGAACATGCCTGTAATCCCAGTACGTGGGAGGCTGAAGCAGGAGTATTGCAGATTCAAGGACAGCCTCAGCAAGTAGTGAGACTGTGAGCAATCTAGTGAGAGCCTGTTTCAAAATGAAAATAGCACTGAGGATGTGGCTCAAAGGCAAATTGCCCCTGGTTTCCACTCCCAGTACTAAAAAAAGAAAGAGAGAACAAAAAGAAAAGATAGGCTTGATCAATAAAGCTTTTTCCCCAGAATTTCTGGAAAGTCAAATAATGATAGTACCTGAATGATCTGTTTGTGAAGCTCCAAATCTATCCTCCCCACTCCAGTGGCTGTTAGCATGTGGATGGTCACTGCTCTGTAAGGCTGCTGAGAGTCAAAACTATCACAGAGCATGGGGTGGGGTGATAAAAATAGAGCAAGTTAAAACACCACAGAGCTTGCTATTTGACAGTTTTGCTTGAATACATGTTCCTAGATTTGTTGCAAGCATTTTTTTTTTTTTTGGTGGTACTGGGGTTCCTGGAAGCCCTTCTATCTCCGAGCTACACTCCCAGACCTATTTTTACATTTTTATTTGGAAACAGGGTCTCCTAAGCCAGCGCGCGCGGCTAGCTTCGAACCTGCGCGATCCTCCTGTCTCTGCCTCCCAAGCGCGGGGATTACAAGCGTGCGCCACCATGTCCGGCAGCATTTTGTTATTTTACAGAGTTCTGAGAACATTGAGTTTGTTCATATTTTCAGGATCCTCATAGTTTTTATGAAAGATGATATTCCACCATTTTGGAAATGCTTCCTGATATTTAAATTTTTAATGTAAACATAATACACATCTTCAATTACAAAATTAAATATTAAGAAGAATATAATTTTATTTATTTATTTAAAGTTTAATGTTGTTAGACATGGTGGCACATACCTGTAATCCCAGTACTTGGGAGGCAGAGACAGAAGATCGCAGGTTCAAGGCCACCCTTGGCAACTTACTGAGAACCTACTTCAAAACCTACTACCATCACTACTGCTACTACTACTACTACTACTACTACTAATAATAATAATAATAATAATAATAATAATAATAAACCAACCATGGTAGTGCATGCTTGTAATCCCACCTAAGATAGGCTTAGTCTCTTCAAATCTGCCATCCCTGCATTCTACAGAATGGAAGGATAGGACACAAACACATAAACATCTGGCCTTTTTTGTACTTTTCCTCTTATCCTCATCTTATTCTGACTGGAACCAGTTAGTTTTAGTGTGGAAGCTATGCTTTGATTCTCTTTGTATCCTTCTAAGTCTACTGTATATACCCTGAGTCCCTTCTGTCTCCTTTAGAGGCTGGAATTTCAAAACTAAAATCACAGGAACAATTTATTTTCTCTTTGAGATAAGCTCAGAATTGTCTCTATGGTGCTTACATGTATAACAGCCAATTTAGAAAGTATATCTGAGAAAAAAATACTAGCTAATATTTCCAAAAACCATTCTTTCACACTAAGAGGGAGATTTGCACACTTGACAGGCTGAAACCAGTTTTCATTTTCACTTAGGTTAAAAGAATGTGCTTAAATGAGAACCAAAGACATTTAAGTAATTTATGTTGAAAATGATTTCTGACTATATCGATACACAGGAATATCCCTCAGTATGCTAGGACACTCTTTCCTGAAAAAAAATGGTGACCTCTACAGCTCTTTTCATATCTGTGGTAGGACACGATACTTCACAGCACTGTGTTATGGAGCATCGAGGAATAATGAAGCAGATTTGGATCCAAACGCACTTTCACCTCAAAGAACTAGATTTATCATTTGGACAGGAGAATGGAATAGACATATCCTTTAAATTATGTATGCAAAATCTCTGTCTTTTCTAACATTATCAGTACAGGTCACTTCTATCTTCATTTTTATCACTAACTGTCAAGTGGAAGTGATTCAACTTACCTTTCCAATCTACTTCCAATCTCCAATTTTGTTAAGTAATTAACTGTATCTATATTTCTACGCATAATAGTCTTGGGTATTTTCTATTTCAAATAATGTTACATAGAACAAAATATCCTTATGTACAGTATAGAACCCACTCTACTTTGGTTCCTTACTTCTGCTTTCTGTAGTTTCTATTTTTCAAGTAGTAGTCTGTAAAATGTACTTGAATTCACAACTCTTTTTTGTTTTCTGGTACCAAAGACTGAACTGAGGGGCATTCTACATCCAAACAACACTCCCAGCCATATTTTCTATCTTTTATTTTGAAATAGGGTCTCACTAAATTGTGTAGGGTCTCACTAAATAGCTAGGGCTGGCCTCGAACCTGCAATCTTCCTGTCTCTGCCTCCCAAGTGCTAAGATTTTAAGCATGCACCACCATACCCGACCTCACAACTCTTTTTTAAATATACTTTTAGACTGGGCATGGTGGCGCATGCTTGTAACCCCAGCATTTGGGAGGCTGACACGGGAGGATCATAGTTTGAGAACAGCCTCAGCTACTTAGTGAGGCCCTTTGCAACTCAGTGACACCTGGTTTCAAAATAAAGAATAAAAAAAAAAAAAATTCGGCAGGGGGTATATCTTGGAGGTAGAATACCCCTGGGTTCCATCCCCAGTACCACTAAATAAATAAATATATAAATAAATAAATAAATAAATATAAATAAACTTTTATTAGTGCATTGAAATAATGCAACCCAATGAAGTTCAGAGTGATAGGGATATACATGCACACAGCATTTGGCGAGCTTCCCTTGGATCTCATACATGATGTTGAGATTGGCATTGATAATTTTATATCTTAATTTTTATTTTTTGGAGGCCTATAAAACCTGAATCAAAGCCAAGCATGGTGGCACACACTTGTAATCCCCACCCTTGGCAGGCGGAGACAGGAGGATCGGGCAGGTTCGAAGCCAGCCTCGCTGGCTTAAGAGACCCTGTTTCCATATAGTCCGAAGATAGAAGGGTTTCCAGGAACCCCAGTACCACCAAAAAAAGAAAAAGAAAAAAAAAAACACCTGTATCAAAGCAACCCTGCTTTGTTTGTAGTTAGATTGCACCCAAGACTTTTCAAATATCAGTTTTGACCATCCAGTTGACATTACCTGAGCAGAGTTGTTATCTCTTTGTACTTCATAACTAGTTCCAGTCTTCTAGGGATAGGACCAGAGTAGTCAGATAGAGGACTGGCTCTCCTCTTTCCTTTTCACCATACACTTAAGACACTTCTGGTGCCTTTATTTGAAACCTTGCCAAAATTTTACACTTATTTTTTTCCTGACATTTTTGGTTTGGAGAAAAAAAATTGTATTTTATAGTCACCCTACTAGCCAGGTGTGGTGGCGCATGCTTGTAATCACAGTGCTTGGGAAGCTGAGACAGGAGGATCTCACAGGTTCGAAGCCAGCCTCAGCTGCTTAGTGAGGCTCTCAGCAACTTAGTGAGACCCTGCTTCCAAATAAATTACAATATAGAGCTTGGGGTGTGGCCTGGAGGTAAAAATAAAAGCCCCTGGGTTCCACCCCCAATATCACAAAAAATAAAGTCACCCTACCATATTATTCTTCCAGCAATTACTATCCTTGCCCCTCTTCATCACCTTCTTCTCACTTCTTCAAACAATCCTTAGAGTCCTTGACCTGTGTCGATGAAAAAAACAGAGCTCTAGGGGAAAGAACATTCAATTTTGTTCTCATATTAATCACACTATTGTAATAGCTTGGATCTTGAATGTCCCCCAAAAGCCCCTATGTTAAAGGCTTTGTCCCCTGCTCCACCAGTGTCAGTAAGTTAGATCATTAAGGGTGTACACTTGAAGGCAATGTTAAGACCCCAACCCTTCTTTTTCTCCTTTCTTTGCTTCCCAGCCACCATGAGATGAACAGGCCTCCTCTGTCATCCACTTCTGAGATGATGTACTGTGTTGCAACATGGCCAAGGACCCATGGGCTAAAACCTCTGAAACTTTGAGCCAAAATATACCTTTCCTTGTTATAAGTTAACTCTCTCAGACATTTTGTCACAGTGATAGAAAGACAACCAGCACAGCTATACATAATCACATCGGTTTTAAAATCATATGGTGTTACATACAGAATGGGCCTTTGAGATTATAGACTCATTTCTCTCATCTTTAGAAAAGTAATCAAGAACAAAGCATGATCAAATGACCTGTTCAAAATAAAAATTAAAAAAAAGCAATGACTCTAGAACTAGAGTTAGGTTTTCTTATTTCAGATCTGGCACTCTTATATATATAAAATTCTGCCAAATCTAAGTTATTAGCTAGTTAAATATCTCCTATGTAGGACCCTGCTAATTAGCTAAACTAGTTTTCTTTTGCAAATGACGCCTTCTTCCTCACTTCTACAGAGGCAGGAAGCTGAAATACTCTCTCAAATTCTTTGTTTATGGAGATCATTGGCTATGCGACACCATTTTGACTTGTAAAACATGAATAGGAGTCTATCAGTGAGAGAAGTGACTTTTGGCAAGGACTGATACTCTTATAAAAAGCAGAGAAGGGCCTGATTTTCCCTCTTTCTTTCATTGCTTTCTATCCTGAATGCTAATTTAATGCTGAAAACATTAGCAGCTCTCTTATTACTACAAGAAACAAACAAAGATGCTGAAGAGGTACTAGACCTGAAAAGATACTAGCCCTTAGATCACTGAACATTTGAACTAATATCAACAAACACATAATACAAATAATCTGTCTTATGAAAAATAAATTTCTAAGTTGCATAAGCCAAGCAGAGTTTCTGTTCATTTGAAGCCAATATCTCTCCAACAAATAAATAAGAACAATTTGAAAGATCAAATGAAGTAGTATAAAGTTATCTTTTTTCTGTGTGCATGTAAATTTAAAACCTTATGCAAGCATTCAATATTATTTTTATAAGACTAAAATTATATGTCAACTGTATACTTGAGCTTCAACTATTGTTTTTGTTTTAGCTCTATTTATTTTTCCCTCCAAATATTACAAATGGGTGTAAGATATTACTCTGTAAATCCCTTTTATAAATTAATTGTTTGGAACTCTGAATGTATTCATTTTTGTGAATTTCACGTAAGCCGTAATATTGAAGTTTCCAAACCCTTCTATACTGTACCTGTGGTATGATATTAGTCACAGTATTATAAAATATTATCACCCTGTTTCTCTAGAGGATATGCTAAGTGTTAGAACTTATTTTGGTACACCTACCATCTTCTTCTTTGGCAGAATATCCATCAGGGTAATTTAATAAATCTCTCTACCCACCAGTTCTCCCTTTTGGCAGTAGAGATTCCAAGTGGCTGGCCATTATCCCACAGCCTGGGGCAATGTGTAGCAAGTCAGATCTGGGGAAGAGAAGAGTGTTGCTCTAGAATTTGGTGTAGACCAATAGTAATGTTTTACAGTCAAGGTCATTTCCTTGCCAAGCACTGTTCATCTAAGAGCAGAAGTATTGCCCTAAAGAGTATTTCTACATTTGGAATTTATGAAAGTACAATCAGAGGTACTAGGAGCTTGAATTTGTTCTTTTTTTTTTTTTTTTTTTTTTTTTTTGAGCAAACTTCCCTTGGCCCAGCACAGAGATGAAGTGAGAAGCAGAGATGGAAGAATGCATGGTGGGGGCAGTGTTGTCTAGGATCAAGAAATTGCTGATGGAGACCAGTATGGTGAAGGCAGTACCAGCTCCCATAGTCATTTTTATGTTTTTCTTTTATATTTTAAATTGTTATAGGGCTTTCTGGTAGAGGTAGCATCAGAATTTGTGTATACCATTCAACCGGAATTTCTGAGATCTTTCATATCAGATGCAAATGAATCCCCAGTTCCTCCTGGAGAATTTAACTTTTCTTTCTTTTTTTTTTATTTTTTCTTCAGGTCTGAAGATGGAACCCAAGGGCATTTGACCTCCAAGCTACACCCCCTTCACTATTTTGTATTCTTTATTTTGAAACAGGGTTTCACTAAGTTGTGGAGGGCCTCACTAAGTAGCTGAGGCTGTATGCAAACCACGATCCTCAGGCCTCAGTCTCCCAAATGCTGAGATAACAAGCATGCACCACCATGCCGGCTAACATTTTATTTCCAATGTTCTGTACCCAAAGTGGCTAGGGATTCGTGTGTGTGTGTGTGTGTGTGTGTGTGTGTGTGTGTGTGTGTTACTGGGAATGAAACCTAGGGGCATTCTCCCAGCTCTATTTTTTTTTTTTATTTTTTTATTTTGAAGGAGGGTCTCACTAACTTGCAGAGGACCTCATTAAGTATCTTTTTTTTTTTTTTTTTTTTTTTGCAGTACTGGAGATGGAACCCAGGGGCATTCTACCTCTGAGCTACACCATTAGTCCTATTTTTTATTTTTTATTTTGAAACAAGGTCTCACACTGTATTGCAAAGAGACTCACTAAGTAGCTGAGACTATTCGCAAACCACGATCATTCTGTTTCACCCTTCCAAATGCTGGGATTACAAGTGTGTGTCACCACGTCCAGCTTTCAATTTTTTTTTTCTTATTTAAAGAAAATTCTTTGTGTGTATATGAGAGTGGTGGTGGTGGTGGTTCTGGAAATGGAATGCAGGGGCTCTCTACCTCCTGGTTACACTCCCAGATCTATTTTTTAAAATATATATGTTATTTGGAAACAGGGTCTCACTAAGTTGCTGAGAGCCTCACAAAATAGCTGAGGCTGGCTTCGAACCTGAAGTTACAGTTATTGAGAGAAAGTATCCCTGCATGGTTAATATTGGGGGGGGGTGCAGATTTAAACCAAGGGCATTCTACCTCTGAGCTATACCCCAAGCCCTATTTTATTTTTTATTTTGAAACAAGGTATTACTAGATTTCTGAGGGTCTCACTAAATTGCTGAGGCTATGCTTGCGACTTCAGTCATCCTGTCTCAGTCTCCCAAATACTGAGATTACAGGCATGTGCCACCAGGCCCAGCTCTAGCTATTCCTTTATATATAAACTTGATTTCTCATTTACAATCTTTTTAAAATACTAATGTAGCCCTCAAAAAATTTACCTGTGAAAGTGGCAAATAAGTACTTAAACAGAAAATAGGGAAAAGAGAAAGATAAGCGAATTAAAAGGTATTTCTCTCTGGACCCAGATGTGTCCTACCAACTGTGACTATTCTAAGGGGTATCCTTATGAAAGTCTAACTCCCAGAGGGAACTTAAAGGCAATTAAAATAACATTAGTGTTTTTTATAACTTTACAATGTTTTTATGCATGTGATAAAACCTTGCTAATTATTGAAAAGTTATTTGAACTAAGATTTCAAAGCAGAGAGATTATCTACACAATTTAGAATCCTGAGCCTTCAGCAGAAGCTGGCTAACAGAGCCAGAATTCCCTTGCCAGCATCTCCAGTTGCATCAGCGAACCTCAAACAGGATCCTTCACTGGCAAATATTAGCTTATTGTAGTTTAAAAATAAATAAATACCTTGAGTAAATGTGCAGTGACACCAAAAATTAGTTTCCACAAACTGACTAAATATAGTATCTATTGGGAAAAGGCAAATGTATTCAAGTGGAAAAAAATGCAGAGTTCTAAAATGGAGAGCATACATTTCTTTAAAGGGATGAACAATTTTAGTGTGATCTGAATGTAATCAATATTCAAGGATCTTGTATGGAAAGAAGAAAGACTCAGAATTGCTGGGCAATTTCCTCAGAATATCTCAGGATGAACTGGTAGTGGTAAGGAAGGGGGTACAGAATACCCCACAGTGCTGATACTATGTGCTAGGCATCCACACCACAGAATGGGTTCCTCAACTCTTCTGATGAGCCAATAACCAGACAAAGTTTTTAAAGCATATTACAGAATATGTAGAGGGGGATGTTCCTGAGGTCTCCAAATGCAATAAAAAAAAAAAAAGTTTCACAGATGGAAAGGTCCTTAGAGGTCACCAAAATATAACAACTCTGTCACAGTGAGGATAAGGAATTCAAAGTGCAGAAAGATGAAATGACTTGCTCAAGGCCATTCATCCAGTGAATGTCAGAACATAGGGTAGAAAGACAATTCCAGACCTTATACATATTATAAAACAGTCTTAAAGGAAGAAGTGATATCTTTTCAATATACTGTATTTCCACCATTTCAAATGCTGTTTAGTAGTTGAAACATAAACTATTTAATGTCATTTAATAAAGTGACCAAAATATGTTTTAAAAAAAAAGAACTTAGCTGGGCTGGGGTCGCGGGCTGGGCACGCCAGATGGGGCCCAGGTCGCGGGACTCTGGGCCCCAGGCAGAACTGCGAGTAGCACGCCAGATCCCTGGAGAAACCAGGCCCAGTAAGAAGCTGGGTAGTGGGCAGGGGTCGCGCGTGGCGCACAAAAGCCGGGGCCTGGGTCGCGGGACCCTGGGCCCCGGGCCGAACTGCGCGTAGCACGCCAGACCCCTGGAGAAACCAGGCCCAGTAAGACGCTGGGTTCTGGGCGGGGGTCGCGGGCAGGGCACGCCTAATGGGGCCCGGGTCGCGGGACTCTGGGCCCCGGCCGAACTGCGCGTAGCACGACAGACCCCTGGAGAAACCGGACCCACTAAGACGCTGGGTTCTGGGCGGGGGTCGCGGGCTGGGCACGCCAGATGGGGCCCGGGTCGCGGGACTCTGGGCCCCTGCCGAACTGCGCGTAGCACGCCAGACCCCTGGAGAAACCAGACCCAGTAAGACGCTGGGTTCTGGGCAGGGGTCGCGGGCTGGGCACGCCAGATGGGGCCCGGGTCGGGGGACTCTGGGCCCCAGGCCGAACTGCGAGTAGCACGCCAGACCCCTGGAGAAACAAGGCCCAGTAAGACGCTGGGTTCTGGGCGGGGGTCGAGCACAGGGCACGCCAGCTGGGGCCCGGATCGCGGGACTCTGGGTCCCGGCGGAACTGCGAGTAGCACGCCAGACCCCTGGAGAAACCGGGCCCAGAACAGAAAAAGATAAAGAAAAATATCGGAGAGGTGGTAAGAAAGCCGTTATGGATGCCAGGACACTGGAGATGCAGACAAAACTTATCTAAATGCACTGGAACTTATGGAAAAATTCGCCGTGAAAGAGGACTGCTATTTCTCTATATTGTTAAGAATCTCAGACATCACATATAAGGAGAGAGTTTAGCGGAGACCAAGGAGAAATGCGGTGTTGAAAGAGTTCTTCGCGATGGTGGTAGAGACTTGTATTCAGGAGAAGCAGAAACCGGATCTTACCAACTTTATTTTTTTGGAGAAATTACACCAAATGTCGAATGCTACCATCACGCATGCTTAGGAACACTGGACAACATTCAGAGTGGAAAAAGAGCCTGGGAAGGATTTGAAACGGTGGAGGCAGTGGCAATGCCAGTGGCCAATATTCGGGGGAGGCAGAGATCTGATACATTACAACTGGAACCTTTGAAATACTAACCACAGAGACAGTGATCGGAACCTGCTGAGGGGTTAGGCGGGCGCCAGGGCCAGTGGCCGACATCGGAGCTTGCTGTGAGGCAAGGCCACTACTGAGGCCTCCGTGGCCGGGATTGGAACCTGCAGAGGGGTTAGACCGATGCTGGGGCCAGCGAGGCCGGCATTGGAGCCTGCCATGATGCAAGGCTTGTGCTAGGGCCTCCGAGGTCGGGTCCGGAACTTGCTGAGGGGTTAGGCCGGTGCTGGGGTCAGCGAGGCCGGCATCGGAGCCTGCCGTGAGGCAAGGCCGGTACTGGGGCCTCCGAGGCCAGGATAAGAGCTTGCCGAGGGGTTAGGCCGGTGCTGGGGCCAACGAGGCCGGCAGCGGAGCCTGCCGTGAGGCATGACCAGTGCTGGGGCCTCCGAGGCCGGGATCAGAGCATGCCGAGGGGTTAGGCCATTGCTGGGGCCAGCGAGGCCGGCATCGGAGCCTGCCTTGAGGCAAGGCCGGTACTTGGGCCTCCGAGGCCAGGATAAGAGCCTGCCGAGGGGTTAGGCCGGTGCTGGGGCCTCCGAGGCCAGGATAAGAGCCTGCTGAGGGGTTAGGCCGGTGCTGGGGCCAGCGAGGCCAGCATCGGAGCCTGCCTTGAGGCATGACCAGTGCTGGGGCCTCCGAGGCCAGGATCGGAGCATGCCGAGGGGTTAGGCCGCTGCTGGGGCCAGCGAGGCCGGCATCGGAGCCTGCCTTGAGGCAAGGCCGGTACTGGGGCCTCCGAGGCCAGGACAAGAGCCTGCCGAGGGGTTAGGCCGGTGCTGGGGCCAGTGAGGCCGGCATCGGAGCCTGCCTTGAGGCATGACCAGTGCTGGGGCCTCCGAGGCCGGGATCGGAGCCTGCCGAGGGGTTAGGCCGCTGCTGGGGCCAGCGAGGCCGGCATCGGAGCCTGCCTTGAGGCAAGGCCGGTACTGGGGCCTCTGAGGCTGGGATCGGAGCCTGCCGAGGGGTTAGGCCGCTGCTGGGGCCAGTGAGGCTGGCATCGGAGCCTGCCGTGAGGCAAGGCCGGTACTGGGGCCTCCGAGGCCAGGATAAGAGCCTGCTGAGGGGTTAGGCCGGTGCTGGGGCCAGCGAGGCCGGCATCGGAGCCTGCCTTGAGGCAAGGTCGGTACTGGGGCCTCGAGGCCAGGATAAAAGCCTGCCGAGGGGTTAGGCCGGTGCTGGGGCCAGCGAGGCCAGCATCGGAGCCTGCTGTGAGGCAAGGCCGGTACTGGGGCCTCCGAGGCCAGGATAAGAGCTTGCCGAGGGGTTAGGCCGGTGTTGGGGCCAACGAGGCCGGCAGCGGTGCCTGCCGTGAGGCATGACCAGTGCTGGGGCCTCCGAGGCCAGGATAAGAGCCTGCCAAGGGGCTAGGCCGGTGCTGGGGCCAGCGAGGCCGGCATCGGAGCCTGCCTTGAGGCATGACCAGTGCTGGGGCCTCCGAGGCCGGGATCGGAGCCTGCCGAGGGGTTAGGCCGCTGCTGGGGCCAGCGAGGCCGGCATCGGAGCCTGCCGTGAGGCAAGGCCGGTACTGGGGCCTCCGAGGCCAGAATAAGAGCCTGCCGAGGGGTTAGGCCAGTGCTGGGGCCAGTGAGGCCGGCATCGGAGCCTGCCTTGAGGCAAGGCCGGTACTGGGGCCTCTAGGCCAGGATAAGAGCCTGCTGAGGGGTTAGGCCGGTGCTGGGGCCAGCGAGGCCGGCATCGGAGCCTGCCGTGAGGTAAGGCCGGTACTGGGGCCTCCGAGGCCAGGATAAGAGCTTGCCGAGGGGTTAGGCCGGTGCTGGGGCCAGCGAGGCCGGCATCGGAGCCTGCCTTGAGGCATGACCAGTGCTGGGGCCTCCGAGGCCAGGATCGGAGCATGCCGAGGGGTTAGGCCGCTGCTGGGGCCAGCGAGGCCGGCATCAGAGCCTGCCTTGAGGCAAGGCCGGTACTGGGGCCTCCGAGGCCAGGACAAGAGCCTGCCGAGGGGTTAGGCCGGTGCTGGGGCCAGTGAGGCCGGCATCGGAGCCTGCCTTGAGGCATGACCAGTGCTGGGGCCTCCGAGGCCGGGATCGGAGCCTGCCGAGGGGTTAGGCCCCTGCTGGGGCCAGCGAGGCCGGCATCGGAGCCTGCCTTGAGGCAAGGCCGGTACTGGGGCCTCTGAGGCCGGGATCGGAGCCTGCCGAGGGGTTAGGCCGCTGCTGGGGCCAGTGAGGCCGGCATCGGAGCCTGCCGTGAGGCAAGGCCGGTACTGGGGCCTCCGAGGCCAGGATAAGAGCCTGCTGAGGGGTTAGGCCGGTGCTGGGGCCAGCGAGGCCGGCATCGGAGCCTGCCTTGAGGCAAGGCCGGTACTGGGGCCTCGAGGCCAGGATAAAAGCCTGCCGAGGGGTTAGGCCGGTGCTGGGGCCAGCGAGGTCAGCATCGGAGCCTGCTGTGAGGCAAGGCCGGTACTGGGACCTCCGAGGCCAGGATAAGAGCTTGCCGAGGGGTTAGGCCGGTGCTGGGGCCAACGAGGCCGGCAGCGGTGCCTGCTGTGAGGCATGACCAGTGTTGGGGCCTCCGAGGCCGGGATGGGAGCATGCCGAGGGGTTAGGCCGGTGCTGGGGCCAGCGAGGCCGGCATCGGAGCCTGCCGTAGGCAAGGCCGGTACTGGGGCCCCCGAGGCCAGGATAAGAGCCTGCCAAGGGGCTAGGCCGGTGCTGGGGCCAGCGAGGCCGGCATCGGAGCCTGCCTTGAGGCATGACCAGTGCTGGGGCCTCCGAGGCCGGGATCGGAGCCTGCCGAGGGGTTAGGCCGCTGCTGGGGCCAGCGAGGCCGGCATCGGAGCCTGCCGTGAGGCAAGGCCAGTACTGGGGCCTCCGAGGCCAGGATAAGAGCCTGCCGAGGGGTTAGGCCAGTGCTGGGGCCAGTGAGGCCGGCATCGGAGCCTGCCTTGAGGCAAGGCCAGTACTGGGGCCTCTAGGCCAGGATAAGAGCCTGCTGAGGGGTTACGCCGGTGCTGGGGCCAGCGAGGCCGGCATCGGAGCCTGCCGTGAGGCAAGGCCGGTACTGGGGCCTCCGAGGCCAGGATAAGAGCTTGCGAGGGGTTAGGCCGGTGCTGGGGCCAACGAGGCCGGCAGCGGAGCCTGCCGTGAGGCATGACCAGTGCTGGGGCCTCCGAGGCCGGGATCGGAGCCCTCCGAGGGGTTAGGCCGCTGCTGGGGCCAGCGAGGCCGGCATCGGAGCCTGCCGTGAGGCAAGGCCAGTACTGGGGCCTCCGAGGCCAGGATAAGAGCCTGCCAAGGGGTTAGGCCGGTGCTGGGGCCAGCGAGGCCGGCATCGGAGCCTGCCTTGAGGCATGACCAGTGCTGGGGCCTCCGAGGCCGGGATCGGAGCCTGCCGAGGGGTTAGGCCCCTGCTGGGGCCAGCGAGGCCGGCATCGGAGCCTGCCGTGAGGCAAGGCCGGTACTGGGGCCTCCGAGGCCAGGACAAGAGCCTGCCGAGGGGTTAGGCCGGTGCTGGGGCCAGTGAGGCCGGCATCGGAGCCTGCCTTGAGGCAAGGCCGGTACTGGGGCCTCTGAGGCTGGGATCGGAGCCTGCCGAGGGGTTAGGCCGCTGCTGGGGCCAGTGAGGCCGGCATCGGAGCCTGCCATGAGGCAAGGCCGGTACTGGGGCCTCCGAGGCCAGGATAAGAGCCTGCTGAGGGGTTAGGCCGGTGCTGGGGCCAGCAAGGCTGCCATCGGAGCCTGCCTTGAGGCAAGGCCGGTACTGGGGCCTCGAGGCCAGGATAAGAGCCTGCCGAGGGGTTATGCCAGTGCTGGGGCCAGTGAGGCCGGCATCGGAGCCTACCGTGAGGCAAGGCCGGTACTGGGGCCTCCGAGGCCAGGATAAGAGCTTGCCGAGAGGTTAGGCCGGTGCTGGGGCCAACGAGGCCGGCAGCGGAGCCTGCTGTGAGGCATGACCAGTGCTGGGGCCTCCGAGGCCGGGATCGGAGCATGCCGAGGGGTTAGGCCGGTGCTGGGGCCAGCGAGGCCGGCATCGGAACCTGCCGTGAGGCAAGGCCGGTACTGGGGCCTCCGAGGCCAGGATAAGAGCCTGCCGAGGGGTTAGGCCGGTGCTGGGGCCAGCGAGGCCGGCATTGGAGCCTGCTGTGAGGCAAGGCCGGTACTGGGGCCTCTGAGGCCAGGATAAGAGCCTGTCAAGGGGTTAGGCCGGTGCTGGGGCCAGTGAGGCCGGCATCGGAGCCTGCCGTGAGGCATTACCAGTGTTGGGGCCTCCGAGGCCAGGATTGGAATCCTGCCAAGGGGTTAGACCGGTGCAGGGTCCAATGGCCAGCATCGGAGCCTGGCGTGAGGCAAGTTCACTCCTGCGGCCTCCAAGGTCGGGACCAAAGCCAGCTTAGGGGTTTGACCGGTTCAGGGGCCAGCGAGACCAGAACTGGGTCCTCCCATGAGGCAAGGCCGCTGCGTGAGCCAGCGAGGTCTGGATCAGTCCACTGAGTAGCCAGGCCACTACTGGGACCATCAAGAGTGGGATTGGTACTTGCAACGCAGCATGCACAGAGAAATATCGCAGAAAATATAAATCAGACGCTTCTCTTAATCAGCAATAACTAGGAGGAAAAGGGCAACAGGAAGAGGTTGAGCTATAGAAAGGGCCCTATAGTGAAGCAACTAATGTGACCAATCAGAGGGTATGTAATACTGGAGGACGGAGCCTCTTTAAAATGCAGGAGGTACATAAACAAATGTATCAAAGTAAATCACCAAAGAAGTGTGGGATGGAGGGAGGGGGAGGGAATGGGACGGGGGCTGGAGGAGGGCTAATTGGATGATGTGTGCTTGTATATCCTCTCAAGTCTTGTACTCCAATGTGATTGATATATGACTACAATGCACCAATTTAAAAAATAAATTAATTAAAAAAATAAAAAAATAATAAAAAAAAAGAAAAAAAAAAAAGAACTTAGAGTAAAAAGAAGTCTCAGTTATTGTGAAAAAAATCTTCCAGCATGGATAATATAGGTGCTACATGACAAAGTTATAATAACATTCATATTAGTAACCAGTCGTCTACTTTTAAATCCAGTGAATTTAATTTGTATGGGAATCTGGAGGCAAGGTTTGGTTACATTGGAACAACATTCAAGTTCTTTAGCAGCCCCCTGATACCAGGAGCTAGGAACAGATGTCAATTTGAGAATAAAAATTTTTAGCCTCAGGGACAAGACTGCATGTGTCACTAAAAGTTGTCTGCATTTGTAATCACCAGGGGCCCATGATAAACTAGACCCCATCTAAGAGTTGATAGCATAAAAGAATTAAATTTCCTGTAGTAACATCTGTCATTCAACTAAGGTATACAACTACTGCAACCAAGCATCTAGTCTCATGGCCCAAGCTGGTGCTGGTATCTACTTGGTAATAAAAGAAAACAGGGAGCAAGGAAGTGAATGTTAATTATAAAGCTTGCCAATGTTGTTTACATCCATTGTGTGCAATACACCAGTCCATTTGAGATCTACTCTTAAAATCAGAAGATTGTTGCTTCATTGCTATGTTTGATAGAGAGTTTACATAAAGTGAACATAGGCACTGTGTGTGACTGAGTTCAGTCATAGATGTTTATCAGAAAAAAGGCTCAACAATGCTTTTCTGACTTTGGAGTACTTCTGAGGAAGACTATATCATTTAGACAGGTGTCTGTGGGTGAAGAAATAACTTTGCAGAGATGGAGTTCCAGGTAATAACCTACTTAAGATGAAGAGCATGCATGTATTAACCTAAAACCAAGGCATTGAAAATCCAAATATGTTTCTATTCATTATGTCTTCATTTTGCAAATTCAGGAAAGCTGTCACCTTATAAATACATAAACACACACACACACACACACACACACACACACACACACACACACACACACAAAGACCAGGAAGACATAACATAAAACTTAGCATGCAGTGATGTTAGAAGGAAAGATTCAGGCTACAGAGGGATACGAGAGCAAATAGTCAAGGAAACTACTTTTGGATAAGTGAGGCCTCTGGGACTCCAGAAGCTCCTTGACTCTTGGGCTTTTCTGTTATCCATGTTATGCCCTGTCATGAAAGAGAAAGAAGGAATTGAAAGCTATAAATCATCTTCGTACCTATGGTTAAGGCATTGTTTATATGGCTAATATTTAGACTAACCTTTGCTGGATTGTGAAGTTTGTCTGTCTGGAGATCCTCAAATCTCAAACCAAAAAGTATGTTACAGAGAACCAATTGACTCGGAGGAAGATATTATATCATCTCCCCTGCTGTATGCAATTTTGCTTGGTAAGCCCTCAGGCCATAGAAGCCATGGGTTTAAAGATCCCAAGAGGAATTGCAGAAGTTTTTGTCTAAGTTTTTGTGGCAGGCTTTTCCTAAGGGTACTTACCAAACTCCTGCCCTGTTTATGGAAAAATGCAGAAAACTATAGTAGTTATAGTAGTTATCAACATGTACTCTGGACCCAAGTTCCTGGGCTCAAATCCTTTCCTTGTCTCAGTTTCCTCATCTATAAAATGAAGTTAATGATAGTAACAATTTTTAAAATTTTGCTGTGATTACTCATCACAGGCCAAGTTCTGTCCTAGTTCATCCCTAGTGTCAATGCCTTGCTTCTCTGTTTCAGAGCTTTCTGTCTACTTAACACAATTAAATATCTTGAAAGACATATTATGCAGTTTTGAGACATAGTTCACAATGATTAAGAGAACAGTGTTAAAGCAAGACAGACCTGGACTAGAATTCTAACTCTGCCAATTGTTAACTCTATGATCTTAATTATCTCTAAGCCTTAATTTTCTTTCTTTTTTTGTTTATTGGTGCATTATAATCATACCTCTTGTTGAAGTTTAGAGTGATAGAGGCATACATGCACACAATACTTACTGAGCCCTCCCCTAGTTCCCACCTCATTCCCTCCTCCATCCCTCCTTCCTGTGTTCAGCACAGTGATTGGCTTTGATGAGTTTGTGTATGTAACATCACATCCATTGAGGTGTTTCCCTTTTCAAGTCTTTCTCCCTCCTATTTTCTTCGTTCAAGTTCCCTCCTTCACTACATTAAGGTTTCTCCTTCTTTGTCTGGAGTTCATACTACATCCCAATTTCTCTGTAGCTTCTGCATATGAGAGACAACATCCAACCTTTCACTTTTTGTACTGACTAATCTCACTTGGCATAATGTTCTCCATTTCCACCCATTTCCCTGCAGATGACATAATTTTGTTCTTCTTTATGGCTGAGTAGAATTCCATTATATATACCATAGTCTTGTAATCCATTCATCTCTTAATGGATGTCTTGGCTGGTTTCATAGTTTGGCAATTGTGGATTGTGCAGTTATAAACAAAACTATGCATACATTATTATGGTAGTTTGGTTTCAGTTCTTTTGGGTAGATGAACAGGAGTAGCGTAGCTGGATTATATAGTAAATTCATTCAGTTTTGTTTGTAAACTAAGGATATAATTTGCCTTTTAGGATTGGGAGAAGGTTAAAAATGATTTATTTATATAAAGAAAGTGCTTAGCAAGGTGAAACTCAGTGAGTAAGCTCTCATCAAAAGAACTATGGAACTACTATTTTTATTATATACCAGAATCATCATGTTAGAAATAAATCTAGATATTTAACGGAAAAAACATTCTATGAGAAATATATCTTTCTATCTATCCCTTTAGTCCCTCCACTCCCAGCCCAAGATTCTCCATTAGTAAAGTAGCAGTTAGAACAATTTATGCTTCTGCTTAAGGGAAGAAATGTGACAGTAGCAAAGAAATACAGCAATATTTTTCTGGCTTTGACTTTCAAAAACTAATACCCCACCACCACCAGCCCTTGCCACTGAGAAAACAGAAATAACTCTGTATGAGCTGTCGATTGGAGATATACTTAGTGAGAACTAAATTTTCCACACCTGAAGCAGCCTACCTTCTATCACTGGGTTGAGGAAATAACAGAAACGCAAAGGTTGGCAAATTCCAATAAAACTTAGAGCCCAATGCTCTGCTCCCTGGGTCAAGCCCTGAAGAATCATTAAAATCCCTAGATTTTCACCATTGGAGAACATTAGAAATTTGTTTTCCATTGTGCAGGGTAGGCTCAAGGATAAACACTTGATATTACTTGCTATCTAGGATAGCAAAGCTAAGGTCCTTCTCTAAAGAGTTTACCAAATGTAGTAAGGACTAGAACACTAAAGTGGCAACGAAAGCTCTGAAAGGTTCATATACTACAAGCAAGAAGTGTTCCAGCTACAACCTGTACAGACTGAACGCAAGAACCACATGGGGGAAACAAACAGTGTCACAGTTTTTGCTATCAAACATGCATATCACCAGACAATAGATACCTCCTTATCCTATCCTCCCCACAATGAAACCATGACACTAAGTATGATACGATTTCAATTATTTGGATGTGTTAGGATTTTTTTGTAGCATAGCGTATGGTCCATCCTAGAGAAAGTTCCATGCACTGATGGAAAGGATGTGTATTTTGCAAGAGGCTCGATGGAATGTTCTCTAAATGTCTGTTAAATTCATTTGAGCTATAGTATAGTTGAACTATGATGTTTCTTTGTTTATTTTTTGTCTGGTTGATGTATCCATTGCTGAGTGTGGGTATTTATATAAATTTATCATCATTAATATCTTCTTGATGAATTTATCCCTTGATCATTTATAGCAAGTGCCCTTTTTGTCTTACTAGTTTTGTCTTAAAGTTTATTCAATCAACATTGGCGTAGTTACTATTGCTTGTTTTCAATTTCATTTGCTTGGAGTATCATTTTCTGTCCTTTCATATTCAGTCCATGTGTGCCCTTACTGGTGAGATAAGTTTCTTGTGGGCAGCATATTGCTGGGGTTTTTCTTTTAATCTACTCAGATAGTATACATCTTTAATTGGATAATTAAGACCATTACATTCAAAGTTGTTAATGAAAGACATGAACTTGTGCCTGCTATTTGATTGATATTCTTCTAGTCTTGAATATTCTTTTTTCTTCTTCTCTTCATCTTTGTGGCTTGATGGCGTACTGCACTAATAAGTGTTCCATTCTTTCCAACTTCTCATTTATATTTCTACTCTTTTAGCAGGATTTGTACTTTCACATCTACTTCTGGGTGTTGAAATCCTATAAACATCTTTTATGGAGCTGGTCTAGTGGTCATAAATTTACTCATTTCTTGCTTATGCTGGAAGATTTTATTTCTTCTTTAATTCTGAAGGATAGCTTTGCTGGATATAGTAATCTCGTTTGGCAGGTTTTTTTTTTTTTTTTTTTTTTTCTTTCTGCACTTGAAATACATCATCCCATGCTAGTTTGGCCTTTAGGGTTTCTGCTGAAAAGTTTACTGTTGATCGCATAGAGTTGCACTTGAATGTGATTCAGAAATTTTGTCTCATAGATTTTAAAGGGTTTTAATTTTGGTCTTATACTTTTGACAGTTTGTGTATAATATGTCATGGTGAACATATTTTCTATTCATGTCTATTTGGGGTTTTATAGACTTCCTATACCTGGATGCCCATGTTTTTTCCAAGATCAGTAAAGTTTTCTGCTGTTGTTTTATTTATTATATTTTCTATGGTCTTAACAGTTATTTTTTCCTCTTTGGGTATACCAGTAATGCAGATATTTGATCTTTTAAAGATGTCCAAATGATCTTGAATGCTTTCTTCAATTGTATCTTTTTTTAAAAATAATTCTACATAAATGTGATATTTTCAAATATTTTTCTTCAGGCTCTAATGTGTATTCTACTTGATCTATGTTTTTTTCAGTCGTTGGAATGACTATTTTATCTGCTTCTTTATTTTTTCATTTCCAAGATTTCTGATTGGCTGTTTCCAAAATTTCTTTGATAAATTTCTCATTCATATACTGCACTGTCTCCCCAATTCCATTCAGTTGTCTATGTGTATTATGCTGTGAGATTGCTAACTGAAACAATATACCACTGAAAATAAACTACAGCTACATTTGACAACATCAACTACATAGATGAATTTCAAAAATATTATAGTAAGCAAAATTATCTAGATACAAGAGTATTTACTATAAATTCCTTTAATCTAATAGTCAAAACCAATAAAGTTAATCTTTTATTGTAACAATTTTTACACAGGTGTTTCTTTAGAAAAATATCATAGAGACGGCATTAGGGAAGCTTCTGATGTATTGATAATATGCAATTTCTTGATCTGGGGGATGAATGCATGAAGATGTCACTTTCTAAAAATGTCTTCCACTGTTCATTTAAATTTTATCAATTTTTCTGTAGATATAATTTAATTATTTTTAAAAAGAACAGAGAAAAATGGAAATGTTAAAACATTTTTGTTGCAGTAGATAAAGTCATACGGGTGTGAATTTCAGTGCCAATTTTACACAATGACCAAAAATTTGATGGAAGCTTGAAACAATATATATGTTAACTGATCAAATTTTGTAAGTCAGCAGCATATATTTCCTTGCTGTTCCAGAAACGAGCAAGATATATGTATCTTGGTGGATAAAATAAATGTAAAATGCCTTAAGTAGCTTATTACAATCCTCATGAAGAGCCAAAGTACACGGACCCAAAAAAAAAAAGACAAGTTCTTATAAGTTTATATGAAGGAAAAATAAAGTAGAAGAAACTTTATTGTTCAGCCCCTATGAAAATAATCAATACTGAAGAAATAATGGCAGAATTCTTAGGATATTGAGTTAGGTTTAGATGAAAAATACAGGACTATAATCTTTAATTTGAACAATGGCATTTATAACTGGTCACAGGAATCCCTTGGGGAAAATTAGTTTGTCTAATTATCTATAATAGGAGGTTTCTGATTGGGGGAATTTTCAATGTGCTTTTATTGGTACATTATAGTCTCGCATCATAATGTAAATCATGTTGAAATGACATACACACAGCACATGTTGCTCCCCCAACTCCTCATTTCTTCCCATCCCAATACAGAGCACTGAGATTGCCCTTGATATACTCACATTCATACATATAGTCAATGGTAGTACGTCCATTAATGAACTTCAGTCTTTTGTGAATTTTTAATAGCAGAAAATAAGAAAAAATATTGAGCGACATTAAAAAATCATAATAAGATTCACAATTTATTTCCCTTTAAATAAGTGAGAAAGGTTTGCATTCAGTGGCATAAGTATTGCCTGAAAAACTGTACCCTGCCATCCTGGCCACTTTGCAGTATCCCTCTGTCCTCCTTGGGCACCACAAAAATTACACTGAGATTTTACTTGAGAGCAATAAAGACCAGAAAGAAAAACTTATAAAGGACCAGTTGGGGCAGATTGTAAGATTAGGAGTTTTATTTATTTATTCATTCATTCATTCATTTACTTATATATTTATTTATTTATTTTCAAACTGCCCTGACTAAAAGAGTGAATTTCCCATGAGCCTTTCAGCACCACATGGACCCACATCTCCCAAGGACTCTTTTCTTCTTTAAAAGCACAATTGCTGTTCAGTTTCTCTCAGGTACAGATTCATTAGCTCTTCTCTGGCTCTCCTTGTTTGCCGACTACTTGTGGAAAAAGCCATTTACCCTGGTGAATGTCAAGGTTAGTGCAAACTGTCCTTGTCATCAGTCTCTCTGGCAGAAGGTCAGGGATAAGCTTTCCTCAAATGGGCAGCGTCAAACAAAGCAGAGACGGACTTAACTCACCACAAGGAGGAAAGGAGGCTTGAGCAGGAGTTGATAAACATTCCCCTGGGCTTTGAAGACAAAAGATTAACCCCTCCCTCACCATTTCAAAAGCTGTTCACTGGAAGATACTTTATGTGGTTTGGACATCTTAGAATATAAGAGATATTTATAACATAGTAAGTAGCTCTTTATGTCTGTCCATAGCTGTATCTATCGATCTGCATTTCTATCATCTGTCATCTATCTCAGTTGAGTGTGACACCTTTCTAAACATCCAATTTGGAAGTGTACCCATTATCCTAGCCTTGCTCAACTGAGCTCTTCTTTTTCAATTAGTTTTTTTTTTCCCTGTTAATTTCTCCTCAGCCTGTAAAGGACACATTGTAGACAAGTTGGAAACCACATATGAGGAGCTGCCACATTCTAAAATAGTCAGATTTAACTTATTTCTATAGAATAATACAATTTTGAAGTTGAAAGTAACTGAGTCCATCCTTTCATCCAACACATAAGTCCCCTGCTATGACTTTGGAACTGTCACATCACCCAGTTTGATCACTCCTAGGGATAGAGACAGCACTGCCTCCCAAGAAGCCCTTCCCAATTTAGGGACGCTCTTATTGTTAGAAAGATCTGCCTTATGATTAGATAAAATCATCTTTGTGGAAGTTTAACTTGTTGGTTCAAGTTGTGTGGTCAAGTATGACAAAGAGGGTCAACCCTTCCTCAGGGCAATGCCTCTTCAATGTTTGGAAGAGTGATCACACTCCAACATGTAGGATTCTTTTCTTCACTATCCATGTATAAGAAATGATTGTCAAGCAAAGCAATTTTCTCTTTGTGCTCTGCTGAATCAATGACCAGTATTGTTTCCAATGTGTCCTTAAAATATGGGATCTGGAAATGTGAGGTATATTTCAGATGCTGATATACTGTGAACTCTGTAAGTATATATAATTCTGTATTTCTTTTATTCTTCCAATGTACCACTTCACAATTGATTTGCTGGAGAGTCAAGTAATACCTCAAAGACTTTACATAAGCTATAGCCAGGCGAATTCACACTGTATGCATATATTCCAATCACAAGTCATATACCTGGTATATATTCTTAAATTATTGTATCAATATTTTAATTGCTTAATAACCATTATCATATACCATCTATCTGTTATATTAACATAAAATCCCATATTATTCTTCCAGAAAATTCCTGGGAACCCACTATACTATATTTTCTTTAATACATCATTTGCCCTACTCCTCCCTAATAGATTTTCCTCAGGATTTTGCTGGGAGATTTTGTTGATCTCAGAAGTATTTCTAGAGCTTTTGAGCAAATCACTAAAATATATTCTGGCAAAGTAATTCCTGATTTTTCGGTCCAGAAATTCAGAATCATTAGAATAAATTCTGATTTCTACTTATTGCTATATTTGTCCTGCATGAATTAGCAATGAGCAATATGAAGGGGCTTCTTATATGTTTTGCATTATCTCCTATATATAAAATCCTGGTTCTGTTTTCTTGTGTCTTTTCCATGTCTTTTTCAATGGCTTATATCCTGTAGATCATCTTCCACCATCTCTAGCATTCCTCCATACTATGTAATTATCTGAGGCATAAAAAATAACTTCCTCCTTTATCTCGTCCCCTTTTTTTCCCCCTTCTCTTCTGACAAGAAGACAAACTACTATTTATAACACATGCAACACTTGAGTACTCGAAGGGGAAAAATAACCTACAACAAAGTAGAACTTAGAACAATTTCTGCAGTGTCCACACGTTCTGGATATCCAGATGAACTTCAGTTTCCTTTTTGACAGTTTTGTTTTCCTAAGTTTTGCTTTTCCAAGTCAAAAATATCAAGTGGAAAATCCCAGAAATAAAAAATGTATAATTTCTAAGTTACTTGTGTTATGGTAGATTGTTATAATTGTTGTTTTATTAGTAGTAATTGTTGACCTCTTTCCTTTTACTGTGCTCAACATATAAATGTAGCTTCATCATAGGTATGTGTGTGTAGGAAAATGCATAGTATCCACAGAGTGCAATGTTGTGCCTGGCTTCAGTCATACAGGGGTCTTGAACATACCTCTTATGGATAAAGGTAGACTACCATACTGTCCTGTGTGGCTTCTTCTAGAAACAGACTTGGAAGTTGTGATGGCAGTTCCTTATTCTGTGTCATCTCTTCTGAAGAACTTGTGTGTTTTTTTTTTTTTTAATTGGAGCATTGTAGTCATACATCTTAATGGAGTACAAGATGGTGGAGGTATACATGTACACATCACTCAATGAGCCCTTACCCAATTCCTGTCCCGTTCCCTTACCTTCCCTCCTTCTCAAGTTTGGCTTAATGACTGACTTAAATATGTTTGTTAGTGTACATCATAAACATTAGAGAATTTCCCTTTTCTCCCCTCCTGTCCCCTCAGTTAGGTCACCTTATTGGTTCATCTCTAGTATCTCCTTCTTCATCTACAACTTTACTCTCTGGCCATAACTGTCATCTTCTAATCCCCCAAGGTTTTAGCAATTAATATTAATAAACACTATTAGATACCAGCCGAACTTCTGTAACAAACATCCCATAATACCAAAATATTTCAACTTTTCTCTTTAATTTTTATATCTTTTAGAAAGATGCCTGGTTTTCAATCTAGAAAATGCTTCCATAGCCCCAGACACTAATTCAATTAACAACTTAGAACTAGGAACTTGCAATGACTTTCTAAATCATTACCCTGTCTCTACACTCAAACTCCCAAACTATTCTGTATTCAAGCACAAAATTTACTTTTGTATTTATTCTCTGATCAAAAATCTCTGAGTTTTTCAAGGTGTCTTAATTAAAGACTCACCTCTAGAGCTCAGCTCTTGTAGTTACAGAACAGTTCTAGTCATACAGGGAGTTAGTGTTATGTTTTAACAAATATGGGTGACATTATAATAAACTGGGTGTAATGGCACGCACCTGTAATTCCAGTACTTAGGAGGTTGAAACAGGAAGATCACAAATTTGAGGACAGCCTCAGCAACCAAGTGAGACCATGTTTTAAAATAAAAAATAAAGTGAGGTTGGAGTGTAGCTCAAAGGTAGAACACTCCTGGGTTCAATCCTCGAGTACTTTACACAGTATTATTAATAGTAATAATATTATTATTGTTAAAAGCATCATTGAGATCCCTTATGATTAGTTTTCTGTTTCTTAAAAGGAATCTTCCCACTACTTATTTAACAAGAATGATACATTTAGAACTATACAGAACATAGTATGCCTTTCATAAAAACATAATACTAGAAAATGGATGCAAACATTTAAAGTATCCAGGAGATACCAAGGATGAGAACAGTTCCAAGCTCAGTGTGTTGTTCTTTTTTTCTAGCACATCTTCGTGGCAGCAAGGTTTCCTGGATTTTTGGGTGCCTGGGCTGAGTGCTGTGGCTGTTCCTCCCCTTCCTCCTCCCACTATCGATGGCTCAGTTGGCTCAGGTCATGAGGAGAGAGACTCGCTCAGAGACTGCACCTGCGTAGAAGAGGAAAATCAATTTTCATCATCCAAAAATACAGAACTGCTGGCACACAAACTAGTTGCTCAGGCTCCCTAGGGTCCAGAAGGGGAGTCCCACTAAGAAAGACACAGGCTTGGAAGAGAAGTCAATACTTTCTCCAGGTACCCAGGATAATAAGGGAGGTACTGACTGCAGAGGTGGAGAATGAAATGTGGCTGTGTGCATCCCCAACTCTGGTAAATACCAGATCAAGAATAGAGACATTTTCACATCACAACATTAGGTGAGGGTCTTTCTAACAGTCTTTGATATTCTAACAATTCTAAAATTTCAAATTCAGTTGTGAGGAATAACCTACTTGTGGTTCAGTTTTTTACTATGTTTGTGATTCATCTTTGCCACTTTTCAGTCCTACAATGATTATTGCTTTTTCCTATTAGATGCTTTACTTTTAACTGATAATTCAGACTAGAATTTCATAATTTGTTTCAGAAATGGTTTGTAGGGAAGCACAAATGTGTAAAGTTTTCATTCTTAGAAAGGAATCTCATGGAGGGGCTGATAAACCACACACCTATATGACTTGACAAATGAGTCCATGTTATAGTCATGTTTCCACCAATATTTGAAATTTATGTATTTTAGTTACATAGCCAAACAGAAATTTGTTTTGTAAGTTGAAATAAAATGTAGCAAAATAGACTAAAACCAAAAATCTTGCTTTCGGTGTCTCTTATTCTCACTCATCTCCAGAAAACTGATCACTCTCCCTGTTATCATTTAAGTGTATCTTCCTAACTTTGATTTATTCATTTATTAAAAAATGCGTTCACATTTGTGTTTAATATATAAAAAGCTACTATTAGATAAATAAAATACTTTCTGCAATCATAATCTTCTACTTTTTAAAAGGTTTTTATTTGAATATTTTCAAATTTACCTAATGTTTTGCATTCCTGAATATTTTTCTATAATATAGATGAACTTAATGTATATAAATATTTGATTATAGAGACTTTTTAGAATTTCTTACACTTTATTTTTCTCAGTTATATAAAAAAATGCCACAATGCACATCTTTTTTTTGTTGTTGTTGTTGTACTGGAAATTGAGCCCAGAGGCATTTTACTGATTTTATTTCTTATTTGGAAACAGGGTCTCTCTAGGTTGGTCTCTACTTGCTGAGGCTGTCCTTGAACCTGCAATCCTCCTGTCTCAGCCACCCAAATAGTAGAATTATAGGCATGTGCCATTAGCCTGGCTCACACAATGCACATCTTTTAATCATCTTTTTATTCACTTTGTAAATATTAAATCAAGAATAAACCCTAACAAGCAGAATTTCTAGATCAAAATCTATGAAAATTTTTAATTTTGACAGAAACTGATAAATTGCCCCTTTAAGGAAATGTTGCAAGTTTGTATGGCCACCAGCATTGTGTTATAATTCTAATTTCTCTAAGCATTTTCAAATAATAAGTAATCATTTTCTATTTTTTTGTTGGTGCATTGTACTAATACATCTTAATTGGGTACAAGATGGCAGAGTCATACATGCACACATCGCTCATTTAGCCCTTCACAAATTCGCATCCCATTTCCTCCTCCCTCCCTCCTTCTCATGTTTGGCTTAGTGATTGACTTTGATATATTTGTGAATATACTTATAAATTAGGAAATTTTCCTCTCCCTCCCTCCAATATCCCCCAGTTAGGTTGCCTTATTTGTTTATCTATGGTTCTTCCTTTTTCCCTTTTTTATCTAGAGTTCCTCCTATGACCCATTTTTCCCGCTGGCTTCCACATATTAGAGAGAGCATCTGATTTTTTACTTTTTGTCACTGACTAATATCACTTAGCATAATGTTCTCCAATTCTATCCATTTCCCCACAAATGACATAATTTTGTTCTTGATGGCTGAGTAAAATTCCATTGTGTACCTATCCCATATTTTGTAATCCATTCATCTGCTGATGGATGTCTTGGCTGGGTACATTTTTATTTATAGCATTTAAAAGCTATTAATGCAGCTTTTTAAAATTTATATTTTCCTAAGTTTAATGTCTCTTTAGATTTATATGTTATTTCTATTTTTTCATGTGTTGAACTCCTTATTAATTTTTAGACAATTTTGTATTGAGATATATGTTTTATTGGTTGAGATATTGGGCATATATATTATATTTATTATGTGTATGCTATATACATATAATTTGCAACCTATATATATTTATCAAAAAACAAATATATCTGAATAATGTTTATTTCAGTTGTTTTTTCAGCCTGACATTTGCCCTTTATCTTCATTTTGCCTATGAAATCTTTATCATATAACAGATTAAATTTTTATGTAAGTCTTTTTCCTGTATAAATTCTAAATTTTATCTTTTCTCACTCTAAAAAGCTTTCTCAACTCTAAGGGGAACAAAAAGTAGCTAAAATCATTTCCTTCAAAATATTTACTGCCTTTCTTTAAAAAAAACTTTGGGCTTTTATTATTTGTTCAAATGTTTCTTAAGAATAAGTTAATGAATTTTGGTTTATATGAAAAACATTTATACTTTATTGAAATAATCACACAATTTTTTAAAACTCTATTGATTATAGCCAGCGTGGTGGCACAGGCTTCAAATCCCAGCATTTGGGAGGCTAAAACAGGAGGATCACAATTCGAGACAGCCTCAGCTACTTAGAGAGGCCCTTTGCAACTCAGTGAGATCCTTTTTCAAAATAAAGAATGTAAAATAGGGCTGGGGTTTGCTCTGAGGTTGAATGCCCCTGGGTTCAATCCCCTGAACAACAAAAAAAAAAATCTATTGTTATTTAATCATATTAACAGATCTTTTCATTTTGAACCATTCTTACATTTTTTGAAACATCTCTTACTTGGTCAGGATTTAATATTATTTTATAGAATATCCTTTATTTATAAAATTCTCTTTTATATATTAATTTAATTTATATTTGTTGTACTTGCCTACATATTTTCTTTCATGCTTAATAATATTGTCTTTTAGGTTTGCTATTGTTCTCTTACCTGATTTTTAGATTGTTTTCATTCTGTTTGAGAATCAAAAATACTACAGATTGAGATTTCATCTAACTCCAGTTAAAGTGACAGTCATTAAAAACACAAACAGCAAATGCTGGCGAAGGTGTAGAGAAGTGGGAATTCTAATACATTGTTGGTTGGATTGCAAATTAGTACAAGCACTTTGAAAAACAGTATGGAGGATCCTCAGAAGAATGGGAACAAACTTACCATATGATCCAGCAATACCACTTCTGGGTATCTACCCAAAAGAATGAAAACCATACTACCAGACTAATGCATGTGTATCTGTGTTCATAGGTACACAATTTACCATAGCAAAACGTTTTCTCACTTATTTTCCTAGATTCTGGAATAATTTTAAAATGTATTTTTTAACTTTGGGAAAGATAATTAATGCTAAACTTTTTTACTAATGTAGATATTAGAAAAACTAGACTGGAGAAAGTATACTGATAAATCACAGCAATGTCTCTTCTTTTCTTTACTTTTTTTTGTGTGTGTGGAACTGGAAATGGAACCAGGGCCATTCTATCTCTGAGCTACACCCCCAGCCCTATTTTCTATTCTTTATTTGGAAATAGGGTCTCACTAAGGACCTCACTAAGCAGCTGAGGCTGTCTTGAATTGTGATCCTCCTGTTTTAGCCTCCCAAACTCTGGGATTAAAAGCATGAGGCGTCACGCCAAATTAATTGCAGTAATTTCAATATGCATTTTTCTTTTGAGCATCTTTTCATGAGTTTACTGGTCATTTTTTTTTTCTTTTTGAAGTACTCCTTCAAGTTCTCCAACCCATTTGGATGTAAGAAGTTTTGAGTTTTCCCAAGGCTTTAAAATCTATAACCCATATTAAATTAATTTTGTTATTGGAATGAAGTAGGGGTCAACATATTTCTTTTCCCATATGGATACAGAACTATCCTAGCAAGGTTTGGTAAGAAGATTACTCAGTCCTATCTCCCTACAGGAATCTCTGCCATAAATAAATCTCCAAACAAACAAGGGTCTGTTTCTGAATTTGCTCTATTTCGTTAATATATTTTTAAACACCATAATGCTTTAATTACTGTACTCTTATTATAATTCTGATATCCAATAGAACAAGACCTTGAGACTTGCTTTTGCTATTCTTGCTCTTTTCTTTCTTTCTCTCTCTATTTTACAATCAGTTTGCCAGTTTCCATAATGCAATCTATTGGAGAATTTGTTTGGGATTGTATTGAATCTAAATATGCAAAACTAAACAAAAAGAAATTTCGATTTCTACAATTTTGAGTTTTCTATTCAATGGAAATAGTATTTCCTACATTTACTTAAAGCTTTTTTTCTCTCAATATTGTTTTATATTTTTTCTGTTTAGACATCATATACATCTTTCTGCTCAAAATAATTTGTTATTTTATGCTACTCAAATAATTTACCCTGAATATTTTTTCCTCTTCTAAATTTTGGAAGCTAGTAAATAGAAACATAATTAATAATCTCCATTAGCCTTTTACCTATAAGTGCTATACTCAAAATATTTAATTTTCTAAAATTTTCTTAAATTTTTATAATTATATCTTTCTTAATGAAAATTTAATATCATTAGCTTAATTCTTATATATTTTGTTTCTTTTTACATCTTATTGCTCTGAAAATGATCTCCTATTACATGTTGAATAGTACTGATAGTAGAAAGCATCTTGAATCATTTTTGTTCTTGAATATCTTTCAACATTTCATTATTAAGTATGATAATTGCTTTGCATTTATTTATTTATACTTATGTTTTATCAAATAAAAAGGTTATACTTATTTCTACTTTGCTAAGATGCTTTGTTTGTGTTTTTACTTGCTTTAATAACAAATATCAAATATTTCTAAAATTCCTCTTTTGTATTTATTGAAAATGTGTTTTTAATTCCTTTACTCTGTTAACATGGTGAATTATATTAATCAATTATAACGTTAAATATGCTTTGCACTTTGGGAATAAAGCCAAATTGGTGATGAAGTATGACCATTTTTACTTATTGCTTCATTCAGTTTGTTTATATTTTTCTTCAGTTTTTTCTCATTTTGTTCAAAAGCCTTGCGTTTATATCTAAAAGGGAAATTGACCCAGAATTGTTCTTTGTGTAATTTCTTGTCAGTTTCAATGTAGAGGTTATGCAAGCCACATAAGTTGTATTTGGTAATGTTCCCTGAGTTTATTTTTGTTTTCTGTTTTATTGAGCAGGATGTATAAGATTGCCATGATTTCTCCTTAAAATAACTGTTAACATTCACTCATGAAGCCATTTGGCAATGGAGTACATATTTTCTTTCCATAGGAGACTTCTAATAAGAAATTCATTTTTGTTTAACAGTAATTTATGTGTAAATTTCTTATTTCTTTTCATTCCCTTTTTGTAGAAATTTCTCTAGGAATTTCCTTATTTCATATATCCAAATGTCTGCCATTAACTTGCACAAAACGTAAAAATATAATTTGTAAGATCTGTAGCAATGTTTGTTTTCATATTTTGAATGTCTATGTTCTCTCTCTCTTTCATCAATTTTATCAGCAAAACTGAAATTTGTGAATTTCAGCAAACATTTTGAATAATTAACATTAGGCTTTTAGGGTTTGTTGCATATTTGTTTGCTACTTCTTTAATTTCTGCTTTATTTATAATTTCTTCTACTTCCTCTGGGTTCTACAGTTATTTTCCCCCTAATTTCTTTTAGATGGATGCTCAGATTATTTTTCATCTTTATCTTATATATGCATCTAAATCTATAATTATCTCTAAATTTCTTTAGCTGCAATCTGCAAGTTGTAGTATTTTCATTATCACTCATTTCAAAGAAATTTCTAATTTCCTCTATAATTTCTTTTTTGACTCAAAATCTATTTAGTATATACTTCTTAATTTCCAAACATATGGGAATTTTCTAGTTATCGTTTTGTTTTTGTTTTCTAGCTTAATTGGCTCTGTGGTCAGAGAACATACTCAGCATGACTACAATCCTTTGAAATTTGTTTAGACTTTCTATATGAATCAGCAGATGATCTATTTTGGTTGATGTTTCATGTGCATTTCATACAAATTCATATTCCGCAGATGTTGGATGTACTGTTCTATATCAATCACATCTTGTTTGTTAATTGTGATGTTCAAATAGTCTATATTCTTCTTGTTTTATTCTCTACTTTGTTTTATTGGTTTATGACAGAAATGTATTCAAATGTACCACTATGGTCATAGATTCACTTAAAGTTGTATCAGTTATTTTTACTTTATATATTTGACATTATGATTTTTGTGAATATGCAGATTTAAAAGAATTTTCCCTTTCTGGTGAACTGAACCTTTTTCCACTGTGAAGAGTCAATCTTTATTGATAATTTTTGTCTGTTAAGTCTTTGATAATAAAAGTTATACAACCTGACTTTTGGTTACTATTTGCATAGTATGCATTTTTTATTCCCTTATTTTCTGCCTTTCTTGTTCTTATATTAAAGGTCTGTTTTAATTTTTATTTATATTATCTGTTGTTTTTACTTAGTTTGATAATTTTGTCCTGTTTTGGACTACCTATTATACTTATATTTAATATATAATGCAGTTTATTTACAAACAAAATATTATTTTTATAAATCTATTTCACTTTTTGCTTTGTTCTTTTGGTCTAGTTTTGGATTAATTGAAGTATTGTGGGATATTTTGTTTTTTGTCTTTATAATTTCATTGCTTTCCTTTATTACCTTGGCTATAATTTTTACTTAATTTATTTTCACTACAAATTAGAACACGAATTCTTGATTCAAAAAAACAACTGACAAAGGGTTCTGCTTTCACCTTTCCCCCAGCATTTCAAAGGCCTCAAAACGTGTAAAACTATTTACTACTCTTATAACTTGTAAGTTACTATTGTTATATGTTTTAAATTTTTATTGGTGCATTTTAGTCATACATATTAATTGGATAAAAGATGTTGGAGACATACATGCACACATCACGCAATTAGCCCTCACCCAATTCCTACCCCATTCCCTCCCCGTCCCACCTTCTCATGTTTGGCTTAGTGATTGACTTTGATATGTTTGTTAATGTAAATCATATGCTTTAGAAAGTTTCCTTCTTCCCCCCTCCCATCCCCTCAGGTCCCCTTATTTGATCTATAGAATCTCCTTCTTCATCTAGAGTTCCTCCTGTTACCCATTTCTTTCTAGCTTTCGCATATTAGGGAAATCAGAAAGCATTCTATTTCTTATTTTTTGTGACTGACTAATCTCACTTAGCATAATGTTCTCCAGTTCCATCTATTTCCCTGTAAACAATTTAATTGTGTTTTTCTTTATGACTGAATAAAATTCCATTGTGTACATATCCCACAGTTTTGTAATCCATTCATCTGTTGATGGACATCTTGGTTGGTTCCATAGTTTGGCAATGATGAATTGTGAAGCTATGAACATAGATACACATGTATTAGTTTGGTAGCTTGGTTTCCTTTCTTTTGGGGAGGTACACAGAAGTGGCATTGCTGGATAAAATGGTAGGTTTGTTCTCATTCTTCTGAGGATCCTTTATACTGTTTTCCAAAGTGGTTGCACTAATTTGCAATCCCATCAACAATGTTTTAGAGTTCCTACTTCTCCACATCCTTGCCAGCATTTTTTGTTGTTTGTGTTTTGAAAGATTGCCATTCTAGTTGGAGTTAGGTCAAATCTCAGGCTAGTTTTGATTTGCATCTCTCTGATTGCTAATGATGTTGAGCATTTTTTTAATACATTTATTGGCTATTTGAATTTCTTCCTTCATGAAGTGGCTATTTAATTCACTTGCCCATTTTTTATTGGTGCACTGTATTCATACATCATAATGGGATAAAAAACTTGTGTAGACATACATGCACACATCACCCAGTTAGCCTCTACCCCACGCCATTCCCTCCCCCTCCCTCCTTCCCATGCTTGGCTTAGTGGTTGACATCTAATATTATAGCAATTTATCCAAAATTAACCATGATAATCTCACATAACAGATTCATATTAATTTGTCTGATATAAAACTTCTTTTGATCACTTAGAGATAACATTTCAATATTTCTTTTTGCTTTCTTTCTTACCAGATGATATTTTTTTCTTTTTTTTTTTTTAGGGTGAAACTATCATACATTGTTTTTCAGAAACAAAAATCTATCCTAACATGAAATATGAACTATAAATACCCAAAACAATTTCGAAAAAGAGCAAAGCTAGAAGATGTACATTTTCTGATTTCAAACCTTATAAAGCTACATTAATTGAAACAGTGTAGTACCACTATAAAGGCAGATACATAAACCAGTGGAGTAAAATAAAAAGCCTAGAAATAAATTCTTCCATATATGGTCAAGTTATTTTTGACAAGGTCTCTAAGAACATTTGGTGAAGGAAATAATGATCATTTCACCAAATATTGTTGAAAAATAATATTTACATGAAACAGAGTAAAATTGGACCCTTACCTAACACCATATACAAATATTAACTCAAAATAGGTAAAATACCTAAATGTAAATCTTAAGACTATAAACTTTCAGAAGAAAACCTGGGTCATAACACTTCACAACATTGAAATTGGCAGTGATCTCTTGGATATGATTTCTTCTTTATTTATTTATTTTTTTAATTGGTGCATTGTAGTCATATATCAATCACATTGGAATACTAGACTTGAGTGGATATACAAGCACACATCATCCAATCAGCCCTCATCCAGCCCCCATCCCTTTCCCTCCCCCTCCCTCCATCCCATGCTTCTTTGGTGATTAACTTTGATACATTTGTTTATGTACCTCCTGCATTTTTTTTTTTTGTGGCACTGGGGTTCCTGGAAGCCCTTCTACCTCCAGGCTACACTCCCAGACCTATTTTTACATTTTTATTTGGAAACAGGGTCTCCTAAGCCAGCGCGCGTGGCTGGCTTCGAACCTGCGCGATCCTCCTGTCTCTGCCTCCCAAGCGCGGGGATTACAAGTGTGTGCCACCACGCCCGGCTCGTACCTCCTGCATTTTAAAGAGGCTTCGTCCTTCACTATTCCATACCCTCTGATTGGTCACATTAGTTGTTTCACTATAGAGCCCTTTCTATAGCTCGACCTCTTCCTGTTGCCCCTTTCCTCCTAGTTATTGCTGATTAGGGGAAGCATCTGATTTATATTTTCTGCGATATTTCTCTGTGCATGCCGCATTGCAAGTACCGATCCCACTCTTGACGGCCCCAGTAGTGGCCTGGCTACCCAGTGGACTGATCCAGACCTCGCTGGCCCAAGCAGCAGCCTTGCCTCATGGGAGGCCCCCATTCTGGTCTCGCTGGCCCCGACACTAGCCTAACCCCTCAGCTGGCTCCAATCCCGGCCTCGGAGGCCCCAGCACCGGCCTTGCCTCACGGCAGGCTCCAATGCCGGCCATTGGCCCCAGCACCAGCCTAACCCCTTGGCAGGCTCTGATCCCAGCTTGGAGGCCCCAGCACCAGCCTAACCCCTCGGCAGGCTCCGGTCCCAGCCTCGGAGGCCCCAGTAGTGGCCTTGCCTCCTGTCAGGCTCTGATGCCGGCCATTGGCCCCAGCATCGGCCTAACCCCTCGGCAGGCTCCAATCCCGGCCTTAGAGGCCTCAGTAGCAGCCTTGCCTCATGGAAGGCTCTGATGCTGGCCGCTGGCCCCGGCACCAGCCTAACCCCTTGGCGAGCTCTTATCCTGGCCTCGGAGGCCCCAGCACTGGCCTTGCCTCATGGCAGGCTCCAATGCCAGCTTCGCTGGATCCAGCACCAGCCTAACCCCTCGGTAGTCTCCGATCCCGGCCTTGGAGGCCCCAGCACCGGCCTTGCCTCACAGTAGGTTCCGATGATGGCCTCGCTGGCCCCAGCCCCAGTCTAACCCCTTTGCAGGCTCCTATCCAGTCTCGGAAGCCTCAGCACCGGCCTTGCCTCATGGCAGGCTCCAATGCTGGCCATTGGCCCCGGCACCAGCCTAACCCCTCAGCAGGCTCTTATCCCGGCCTCGGAGGCCCCAGCACTGGCCTTGCCTCACGGCAGGCTCCGATGCTGGCCTTGCTGGCCCCAGCATCGGCCTAACCCCTTGGCAGGCTCCGATCCCAGCCTCGGAGGCCCCAGTAGCGGCCTTGCTTCACAGCAGGCTCTGATGCCGACCATTGGCCCCGGCACTGGCCTAACCCCTTGGCAGGCTCTGACCTCGGCCTTGGAGGCCCCAGTAGTGGCCTTGCCTCACGGCAGGCTCTGATGTTGGCTATTGGCCCCAGCACTGGCCCAGCCCCTCAGCAGGCTCCAATTACTGTCTCTGGGGTTATTATTTCAAAGGTTCCAGGTGTAATATATCAGATCTCTGCCTCCCCTGAGTACTGGCCACTGCCATTACCACTGCTTCTACCATTTCAAATCCTTCCTAGGCTCTTTTTCCACTCTGAATGTTGTCCAGTGTTCCTAAGCATGCGTGACGGTAGCATTCGACATTTGGTGTAATTTCTCTGAAAAAATAAGGTTGGTAGGATCCGGTTTCTGCTTCTCCTGAATACGAGTCTCCACTGCCATCACGGAGACCGCTTTCAACACCGCCTTTCTCCTTAGTCTCCACTAAACTCTCTCCTTACAGGTGATGTCCAAGATTCTTAACAGTATAGAGAAACAGCAGTCCTCCTTCATGTAGAATTTTTCCATAAGTTCCAGTGCATTTAGATAAGTTTTGTCTGTATCTCCAGTGTCCTGGCATCTGAAACGGCTTTCTTAACTCCTCTCAGATATTTTTCTTTTTCTTTTTCTTTTCCTTTTTTTTTTTTTAAATAAGAGAAGACAGTATATGTGGTTTGAGGAGGTAGTGGGATCAGGCACTCAGTATCACTGTGACCCGGTCAGTTTCCCCATGGGTCCAGAGTGCTCCACACTACTCTGCCTGGGGCCCAGGGTCCCGCGATCCGGGCCCCAGCTGGCGTGCCCCGTGCGACCCCCGCCCGGGACCCAGGGCACTGGGCCCGGTTTCTCCAGGGGTCTGGCATGCTATGTGCAGTTCGGCCTGGGGCCCAGAGTCCCGCGACCCGGGCCCTGGCTGGCTTGCCCCGCGCAACCCCCGCGTGGGACCCAGCATCTTACTGGGCCCAGTTTCTCCAGGGGTCTGGCATGCTATGCGCGTTCCGGCCCAGGGCCCAGAGTCCGGCAACCCGGGCCCCGGTTGGTGTGCCCCACACAACCCCCGCCCGGGACCCAGGGTACTGGGCCAGGTTTATCCAGGGGTCTGGCGTGCTATGCGCGTTCCGGCCCAGGGCCCAGAGTCTCCCGACCCAGGCCCCGGCTGGCGTACCCCACATGACCCCTGCCCGGGACCCAGGTTACTGGGCCCGGTTTCTCTTGGATATGATTTCAAAGGCACAGGCAACAACAGAATAAACAAACTTCCTAAAAAATTAAAAAAATTGTGCATCCAAAGATGTAAACAGAGCTAAAAGTTACTGATAGAATGGGATAAAATATTTCCAAATGCTATATCTGAAGGTATATTAATATTCCAAATAGAAATCCTAAAAATTAGCAACAATAAAAGCAAACAATACAATTCAGAAATAGGTAAAAGACTAAAACAAATAATGAATCTTCAAAGATTTTAACCAATAAACACATGAATATATTCTTCTTTGCTTAGTTGTCTGCTGGATGGAAAATCTTGTTTCTCTGGTTCTGGTGTATATTACCTATTTCTTCTTTGTATTTAATCTCTTCGAGTATTTTCTCTAGTGCTGGTTTTGAAAACATAAATTCTTGTGCTGGTCATGGTGGCGCATGCAGGTTTGAAGCCAACCATGCTGGATTAAGAGACCCTTTTACCAAATAAAAATATAAAATAGGTCTGGGAGTGTAGCCCGGAGGTAGAAGGGCTTCCAGGAACCCCAGTACCACCAAAAAATAAAAAAAATTAAAAAATAATTTAAAAAAACTTGCCACTTGCCCATTTTTTGATTGGGTTTTTTTCAGTGCTGAGTTTCTTGAGTTCTCTGTATATTCTAGATATTAGAATATATTGGAGGAGTAGTTGGCAAAATTCTCCCATTCTGTTGGCTCTTGGTTGAGGTTCTGGATGATTTCCTTTGCTGTACAGAAGCTCTTCAGTTTTATGCAGTCCCACATATTGATTTGCCTTTTAGTTTTGTGTGCTTTTGGGTCTTGTTGAGAAAGTTTTTATCTGTGCCTATGTGTTGCAGTGTTGTATCTATGCCCTCTTCAAGGAGCCTCAAGGTCTCTGGTCTAATTTCCAAGTCTTTAATCCATCTTGAATTGACTCTTGTGCAGGGTGAGAAAGTGGGATTTATTTCCATTTTTTCTGCTTATGTTTAACCAGGTTTGCCAACACCATTTGTTGAATAGACTTTCTTTTTTCCAGTGTATGTTTCTAGCCCTTTTGTCAAAAGTCAATTGGTGGTAAGTGTGTGGATTTGTTTCTGAGTCTTCTATTCTGCTCCATTGGTCTATGTATCTGTTTTTGTGCCAGTACCATGCTGTGTTTATTACAATGGCTTTGTAGTATCATTTAAATTCAGGTGTCATGATGCTTTCCTGCATGGTTTTTGTTGCTGAGAACTACTTTGTGTGTGCATGTATGTGTGTGGTAAAAAAATCACAAAATATTTTGTTTTACTTTTTATAGTCAACATTTATTTAAATTTGCCTATAAGCTAACCTTTTTAAACTTCTTTTTTCCATCTTCACTTATGAGATAATTTTTATTTCTCTCTTTGACATTTCTTTCATTGAATTGCTATTATAAATAAAATATTTTACTTTCTACTAGAAATGTTTTTTTTTTTTTAAATTTCAGACAGATACTTCCACTGATACAAGATTTCAGTTTTTTTTTTTTCTTTCAGCACTTTGAAAATGTCATTTCAATGTTTTCTTGCTTTCATTGTTCCTCTGGCACAGTCTATGGCCATTCAAGTTGTAGTTCCATTGAAATTTTTTTTTTAACTTTTTGCTCAAAGGCTTATATCGTCTTTGCCCGATCAATCTTTGGTAATCTTACAGTCATAAATGTAAAAGTTTCTCTTTACTTGTTTTAGTTGGGACTAACAGGGATTCATTTGTAAATTGTATTTGTATTTCAGACACTGTCTTTTCTAATATTACTATATGTTCTCTTCTGCTTTCTACTTTTCATAGGGATATGTCTTGATGTGCCTGTCAGATTTTCCTATTTGGTCAGATATTCTGTAATTTACTTCAGCTTGTTTCACTGTGTTACACTTAAGACTTTTTTCTCTGATTTGTTTATTAATTTACCAATTCTTTTCTAACCATATCTAATGTGCTATCAAGTCTATACATTGCATTCTTAATTATATTGTTCAGTTCTAGAATTTGTAGATGATTTTTCAACATCTATTTATAGCTTTGGGTTCTTGTCATTCTTTGTTTTGACTCCAGGTACCTGTTTCAGGTATTAGCAAATGCACTGAGTAGGAGAACCTATAGATAGGGAATCTGTATTTCCTTCTTCTTTTCTCTTTTGGTCTAAGTTCTCTGTGATTTAGTACTTCTCAAATGCTTTCAAGTATCTTTTCTTCTTCTAGAGTTTTTCACCTTTTTTTCCAATAGGCTTTTTGATTTAAACCTCTGTTCATACTTTCCGGAATAAAAAATCCAGAGTTGATTGACTTTCAAATACTCTTCTATAGTTACTGATTTAGTCAGGATTTCTACCGTTCTTGTGTAAATTTGATCAAATATTTGGTTAAACATTTTATTAAAATATACACATAGAATTTTTAATTGTTGGCTTAAAGGTGCAATCTCATTTTATTGCTATTTTAAATATTCCTCATGTCTATAATTATATTCTTTTTCACAAATGTAAACACTGTATCATTTTTCTTATCAAACTTATCAAATTATGACATGTAGATGATATAATTGCATATGTATTTTCAAAGAAATAGATATTTACGTCACTGACCAATTATATATTTTTTTGTATTCTCTTCGGTTTTGGTATTAGGCTGGCTTCATAAAAATGAGCGAAAATTTTTTTTCTTCTTTTATTGTGTAGAATTTGCACTGATTCTTTCTTGAAGCTTTGGTGGGCTTCTCCAATAAAATCAAGTATGTCTAGATACTCCCATTTTGAAAGTACTTAAATTACAAATGTAGCCTCCACAATAGCTATAGTACTATTCAAATCATTTACATCTTATTGACTGAGTTGTAGTAGTTTGTACTTTTTTCAGAAATGAAATCTGTTCATCCAAAACATCAAGTTGACCCATGTAGAAATGCTCTAATTATCCTAAATAATTCCTAAGTTACCCTCTTAAAGTTGTGAGTCTGTTATGATAAACTGTTTATTCTTGATATCGTGTCTTTGCTCTTCTTTCTTCGTCAGTGTTGCTGAAGAATTGTCAAATTTATTGTTCTTTTCCAAGAACAAGCTCTTTATTTCATTGATCTTGTTGATATTTTTAGTATTTTAAATTTATTTGTTCTATTTTATTATTTTCTTTTTTCTGCCGGCTTTGGGTTTTTGTTGTTGTTGTTATCATTTTCCTACATTCTCAATGTAGGAACTTTGAAAATCAATTTGCAATTTTTCCTCTTTTCTAATGTAAGCATTGGAGGCCATACATGTTCCTCAGCATTACTTTAATTTCAATATGTTGTTTTTTTTTCATTTTCATGTAGTTCAATGTATTTCTTTAATACCTCCTGGGAGTTTCAATTGACCCATGAATAATTTTAAACTGTGTTGTTTAGTTTCCAAGTAGTTTGATAATTTACCAATTATAATTCTGCTCTTAGGTTGCTTTTTAATTGCCTGGCGGTCAAAGACCATTCTTTTTATGATCTCAACCCTTTTAAACATTTTCAGGTTTGTTTTATTGGTCCAGGATATGTTGTATTATAGTATACATTTCATAAGTTCTAAAAATTAATTATATTTTATTGTTTCGGGATAAATGACCTGTCAGTGTCTCAGAGAAGCTATTGAGTTGTTTTTATAATCTGGCCAATTTTCTGTCTAATTGTATTATCAGTAGTTGAAATAAGAATGTTGAAATCTCTATGTGTAATTTTGAATTTGTCTGTTTTCTTTCAGTACTTGCTTCATATATTGTCAATTCTGTCATATGGTGCATACATATTTGGATTCCTATGTCTTTGGTTTTGGTGTCTTGACCCACTAATCATTTTGTAATGTCCTTTTCTGGCTCTGATAATTTTACTTTCTGTTAAGGAGATATCATGTGATATCAATATAACCACCTTTGCTTTTTTATTGTTTGCATAATATTTTTTTTATCATTTTGGTTTTAATATACACATACCATTATACTGAATATTAATTTCTTTTAGCCAAAATGTCATTTGGTCATTATTTTTATCACCCTATGTTTTTGTGACTGTACTTACACCTTTTACATTTAATGTAATTATTGATATTTTAGGGCTTAATTCTACCTCCTTTTGCTTTCTGCTTGCTATCTTTGTTTTTCTTTGCTGTCTTTTTGTGGATTAATTGTACACTTTTATACTTCAAGTTTTATTTATATGTAATGACTGAATTTATGTCTATTAATAGTCTTGGTGATAGTGCTAGGTAATGTATTATCTACACACAACTTATCAGCATCTATTGGCGTTGGTATTTTACCAGTTTGAACAACACATGGAAACCCCTATACATGCCCGTTACCCTTGCACACTCATAATATCATTAGCTCAAACATTTTCTCTGCATATATGGAGAAAAACTTTAGAAAAACATAATTTAGAAAAATAAAGAGAAATGCTGTCCATTTTATTTATTTATATATTTGCTCACCCCTTTTTTTTCATGCCTAATGTTCCAAGAGTATTGCTTTTATCTTTCTTTTATGCAAAAGGACTTCATTTAGTTGCTAATTGGGGAAACATTAGCTGGTGCAAACTCTCTTAATTTCTTCATTTCACCTTTTGTTCTTACATTCAGATTAATTTCTGGGAGTAACATCAGCAAGAATGGGAAAGTAAGAACCTCTTAAGAAATCGTTCCATTATAAAAGCAAAAAATAGTCAGACGTTTTCCAAAGTTTAGAAATTAACCAAGTTCAAGAGTGTTACTAAAAGACAAACAGACACACCTTGCTGAATCATAAATAAGAATAAGAAACTTTGTGGCATTTCATCTTGCTCTTTTTCCATCACGTTCTTTCCCTCCACACAAACAGAACATTTCTTCTTTTGACTATACCTAAAACTTACCTGGTAAAACATGCTTTATCCCCTGTGACATTTGTTGAAAACAATTAGTAGTAATTGTTCAACCTTGTAGCTACCTGAAGTGGGATGGGAGTTGGAGCAAACACTCCAGTCTTGGGAATGCACCAATGGAGCCTCCGATAGCAACATGAGGAAAGGTGAATCGCTTGCCCCATCTCCCAGTGGAAAGGAACCTGTTATATCTCAAGATATAACACCCCTTATTCAACTCTTACACTTCAAACTCCTTTGGGATGTACTTCTTTTAATGTTTAAGAAATTCTTTTTAAAGTTTCATATGAAGGAGGTGGTGATCACAGATTCTCTGGATCAGGAAGAGAAAGGCTGTGTCACACTGAACCTGCATGAACCTGGTGCCTTGCCACAGCTGGGATAAGAGAAGTGCTCAGTGATCTTCCATACAGCATTCGTTTCTTGGAGTCTTTCCATCCTTTTTCTCTTCCATCCTTAACATGTACCTTACACATTTTCTAGGTCTCTTTGGGGTTAAAAGGTCTAGTAGTATTGCTGATGAATGCAAGATGGGGAAAGGAGGCTGGGTCCCATAGATTTTCAGCTGGGCAGATTGCCATATCCAATATTGCAGAAGATATGTTTATACAAGAAGAAAAAAAAGGTAGGAAGAATGGAGATCAGCAATATCTCTCATAGCTCTTAACAAAAATCTCAGGTGGGACCAGATACCCTGTGCATTTATTAAAGAAGCTTTTATTTATTTATATATTTATTTGAGGGGGTTACTGGGGATTAGGTATGTTCGACCTCCAAGCTACACCCCAGTTTTATTTTAATTTTTGCTTTGAAACAGTCTCATTAAGTTGCTGAAAACCTCCCTGATGCTGATCTCGAAATGGCGATCTTCCTGTTTTCGCCTCCAAGTACTGGGATTACTGACCTGTGCCACCACACTGGCTTGACTTTTATTTTTAAATTTTAAAATATTTTAAGACGGGCATGGTGGCGCACGCTTATAATCCCCGCACTTGGGAGTCTGAGACAGGAGGATCGCGCAGGTTCGAAGCCAGCCTTGCGCGCTGGCTTAGGAGACCCTGTTTCCAAATAAAAATGTAAAAATAGGTCTGGGAGTGTAGCCCGGAGGTAGAAGGGCTTCCAGGAACCCCAGTACCACCAAAAAAAAAAAGTTATCCATTATTATATTTTCCCAAAGTAATTTCATTTTGCACCCCCATTCCCATTCCTTATTGTCTCAGATACTCATATTTTTCCAAGAATACTTCAAAGATAACTCTCCAATTAATCCTAGGTAACTTATTTTTACCCAAATTAAGATTTTATATGTGTGTGTATTTTGGAGATTTAATCCAGAAACCTTCTACCTCCAAGCTACACTCCCAACTCTTTTTGTTTTTTATTTTGAAACAAGATCTTGCTAAATAGCTGAAGATCTCACTGGCCTCAAACTGCGATCCTCCTGTCTTAACTTCTCAAATACTGAGATTACAGACATGTGCCACTGTGCTTGGACAAAAATAATATTTTAAGGGAAGACATAAAGCTCTGAAGATGAAAATTACAGCCCATTAATTGTAGCAGAGAAGAAATTAAGAAAAAATAGAGCGATTCAACAGTAGATATTGTCTGTTCTCTCTGCTAAAATTAGAACTTAATTGTGTGTGTGTGTGTGTGTGTGTGTGTGTGTGTGTGTGTGTGTGTTACTAGGGTGGAACCCAGGGGCTTTTCTACCTCTGGGCTATACTTCCAGACGTATTTTATACTTTATTTGGAAACAGGGTCTCACTAAATTGCTGAGAGCCTCTCTAAGTAGCTGAGGCTGGCTTTGAACCTGTGCGATCCTCCTGTCTCAGCCTCCCAAGCGCTGGGATTACAAGTGTGTGCCACCACGCCTAGCTTACAACTTCATTTTAATGGGGCAAAGTGCTGTTAGCTCATCCTAGACACTGTTTGAGGGTTCTGTTCACCTCTTTATAAAATGCTTCAAAATCTTTATGTCAGCTATTAAGGAATGTCCAACTGTGCTCATTTGTATCTCAAATTCATAGTTTTTTTATACAAAATATATACAAACAAATTAAAATATTCATATATTTCTTGGATCTTTAGTAGGCACAGAGCAAGATATTAAGCCCCGTGATTTCCACTTTGCCCCAATTCATCTTCTATGCTAACTGAAAATGGAGACAAAGGCCAGAGAGCATATAAATAAGCGATGACATATCAAAGGGCTACAGAGAGAGATGGGCCCTGCCTCTTACAAAGCAAGAATGGTCAGAGTTTGCCTTAAGATTGTTGACCAGACGGCTCCCCCTTCAATCTTATCCAAGTGGCATTCATTTTAATAACAAGTTAAACTCATTATGGGAATTGCACAATTCTATTAGGATATTGTTATCCCATATAAATGTTATTAGTTCCACAAATGAACTACTCTATATGAAACTGCTTAGGAAACTATAAAGCACTTTACAAATGGAAGAAAAATTATAATGTCCAAGAGAGAAGAACATTATACTAAACTGGAATCATAAAATGCTAAAGGGCCCACTGATGCGGCTCCAATTCACAACTTCACCCTTTTTTTTTTTCTGTGAAAAGGTGAGAAAAGCAAAGTGTTGTCTTTGTAAATCTTGTTTCTATTACTAATAATCTACAACTAAATGTGTAATTTTTCTTTCTGATTTGTTTTCCCATCTTACCCAACATATTTTATATCCCTTCTGTCTTCTTAGAAGTGCCACTTTGTCGAAGGGGGAGTAGAGCTTTGCAAGAAGTTTTAAAATATGCTGTTAATAAATTAATGGACAAACTAATTACTTGCTAAATGCATTATCACAAATCTGGGTCTGAAATTACTTCAGGATTAGTTTGGGACATATGTGCACATCCTTGCTTATAATTGTGGGGACATGGTACATGGATTTGTATTTGTATATGAGGAAGCCTCTTTCCTTTTACACCAACCTACTTATAGGAAGAAAACTCATCAAATTTATCTTACTTTCCAAACTATGTTACTAAAAAACAAAATTGTAAATTACATTTTTATACATCGATTGAATTCATATCTATTATTCTCTCTCCATTGCCCCCCCTGGCAAAACATATAATTATAGTCTGTGTACAAAAAGATAGGAGGATTATAAATACACACTCACTGAACAAGTAAATAAAATGGCTTCCACTCATTGGCTCACAGGAGTAATTATCCCCCAAACTTGTTGATTTTTAAATTATGATTTTTTATTTTCTCATTTTTGGTTCTTTTTTATTGTTGTTGTTTTTGGTGATTTCTCTCTCTCTCTCTCTCTCTCTCTCTCTCTCTCTCTCTCTCTCTCCCTCTTTCTTTCTCGCTATAAAATAATGTGTCCTACTAGACTTCTAGTTTTATGGTTTAGAGGCAGGATTTTCACTGTAGTTGTAACAACAGCTCTGATATAAACTGCCATCTAATAGCAATGATGGTTTCAAGGATCCACCCAAAGATATTTTAAATAGGCAGCTACTTCCTCTGATGGAAAATAGCCAGCAATAGCACTCACACTTGCTGATACATATTATACTTTCCGAAACATGTTTTCAGAACTTGGCTCTTGGATAATAGCACTGCCAAAAACAGTATGCCAACTTCTACATCAAACAGAAGACAGGTTATTCTTTAATTTGGCTCCAAAGCACATGCCTTTCCAAAGACTAGGGTTACCCTCTTTGGGGAAACCCTTCCTCTAGTATAAAATCATCCTGTTAGGCCTGTTTACCACACCTGGTCTGTCAGTCATAATCACATGATCTTAAATCCCTCAACCTATCCATTGCAAGTATTTTATGTATTTGCTTCACATGTGTTCACCCAGACTTTTCTACAATTTAGGAAAGAAAAGAAAGAAAATCTTAGCACTGATCCTCAGCTGGGCCCACATCCTTAGTGAAACCTGCCCTGGTGCATGTTGTATATAGAAATGCGTCTGCACCAAAATTCATATATTGAGTCCTGGAGCCCAGTGTGACGACATTTGGAAATAGAGAAACTAAGATGAAGGTAAGTGAGATTAAATGAGGTCAACTGAGTGTCAGGGAATCCGAAATAAGCCAGTCTTAGCACAGGACGCAGCCTGCTTTGGTGAGTGTTTGGAGAATAAGCACACGACCCAAATTAAACTCATCAGAGACCTTTTAGATCTTTCTCTAAACTGAGCTGAAATACAAATAAAAAAAATAAATGCATAAGACACAAGGAAGAGAGGAGAAAAAGGGAAAGAGAGAGAAACCCGCAAAGGCATTCAGGACCTCTGCAGCCCTGAGTCGGCACACTCCTCCCACTCTCTGCATGCATATATATTTATGATTCATCCCCTCTCCTTTTTTGCCTAAGTTACATTAAGTTGCTTTTCTGTCATTGGAAGTCAATGAGCCCTTCCAGTTCATGGTTCTAGAGAATATAAGAAGTATTCGTCCTCATCTTTTCTCCTTTTCTCCCATCCCTGCTCTGCTTTCTGACTCCCATCCCCCTCCACTTGCTAATTCACCACCCTGTGGGGATTTGGCCAGGAAGAAAATGGAGGAAATCAGAAAGAATAAAATAAGAGAAAAAAAAAAAAAAAGCAAGAGACCAAATGAATTTCCCCTCACAGTTTACAGCTCTGAAGTAATTTAAGTAAGTCCATTCAGAAGCGGAAAATTTAAATTAAAAATAAAAGAACTAGGGCATCTTGACTACCCAGCCAATTCATAGATCCTGCACACAAGCGCCATAGATATTTCCTCGGGGCCTCCCACCAGAGTGTTTCAACCTAAGAGATTTATTAAAATTCGGTTTTAGCTATTTTTCTTTAGCATCTCTTCCTTCTTCTCCAATTTCCAGTATCCACACAGCTCCTAGGGGCTCCTCAGGCCTCCAGCGGGGGTACCTGCAATGTCAGCCGGCTCACCATTCACCCAATCCTTCTTTCTGCCCTTCCTCTTCACCCTCTTGCACCTCAAAGTCTCAAAATATCACCTTGTACCACTTGTCATCCTTTGTCAATTAGAACACATCAGTGCTGGAGCCTATTCTCTTAGGGGTCTCTCAGTGACCAGAGTCTTCTCATTTGGCAGAGTATAGCTGGGATGTCACTGGTAGAAAATGGCTTAATATTTTTCTCTCCCAGAGAACATTTACATTTTTTACTGTGGCCTTAAGCAAAATTTTAAAAAAGTCACGTGGGGCTGGCTGGGGGTAGAGGGAATGTGAGGAGTACCTGGGGATTGGGGAAGTTCAACTCACGTCTTGTACACACTTTTTCACCCACACATCCACTCAGTCCTGCCCTTGGAGGTGATTCCATGTTCACTGCTGAAAAGCTTTCTTCTCTGAGAAACTATTTGCCTTGTCTACCCTTAGTGACCTTCCTGTTTCTCCCTCTGGCAGATACCATTGCTAACCTTCCCCTGCTCTATTATCGCCTTTACCAGTTCCTATAATTTTATTAACTCAGTAAATTTAGATTCTCCTAAAGAGCACATCAAAAGTTCAAGCCATGCCACATAGCCCTAGAAATAGTTCTCGAAACAGAAAAGATAAATCCAAAGTTATTTCAGGGAAGGACTAGCAAATGTCATCCAATTGTTCCTGGCCATTTTATTGGCTTGAATTGAATGCGTCCTACAGAATCTATGGTTTTACTGGGAGCAGAGTTAATACGGGGACTCAAAATGGCAGAAACAGGGCTGGCCAGAGATTCAAAATGGGCAATCACGTTAAAGATATTGGTACTGCAATTAAAGTCTGGCTTTGAAAAATAAAAGGCCCATTTAGGAGGGGCTGGAAAGAGATAAAAACGCATGTCCACAAGCATTAGAGGAACTGGAATGAAGAAGAGGATGAGGACAGGAGGGGAGATCTCAAGCTTCGAAGGGGAGAGAGCAGAGTCATAGGATCCACGGGCATAAAGTACAAATGGGGAGACTGTACTTCATCTTAGAGGAGATTTCTTTTTAATGAGCAGCGTTATCCAGCAATGGAATGAGCTGCCCTCCAAAGTCATTCCTGGGCACATTTGAAAAGACCCTAAATGGCCACTCGCCAGGACCTTGTAGACGGTCTCCTGCGCTAACTACGTAGACAATCGCTGAGATCCCACCATTCTGGAAAACCGTCGGTGCTGGATTAGCTGGCTGACCCACACAGGACGCACCAGGGTTTCTCGTGAGATCTGGAAATTGGAAGAGAAAGCAAAGGAAAAGCACAAAAGAGCCAGAGAGAGCAACGTGTTCAACCTGTCACCTGTCGGCGGTTTCCGTCTTTTGACGGGCTTCAGCCTGTTGGCTACTCACCTGCCCATCCATTCTCTAAATGAAGCAGTTGAGTTCAAGTCAACAAGCACAGACGCTGTGCTGCTATAAATCACCGGTCCCTTCCTCCCCGAGCCCTTCAGTGGTAGGAGTAATTGGTTAATTGCCAGAGTTGTTAACAAGAATTAAGAATTCAAGGGAATTGGCCAGCGATGCAGATCTGTTGCAATATGGTTAGAACAAATGTGTTTGTAAAGAGGCAAGAATTTAGAAATATATACACCTAAGTCAAAACAAACGGGTGTCGAGTCCTTCATAACAATGCCCGGGATACACTGGGTCAGGTTCTCCTTTTTAAGGACCTGGCACACTTAAAAAATCCCTTTTAGCTCCTTTCCCTGCAACTTCCCTTTGCAGAGCCCAAAAGCACAGTCCACATTCCGCCCGTCTGCGCTCAGCGCCAACACGGGCCTCCGCAGTCACAGCTCCCGCGCATCCTTCCTCGTCTGCAACCGTCAACCTTCTCACCTGTTTTGATTTGCTCTGACCAATGAATGGATGAAGGAAAATCTTCACAAAGAATGAGACAGAACATGACATACCACTGTCCACACCAGGACAGGTCCAGACAGGAGCCTCTTAGGAACAGGAGTCTGTGCTCACAGATGAGGGGATCACGCCATCCTGTGCTAGGTGGAACTTCTGGGCAGTGTTGGATATCTTGCAGGCAATCCAGACATTTTAATGAGCAGTAAATCAGACACTGGTATTGGTAATTCTTGTGTGTGCACATTTTTTTACGTTTTCCACAGCATTTTCTTTATTTGTTCTGATAACATTATAAAATCTACAGAAGAGATGCTACAGTGTTTTTATTTCCAAGACAAGAAATTGAGGCAGAAAGTGATTAAGTTATAAAGCACTTAAGCCTTAGATTTTTCTGCCCGATCTGACTGCATTTTCTCCATAGCTAATCTAACAATAGTTGGTTCTCTGTTCCAAGAAATCTGAAATTCTCATTGCTTTGTAATCATGAGATTTCTTTAGAATTGTTCCTAGAATAGAACATGAAAATAAGATTGAATGTGTTGAAAGCTTGTGTGTGCGTGTGTGTGTGTGTGTGTGTGTGTGTGCGTGCTTATGCATATACATGCAGAATTTACAGTTATATCTTAGAATATTGTAAACTGTAGTGTTTGGGGCAACTTGGAACCAGTACGGTGTTTATTCATAGAATACAAATAAAAACAAACGTGGTGGAAGCAGAGGTCAAAAACATATTAGTGGATTTACCAGGGTTGATAGTTTTCACTCTTCCTAATAGTCAGATGTTGAAGGCATTTATTTATGAGCCATAACAAAACCAAGACCTGACTTATTTGTAAAGATATAAAGAGGGTCTTTAATGAGAATATAATAAGAGTGGAACACTATATTGTCAGGAAAAAGAAACACGGCCCAGGAAGGAATCATCAATACATAACAAATAACTGGTGCTGTCTTCATACAGATTCTGAATATCCTACAACACGCAGGGGCTTAAAACCAAATTGAAAGAACCGATCAATCAAAGAACACCAAACAGAGGTGACTAAGTGTAGTGATCTTCAGCTGCTGCAGATCATAACTACTGCATACATTCAAGATGATGTGATCCTGTGTCCAGATTTTCAAGATCACCTTTGTTTTCTGTGATTTTTTAAAGTATCTGTTAAATATAAAACCAGTTGTGAAACATTTCATAACAGTGTGTCTTTGTCTGCTCAGGTTGCTGTAGCAAAACCCCAAAGGCTGGATGGCTTAAACTACTCGTTTCTTGTATCTCTAAAGGCAGGCGGGGGTGGGAAGGCAAGATGGCTGAGTTCCTGTGAGGGCCCCTTCCCACTTGGCAGATAGCCCTCTTCTTCCATGTCCTCACATGATGGAATGAGAGACGGGGCAGGCTCTAGAATGTTCTTGCAACTATGCAGACTCCATGGGGAAGGCTCTCCCTTCATGACTAATCACCCCAAAGGCCTCATCTCCAAATGCCAACATGCTGGGGTACCCACATCTGAATTTGGGGGAGAAACACATATTCGTCTCATAGTACTATATATGGCTTATCAAATAATTGCTTTTCAAATTATTAAGAGAAATATTTCTTTGCAAAGGATTTTCTTTTATAAAGAAAGTCAAGCCAGGAGTGGTGGTGCACGCTTGTAATCCCCACGCTTGGGAGGCAGAGGCAGGAGGATGGCACTGGTTCGGAGCTAGCCTCGCTGGCTTAAGAGACCCTGTTTCCAAATAAAAAAATATAAAATAGGTCTGGGAGTGTAGCCTGGAGATAGAAGGGCTTCCAGGAACCCCAGTACCACCAAAAGAAAAAAAAAAGAAAGTCAAACAGCTAACCATAGTAGTACATGCCTGTAATCCTAGTACTTTGGAAGCTGAGACAGAAGGATCAAAGGTTTGAACCCAGCTTCAGCAACTTACAGAATCCCTGCACAACTTAGTAGGCCTTGTTTCAAAATAAAAAAATAAAATAGGGCTGCAGGTATAGCTCAAAGGTAGAGTGCCTCTGAGTTCAATTTTCAGTACCACAGACAGAGAGAGAGAGAGAGAGAGAGAGAGAGAGAGAGAGAGAGAGAGAGAGAGAGATCTCAAACCACATGTTATTTTATCTTAGCTAATATTTTAATTTGAATAAGGATACCAGCAGATTTTATTTATTTATTTATTTATTTATTTATTTATTTAGCAGTAGAGGGATTGAACCCAGGGGCATTCTACCTTCAAGCTATACCCTCAGCCCTATTTTTATTCTTTATTTGGAAACAGGGTCTCACTAAGTTGCAGAGGGCCTCACCTAAGTAGCTGAAGCTGTCTGTGAACCTGAGATCCTCCTCCTGTCTCAGCCTCCTGAGGATTACAAGCATGCACCACCATGCCCGGCCAAAAGATCTCATTTTAAAATGTTCAATATCTGTAGTTAAAGAGACCAGACAGAAGCAATCAGGATGTCTATGTTTTCAGTAAAATTCAACAGGAGCAAAGTAGGGCACTAGAAAGATAACATCAAGTACAGAGAAGTCTGAGCTCAGCATAGTATATCCAGTTATCCTGGGCAGAACAGGTTCTGACACAGAGGATGTCTAGGACTGGGAGACCCAGCCTGGCACTGAGTTGTACTTTGGATATGGTAGGCTCATCTCCCAGTTCTGTCTCCAGTACAATTTTCTCCAAGTTCTATGCAGAACTGAGAGGATGCAGGTTATTAGTATAGAAGCGTTTTGCTATATACTCCTTAAGTCTTTGACACAGACCCATTGCTTGGTTCCTCTATCCCTCTAATAACAGGACAAAGAGGAAGGTCTTGTCTTTCACTTCCCCATGGAGCAGCTGAGCAACCTGGATGGTCTTTGGACTCCAGGCCTCAGCTACTGCAGGAACATCAGGGCTGGAGGGCACAGAAGGCACAGCAGGGTTGGTGAGTGCCTGGGTGGCCTGGAGAGATGCACGTAGGAGTAACCTCCAGTGGAAATGCACTGTCTGGGGGAAGCACCCACAGTGCAGCTGTGAGGAGCTGCACTTCTGGGAGGCAGAGAGCCTGCGGCCAGAGCTAGTTCAACAGCAATATTAGGCAGAGACTCGGGACAAAAGGGAATATACAGGTTAGAACTTTAAGACTCCATAAAAGTTTGTGACTTGCTGGGCGTGGTGGCGCACGCTTGTAATCCCGGTGCTTGGGAGGCAGAGACAGGAGGATCACGCTGGTTCGGAGCCAGCCTCGCTGGCTCAAGAGACCCTGTTTAAAAAAAAAAAAAAAAAAAAAAAATATATATATATATATATATATATATATATATATATATATATTAGGTCTGGGAGTGTAGCCCGGAGGTAAAAGGGCTTCCAGGAATCCCAGTACCACCAAAAAAGAAAAAGGTTGTGACTTAACTAATCTTTGATAGAACCCCCTTCAAATTATATCAGTACTCATATGATAAAATATTGGCCTTTGTGTTAGTCAAAAAAGAACTTTGAGAAATAAATTCGTGGCCAGAGAGTGACTGGTGTTTGGTTAGAAACCATCAAAATCCTCAAATACTGGAAAAAGGAGCAGGGGTGCGAACAATATGGCGTTTAAATGTTAGAATCATTAGAAGAGAAAACGCTCACATCAGAGCAACTGCTAACTTGACTGAGGTCAGTGGACCTGTGCCTGATGAATCCTTATCCATCAATCTACGTTTCCTGCTTACACGATTTCCAATCGGCGCTTCTCCTTTCTCTGCAGCATCTCTCTGCCTGAAGGCCACGTTTCCCCATGGGATGCTTAGGGACTGTGTGCATGCTGTGAGGTATGGGGGCCACCCTACTTAGCATCATGCTCACAGGAGCGCTGCCCCAGCTCATGTAGAGTGAGGTCACAGAAGCCAAGTCCGACAGATTTTCCTGGGTCTGTAATCTCCTGAGTGCCTTGGGGTTTCCAAAGGAATCTTCTTTTACTCTCCTCAGGGCTATGAGGAGTTGGATTGGCAGCCCTCTAAAAATGTTGGGAAGGAAGACTATAGCAACGTGGCCCCGGTCCAGGTGCTTCACGGCGACCCTGCAAGGACTGGCCTTGTCGGTGCAGTCGAGTTGCTGGTACACCGTGAGGGAGTAGAAAGGAGCCCACCCCTGTGGGCACTGCTTGCCGAGAACGTAGTTTTTCTGGCCTAGACGGAGACTCAGCAGCAGCAACAGAGAGAATCTTAGGGGGCTGGTTTCTCAGAGTTTCAATCACACTTTGTTGAGTTTCGATTCTGGCTCTGTAAGTAAAGAACCAAGTTCACTCCCAGTGCTCAGATTCTTGGCCTCCCACATGGAAACGGAATCATGAAGACGTGTGTGTGTGTGTGTGTGTGTGTGTGTGTGTGTGTGCGCGCGCGCATATAGACGTATGTTTGTATTCCAAACTCGAGAGAAAGGGAAAAAAAAAAAAAACTTCCCCAGGAATCCTATAAGGATTGTAGTTTACTATTTCTGGATTCGGATCATTGAGTTCCCTGGATTATTAAACATAGCAAAAAGCCATCTGCAATGAATCGGGCTTGCTCCTCTAATTGAGTCATGCTGTGAAGCCCTTTGCTGTTTCCTCCACTTCGTTGCTGAATATTTTTTCAAGAATGATAGGAAATACATTTTTTACTACTAATGCCACCTGCAGGTTACAGCGAAACTGTTGCAAGAATCTCGAAATCCTGAAATCCTCGCAGCACACTGTCACACTCTCTCCCAAATATTCTCCAAACCTCGCCGATGAGCAGGGTTGGAGTCTCATTTCATAGACAAGGTTCTTCAGCAAAAGTGTGCCTTTGCCATCGCCACTGCAGCCAGCCTTCCCGCCTCACTGGACGCTCAGGCTAGCCTTCGCTTCCATTCAGGGGCATGGGAAGAGTCATTTTCAGGGAAATCATTGCTTTTAGCTACTTCATGCAACAACTTTCCAGTGCTTTTGTAAAGCCTCTCATGTCACAGGTAAAGGTGGTCTGAGAGTTATCCTCAGTCAATTAGTTTCCACATGAATTATTTCCCAGGTCAATCAATCATCCCATGCAAGTGCTGCTACTTGAGTTCACCGTGCTAAATAAACTACTGCATGTTCTGCCAACCCCACGTCCTATTTTTCTCAGCTAGGTAAGGTTTCTTAAGGAAAGATATTGTTTTCCACTCTAATTAGCTCCTTCTTATTATGACTGACATTACAGTGACTACATTATGATTATTAGTCATAGTAGATAAACTTTGCTATCAGTTCATTATAAATTATGCTTCAGTTCCTAGCCACAGTGATATTATATTCCCAATTATCTGAAGAGCACAAATCAAAGAGGAGGTAGAGGAGGAGCCCGTCAATAATTTTTCCCTGGGCTTACCTGATGTTGCTGCCCAACGGGACAGCAGCCCCCATCTTCCACCAGTAAAGGGGCGTAACTTTTGCATGGGCACCTCTCCCGACGTGACAACTCAGGGAAAGTGACTATGAGAGAAAGCAGGGCCATGTGAGGAAACCCTTGACCAGAGCAAGCAGCTGGCAAGAATGTTAGCACCTACTCTGATTCTTAAAGAGATAATTCCACCTGAGGACCAAGAGGAAGGAACTGTGTCATTTACCTTAGTGCATCTGATAGGTACCTAAAAAGACGCTGGGTTCCCTGATGTGAGACCATCTTTATCTCTAGGAACCATAGTCAACATAAGACACAGAAGAGTTAATGGAGAAAATTTACCCCTTCAATAAGGCCCTTGATAATATTAACACGACAGTCTCCATGACTAAGAAAGATGGCCAAGGTGGCTGAATTTGCAAAAGCGCCCTTACCCCTAATATCAGGCAGCTAAGGTGCTAAAAAGGGTTTGCCGAAACTTGGAGTATTGCCCCAATCACAAAATACTTTTAAAATCTTACTCCCAAAGCATAAGCAAAATGTGATAGGGGCCTCATGCAGCCCCTGGGTGCTGAGGTCTGAATAACAGGGTAATCAGACCTCACAGGAATAGGAAGAGGTTGGAGAGATACACTGTGGTTCAAGGTTTACCTGGAGTTCAACCTGCTCCTCCAGGGGAAGCAGTTGTCCCTTAGATCCTGGCACTATTGACATTTTGGATAAGGCTCTCCTGTGCCATTGTAGGATGGTAAACAAGCATGCCTGGCCCGTACCCACTAGATGCCAGTAGCAATCTCCCAAGTAGGACAAAAGGTAAGAAAGAAAATGCCTCCCGATGTTGCCACATATTCCCTGGGGTGGGGCAAGAGTCTAAGTTGCCACCGGGGGAGAAGCTCTGCACTGAGCTGAGTGTAGGGATCGTCCCTGATTCACCTGAAAAACCCAGCCCAGCCCAGGGGAATGCCGGCCATAGGTAAATGTTTGACCAACTTTGACTGCAATTATGCAAGAGTGAAAAAGTAAAGACGGCCGAGGCTGAAAGGCAATACTTTTGCTCTTCATCTGAAAGAATAAATGATATCCAGCCATCCCAGCCACTTTTATAGAAAGACTAACGGGAAAGCCCTCTCTTCTTCATTTAAATCAAAACACCACCGTCTGTCCAGGAAAAGTCAGCTCAGTAAAGACAAGAGAAGAGGGTGCCTGGACAGAAGGAAAGAATTAAAAAAAAAAAAAGCACATAGAAGACTTAATTGTGGAGAAGTTAAAAAAACAATCTTTGCCAAGTAATGAAATTATTAATTGCAATTCATGTCAGTTTTTGCAACAGCCATGTGCATAGATGGACAGGCTGTTCAGCAGTATTTCTGGAAGGAATTGTACATTTTTAAAAATGAGGCATTGCTGAAGAAATACTCTGTGCTAGGATTTGCAGAAGCAATCACCCCTATAACTTCATGGGGTGGTGACAAGGAAGCTGCAGCTGTAGCACCTCCAGGCCAGACGTGGCTTGCAGATCAAAAGGGCATCGCACATTTACCCATATCATTGTCCTCCAGAAGATCAAACTCTCATTATGTGTCTGATGCAATATCTTCTATTTGAGGCAATTTCTGTATTTCCTCCTTAAAAAAAAAAAAAAATATATATATATATATATATATATATATATATATATATGTACACAGCAACTTCCTTCTTTCCACAAACTGCTCTTATCAGTTTTGAATTACAGAGATCTATTTTGAGATGAACACATCGAACAAAACCTTCATCCGTGTGCACGCGTGGCTGCGTGTGTGTGTGTGTGTGTGTGTGTGTGTGTGTGTTTTTATTTCCCAACATGGCGGTAGGAGCTTATGCCCGCTATCTGCATAAGTCTTTTGTGTATTGCTAATGGAGTGCTGGAATTGTAGCAGCCCTGAGCAGGGAATACATGTGAACAACAATATGCTGAGCGACCCCTCGGTGGAATCTAATCTGTTCCAGCTCATGCACTCCTCAGAAACTATTTAACTTTCATTAAACTGTGTTTGATATCAGCTAAATAGGATGCATACGGCTCCAATATAGCTCATATGGTCGCATTCATTCGATCACAGCAGTGCTTTTTTCTTATATTTCCCCCTACTTGTGTCAGTACCCAGTATAGCTGGGTAAATAGGAGATCTTTGAAGATGTAGTTAGTACTCAGATTTCTTTATTCTTTTGTGCTGGTTTCTTAGTGTTGAAACAGTGATTCATGTATGTCGCAGACAGCCTCCATTAATTTCATGTAATGTAGCTTTTATCTCGTAGCTGGGACAACTATCTTGAGCGTTCTGTCGCTCTTGCATCCCCTGCTCTGTCCGCAGTCCCCTCTGCATTCTCTCAACACTCTTTCCGTAGCTCCATGGAAAATATGTTCATTTTCAGTCAGTATTTTTTCTTGGTTGTTTTATAGTATGAGAACAAGTAAATAAACAGGTTAAGATGAGTAAGAAAAAAAAGAGGAGTGAGCTTTTCACTTCGGGTTAGCTTTTATGTCTGAAGAGGAGAATAGAAAAAAGCTACTGGGATAAAAACATCCACCAGGCAGGAGAAGGGGTTTGTGCCCCCACCCTCCTCTCTCTCACTCTCTCTCTCTCTCTCTCTCTCTCTCTCTCTCTCTCTCTCTCTCTCTCTGTCTCTCTCCCTCTCTCCAAAAGACACTAATTTGATTATGAATACAGCACAGTAGGAGCATGCTTTTCCCTGTTTCTGGGGAGGAAAAGGCCAGTGGATTTACAAACTGGAGCTGCCAAAAGTTTTAATGATCAAGTATACATAACACACACATACACACACACACAGTGAGAGGCTGGGCATATTACCAATATGTTATCAGCCAAGTAAACATCATTACTTACTTGAAAAACTTTTCTCCTTAATATTGGGCAAATGTTAAGAATTTCACCTTTAAAAGGGGGACACAGATGTGATTGTTCTAGGTGATCCTCGCTGATACTTTTGCAATTATGTTTTATTAAGTCCAAAGGAATAATCACCATTTTTTTAGATCGCTTAAGAGAAACGACATGGGGTCCTTTGGTAGAGGGAACCCAATTATTTAGGATATTATTTTGTGAACCTTTTTCATTTTATTAGTATACCAGAGGGTTTTCACATTCTCAAGGAGAATCCAGCTATTATTGCTTTTTCGGAAGAAATGTCTCACTGGGGCAATTAATTCTATACATTAACACTAGTCACTGTTGTACTGTATATTATTAAAATTATAAAGGGAAAAAGCCACATTTTATCATTCAGTTCAGAAAGGGGTCATTTATATGTGTTTATATCAGAGAATATGCCTTCCATGAGCAGCCCTGACTGTATGGGAACTTTGCAAAGCCCACTGCTAAGCTGGCCACAGTCTCTCCACAAAGGCAAATGGTTTCCAGGAAGGTAAAACCAGGCTGAGGAAGGTGAGCACCCAGGCAGTGTTGGAGTTCGCCTGTCTGTCTCTGCTACACTTGAGGGATGTTATCCATTTAACTTTGTTGATGAGCACATGTAATTAAGATGCTGTGCCTTAATGTTTGATGCTGGGACTTGAAAGGGTGATTTAAAAAATTATTTAGATAAGCATATTGACATTTTTAGTATATATTATTAATCTTATTAATAGTATTAACAAAGGCTAATTGAAAATGCATCATCTATAATTATATTAGTCTTCATTTTAGTACATTTTTGTCAGAGTAAACTAAAAAGGAGTAATTAATGTGCCACTGTTATTTACCCCTGTTTGTATTAAAGCTGGTGTTACACGATGTTGGAGATGAATATAGCCTGATTTCACTGAATACCATGGAGCAGGCATTCAGAAGCAGTAAAATAAGCAGCTGTGTTTTCTTGTACTAGGAACCTAAAAATAAAAAATCGACTTCAGGATTGCAGGATAGGTGTGTGAGGGACGGAGACGGAACGTTTCCGAGCCGCGTTCCTCGGGCTGACACGCTATTGGCTGCCCTGTTTCTCCCCTCTGAGGTGGGCTCAGGCATCCGTGACTCCTCAGGACCTAAGGGCCCACGTCTCACCAGTTTAAGAGGTAAATAGATAAAAGCATACCCCGACGCTTTGGATTTGGGGGGCAGTCATGCTGGTTTTATTGGGGACAGGAAGAATGATTTACACATATGGGGGATAAATTCCAGACCCGAGACTGAACCATCAAAACACACTGGCTCTATCTTTCATGTGAAAAGAGAAAACTGTGACAATGAGCCCAAGACCGTACCCTTTGAAAACCAAATTCCCAAAGTTGGTCTGGATGCTTCCAAGCCCTCTGGCCAAACCCCTGATCCCCTGCACAAGTACATTCACATACACAAGGAAGCTTCAAAACTACATGTGAAAATGTATAGAAATCTCTCCTTTGCCTACCAAGTACAGGGGAAGAAAATTATAAAAGAGAACAAGCAGAGGAGACAAGTTAAATGTGGATTAATCACTTTAAAAGTTCTCCCCCACCCTGGCTTTTATGACTCCATCTTCCTGGGGTCAGCCATTTCCTGAGGCTGGCAGGGACAGCGCAGCATGGGGTGTGAAATGGAGGCACGCAGGGACAGCGATGAATGGCACATCTTTTAATCAGGTGGAGCCAAGACAGTGATGGCTGGGATTCCAAAGCTGGGCTCTGGGCTTTCTCCTGAGCTCTAATAGAAAGCGCGGCATATTGGTTGCATTGGCTGCCAAGAGCTATGTCCGTGCCCTCTCTGCAGTGGCCAACCACAAACATGCTAGCTAGGAGCTCTCAGGGGGCCCCGTGTGTGCTGTTCCTACATGGCTAACATATGTATCGACACCTGAAAGCTACAGCCTGCCACGTCTCCAGGACCCCGCTCGCCTACCTTTGCTCCTTGGTCACCAAGGGTTAATTTTCTAATGGCTGCCTTGCTGCTGAAGCTGGCCAAGTTTTTCATCGCCTGCAGAGCACCACAAGCTGTGATTTGGAGCCAGAAAACACCATTAATTTTCTAAATAGGAAGGATCACATATGTAAACTGTCTGGTTCTGTAACGAGTCAGGCAGGTAGAAGATGAAGGAGGAGGAAGTGAATTTTTCCAGACACGGAGGCCAAACAGCCCAAGCCATCCTGCAGCACACTTTGGGTGGGTGGGGGACAGTCGAGCAGGGGAGGGGTCCTTCCCATCTTTAAGTTTCTTTTCATACTGACTTTCAATATTTTTTATAAAAGGTTAGGTTGGTCATTTACTGGGCAATGTCTGGAGTTTTCACATTAGACTTCACAAGAAACTTATTTGTAAGTAGACGAGAGATTAAGTAACGTGCACCAACTCAGCGGTCACGTAGGAACTCACAAGTACGAAGCCGGTACAGTTAACACAGCCAGGGGCTTCAGGGGACAGAGAATCAAAAATCCCCTAATGAAAATGACTTAAGCAAACAGCAACTTACTCAGATGCTGTAAACAACCAAGAAAGGATTTTTTTTTCTCAGATTTTGAAAATCTACAAAATACAAATCTATATTAAAAAAAGATGATAAATCCTCCATTCAGGATTTAGTGAGGATGAGCTCATGTGTGTGTGTGAATATGGGTATGTGTGAAGAGAGAGAGAGGATAATGAAGAGGGTATTAGTGCAAGGCCTTGGGCTTTCAATCCCAAGCACTGCCAAAGAGGGGGTGAGGCAGTGGTGTTAAATGCCTTTCCAAGTTTTAAAGAACATTTTATCCCCTGTCTAAATGTCTCTTTCTAGAGCAACAACTAAATTTCTACCATTCTGATTCCATTCAAAAACTCTTAAAAACAAAATGACAACAAAACTCTAGCTAATGCCAATTTATCCATTGTCTTTTATTACTCTTTGGGCAAAAATTAGAATACCAAAATTTGGGGTATTCTAAGAAAATTTGGGGCAGCCTATTTGCTGCATCATAGACATAGGCTTGAAAGCTGCTCCTTGCTTCAGGCCCTAGTAGAAGTATGTCTTAGATAACAAGAATTCAGCCCTCCATGGCCCAGGCTTCCCAGATCCACAGTGTATATGAAAGCCTCATATTGGGAAAGAATGACATCACAAAGACTCTGGTTACAGGCAGAGGAAGAAGGACCTGAAGGGCTATGTGATTTTATATATGTTTATCTGAAAGAAAGGTCAGATATTCCAATGTTTTAAGAGAAAAATGACCTGAACAAAATTCTTAATTTCAGTGCTGACTGGCTTCCTGGGGCTGAATGGCTTAAGCAACTGAAACGCATTGTCCTGCAGTCCTAGAGGCTGGAAGCATAAGGTAAGGTGTCCACAGGGTGGTCCCTGGGGGCCATGTGGGGGGTGCATTTTGGCCTCTCTTCCTGACTTGTGGGTCGCTCTCTTCTCCTTGACCTTTCACATCAGTCTCTTTTCAAGCATAGCCATCTCGGTGCTTAAGTTTGAACTTTTTATGAGTCATATTGGATTAGAGTCCTCTAATGACCTCACCTTTGCTAATTATATCTGCTAGGACCCTGCTTCCAAATAAGATCACATTATGAAATCCTGAGACCTGGGATTTCAAAGTGTAAAATGTTTGTGTTTGGAGGGGGTCACACTCTAACCAGTAGCACAGGTAAGAGAAACGATGACCAAAATGCTCAGAACGTTTCCCAGGACATATTTACAGTGATATAAATTTGTAAGTGCTTTCTGTTTGATGGATTGCTGAACAGTTTTATTTCCAATCATTTATTTCAGATAATTTTATCTCGTTCCTACGATCTGCCTTATTCTCACCACTCTAGTAGGAAAACCGAGGCCTGGAGTATTTAAATGATTACTAAGTCCCTTATAGCTGCAGAGCAGAAACTCACATCCAAAGCTTCTGCTTCCCACCCCAGTGCTTTGCCCACTAGACTACACTGCCTGCTCTGCACTGGCCATTAACACACCCGATCACCAACCATGTAGCCCGAGTCATATCATTAAGTCATGAAAGAAAGTACCCTAATTTCCCTCCATTATTTCCTCCTAGAAGGTCTGGGAGATGGGCTGGGACTTACTTCCTAGTATGATTTTTGTGGTTGTTAAAATGATCCTTAATAGTGTTCCATTCAGAAGGAAGTGCAAAACTAGGCCTGAACCCCCCAAAATCCAGCTCACCATTTTGCTCACACAGGTATGCTGTCCCACTTTGGGAACCACACAGACCCCAGAACCAAGCAAATGACTCCAGAATTGGCTCAGAACAGACTCAAGCCGGCACTGATGTTGGCAAGAGCCAAGCTGGGTGTGGAACAGCCATCATTTTTCAGCTAATTTTCTCCTTTCGCCTGGTCCCTTGCTCCAGGTAGAACATTATTCATGAAGAGCGCTGTGGAGCTCAGTAGCGCTGTTCTTGCTGAGATCGCCTCTATGGTCTTCTGAAGCCTTTAAAAGGGAATGAGCCTTGGCCTCTTTTTATGGGCTACATTATGACCTGGCTTCAAAGTGTGAAAAGAGGTTCCAAGATTCCCTTTGTGCGGTGGAGTCTCTTAATTGCACTTTTAAACACAGTGTAATTTTTGTAATTAACATTATGGTTTCAGAGGGCAGAGAAGCCCGCACCGTGCTAATTACAAACCCGCGTCTTCAGAGTCGTGGAATTTCCGAGGCCTCTGATATTGGGGTGGAATACAGTTTTTATGAAGGATTTCAAAGATCCTCTGTGGGCTGTGTTTGAGTCATCATTAGCATTTGATAACATAAAGAAATTTTACAACATGTGACAGATTTTCTATGTGAAGGTTTTACCTGATAACTAGAAAATTTGCATAAAGAGCTTCATTAGGTCTCCTCTCACATTACTGAAAGAGTAAGAAGCATAGTGCACTCTTTGCCTAAGATTGTTCTTAGGAGCCAAGGAACTGGTGCTTTATAATAAAATTTACAGTATATTATGAAGTGGAGTTGTAATAATCTTCAATGATGTCGAAAATCAGAGCATACGTGCCTTTTAAGGAGAGGGAGAGAAGATGTATCAGAATTACCGCATAACTGAAAACCTTGCCGTAAAGGTAGATTGTAGTGCTCTTTGCCATATAAAAGATCAAGCCCTGCTAGGCTGCTGAGTCGAGGTGAGAGCTTCATATATATAACACCCAGCGACAATAACGTGTAATATTTTTTTTCACTCTGTGAAGAGTCTGTTCATGAGAAAAATTATCTCTCTCTTACTCCAGAGGCAAGTTTATCTTACCTTTATTTTCAAGTCCAAGCCATCAACTGAATGGAGTGTTTGTGTGTTTGTGTAAAGATCCTCGGCCGCGTGTGTGCATGCATAACACACACACACACACACACACACACACACACACACACACACACTTCCAGAGGCACAATGCGCATTCTATGCAGGGTGTTCTCAGCTTCTGCAAAGAGTAGCTGGCCTTTCTTATGCTGATACTGTCAGAAATTGTGCTGTGGGGTAGGGATTGAGTCCCCAAGCCATCCATTTTCTGAAATCTTTTCACTGAGCATAGATCAATTAAGCCAGTAATAGTGATAATTTGGGGAAAGCTTTCTGTCATGATGGGAACAAGAATTCATCATTATTCCACGCTGTCTTATTATTTCAACACCATACATATGCCGTTGGATGTATAGCAGTAGCTGGTGGCATTATCTCAGTGGGATGCATTTCCCTTCCTGAGAGTCTTTTCCTTGGCGATTATGCAGATAATGCATAGCCTTGTAATGACATCATAAATAGAATCCAAAGTCCTAAGAAACAATTAGGGAGGTATATCAATACTTCCTGGTAATCATAACATCATCTAACTTCCAGTGGGATGCCAAGTTAGCTCCCCGAGATCCATAATCACATATGAGCGCTGATGCCTGCTTCACAATCCATCTTGGAGTCTCAGGAATCCTGGCACTAGAGACAAATTAATATGCATTTTAACCATTGTCAATAAGAGAAATCACACTGGGGTTTGATCATAGAACCAGGCAAATTACCCCAAGCTCATGAAAGCTGGACTCTGTATACTGACCTCAGGCAAAACCAAGAATGAACTAAAAATTCAAAAAGCCAACATCCCCTGGAAGTAAAGGACCAAAGAATCCTTGTAGCAAATCATTACACTTCCCTTTGATGAAACTACTACACGTTCATCTTTATTTTATTTCTCCTTGAATTATTTCCCCATGCAATATTTCCCTTCAGCCTGGTTTAATTTCCCTCAAAAATAAAAATAAACTTTGTTTTTGTTTTTGTTTTTTTCATAGTGGGAAAGGGCCACTTTCTCTAATTGGTTTGAGTCATGTCAGTCACCTCAGCCTATAAGGGTTGCAAAACCACAGTCTAAGTGGACCTTTAAAACCACATGGTGGATTTTACAAGTTCTCTTTCTCCTGCTGAGGAGAGTGTGGGTAAAAGGAGGATTCAATTATAGCTCTGGATTCTCTTTCCAATTTTAGGAAATGGTCAGAGCCCTTCTCTCCTAACTCTAGCAGCTACCAACAAACAGAAATGAAAATTTTAGACAAATGATCAAACTTACATAGCATATAGCTTTTATTTTTACAAAATATTTGCTTCCAGCAGAGTGTATCTTAATTCACAAATGCAGAAATCTGTCATTAAGATCTGACCCAGCTGCATGGCATTGTCAAATGCAATAACGTATCTTTTAATAGTTTTATATCAAGTAAGGATATAACATATCATTAGTTTAAATGTATTTGCAAGCAATTACCCCCACCAGGATATTTGAGAATGCTCATGCAAAATTGATGAAATTCTGACATGCTTAAACATTGTTCATTTAGCTCAATTCCTTATGTATAGAAAAAATAGAATAAATAATTCTGCTGCCATTTGCAAACCACCGTTAGGCATTTTTATTCAACTCAGGGCTTCAGTGCTGCCTTTAAACTGTAGCCTTTGGTGATCATTTGGAAAAAACAGTTTCATATATGTTTAATTTTAAATAATGGACTAGATTTTTCATTCTCCTTATTATTGTTCAATGTAGTAATTTAAATATGGAGTAGATTTACTGCATGTCAGCTGCCTTTCTTTTACAAAATGGGATAAATTATTAAATGAGTAGAGGTTGTTTGACAACCAGTTTTCCAGTACTACACAAAAGAAAGACCTTTGACATTCAACTGTCTTTTGCAAAGAATAAAATATAAATCAATTAAGCCACTATGCTGTGGTTCAGAAATGCCACGCCATGGCACAGCACAGCTCTGCCTCTCAGGTGACTTTCAGATAGCTCCCCATCACTCTCACACAGAGAGCAGTCGCCATGCTGAGGTCCTCTGGTGTCTTTCCTGGAAGGTTTCTAAAGCCTTCCTTGACTGAAACATGCCCTACCAAGACAGGAGAGGCACACCACAGCCAACAGGTTCCTTCCTGTTTTTCCTTCACTTGTACCAGTGAATATTCTATACTAATAATTGATTATAAATTGGTTTCCGCTTTGGGATTTTGCCTGCAATTTTTAACATGTTCACTGTGCCAGAGCAGAGGAATCTTGTGTTGAGCATCTCATCACCCTTTATGCAAGCCAGGTGAGAAATTGGATTGCAGTGCCTTGCCGTGCCGTTCCCCACTTCCTCACTGCATCAGCATCTGCGTAATTAATAATACTTTGAGCTCTGTCAAAACGAAATCACTTTTATTCTTCCCCAAAAGAGAATCATTTATTAACTACATATGATCCCAAAATACATTTTCCTTTACTAATGTCACTAGTAACTGTACCTTCTGAAATATTTATTAATCCATCTATCCAAAGCTGATCATCAGGTGAAGCATCCGCTTGGTTATTTGGAGGGTCAGAAGATAGGTAATATTAGAGTACTCTTTCTGAGTATATCCATGTGATGGGGCAGATTCATACAAAAGGAAGGAGAGTAAAACAAATAGGTAAAAGTCGAGTGTCTATTTTCTGAAGAGAATCAGTCTATTTGGGGAGAGAGGACCAACTGGTTCACACAGAACAATTACCGAGACATACAAACTATATAATTGGGCTAAGTGACAAAATATAATTGTAGTAGGAGGTTATAAAAAGGAGGCATCAATAAAGGTTGGCAATCTACATGAGAAAAGCTTCATGGATGATGGGTCTCATACAATGAGGAAGATTTAGATGGATGGAAAGAGGGAGGAGATTCTAGGTGAGTAGTAACAATTCTTTGTGTAAAAGTGTATTTAAAAATTTTTGAAACCGAAGGATTCCTGGGAAGTGGTGAGAAACTACGTGTCCACTTTGGAGAAAACCCAAAAGTCAGTAAGGAGAAAAAAGCAATTATTTTTATTTGTTTATTCATTTCTGTATTTGTGTATTTATTTATTTGGTACTGGGGGTTAAGTCCAGAGACATTTTACCTCTGAGATACACTGCCAGCACTCTTTATTTTATTATATATTCTTTTTCTTTTTTGAAACAGGGTCTCACTTAGTTTCTGTGGCTGGCCTCAAACCTGTGATTCTCCTGTCTCAGTCTCCTAAGTACTGAAATTATGAGTGTGCACCACCATCCCCAGGAGAAAGAAGCATTTAACTTGAGCAATACTAAGTTGTTAGTTCTTAGGTAATGAAATACTGTAAATAAGACATCAGCCTACAGTGCTGGCTGAATGATCAACTGGTGGGAAAAGAGGTAAGCTGGCCAGTTACTGAGTTAGTCGAGTGAGTCAAGAATGGTTTGATAAATTCCTAAAATGTGATTGGAAGATGATGGAGATATTTCCCAAGACTGCTGTTTAGCCAACAGAGTATGTGGAATGAGGGTGAGAGAATTTCCCATATGTCCTGGGATATACTGAACCAGAGCAAATAAGAAATGAAATAAGGATGTTACCCATAGGTGAATTGATAAAAAGGAATGTGTTTCCTTAAGGGAATAATAGGGGGAAATCACAATTATTTATTATTTTAACTTTTCAGCCACTTTTTAGGCCCCATGCAACTTGGCAATATTATTGCCACACTTATTCACACCCAGAGCTAATGCTACAGAACTTTTTTTTTACAGCCTAATTCTTTCCTGCTTAATTATAACAGCCTCAGAATCCTTCTCACCATTCTGTAGAGGTTGGGAGTGGTGACATATGGCTATAATCCCAGTACTTTGGAGGCTGAGACAGGAGGATTGCAGGTTTAATCAAGTCTACCCTCGCCAAATTAGCGAAACCTTTGGCAACTTAGCAAGATCCTTTTTCAAAATTTAAAACAATGAAAAGGGCTGAGGTATATCTCATAGGTGGAATGTGCCTGGGTTCGATCTCTAGCACCAATAATAAATTAATTAACCACAGTTAGTGAACAAACACACACAGGCACAGACAGAACAGTAAATACTTCATTCCCAATTGAGACAGAAATGTGGCTTGAAACCATATTTAAAGTAGAGGTACACATTATATCATGATACGCATTTAAGAAAAGAATATAAACGCCCAAGAAAACAATATCCATGTGTTCACAAGCACAAAAATACAACTTTACCAACAAGATCTCCATAGACCCCAAATTCTTGAGTATGGGGGATGGGGATTCTTCAGTGAGTTCAAGCTAATGGCTGATGTCCTGGGACAATTTAAGACTAAGGCCACCAGAAAATGACAACACTGGGAGAGAAACAACCTCCCCCAACCATCTCTCAGTGGCAGTGCCATTAGAAGAAGATGCACAGAGATTTCCAGGTGTCCTCAAGAAGCAAGCAGCTGGAGAAGGACCTGAAGCCAGAGAGAACAAGGTGAGTGAGTGGGGGAAATAAGTGGGAGAGAGCGGCAATGTTTGTCTGGAGAAGAGGAGACTGTGAGGGAACTTAATAATAGCTTTCAAGTGTCTGAAGAGTTATTCTACAGGGAACACTGACCAGCTGCTCTCCATCTTTATTCAGGGCAGAACAAAAGGAGATGCATTAAACTGCAGGATGGAGGATTTAATTTAGACATAGAAAGAGTGGCTTGATAATAAGTGTTATTAGATGTCGGAGTCAGTGTGGGAAGCAGCCCCAGCCCTTAGAAGGCTTGCACACAAGCCACATACAGGCCTGCAGGCCCTGCAGAGGTGGGTGCTGCTTAGAGATGAGAGTTTAGACCCACTGAGCTCCCCTGCTCAGTAGCTAAGATTGCAACCCGTCCACCCAGGCTTCCCAGGTCAGTCAGATCCATCCCCAGGAACAAAGAGAAAGTGGGCTGTTCCTCAGCATGCAAACTTTCAACCATGTTTAACAAGGTGCCAGGAAAAGCAAGCAGCCTGACTACGGGTTCCCAAGCCTCCTGCCTTGTTAAATGCAGTTTATGGTTTACACAAAAGCACTCTGTCTAAATTTGCTTCTCTCCTATAAATGAAATGGGGTACATTTAGTATTCCTAGGGGGCTGGTGCATTGGCCAAGTTCATGCTGCCTATGGATTTGTTAAAAAAAAAATGGGTCCATTTTTTTTCTTTTTTTTTTTTTTTTTTTTTTTGCTACTCAGGGGTACCCATGCTAAGAATCCATAGACAGGGAGAATGAGGAGCCCTGGGCCCTAGTAACTGATATATGCTAGGATTCTTGGCACATATCCAATCCTTTGTTTTCTTCCCCCTCCTGTTTTTCTTGTCACCTTTCCTTATAAAAATAGACATGCAGAGACAGCACTGCATTAATTGAACATGAGATTTTAAAATTTATATTATGTTTTGCATTATATTTTCCCACATTGAAGTCTAAATTGTTGAGATTTTATAATAATATCCAAAGGTAAGGACCTCTAGTATTCTGGTATTTCTTAGTTTCATACCAGGTACTTACCACTGCTTAACAAATGTTTGTTAAAGGATGGGTTAGGATTTCTATTTTCTCTATCACATGACTCCTCTATAAAGGCTCTCCTAATGGATGGACACCTCAGCAACTACTTTGCTTTCCTTGTAAAGTGAGTCATCAAGCCTGCCCACATCTGAGGCATCTCCCTTTCCTCAGTGAAGAATCAGATGTCCTCCCCGGCAGCGAGAAGCCCCAGCTACATTATACAGAGATGGACACATCCTTCGCTCTCCTTGACACCAGTGCACTCTGGAGACAGTAACTGGGCCCTTTCCATCACATTCTCAAAGTTGTTTTACATCATTCTTTGAGCCTAAGGTGTTCTACAAGTATTCTCTGAGCCAAAATAAAATACAGAGAACAGAGAGAATAAGGCGTAGCAGTTAACAATATGAACTCTGGAACTATATTGCCTCAGTTCATATAGCGGATCTGCTATTTACTGAGTGTGTTACCCTAGATGAAATAGTTGTAACTTATTTGTGTCTCAGTGCCCTTGTCTATTAAATGGAGATTATTATAGTATTTACATCAGAAGGCAGTTTTAAGGATTAACTATGTTAATATCTATAAAACTCTTAGAATAGTATCTGACATCTATTAAACACCATATAAGTGCTACATAAATAAAAAAATGTTAGAGCTCAGAATACACTTTCTTGTGTTTCTGATGTTACCGATAAGCTGGCTAAAGTGTATCTCTGTGTGTTCTTACCTGCAGATCCTACCTCCAAGCCACCAGTATTTAAGACAAAGTATCAAGTGTCAGCAAGCCCCATACAGGATCACAAATCATAGAAATGCTTTCAAAGCTCATATTGGAAATAAGAACAGAAAGGGGAACAATGACTTGATTGAGTAAAATTGAAAAGACAAACTAAAGCGAATTGACCTTGTCATTGCTGAAGGTTTATAGAGTCACCTAAAATTAGAATTAGCATCTTCCATTTCCCCAGAAAGTGACAAAAACTTTCACTGTTGATCGGCACTGTTTTCAGTAGTACATGTAACATTACATCAACAGCAACCAGACCATCAGCTTTTAGATCTGGTTTTGATATCTACATCACAGGGGTGATGGGATGGCATAGAAATGGTACAAGTATTTCCACTGACTTTTCCCGTGTGTAGACTTAATCTTCTTTCCCATGGAACTTCGAGCCTTTCTTGTCAAGTTAATGATGCAATGATGCTCCTACACAGTAACCAGAATTAAAACAAAGTAAATAAAACAAATAGTTCAGAGGTTCATTTCCAAGTGCATGAAACAGCATGACAGCTGTTCTCAGATCTGAAATCCAAATAGGCTCAACTTTAAGGAGAAATAACCATCTAGACCTTCTGAACCCCCAAGGTAGGAAATGATGCTCCTTTCTGAATTATTGTCTACTTCTTAAGGAATATTTATCTTTTGATGAAAATACTTGTTTTTTTAAAGCTACCATGTTGAAGTGTATTCATTCAACTTCTTTTGTGTTCCTGTTACATGTTAAGTATTTTGTTAGGTTGAAATGCAGTACAGAACACCTTACAACACCAGTCATCAAGAAATTATGAAGTTGAAAAAACAATATGTATACAAATAACATTCAGAAAATAATCCACAATAGTTTATTATAAGAAAATATTATATTTTTGGTTTAGACAAGAAATATATGCATAAAGTGGTCATTATGTGATGGTCAAAGACTGGATTAAAACAGGAACAATGGCCAGGAAAAATATTCGAAGCTGGAAGCAATGAAAGTTCATAAGAGGCATGCATCGCATCGCTTCTATGTGTAACCAACAGATTATGAGATGTTCCCATACAAAATCCCTGCCAACCCCAAGGCTTCTAAGGACTTTGAGTCCCTAAGAGAACAGGAGAAGTTTCTTCAAGGTTATAGGAAACATCTCCTGACCACCAGCATCCATATTGTAGCCTTCTCAGGAATGAACTCAAAACAGGCTCAACCAATCCGCCTTGATTGTACAAACTCTCGCAACTCTGTTTTAAAGTATTGCTTCGAGAGAAAAGGTTAAATGAGGTTTGAGTGCAGTGTAATAAACCTTCACTGTTCATAAAGCTCGGAGTGATAAATGTATGTATGGTTACTGTATAAAAATATTGGGGTCAAATGCCAAAGATCTCTGAGGTTAAGGTATTTTTTTTTGCATGGATAGGTGAAGGACCCCAAATCATCAAGTCTCAAGAAAATGGCAGCTTGTCAGGAAAAGGCACAATCTGCTCCAGCTCACCAGAGAAGCCCATTCCCAAACTCCACTCAGCTGGACGTTATGAACATTCTAGCTGTGATATACAGCACACGATGGCATGTAATTTGTTTGGTTCCAAGAGACTAAGACAAGGGTTTGGAAGGTTCACTGCATTGTAAAAGAGATATGCCTGGCTGCAGGTTTTCACATTTGTAAATAAAAAAAAAAATGTCTTATTTCTCAATAATAGGACATCCAAGGAAAGGGCAGGAAGGAGTGGGTATCCACGGAATGACTAAGAAGGAAAAATTTCAACTGCCACAGTAATATCAACCAGTGTCACAAGTAAAACAAGGAGCTACTGGCCACAGTCCTAGGAAGAAAGGCAAGTCTATGCTTGTGAATAACTTTGGCCCTATGGCATAATTTTTGCCATATGTTCTTAAGCAGTAAAGCATGGACTCCCACAACAGTGAGAGTGTTGTGTGAAAGTATCATGGGACTCATCATTTCTGTGCAGTGGAGAAGCCATTTTTACTTCAGGTCCAACTTAGGACTTGTCCTGTTAGTTGTTAGTAAAAAGGAATATTTTTTATATCCTCAAATTGCATAAACACTCTGCTTTGTTCCATCGGTCTGGGCGCAGTAGAGGGAATGAGAGGAACTAAAAGCTGTGGATGCAAAGATAAAGGGGAAAAGTTGCACCTTCAACTAATTAACTGGATGGGGTTTGTAAGATATTTAATTTTATAAAGCCTCTTTAGAAAATCTGGTGATAGGCACTCTAGTTTGAAATTAAATGTTGAGTCATTTCTGTTTCTGAATCTAAGAATTGCAGGCAGATAGCAATAAGGGTTTTGGAATAAGGCAATAAAAGTGAAAACTCAACTTTTTTTTTTAAGAATTATTACAGACTGGGCTTCGGGTTGAACATTTCAGAAACACTATCCACAGTTAGTCTTCACAGCAGCCTTTGAGTGTTTTACTTTATTCTTCAACCAAGGAGCCAGGCTCAGAGAGACTTAGGAGCTTGTTTAAGTTTAGACAGTTTATAAAGATCCATGGTAGGATTCTAAGAAAGTTGACTCCAAATCCCATGCTCCTAATCACGTTACTGTGGGGGTTGTGTTGGTTGCTGTTAACCATAACCAACCCCTCCAGGCTGGCAGAGAATACAAAACATGAGCAGAACCCAGGATATCAAAGAAACAGAATCTGAACCATGGTGAAAAAGAGGAAAAACCCCTTACCTTTGGATGGCTATAATTTTCATTAAATCTTTAGAGATAGATTTGGAAATAAACATCATAACCCTGTGTATTAATAGATTTCTGTATGAATTTATTTTTACATTTACTGTATAAGAAACCACATTGAGTTCAGAGTTTCCACATTCAAGTTTCCATAAAGTTCCCCCAAACTCTTAGATATTGCTGTAGAGAGACATCTAGAAGAGCAGACTTCAACTGATCATTTAAAATCAAGAGGCACACACTTGTAATCCCAGCATTTGGGAGGCTGAGACTGGAGGATCACAGTTTGCGGACAGCCTCAGCTACTTAGTGAGGCCCTTGCAACTCAGTGAGACCCGGTTTAAAAATAAAGAATAAAAAATAGGACAGGGGATTTAGCTTGGAGGCTCAATGCCCCTGGGTTCCATCCCCAGACCCGCAATAAATAAATAAATAAATAAATAAATAAATAAATAAATAAAATAAAGAGGCAGCCTGTAATCTCAGTACTTGGGAGGGTGAGACAGGAGAAGATCAGCCTTAGAAATATAGTGAAACTCTCAGCAACCAAGAGAGACCCTATTTCAAAACCAAACAAAAAATTTAAAGGGGACTGAGGGTGTAGCTTAGAGGTAAGAAAGATCCTGAATTTAATCCCTAATAATACACACACACACACACACACACACACACACACACACCCAAGATGATACTGGAGCCCAAATAGGAAGATGGTCATATAAAAAAAAAAACTTTATAATTTCACATTTTTGAGCTTTCTTATGTCTGAGAGAGACGAGCTGAGCACAAAATAAGCTTAATTATTTTTTTGTCTATACACTACAAAGTCATGAAGAAATTATCTTATGTTGTCTTTGAATGTTTTTACCTTTCACATTAAAGTCTACAGTACACTTGGAAATGATTTCTGTATATTGTATGTTGTAGAACATTTTTCCCTTATATATACCCAAATAACTAAGTACCACTTACTAAAAGGTAATTGTTTTCCCTATTGCATTTTGGTGACACCTTGTTTTGTAATAAGCACAATAATAAGCATGTTAACTTGCGGTATCTGATACAGTGGATCTTCCAACTTCTTTATGATTACTTTAGCTATTCTTTCCATGTGGATATTCACATAAATTTTAGAATAATTTTGCGAATTTCCAAATTAAATATCTGCCAAGATTTAGCCAGGAACTTAGAATAGCACTGAGTCCTGAGGTTAATTTGAAAAGAATTGATATGTTTACAATATTGAGTTTATCTGCCTATTTGAATACATGATGGGTTTTAATTTCTCAATAATATTTTAGAATATTATTCATAGAAATCCCACCAATTTTCCATCATTTGACGTTTTGTACATTGGCATCTTTTTTTACATTTTAGATTTCCAATTTTTGGGTCATATTCTTTGGATTTGACAAGTTAAAGTCCTTCACCAATATATGCAAGACAACCTTAACCTTAGAGCTCTTTGACAACTGACCTCAATATTACTTTGCAGTAACTTTCCATACATTTATTACTCGGAACTTTATGAACTGTGACAGTTTATTATGTTGCATGTAAAACTCAGTAGAATTTTACTACATTTACTTATTAATTTTAATAAGTTATCTTTGGTTCTTTTGGATTTTCTACATACAAAATCATGTTACTTGTGAATGATGGCAGCTTTATTTCTTTTTTTAATTATTAGGGCTTTCTTTCTTTCTTTCCTTGTACTGGGTAAGCACTCTAGTCAACAATAGAACTGATTGGAATTGAAAAGAGTCAATCTCCTTGTTTCTTCCAATTTGAGGAGAAATTTTGCAATATTTTAGCATTAAATATTAAGATCATTGTACATGCTTTGTAGATACATTTAAGAGGTTAATAAAATGTTTTATTATGCTGAACGATTTTTAGATGCTTTTTCTAATATTATGTCTCCTCTTATTTAAAATGGTTATAGGTGTGTGTGTGTGTGTGTGTGTGTGTGTGTGTGTGTGTGTGTATGATACTGGGGATTGAACCCAGGAGCATTCTACTTCCTAGCCACACTTCCAGCCCTATTTTATTTTAATTTTGAAACAGCGTCTCACTAGGTTGTTGAGAGTCTCACTACTTTTTGAGGCTTTCCTCGAACCTGTGATCCTCCTGTCTCAGCCTCCCAAGTACTGATATCACAAGTCTGCACCACCACGCTGGACTTCATGTGTTCTTTCAATGTATTGTCTTACTTTGACTGCTGATTTTTTTTATTCTGAAGATCCACATGCATCCCAGCATTGATTTTTCAATCATTAAACCAACATTAATCTTTTGAGATAAACAAATTATGATGAATTTTGTATACTACATATAATTCATATATACATATATATGTAATTTATTTATATATTATTATATCTAGTATTATTCAAAATTTTCATTTCTTCTTGTGTCAGTTTTGGTAACCTGGTAATTGTGTCAAAATTGTTCATTTCTTCTTGATTTTAAATTCTTGTGTATAACACTGTTTCTTCTGGGCACATGGGGCTCTGGGGTCCCTGCCTCAGTTCCTAGGTATGTGTGCTCAGGTCCCATAGCTAAACCGTAATCCTGCACCCCGAAGCAGAACTTTCCAAAACTGCAACCAGCTACAAAAACTACCACCATGATTAGTTTGCTACTTAGATGAGCTGCAGATCAATGGGCAAAATGAATACGTAAAGTCATTTTGTGGTTGTTCACTACTGGATAAATACCCAATGCATATCTTATGCTGTAGTTAAACCTTTCTTCTGATTTGTTTATTCTTCTGTTAAGTCTAATTTATAATTGCACAAAGTTTTAATTTGTAAGTACACACACATACACACAAACACATGTTACACTTCTAAAAAAAAATCTCCATTATCTCCTCTATTTTATTGACTGTAGCAATCATAGATTTCTCAAAGCTCTGTCTCAATCGAAGTATTGGTTACTGGTAGATCTGTTTTATTATCAATTTTATAATCTTTTTATTGAGATATAATTGGCATACAGTAACCTACAACTATTTAAAGTATTCTATTTGATAAGCATTGAAATCTATCTGTCCTTGAACAACCATAGCCATGTTTAAACTAATAAATTTATTACCTGTATATAAAATTTTTTATGACTGTTTACCATCCTTCCTTGCTGTCTCTACCCATATCCAACCCATCCCAGAAACCATTCACCTAATTTATATCTCTAAAGATTAGCTGACACATATTATATGCTGTTGTGCCTAACTTTTTAAACCTAGTATAACTATTTTAAGATCATCCTTCTGGCACCATGCACCAATATTTCATCTTTTCTTGTTGATCTATTTTATGAATATACCATAATAAATGATGTATTCACCCACTGATGGACATTCTATTCTCACAATAGTGCTTTACCAAGAGCAGGAGTTTTTTGGTGTTTATATTTTTTTGACAAATTCTGATTTGTTAATTTGTTCTTTTATGTGTCATGCTTTAGGTATTCTATTTAAGAATGCCATATGCTTTGGATAGTCTAAGAAAGCCTTTTGAAACTAAGGCCACAAAGACTTTCTTCTATATTTAATTCTAGAGGTTTTATTTTATTTTATTTTATTTGGTGCTGGGGATTTAACCCAGGGGCATTCTACCACTGAGCTACACCCAGCCTTATTTTATTCTTATTTGGGAACAGTTGCAGAGGACCTCAGTAAGTTGCTGAGGCTGGCAGCAAGCCTCTGATCTTTCTGTCTCAGACTCCCAAGTACTGGGATTACAGATGTGCCCCACCACACTCAGCTTCTAGAGGTTTTATAGTTTTAGGTTTTATTATGAATGAGGAGTTAATATTGTATATAGTATAAAGTATAGATCAGAGTTCTTTTTTCTCTCTTGAATATGGCTATTACAGCGCTATTTAACCATTCTTTTATACAGAATTACCTGTGAACCTTTATCAAAATGTGATCACATGCACATAAATATATTTATTGACTCTCTTCTGATCCTTTGATTTTTTTTTTGTTTGCCTCTACAATGGAGTTCAGCAAATGACAGCCCACAGGTCAGGACTGGTCCACTGCCAAATGTACATGCAACCCATGAACTAAGAGTGGATTTACATTTTAAAAAGGTTAACAAATAAAAAATACTTTTGGATGACACGTAAAAATTATATAAATTCAGATTTCAGTGTCTTTAAATAAAGGCTTACTGAAATTGAAACACAGCCACACTCATCCCTTTATGTATTGGATATGGCTGTTTTCATATGGCATGCTTTCATAGCAGAGCTGAGTAGTTTTGACAGAGACAGAATGGCTCACAAAGCCTAAAATATTTACTGTCTGATTTTTTTACATAAAAATTTTTGCCTATCCCTGTTTTACATCAATATCGTATTGCTTTAATTACTGTAGCTTTGTAATAAGTATTGAAATCAGATAGGATTGGTTCTATAACTTGGTTCTTCTTTTTCAAAGTTGTTTTGGCTATGCTAGAACCTTTTAATTTCCATATCGAATTTAGAATCAACATTTCAACGTCAATAAGCGCACTGTGATTTTAACTATGATTGAATCAGACCTACGGATGAATCTTTGGAGAACTGGCATGGGAGCAACATGGAATCCTCTGACTCTAACGTATGCACAGCAAATCCCCTTCTGATTGGGTTTTCTTTCCTTTTACTCAGCAACTTTGTAGTTTGGGTACACAGGTGATCATTGACAGGAGGGCCTCTATTGCCTCAGCTTTTGGGATTTTTATAAAAACCAGCAGTAGATTTCCCCTGACCTATACCCTATACTTCTATACTTCTATACTTTCTCTCTCTCTCTCTCTCTCTCTCTCTCTCTCTCTATCTCTATCTCTATCTCTATCTCTATCTCTCTCTCTAATATAACCACAAAGACCAAAACACACAAGAAACGTATATATCAAGGCAGCAAATATAAACATCTGTTTAGAATGTAGACCTCCTTTCCTAACGTGACGTGGCAGACTATTTTTTGGATGACAAATTATGAACCTCCTTCGTTAGTGAACACCTATTTCATAGTTAATGAAGACATTCTACCAGTCAGCCAGCCACTATTCAAAAGAAAATTTTTACATCACATTATCAATAAATTATTATTATACCAGTGATTTCCTTAGAATAGGTTTCATGATAAAGGACTGGTTTATTGTGGGTGATCATCAGCCATATTCTGCTTTGCTTCTACTCTGAGCCAGCCATGGAAGGATAAGAGGAGTCTTGACATTTCTGGGTACTAAATGCAAATTTCTAAATCCATTCTGAAATGTATTTCTCTTCTAATCACCATTCTGTGCAAGGATAACCTTAGAAGGGAGGACCTCTTTGCTGTGTGGGCCAGAGACAGGCCAGGCTGGGATTTAGCAATCTTGGAAACTGAGTCTGATGACTAAACACATTTAATCAATTACAAACTTTCACCACGAAGGTGATCCACATTCAAGGAAATTTTATTTGATTATCAGCTCAAAAGTTTTCCTCACTTGGTTTCACTCCATCATCATCAAATCTCTTAAAACCAACTTTTCAATGGAAAATTTTCAGCCTATAAACCTTCATTAAAAATTTCATATTCCTTTCTGATATGGCTGGATCAGATCATATATATCATCTTCAGAAGAGTATTAAAAGAGTTGATATTTGCTTTATACTCATCAGGAATTGCCTCTTATTTGCACTTCCTGGTGGCACAGATTTGCAACATTCACATCAGATTTTTGTTTGTACATTCTGGGCTCATGACTTCTTAAGGATGCAAAAGCCAATTAAAATAGCAAGCCTCCTAACTTGACTTAGGTATCCACTGCAATTTCAGTAAAGAAAGTAATACAGGAAAAAAAGGAAGAGATTACTATATTGTTAATCTGCCCTGTTTAGGTATTCTCTCTAATCAAATGTAGATATTATCCATGAACAAGGTTATCAAAATCACACTGCAATAAAAAAGTGGAATGTGACATGCTCATTCTGGTACTATCTTAGGTGATATTAAATGCTCAGTTTGAGGACTTCTGGTCCTCTTTCATCATCATAGACATCTTATCAGCAATAGAAGACCAGGTTAGTAAAAATGACTTTATATGTGATAGCGTATAAATACCCATGCAGTTCAATGAAGTGATCTGCAAATTGCCTCGGCCTCACCTCCTCTGCTGCACTCTTTTCTCTGCACTGCTGCGATCTGTGTGCATCACCTACCTCTGCTTCCACGCCCTAGTCCCCATCACCTCCAGATCTCACATCATCACATACATTAGCCTTCTCACTGGTCCCCCTGTAGCCACTCTTGCTACTTCAACTCCACTATCCAGTCAGAAACCAGAGTGATCTGATAAAAACGTAAATCATATCACATCCTTATTTAAAATGCTAAATGGCTGATACCTTAGATATTTCTCAAAGCGGCCCTCTCATATCATTAAAAAATCATCCCCATATCTCACTTTTCCCATTGGGACATTCACCTTTTCAAAATAGAAGTAAAAAAAAAAAAAAAATACTTGCATCCCTAGACCTCTTGCGTCTGGGAGGACAGGCCTGTAACCTGGGTTTTACTCATCAAAACACACCTGAGGGAGATGTGGTTATGGGCTGAGCAATATTAGAAAGAGCTTCATGCAGAGACTCTCCTGGCAACGACATCCGTGAGAGTAAACCCAGCAGGACTTCCGGCATTTAGACCAAGCATTATTAGTATAGGAAGTCCGGTGTGAATAAAAGGATTCTGGTTCATTTTCTTTTGCATTCTTCCTCTTTCCAAGGGGAAAATTCTTCAAGGTAACTCTAGTTCATACCAAGTACAGAAGCTCTGTTCTGTCCTTTGATTTATATTATCTACTCCCTTAATTTTTTTCAATAAATGTGAATTAAACACCTATTATGTGCCAGGGCTTGTAATATATAGAGGTGTAGAGTGATGAACAAAACAGGCAGAGCTCCTTTCTTTATGGATATTATGGTCTGTAATCAAGGGAAAACATTAAACCAGTAATCACAAAAACAAACATTTAATATCAAAAGGGGATACAGTTATGTAGGAAGAGTTTGGAGACTCTTTGGAGAACATCTTGGTGGCCATGGTTGCAGAGGGACAACTTTATTCTGCCTTCCCAAGCAACACCAGTCTTCATTTTAGAGATCCTAACTCTGACTAGAAGATCTTGACAGCTGCTGTTAATGTTGTAGCCTTGAGATGATTTTAATGCTAATATCATTCTGAGAATCATTCTATTTCACTTCATTTGGGTTATACAGTGGACTCAGGTAGATTTCCATGAAGAGACCAAGTGTCTTGCCTTTTCAGAAAGTATTTTCTCAGAAGAAGTGTATATATTCCACATAACATTTTTTTTATTTTCCAAATAATTTACTAGGCACTTTTGAATACATTCTCTCTGACCAAATTCCCATCCACAGGCCTGTCTTATGCTCTTTTTTGTTGCTACAACTGAATGCATGAAATTGGATGACTTATAAAGAATAAAGGTTTATTCAGCACTTGATAGTTCTAGAGACGGGGAGGTACAAGTTTGAGGGGCCACATCTGGGGCTTTTTCTTGCTGGTGAGGACTCTCTGCAGAGTCCAGAGACAGTGCACTGCAAGAAAGGCACATGCGAGAGATCCAACTTGGCCTTTACAATAGACCCACTCTGCAGATAATGTATTAATCTCTTAATTCAGTAATCCATGTGTAGCCTATATTCAGGAGGGCAGAGCTCTTGCTACCTAGTCACTTCTGAAAGGTTCTACCTCCTCTCACCTCTTAATGCTTCAAAAAAGGAATTAAATTTCAACATGACTGTGGTGCAGACATTCAAACCTCAGCAGAGCCTATAGACAACACTAGCAACACATGTGAGATTAAAAAAAAAGACAATTGAATATTTTCTGTGTACTATGAAAACGATGGTGTGAGAAAATATGTAACTCTGTCCAGGTACCAAAATGTCCTGGAGACCTACAAAGGAAAAATCTTAACAGGGTCACCATTGTTCAAAATGACAAGTCCCATTTGAAATATTTAGAAATGGATGTTCAGTTAGTACCAAGAAGTACAGGCTACTGAGACCTCAGGACTTAAAGCCTATTGTTCTTCTTCCCTCGTTTGGGGCATGAAGCAGTTTAATTCCTACCACATCCTCTGCTTATTTTCTCCTCTTCCAATATGTTTACATATACCCCTCTCCTTGCTTCTTTTCTCTTTATCTTTTCTTTGATACCATCTCCCAGTCTCATCATGACCTAAGTTACTCTCTTTCTCTTTCCAACATAAAACTTTAGGAAATATGCTCATATGTTATTTCATAGACCAAACCAGTAATCATAAGAAAGCTAGGAACTAAATACAGAATGTTATTACACAGTAAGAGTGTTATGAAAAATATTCAGCATAAAATAAAACTAGCAAGAGGCAGAAATGCAAAATTAAATCTTTATTTAAAGAAACTAATTTTGATGGAAAATCCAATAATACATCAATGAAGATATGAAAAGCAAAACTTGAGGAAAATGAGCTTAACAGAAATGAGGCTCATAAAAGAAAATCCACATTTGCCAATAAAATCTGTGAAAATTATTATAGACACAAAACTGATCAATAAATCAAATCTTTACTATAAAATTTAATGAAAATATTAATTTTGGTGAAAATAATTTTAATAACATAAACATCAGAGTGGAAAAAATAAAGAAGAGTTTAACTGAGTCTTACAGAAAATTGATCAATGAATTAAATTTATTGGATAGAATGTACTCTCTAAAACTCTTTTTCAATAGAATTTAATCACTGCTTACAAAGTTCTTTTGAGTGACGGGATCTCAGTAGTCCAGAGACCAGAGCACTGAAGTCAAAATTTGCCAAATGCCCTGTATCAATCCCAATGATTGACCGGGAGGTAAGGTAGCTACTTTAGCCCATAGTGGCAATGCTCTTAAAGATTCCAAACAGATTCAAACAGTCTAACAAGAAATGGGTTGTCTTATCAAGAAAAAGTCAAATTCTGGGCACTACGAAGACCTCCATCTTCTTGACATAGCGACAGAAGACCGGCTCTGAAGTAACAGGATGGTTCTGACCCACCATGATACTCACCTGGGACTCTTCCTATTTTTCCATCCACATAGAGGGCCATTGGCTTGTTCACCACTGTCTCCTCAACATCAACAATATGCCTGGCACACAGCAGGTACTCACAAAGTACCAATCAAATGAATTATAAGCTTTCTGCTCAACAGAGTTTTAAAGGGATATACCAACCCATATTTTAAAAGTATATAAGCATAAATGATTTATGTTCAATTTCTGGTGCTCTACATGCCAAGTCTGTGATCTGGGACTGTTCATTTAATCTATGTCTCCATTTCTTGAACTGTATATAGTAACAGATATAACAGCTACCTAAGTTTATTTATTTTTGTGCAACTGGGGGTTAAACTTAAGGGCATTCTACTTCTGAACTGCACTCTCAGCCCCTTATAGCTTTTGTTTTAAAACAGGGTCTCTCTAGTTTGCTCAGAGTCTTGCTATGTTCCTGAGGCTGACCTTGAACCCGCAATTCTTCTACCCAGCCTCCAAAGTACTGGGGTTACAGGTGTGCACCATGAAACCTAACAACTAAAACAATTTAATTGAGAAGGATTAAATGAGAAAATCTACATCATCATCCCTACCATCATCAATTTTAAGTAACATTGGAAACTCAAATTACCAGACTTTTTAAGCATTCTGTATTTATTAGAAAAAGAAAATAACATCTAATGAGATACATTCATTTAGCATAACAAATAATTATTTACTCAGCAACAAGTGGAAACATCCTAAGAATGTTAAGGGGTCAGAACAGGTACTGCCCAATCTCTTCATGACTGAGTGGTGATCACTGATTTCTAATCGTAACAAGTGCTATTGTAATAATAATCATGGAGAATTATAAAATTGTGAAGTGCCTTGAAATACTGGTATAAAAATGCAGCTATTCGACTTTCATGTGATCTGATTGTTTGGAAGATTATTATCATTTTTATGTGACTGGAGACAGAAAGTAGAACATTCTCCTTAGAACCAGAAATTCATTGTTCAAGTCTTCACTTCTCTGCTCACTAATAGTGACCTTGACAAACCATGTTGAAGACTTGAGCTAATTTATAAAATAGGGAAGCAACTTCTGCCTTAAGAAGCTCATTGGGACTTTATGAGGCTCAGGTGAGTGGAGCAGAGTAGATGAAGACTTAGAGGACCCTATGTTTAAATTAAGACAATGAGTGAGTGTTGCTTTGTCACCAAAGTAACAAGACTTACCGAATGCCATGTTGCTAGTTATCCAGAGACCAGATCTTTTAAAAATACTGTATTAGTATTGGAAAGAGGTTTCAAAATGTATTAATGTACCAGTGTTAGGAAAGATTTCCAATTTTGATAATATATCAAATATATCATTTGTACTAAAGAAAGCCAGGAGTGTCAAGGAGAAGGGCCTTTTTACATTTCTAAAGAGAGACTAACTGCCTCAAGGATGGGAGGAAATCTCACATCCCTGAGAAGCAACTTAACACATCTTGGGAATATAACAAAAGGTGTGGAGGTCTGTGCCCAGACAGAGCTGCCCCACCCCCCCTGCCTCAAAGGGGGCGGATCCAGCTGGGCTAGAGATAGGGCAACACATCTACATATCAAAGGACCTGCCACAGACTTGGTCAGAATAAGAACACTCAGCATGCAGGGGTCTTTTGGTGTATTCACTCGAGTCACCACCCCCAATGCCATTTGCGAATGGCATGGGGCTATAACTGTATTCTGTATTTCTATCTTTTTAATAAACTTCTTTAAATCTTCAGCAACTGTCCGAGCTATGTATACCTATCCTTAGCTCAGGACAAGAACCTGCGGTTTTTCTGTTTGTGTGGTTGTGTTGGGGGAATTATTTCTCCCCTCACACACCGAACATATTTCACCGTAACAAATACTTCCTAAAAAAAAAATCTACAAATTAAGCTACTATTTTTAGTGGCTCTTAAATAAGTATTAAACTAATCAAAATACACTTTCTCTAGCCTTTTTGAAATACAAATGAATTTTAATTCTAAGGAAGAAATGTATTATTATTATTATTATTATTATTATTATTATTATTGCAATACTGAGGATGGACCTGGGGGCATTCTATCTCAGAGCTACATCCCCAGCCCTACTTTTTATTTTTTATTTTGAGACAGGGTCTCACTGAGTTGCAGAGGGCCTAAGTAACTGAGGCTGTCCATGAACTGTGATCCTTCTGTCTCAACCTCCCAAAAGCTGAGATCACAAGTATGTGCCACCACGCCTGGCTGCATCATTATTATTATTATTGCTTTGCAGGAAGGTTGATCAGTGACATACATAGGATTCTCCCACTGGTTTTTAATTACAATAATAATGCTTAAGACCATGTGCATAGAGAACAAAGTGAGTGCCATAGTGAAGCTGATACTGTTAATAAAGAAGATGGTAATAGTACCAAAGACCAAGTTAGATACTTACACATTGCCTCAGTTGATTGTCATAGCACGCTGAGGTATTTGCATCTTCATGATGAGAACATAAAGATTCAGAAAGGCTCAACAATATGAAAGTGGCACAGCTAGGAAGTGACAAAACCATTAGTTCAAACACGTATTTTCTTATCTGGTATCAGAGCATCTCAACTTCTTTTAACCTAGAATGCCTTGTAGAAAAACTATGCAGTCCTGATTACTGAAAGCCCATCCTTACCTAGCCATCCCTCCTGTAGGCACATTTCCCCATTAAATGGAGTCAGGCAAGACCATAATCTCAGCTATTGTGCCTCTCTCTCTCTCTCTCTCTCTCTCTCTCTCTCTCTCTCTCTCTCTCTCTCTCCTTCCTTCCTTTCCCTCTCTCTCAGTTCTATGCAAGCGCTATTTGCTTGATTCTCAGTGGTACCCACTATTCCTCTCAAGACAGGATGTCCTTCCCTACCAACCTGATGAGGATGGTAACAGAAGGGCTGCCAGCTAAGATCCTTTGAAGAATATTCTCCTTCCAGATAATGTTCTGTTAAACATTATTAGGAAATCACAAACTTTGCTCCAGTTTATGTTCTTCACACACTTCCTAAGGGAGTTTTAATAAATATCTACTATGTGTCTGGCACTGTTAGTAACAAGGAATACACATATAAAGGCAACCTATTCTCCTCTCAATTCTTCAAGTGCTTACAACCAATCCTAAATTCTGTTTTATTCTAAAGTAAAGTTCAGCTGAAACTATTTTCTTTCTCCTGGGTCCCCTTTATGAGGAACCTGGGAGGAATTACTGTCTGGTAAAAGAACCAAGAACTGTACTTCTGAACAATTGGCTTTCATTAATATTATGGATACTTTGAACCATGTAACTAACCAGTTTCCCCTGTCCTGTGACAATTAGAGACAAATATGGCCCACCAAAAGCCAGAATAAAAGGTCATTCTGGTTTGAGTTTTCTAAAGCGTATACCAGGACCATATTGTTCCTTTTCGTTTCTTTTCTTTTCTTTTCTTTTCTTTTCTTTTCTTTCTTTTACTTCCTTCTTTTCCTGTATTTTAAAATTCCCTTTTATAGTATATTATGGATCTTAAAAGTTAACTTGAAGTTTTAGAACATAAAAGAGTCTGAATAAATAATTGTTTTCCCAAAACTCCATTTTATGAGATACTTATTGCCAAGGAATTATCTTCGGAGAATGAGAGCAGAAATAACCAAGTGACAAGGACAATAAGCAGATCAGACCCTCAGCAGCTGTCCACAGAGACACGGACCTACAGATGTCAGGAAACCATGAAGTTACTGCACCGTCATACATTCACAGTGGAGCCAGGACTCACTGAGGAGAAGCATTTTGATGTAACCCAGATTTTAAAATAAAAGTGATTAAGTAATTTTTAAATGTAAACTCTAAACTTCTCAATGTACACTCTGTCTATTCAACCAGCAGTTTTTGTTCATGGACTTTTATCCTCTATAGCTGGGAAAATTATCACCATAGAAAGTACAACTACCTTTTATGACACATATTGGCCCTACAGACATGAAAAAGAATCAGATGTTGTTTCTGTGAACTAAACTGAATTTTTTGGAGATATTTTCCATCTATTAGTTTATTTTCTGAGTAGATTATAGAATTTAAGGTAAACAATACTAACAAAATTTAAAGAAATTTAAATAATAATAATCATAATATAAATTAAGGAAATATTATTCACTAAATATTTATTGAGCACCTATACATGTTAGGCCCTAGTAATAAGTATAAAACAAATTACACTTTGCTTTACTTTTAAATAAAATACTATTTTATTTAAAAAGATAAGCACTAAATAAATATTCATACTGCCGGGCGTGGTGGCACACGCTTGTAATCCCCGTGCTTGGGAGGCGGAGACAGGAGGATCGCGCAGATTCGAAGCCAGCTGCGCTGGCTTAAGAGACCCTGTTTCCAAATTAAAATATAAGATAAGTCTGGGAGGGTCGCCCGGAAGTAGAAGGGTTTCCAGGAACCCCAGTACCATCAAAAAATAAAAATAATAAATAAATAAATAAATAAATAAATAAATAAATATTCATACTAATAAAACTGTAATCTGGAAATATGATCTAAGTATCATAAAGGGAAAATGCTATTGTTAAAGATTTCACTAATTTGTAACAAACTATCCCAAATATAGTTATACAAAAAAAAATGGATCAGAAACTTTAGCCAAGTACAGTATGAACGGCTAGTCTTTGCTCAACAAGGAGCCAGGCCTTAGCTGGGATGACTTGAACAGGTAGAGTAGGCGGGGACCACGTGAAGCCATAGTTGTCCAGCCTTGGATCTCTCTACATCACACCAGCAGAGGCTAACTGTTTAATATAGTGCCTTCACTCCCATGTCTGTCACCTGTCTTGGGGGGATTAGGTCTATGTAGCCATTCTATGCGATTTACATGAGTTTGCTCAGAGAATAGAAATAGCAAGGAAATTAAACTTCTTAAATAGAATTGGCTTCTCTGAGAATCAGAAATTCAAGAGAGAAGACTATAAACTGCCAAGCTTTTGAGTCTGAGCCTACAAATTGTTATCGTGCTATTTCCACCATATACAATTGTCCAAACAGTCATGTTACCTATTAAGATTCAAAGGAAAGTGGTAAAGACACCCAGCCATTATTAGTAAGAGTATTCAAAACTTCCTCAGGTCATAAAAGCTAGAAATAATGGAATAGTAACAGCAACGTGATGAAAGAGAAAAATCATCAACTTATAATTTATATACCCAATAAAACTATCATTATCAAATAAGGCCAAAATAAATCAGTTTTGGGGAAAATACCAAGAGCCTGAACATAGAATTACAAAAGAATATTCATCAGAATGAAGGAATTCAACCCATAATTAAGATGTAAGGTACAAAAACAAGTTAAGAGAAATAAAATATGAGGCTCTAAATAAAAATAACTATATAAATCAACATTAATAAAAATGACTAACTATAATACTATAAAAATAAAGGTAAAGATGAATTACAAGTCAAAATGTACAAAGATAAGAGAGCAGGATAAGATCTATAAAGGAATAAGCTGCTTATCCTCCCAGCATTCGGGAGGCTGAGACAGGAGGATCAAGGTTCGTGGATAGCCTCAGCTGTCCAGTGTACTTAGGCCCTTTGCAACTCAGTGAGATGCAGTTTCAAAAAAAAAATCAGACTGGGAGTGTAACTCAGGTAGAATGCCCCTGGATTTCATCCCCAGTACCGAAAAGAAAGAAGAAAGAAAGGAAGAAAGAAAGAAAGAAAGAAAGAAAGAAAGAAGAAGGAAGGAAGGATGGGAAATCTTAATACAATTCCCTCAATTGATTAATCAAATAACAAATATAGCATAATAATAGTGTGCCTCTGTAACAAATTATCATAGATTTAGATACTTAAAATATCTTTTTCTTTCTTTTTTTCTTTCTTTCTTTCTTTCCTTCTTTTCTTTCATTTCTTTCTTTCTTTCTTTCTTTCTTTCTTTCTTTCTTTCTTTCTTTCTTTCTTTCTTTCTTTCTTTCTTCTTTCTTTCTTTCTCTTGCAGTACTGGGACATTCTACCTCCAAGCTACATCCCCAGCCCTATGTTTTATTCTTTATTTTGAAACAGGGTCTAACTAAGTTGTAGAAGGCTTCACTAAGTAGCTAAGACTGGCTGCAAACCTGTGATCCTTCTGTCTCAGCCTCTCAAATACTGGGACTACACACGTGCACCATCATGCCTGCTTGCTTCACCATTGTTAGAAATGAGAATTCTAGATTCTCTGCCCAGTATTTCACAAGACTGAAATCAAGATGGCATTCCAATCTGCAACTTGTTGACGTAGCTCAGTTCCTTATAGCTAAAGAAGTGAGGCCCTTGTTTTCTTGCTGTCTGTTAAGAGAGATTTGCTCTTAGCGTCTAAAAGTCATCTTCAGGTAATAGCTACTTTCCTTTTAATTAGCTAATTGTCAACTTATTGCTAACATAATCAGGGTAGTGAAATCTCATCATAGTCACAAACTCATGCACACTTGGAGAAAATTTGTGTGAAATAAAGGTCTGGAATCTTTACAGCCATCATAGAATGCTACCTGCCACATATAGGAATTATATTTAAGATTTTAGCAAATAATAAATAAATAAATAAAAGAATATAGATTAATAGAATACTTATCTTCAATATCTATAAATTTCCAAAATTTTTCAAGTATAAAAAACAATTCAAAACCCAGTAATACTAAAAAATCTACTCATTAAAAGAGAATGATAATGGTATATGCTTATATTTCATTAAGCAACAAATGAATATCAAAAATCTAAACAACATATTTTAAAAATCATAAAAACTAAAACATGGTTCAAAGAAGAAATCATGGATGTAGGTACTATCAATGTCAACATTAGAAAATCTAAGATTACCTATATCAAGTAATTAAAATAATCAAAAGATTTCAAAACATAGTTATAAAATTAAAATATCAGAACCAATAATGTTCTTACATATCAGAAATAATTAAGAAGTACACATTCTAAATGAGGACACTGGATTTAATAAAACATATGCCAGATATCCTAATGGTACTAGAAAAGATAGAATATTTAGGTTAAAATATATACTGTATTCATGGATGGTGCTATGGAGTGTCCATGAAAGGCTCATATATTAAAAGTTTTGTTGACAGCCTATGGTGCTACTGGGAAATAATGGAGCCTTTAGAAGATGGGGCCTAGTGGAAAGAAGTGAGGTCATCATAGGTGTGTGCTTGAAGGGGATACTAGGTCTCTGGTTCCTCTATCTTCTCCTCCACCCCTTCCTCCTCTCCCTCCTTCTCCTCCTCCCCTCCTCCTCTCCCTCCTTCCCTTCCCTCCCTTCTCTGCCTCCTCTTTCTCTTTTTCCTCTCTTTCTCTTTCTCTCTCCTCTCTTATTCTTTCTCTCTGCTGCCCAGATACAATGAGGTGACTAAGATTCCTCATGCATTGTCACCATTGTCACAAACCTGAAAGAAATCAGATCAACAGAGTATGAACGGAAACCTCTGAATCTGTGAGCTGACATAAACCTTTTCTTCCGATAAGTTGATTATCTCAGGTATTTTGCCACCATAACAGAAAGGACTAACACAGGTAGATTCAATTACATTAATGCCAATTCTTCACAAATTAAAAAAAAATTTCAATTTCAATTTCAATCACTTAATTTTATAACCCAAACAAGTTAATCCTAAAATTTGTATGCAGTAGCACAAAGACAATAAGTCATGACAATTGCTGAGGAAAAGGAACAAGAATTAAAATGTTAAGACTTATTTCAATCTACTAGTAACAGTAATAGAACACAAATTTGTTAAGTGATTTTTGTGTCAGATATTGTACTAAGTGTTTTATAAACATTAACTTAATCCTTATATCAATAATTAGGTCAACCATTGGATTGAATGCTTTGTCCCCATAAAATGCATAGGTTGAGACTTAATGTTTTTTATTTTATTTTATTATTTTTTTGGTGGTACTGGGGTTCCTGGAAGCCCTTCTACCTCCGGGCTACACTCCCAGACCTATTTTTATATTTTTATTTGGAAACAGGGTCTCTTAAGCCAGCACGGCTGGCTCAGAACTAGCATGATCCTCCTGTCTCTGCCTCCCAAGCGCAGGGATTACAAGCGTGCGCCACCACGCCCGGGGTGAGACTTAATGTTTATGTGACTGTTTTAGGAAGTGGGAACTTGGAAAGAGCCTAGGACATGGGGATGGAGCCATTATGAATGATACTAGTGTTCTTATAAAAATGATCCCACATTTTAATTTTTGAGAGCTTGATGATAATATATCTAATATTAGTGTTGGTTCTCCGAAAAAAATATTATAATTAGAAAGTATATATAGTCACCTATAAAAATCCTTACGTATTTGTATCCAAATGAATAATATCAACTATTGCATGAAAAACACAAGTCACAGAATTATATATAGAATATCAGTTATAGAATAATTTATATAATGATACATATAACTCTATCTTGTTCTGAATCATATATATTGATAAAATTATAAAAATAAGCATGGAGCAGTTAAAAGCCAAAACAAAATAATTACATTCTCTTGGAAGGAAAGATTGGAGTACTATAAGGAACCGATATACAAGGTGTTTTAAATACATTGAAATATTTATTTAGAATAAAAGTATGATGCAAATGCAGAAAAATGTTAAGATTCAGAAAAGTTTTTGGTGGATAGGCAACTGCTTATGTTATTCTATTTTATTATTTACTAGAATTAGAGACAAATGATTCTTGTGATGGTATACATAAAATTAAATTATTTGCATAGAAATATTCAAATTTAAGGTGCATTCTGTGTACTTTATTAAATGAAAAACATATAGATACAATACTTTTTATAAGAGGAGTTGGGAATTTTGTCCTTACAGATTTTTCTGCAATATTCTCATAATATATAAGTATATTTATATGTCTAGAAGTCAACTGAATGATTTTAAAACGTCCCCAATAAGAATTGATTTACTTTTATTATAAATTAGTGAATTATCACAAATAAAATAGAAAGTTGTTTATTCTGTTTTTTAAAGTGACTCGATATTGGAATAGTATAACTGGCTCATCTGGTGATCCCTTTCTAGCCTTTTGAGGAACTTCAATACAGATCGCCATAGTGGTTGTACTGATTTGCAATTCCATCAATAGTGTATAACAGTTCCTTATCCCCCCATCTTCCTCAGCATGCATTATTGTTTGTATTCTTCATGATTACCATTCTAACTGGAGTTACTTGGCATCTCATTGTAATTTTGATTTGCATTTCCTTGATTGCTAATGATGCTGAATATTTTTTTCATATATTTATTGACTATTTGTATCCCTAGGCATCTGTCAACAGATGAATGGAAAACAAGAATGTAGTCTGGAATTTTACTCAGCCATAAAAAAGAACAAAATTATGGCATTTGAAGGAAAGTGGATGAAACTAGAGAAATAACACTAACTGGGATGAGCAGTTGCAGGAACGTCAAGGGTTTCACTTTCGGATGTGAAAGCAAGAGAGAAAATAGAAAAAAGGAAAGGAATTTGAATAAATGAGATGAGAAATAAATGGAATAATATGGGGAATGGGGGAGAAAGTGGGAGGGGGTAAAGGAGAATCGATGAAGAAACCGTTCAGATAATACTGCTTCTATATATGAAGGCATCACTACCAATTTTTCCAAAAGAAAGTGTACCAAGCGCTGTGCGCATATATGTTTGTATCACTTTGAACTTCACTGTGATGTAGAATTACAATATGCCAATAAAAACATTTTTAGAAGGAGACTAGAATGTCAAATTACTTTGAGATAAGTTCACAAGAGTAATATTGTTAGAAAGAGTTTTCTCTCTTCCTTGCCTGTAGTTGAATATAGCCAACTCCTCGCAGTCTTCTTTTATTCAACAAAGACTTATTAAGAACTTATTCATGCCAAGGCCAAAACAAATTTAATCCCTACTTTACTAGGGCTTTCTTTCTATGGGGGGGCAGATAGCAATGAACAGGTAGATAAATAAATATCGATTGGTGATAAGTGCTCCAAAAATAAACTAAGAAAGACCAGGTAATGTGGTTATGGTGATAATTTGTTGGGTGGTCAGAGGAGACTGCTCTTAGGAGCTGAGATAAGAAAGATAATGATTAAATATGCAAATGACCAGCCGGAAAGCCTCCAGACACCCTCCTGGAACTGGTACATGTACTTGACCATTCATAAATTTCCCAAAGTCTTGATATCTTTGAATTATATCTTACCTTTGGAGACTGTGTTTTGTGACAAAATTAAAATTGTTATCACAACTAGAATTTATATACATGATGATACCTGTGGAATAATACAACTCCCTTGTGATGACATAAGCAGGTGTCGCAAAGTTCATGAAAGTCTAATTTCTGCACCTTTAGGTAACTTGCAAATAGACTAAGTACCATCCCAGCCTCTAACTTCAGAACACACATTCTCTGACCCCCTACTGTGCTTTGTTGTTCTCCTTGGTACTTAGGACACAATATGTTATTGTCCCTCTCTGTCTTCTCCACTAGAATATAAGCTCCCTAGTAGCAAAGTTCTTGATATTTTTGTCTTTTCATCGCTCATAGTGGAGTACCTATGCATAGTAGGTAACACATTAAATGCTTATTGAGTGAATAAATATTAAAACATTTAACACCAAGAGTCTAACCCTATTGCTCTGACTTGAGGTCTCAATTGTAAGTTACACAATTATTTTTCTTATTGATTATATTAGAAGCATTTCTAGGCTGAGCGTGGTGGCACATGCTTGTAATCCCCGCGCTTTGGAAGCTGAGACAGGAGGATCGTGCAGGTTCAAAGCCAGCCGCGCTGGCTTAAGAGACCCTGTTTCCAAAAATAAAAAAGCATAAAATAGGTCTGGGAGTGTAACCCGGAGGTAGAAGGGCTTCCAGGAACCCCAGTACCACCAAAAAAAAAAAAAAAAAATGAAAAAGAAGAAGAGGAGGAGGAGGAGGGGGAGGAGGAGGAGGAGGGAGAAGAAGAAGAAGAAGAAGAAGAAGAAGAAGAAGAAGAGGAGGAGGAGGAGGAGGAGGAGGAGGAGGAGGAGGAGGAGGAGGAGGAGGAGGAAGAACGGAAAAGAAAAAGAAGATTTCTAAGATAAACTTTTTTTCTGGCACGTCTGTATTACCTGCAACATGTCTAAACCAACACTGAATATATGTGGGTTCTCAAAAAATAGCAATTATTCAGATGATTGTGTCCCAGGGCTATACAGCCAAAGAAAGGGCAAGAGATAAAATATATTTGAACCTGAGAGCATATAGTCCTTATTAATCTATAAATGATGATAAAGTCATAGTCAAAAGGTAGAGAAGAAAAGAAACCATTCTATTTAATGCTTGCAGTCAATGCACAGAGCTGGAACAGTCAAACAGGAAAAGTTGTTTAGGCCTCTGATAAAAAGTTACTCCACTCATAGCCCAAATAATATTGTTATAACTACAAATCATTTTCACACCGACAGAGTCTGTATCATGTCCAAAGGAGTCTTGAAGGGTATCAGTGTTGAAAATTAGAAGCTACTGGATAAAACAAAAGGAAAAGTGATCTACAGAAGCTAAATAGAATACCAATGGCTTCTGGCCAAAAAATATTGGCCTTATGCACTAACTCACTGCTTGAATTTGTTTAACTAGGATATCTCACTAATTTATACAGCTCCTATTAAACAGTCAGTGTTCAATAGAACTGGTTTAAGTAGACTTTCATGCTTATATTTTTAAAATTTTGATGAAATTAAGGCATACTCCTTTGGGATTGCATGTTATCCGATTGTTCATTCTTAGAGGAAAGCAAAGTCCTAAGTGGTTGAAGGAGAGAGCAAGTCCATTTGATAATGCTGGTATAGAGAAAAGGCTAAAAAACTGTTTTTCAAAATGAGGCTTTATAAAGAAATCATCAGAATCATCAAAGGATGCTTATTTCCTGAGCCCCATGTTCTACTCACTGGCTCAGGATCTTTTGGTGTGTCTATTGAGGCACCAGGACATTTGATCAATGTTGTCCTGGGAAAAAGAGAAGTCAGGTTTTTGGAATATTCATCACTATTCAGGGTATGAAAAGGAAAGTAGGTAGAAATGAGTGAAGAAATGAGATATCACCCTAGAATATGTATGTTATATAAATGATCTAGGTCCAGTCAGACCACAACTAAGGCACACTGTCTCCATGCTGACCTCCCAATAAAGTCATAATACAATCACTGAAATGACATTGTTGACCAGGTCAGCCAGAAAACACCGGGTACTCAGGGCAAGCTATATGGCAAAATGTTTCTATAACAATTCAGAGCTGATGAGCCTTTTTCTGTAAAAGGCCAATAACAAATAGTTTAGGTTTTTCTATTACATATACTCAGCACCAGAACCATTGCAGATAAACAGACATACATGATACATAAACAATTTGGCATGACTATGTTCCAATAAAACTTTATTTATAACAACAGATAGGATATAGTCTATGATACATAATTTGCTGCTTCCTGCTGCGGTTTACCTTTAGTAAAAAAGAAAAGTAACTACTTTTTTACCTATATTCCAACCTGAGAAATGTGTGCCTATGTGAATATGTGAGCAAGTTTGTGCTGTGAGCATTCACTGTGTTTATGTATAAGCTGGAAGGAGGTACATTAAAAATGAATATTGATTGATTATGAGTATTTTTGAGTTTTTGCCTAGGTTTTCTAAATTTTTAGTATGTTCTGCATGTAATTATTTTTAATTTTCCTTTTGCCATTCTTTCATAATCAGAGAAGTTTTATTTTAAATATAAGGATGAAAGGGAGCTAGTTCCTCTGTTCCTTGAACACCAGCAGAAAAGCTCTGCTGGGAGTTTATAACACCTTTTGTGTTGAAAACAATCAGGCACCCACAGAGCTAGCAGATAAAGTAAAATCTCACTCAAGTCCTACTCATTGGTGCAAGGAAAAGAGGAACGAAAAGGACAGGGGCAATTCAGCAGTTAACTGCACAAGCATTACCCAATGATCCTAATTTCCATGATTTTAATAATAATGAGTGAAACCCAAAGTGTTAAGTTGCACTTTCTACCTCAGTAAAACAGAGTGATAATTGTGCAGAGAATAATTTTATGGGTGAAGTGTGCCCTGTATTGTAAAAGATTAGAATAAAGTACTCTAATACACAATGTCTTAGCAGGTGCAGGCACTTACCTGAGCAATTAAAATCTTCTTAATATACAAATCACAGCCAATGAGACTGCTGGCATGACAGAATAGATCTTTCAGGACACAATGTGTTTGTCTAAAACAGGGTGTTTTTCCCCCACCCTGGCTTTATTTATTTATTTTTGCTAACAATCATTTGTAGATCTTTTATTTGAAAAAGAAAATTGACCAAACATGGATAATTTGCTCCAAATATACCCAAGCACATTCATTCTCTTACAAATCCATCCAGACCACAAAAGCTATTAAGTACTGACTATGCATGAGGCTCTGTGCTGGGTGTCGAATAGACTATTTTGGGACCAATGGTAATCATTTTCTCCACAAAGAGAGGGAAGGGAAGCACGTCTAGATGATGGGTAGGAATTGTCAGGCTGGTAAAACTGGTCATTTGAATCATCTCCAGCTTGTTGGCATTCTATTCAAGTAGTAAAGTTCCCGGTCTTAGGACTATGTGCCCAAGGTGCTGGAACAGTATGACAGAAGACAGATCTGGGAGCCAACACTGCAAGTGAGATGATAAAGAGGACCTACGTTAACCAGTTCCCTCCTCCTTTGTCTCTGAAACACATTGCAAGCTGGGTTTTTTTAGTTTTTATTTTTTGCCTTCATCATTCATAAAATTTGCTCTTATAAAAGTCGCTAATGAATTTCAGCTGTGTGAATCCAGGGGTTCGTTGTCATCAGCATCTGCTGGGAGGCCACTCCCTCTGCCTCCACACTCTCCCCTGTTCACTTGCTGCTCGGAGCATCACACATCTCAAAGTTTGTTCCTTGTCAACTTGTCTAACAGTTGTCTTCTTGCTCTCTATCAAGTGCCCCAGAGTTTAGTCCCAGTTCCTCATCTCTTCTCAATCTACAACCCACTTTCTCAGGGAATCTATCTGGTCTTATGGGTTTAAATTTGAATATTATGCTAATGATTTCCAAATTTTAATCTTCAGTCCTGATTGCCTCCCAAAGTTCAACCGCACATCCAAGAGATTACTTGAGCTATTCACCTAAATGACTAAGCGCTGTTTCAAATACTAAAGGTTTCAAGCTGGTTGTTGCAAAATCTATATTATTCAAGTCTCCTCCTTCTTAATTTGTCTCAATTTCATCATTCCAGTGGCTCAAGGAGCAAATTTTGGTGTCAGTCTTGACCTTTCTTTTTCTCTTATGCCTCTCATTTAATCTACCAGGGAACTGGTGCTCTACATTCAAAATATAGAGAATCAAATGTTATCTGAGTACCCTAACATTGCATCAATGTCTAAACCCCTATAGTCTCTCAACTGGACAATTTCCATGGCCTCTGGCAATAATCATAGATACCAAGGGAGTACTTTAACTATCTCATCTCCAATTTTTTTTTGATTGTACCAAAATCAGTTAAGTCTGCCCCCAAAGGTTTTAGAGACAGTGTTAACCATAGTACAGCCTTGATAGGCAGAGAAAATAAAATTGAATAGTTTAGCCTCTTAAAACACTACAAGATTTACAGGAAGTATTTAAAATGCACTTAAATGACACTTCATCAATGCTACAATAAGTCATTCTTTATATTGCAGACATGCTGTTGGGACTCATTTGTTAATCTTTTAAAGACAGTGGGGAGAAAGTGGAAGGTTATCCAGTTTTGCATAAATCAACCTGTCTGTATATCTAGAGATAAATCTCTTTTGGTTGAAGATACCATTGGCAATGAAAAGAAGACCACAAATGTGTTCTTTCTTCTGGAGCAATTTTGGTTTTACATATTGGCACAGAAAGGACCACCTGAATTGGCACAAAAATAGCATGCTGGGAAAGACAGGGCTGTTGGGTTTGTGTGAGAACACTGCCTGCACATGGGCAGGGGATCCTACAGGGCCTGCACACTCCCCAGGCACTTTTAAGGGTGTTGAGCCTGTCATGACCATCATCACATCACATCTGGGCATTCACGCATCAACACATACCCAGAAAAAAATGTTTGGCCCCTTTGTTCATAGATATACAGGAATTTTTTTAAAATCAGATGCCTATCTCCTAAGGTAAGGCCTAAGACCCAGTAATTTAAAAAGCAAACCCACTAATTTTGATGGAAGTTGTCTGAACAACATCTTGAAAAATTTCAACAAAACTAGGCTTGGATTATTATAGTCCAGAGCTCAAGTTCAAGTATGGTCACCAGTTTGTAGTATAGTTCTGGCAAAGCCTTTTACCATTTCTTTGCTTTTACATCTATAAAGGAGATTGATGGGATTCCAGCACACATTATTTTCCCGTTAAGCAGTTCTGATGAGATAACCTGAAAATGCTTTAAAAATGCAAACCATATAAATCTAAGTGGCTCTTGTTGTTTATTTTAAACACAGTCTTGGTTTTATTGTCTACATTCAGATTTCTGGTAAAAATTTTATTTATAGGTAAGTTTTTATATCCATGACCTTACTAAAGCTTTTTTTAAGAGTGAAAAAATGTATCCTTTTTATAGATAAAGGAATCACTTCATTTTTATATTTCCCAGGAAAGCAGTGAGGAAATCGACATGTCCCCCACTTTATCAAAAGTCTGTGGTGAGTTTTGTTATTGTGTACAAAGTAATTGAAGCCAAGAAATAATACATGTGACACACATAGAGAGAAAAAAATCCATTGCATAGTAAGTTCGATAATTTCGGTGAAATGCAATGCCGTGCATCAAGTTCTACAGGAAAAGTCTCATCAATTATAAACCAACCCGCAGTGAAGGGATTAACATGCAGTTATTTCCCCTCAGGTTATGAGAGGAGGAGCCTGGTGCAGAGATTGCTCCTGTTTGGGCAGACGGTACTAAAGCTAGAGGTTGAGTGGGCATTCATGCCACTCTCAGAACGTCTGATCCACCTCTGTGTACCTCCGTAGTTGCAATAGCTGTTATTAAGAATCCACATCCCTCTTCTTCTCTGACTGAGGCTTTCTTTGGAACAGGGAGCTTAGTAAGTACTCTTGAAGAATGTTCAAAGCTGAACTAATGAGGAATGGGCATCAGTGGATAATAAACCAAAGTCTCTCATAACTAGGTAGAATAATTTTAAGGTGCACACAGCCCTAAGAGGAGCCTTCAGAAGGATGGAGTCCCAGTTCTCTAGAGTGGCAATGTGCTTAGGAACACCCCTTCAGCCTTATCTGCTTATCTTCAGCCTGACTCTGCTGCTAATCTCCTGTGCACTTTCTGGAATCGAACCCCAAAGAAATTACCCCATACCCAAGCCCTTTATTGTAGGGTCCGCTTTTGAAGAAACCCAAGCTGACACAACTGGGCTTTTGAATCAGATAAATTCTAATCCTCGTTTAATCACTTGGTAGTTACCTGGCCTTGAGCAAGTAACATAATCTTCTAAAGTTTAGTTTCCTTATCTGCAAGACATGGACGATAGTAACTATGCCTACTTCATTTTATATGACTACTGTCAAGATTGAAGAAGATGTAAAATGATCAGTGCACCTGACATTTGATAAGAGTTTCATAAATGCTAACCATGGTGGTTGTGGTTGCCAAGAGGACAACCCAGACGACCGCAAGACACTATGCATTCCTGTCAGACTGCGAGAAAAATTTAAACGCCAACAATACTAAGTGTTGGTAAGATTTTGGAAAAAAAGAAAAGGAATGTTCATATTTTGCAGTTGGGAGGAGAAGCTGTTATGAATATTTTGGAAGCTTTTTGACAATATCTCATCAAGTTGAAAATATGTATGTGCTATGATCCAGCAACTCCTATTCTGGGAATATGTCTTAGAGAAGCTCTCACTTGGTGCTCCAGGAAACACATACAAGAATGTTCATGGCAGCTCCATTCATTATTGTCAAAAAATAGAAATAATCCAAATTCCTTCAGTAGGGGAATAGATAAGTGAATGATACACACACACACACACACACACACACACACACACACTAGGGTATTATACACAGCTAAAATGAGTGGATTATTTGTATGTTAATCAAAGAAGAAGCAAAAGAGTAAATTAAAGCAGGTATTCAATATATCACAACAATATGAAAATTAATTTTCAGGTGGACTTTTAAAAACATTCAATTTAGTTCTAGGCATTATTTACAGATCCCTAATTTAGAAGTAAAAAGTAAAAATATGAGTGCAGAGAACACATTCGTTTCATTGAAATGATGATCACTGGGGAGAAATGATAAGGAATTTGGTCATGTAAGCTAATCTATCACTTTAGTCCAACTGCTAAGCCTCTTAACGCACAAAGTTTCTTATTTCCTGGAGCTAGGGCTACGGTAACAGAGTGCCATAGGCTGAGGGGCTGAGGGGACAGAAATGGCTTGGCTCATAGTTCTGGAGGGAAGAGTCTGAGACCAAGGTGTTCCAGGACTGACTCCACCTGAGTCTCTCTCTTAATTTAAAGGTGGCCATCTTCTCCCTGTGTCTTCATAGTCTTCTCTCTGCACCTGTCTGAATCCTATTTTCTTCTTCTTAAAAAAACACCAGTCATGTTGCGTTAGGGCCCATCTTTATGACTTTTTTTCTACTTAAAATACTTTTTTAAAGACCCTTGTTTTCAAATACTGTCACATTCTGAGAGGCATTAGGAGATTTGGAACTTTATTATGAATTTAGAGGGATGAGACGTCATGACTCAGCCAATTTATCAAACAGAGGTAATAATGACTACCATATTAGTAATTGGCAAGACCAATGAGAAAAAGGCACAATAAAAATAAAATTTGCGATTGCTGAAGTAATGGAGGCTGCCCACCCTTTAAGACCATGTAGTTCAGATCAGCCAAATCTTCAAACACACAACATTCCTCTGAATGTTATGATCCTCTGTAATAAACAAGAGAGAAGAGCAGCCATATTCTCTGACAGAATCGACAGAATCAAAGAAAAAGAAAGGCCCATCTTTTCTGCTAAGGTGTTTCTGGCCACACAGGTCACCTATTCCTCCAGACTATAATCATGCACGTAATGGTGGGGTAGCTGGATTTTGTTTATGCCGGGACACAGATTCTTTCACAAAGGATTCGAGTCAGTTCATAAAACACATGGTGGCAATTTGAGGATATGTCCTGCCACCCAAGTTGCGTGGGGGAAGCAATAGAGAACTCAGGCCATTACATCTTTCATTCCTGCCTGCCTCGTCTCTGACCATGCTAATGTGGTCAGATGTTCTGCCAACTTAAGCCAAGCACCCCACAAAGCAGATCTACTCACTGGCAAAGGCTGTTGAAATTTAAATACATGGATAAATCTTTTGATTCATCACATTTTCACTTTTACAATGGCTCACAGTTCTCTAGCCACCAAAGGCGGAAGGTTTGCTGAAAATCTGATCTTTTTTCCTCCATGAAACCACATGGGCATTGGCACCAAGCAGCTCCCTTGTGTCTACCCTTTGCCTGACTGTGACCCTCATCAAAGACAGCAGCCGGCAGCAGCTCAGGAAAATGCCTGCTCTTCTCACTCTGGCTTCACCAAGTCTCCCTCTTGCTGATGCCAGAGACCTGCCAGTCTGGATTCCTTCTTACTCACTGAAACAAAGTGCATGGTTTCCTCACAGACAAGAGAGCAGCCTATGCCCAGCTAGGCATTTAGAAACTGAGAAGAAATTCAGCCTCTAGCAGCCAAACGCAGAGACCAACGTACCCTCACCAGACCTGTGTGTGGCATGAACAGGGCTAACTGAGATGCCCTTGCTGTGCAACTGGTCCTCCTGATGCACCTGCAAAAAGGCTTTTCTCTCCTAATGGCATCCTGCATGAGCTCTGCAGAGATGGCCACATTTTCTTTGGAGGTTTCTGCCTGGCTTCTCAAGGCAAGAGTGTGGCAGGCAGGGCCGTTGAGACCTGTTCCTTTTTAGCCGCGGGGTCGAGCTCCCACCACCCACTCTGCTCTGTGACCCAGCCAGCACTTATGATGCATGGTCCCATCACCTTCCCCGTTTACAGCACAAAAGCTATTTAGCCAGTGCCTGCAACCCTTCAGCCTGCAATGCCTTGACAGCAGAGGTTATAGGAAAAAAAAGAGAGAAAAAGAGAGAGAGAGGGAGAGGGGGAGAGAGAAAGAGAGAACAATGTGCAATCGGCACTGCATTAGAGATGGAAAAAGTACTTAAAGCCTGCAACATTCATCAAGACTGAATACATAAATGCCACATTTTGAATAAGCGAAGCAAAAGACAATGACAAAGGAAAGGCGCATTGCTTCAGGAATCTCTATCATTTTCATTTGCTGCTGTCAGGAACCTGTTTTTTGCCTCTCACTCTATCAGCCATTATAGCATTAATGAAGTAACCTCACATAGTTATTGACTGGCTTGTCAGAGGCCCTGCCTGATCCCTTAATAGAAACCATTGGTCTTCAGTTAAAAATGGGGTGAGCTGGGAGGTGCTGTGGGCATGTGCTGAATTTCAAGTGCACTCCTGAGGTTATCAAAAGCCATGAAATGCAAATTATTATATTTTTTAAACACACAGATTTCATGCGACTGAGCATATAAAATTGACTAATATTGTACTTTACGCATGCCTTATAATGTTTTCAAATATGCTCTGCATATGTTCTTCTCCCAGAAAGTTGTGGGTGGTACTGGAGTAAGCAGAGGTAGGCCCCACTTTATTTTGTTCCCTGAGTGGCCTCCCGTTCGCCGTAAACTGGCACTTCTGCCTAACACACAGCCACGTTGGTGTGCCGTTTGCTCAAATAATACCACTCATCCTTTGTCTGAATCTCAGTTTCAGATCAAGATCATTTGTCTTTCATGATTTTCTGTCCCTGTCTAAAAGTATCTAGCTCTTCAAGCCAGTGTAATATCACTCATCAGCAGCTGCAGATTGGCAGGAAGTCTAAGGAATACATTCCTGTCCAAGAAGGCAATAAATTGGAAAATTATTCTTGGTGTGGAGGTTTTAATTCCAATACCACAATACCACAGAGCAGATATGTTGAAACATCAGCATGGCAAAACAGAAAAGGGCAAAACAATGACAAGTCAAAGACAAAAACCTTGGAAAGTTGGTTCTATTTCTGAATCAAAAAGCGCAAAGACAATGATAGAGGGTCAAGCTTGAGGAGATCTTCAAAGAGATGCTGATAAGGATGCATAGCCAGCTTTGCTTTTTGGGCACATAGTGTGCTGGCTTCATATTGGTATTTAATTGGATCATTCTCCCAGCATAAAGCTTTGACCTTTTCTCAGCTTCTCTGGGGAGGAAACCTGGTATCTGTGTCTGTTGATTTGCATTATGTCTCCCCAAAACTGGCTCCCTCTGACAGTAGAGTATGTGTGTTTCTCACCTTTGGGATCATCCAAAAACCAAGAATGAGAAGTTCAAAAATTTCTTCTCTGCATATTTTATACTCACATACTTTACTGCTTCTCTAAACCATCAGTATTGTCTCTACTGCTTTTCCACGTGAACGAGCTATAAATCCACCAAAATGTATTTTCTCACTTAGGAAAAATATTAAAGGCCTAAGACTTAGCCATTCTATAAATAATGACAATTCAACCTCTCAAAGTTCAGCTTAGAGAAAAACTGGCAAGCTCCCATCTTTGGCCTATCATATTTAAGCAACTATTTCAATAACCCGAAGGGAAAAAAAAAGTATGTTTCCTTCTGAGCCATTTGTTGTCCTTTAGAGTGGATCCAAAATTTTTTTCAAAGAAATATGTTTCTTTTAGTTTTCTTTCACATGTTCATTAAGTTCATAAAGCTCCAAATTGTAAGGGTGTGAACTCTTCTTGATCTCTAGCGTAAGGTGTGATTTAGGTACAAGCAGGGATTACTAATTTTTCAGTGTGTAAGTGCAAATCAAAGATAGAAAATCACCACTTTTTTGAGAGAGCTCTATCATACTTTTTAGATATAAATAAGCATAATTATATAGTCATATAATTTTAAAACTAAAATTCACCTTCATGCCTCTTTTTATTTTCTTGGTTTTTTTTTTTTGGGGGGGGTGTTAGAATTGAACCCAAAGGCATTCTACTTCCAAACTACCACTCCTATCCTCTTTTTATCTATTTATTTATTTGTTTATTTAGAAACAAGTTTTTTCTAAGTTGCTGAGGCTTTTGCTAAGTTTCTAAGGCTGGCATGAAACCCGTGGTCCTCTTATTTCAGCCTCCCACGTACTAGGATTATGAGCATGCATCAACAGGCCTGTAGACCTTTATGCCATTTCAATTCAATAGCTTCATACTACTCATAAAGAAAATAAGAGGCCCAAATAAGATAAGTAACTTGTTCCAGGTTATAAGCCACTGGCATTTATTCCTTTATTCATTCAACATCGATTTATTTGAGCACAACATATATATAAAGCACTGGCGTGATTCCTAAAGGTATAATAATTACGTATACTTGGTCCCCAACCTTCTACGATACCACATGGAGCACATTATACATACTGTGTGACACGCGCTCTACTGGGGGACGTACAGGCACGTCAGCATCTGAGATGGGGAAAGCGAGAGAGGGCTTTCAGACAAAGGGATTTTAAGACAGAATGAAATTCAAAAGAAAGAATGAATCAAAGCAATGAAGACGACAGATTGGGAAAGAGCTTAGAAGTTGGTGTTCAGCCTAAAGCAAGGTGTGGAGAACAGAGCTTAGAGGTAAGACAGGGTACTCAAGAAATGAAATCAGGTCACAAAGACTAGAGTCCGGGCTGTGATGTGGGAAGCTGGAGAAGCCAGCAGGGGCCACGGCGTGAGGGTCTATAGAGAGCAGTAGCAACCTCGGACTTCTTCCTTAAAACATTTTGAAATCATTGCGGGTATTCCACAAGGGAGTGAGCTAATCAAATTATAACCTATAAGATTAACCTGTACGGCAGTCAAGAAGTAATAAACAAGACTGGAAGCTGAGCCCAGTGGCACACACCTGTAATCTTAGCTACTTGGGAGGCCGAGGCAGGAAGATCACATATTTGCAGCCTGGATAATTTAGTGAAACCTTGCCTGAAAATTAAAAGGACTGGGAATGTAGCACAGTGGTAGAGTAATTGCCTAGCATGCATGAAACCCCAGATTCAATCCCTCAAGACACACACACACACACACACACACACACACACACACACACACACATTTTAGAAGTAGCCTGGAGAAAAGGAGATCTGTGAGAACTGCAAGGAGATAAGAGATAAAAATAGGATAACAGTAGTGGGGAAGGTTGAAAAGATTTAGAGTGATATTGATTAACCCTGGTGAAGGGAGGGACTTGATAAAAAAAAAATCAGGAGGAAGAAGGAAAGAATAAAGAGAAGGCCTCTCACATTTCTTTCTTTTCTTTTTTTGTGGTACTGGGGTTTCAGGAAGCCCTTCTACCTCTGGGCTACACTCCCAGACCTATTTTATACTTGTTTTTATTTTTGGAAACAGGGTCTCTTAAACCAGCGCGGCTGGCTTCAAACCTGTGCCATCCTCCTGTCTCGCCTCCCAAGCGCGGGGATGACACGCGTGCGCCACCACACCGGGCTCGGCCTCTCACATTTCTTACTGCGGCTACTACTCGGCAGTTCTGTTCATTGTCTTGGGCAACAGATAAGATGACAAAATTCACATTGGGTGAAATAAAATGATGAGTTCTCTTCACACAGGTCAAATAATTAACAGTCATTTCAGTCGCCAAGAAATAAACATGGCAGATTCTCAAAGACAGAATGCTATCCGAGCCTGTAGCCCCTGCCTGGTGTTCTTTCTCTATCACTGTATGAATACTGACTCCTCACCCCTAGTGCTGAATGTTCAAAGAAGTTCTCTAAAAACTAAGCAGTGAAGAACTTTAAAACACAATAGAGACTTCTTAGAAATATGCACCCACCCAGAGTTTTCAGTTTTCATGAGGTTTTATAGACTTAAAAGTCATAGAACTTTCACTCAGTACATTATTAGTTATAAGAGAAAAAAAGCTTAACCTTCATGCATTTACCACTTTACAGAACACAAAGCATGTTTCTAAACGTAAATTGCCACATTTAATCTCCTAAAGGAAAGGCCTTTTGTGCTGTTTCCAATTGCTGAAATGAGATTGATTGCCAGGACTTACAGTGAAGTGTCCTTATCTACCCTATGGTAGTGCTTGCGTGCTCAGATCCACTGCCAGCTAGTTTCTAGGAATTTGCTCTAAAGATGCTCATCTGTAGCTAGACATGGTAGCACATGCCTATAATCACAGTATTTCAAGGCTGAGACTGGAGGATTGCAGGTTTGAGGTCATCCTCAACAATTTAGTAAGGCTCTCAGTAACTTAGTTTCTAAATAAAATAAAATAGAGCCGGAGTGTAGCTCAGAGATAGTAAGCCCCTGCTTCTACTCCTAGTCTCTCTCTCTCTCTCTCTCTCTCTCTCTCTCTCTCTCTCTCTCTCTCTCTCTCTCTCTCTCACACACACACACACACACACACACACACACACACATGCATGCACACACCTGTAAATAAGGAAACTGAATTAGAATATTCTCAAGGCCCTGTGTGCCTTAAAGTTTCCAGAAATCTGAGACTGAAGTCTAGAGTTCTGCAATATTGAAGTTTTAGTACTATATTTGTAAGTCAGAGATATACAAATGAGACAAAAGAAACACAAACCATGTTAGAAAGAGAGAAGAGAGAGAGAGAGAGAGAGAGAGAGAGAGAGAGAGAGAGAGAGAGAGAGAGAGAGAGAGAGATCAGGAGCAAAGAACAGTTATGAAGAAAGGACCGCCAGGGTGGTTAGACCTGAAAGCCTAAAGAACGAAGGACGATGATAAGGGCAGCTGGACCCACTATTCAAATGGGATGTGGGCTTCCATCCATCAAAGGTCCCATGTCCTCCCAGCTCAGTACATAGAAGCAGGTTCCTAGTGCTCTGCCTCACAGCACGTCCATCAAAATTCATGAAGAGAACAATTGTATTTTCATCTTCTTGATATTAAAAGAAGCCACCTCTTCTTTTTCTTTTTCATGTTTTTCATGATGACAAACTACAATAACAGACCAGAGAGTCAAAGACTTTAGGAGAGGCAGAGGCAGAAAAAGGGTGTTTGTTATTTTATTAAAGTATAGATAGTAGTATATATTTTACACAGGGACATGCACAGGGCCTGAACACCCATCTCACATACACACTTACCTGTATGCACACAGCCTCTTAAATTCATGTTGCACACACTGACACGAAAATCTCATACAAACATAACCCCTCATACACATGCAACCACACCTGCACACACAGTTGTGCACACATGTACTGGCACATTTCCTCTTTGCCCTGATGTCACAGCCACCTCTGACTTCAATGGACTGGCCACTAGGAAGACCCTGCGGTTCCAGCTGGAGCTCTTTGAGATGTGATCTCTCAAGCTACGGCTTCCCTTCCCTTGTTTATTTTTCTTAATGTGCTGTCAGCACGCTATCTCCAAGTCTTCTCTCCTTGTAAAGACAATATTGCCCACAGCTCTTTTCTTCATAGGAGTAAAGAAATGAGTGGCCCATATCTCATTCTGCTTGAGCACATAATTTCTGCTTTCTAAAATGTGTTTAATGAGAGGACTCATCATTTGTTGAAAGGAGCGAAACAGTCATGGGCACATTTAGATTTTCCATACTAATTAGATGCTTATTCCCAGGAAAGCATATGGGTTTTCAATCAAATCTCTGAAGTTTGTTGGTCTCCTGGATTAAACAACTCCCCTTCTCCCTGACCTGGCCCTCTTTTAGTGTCATTATGTAGATGTGAACTTTACTTCACAAAGGTGTTGGCACAGAGAAGACACCAGGAAAACTTGGTCTCCTGCTAAAGAGTTGAATTCAAGGCACTGCCACGACAAGTCCCAGCTTCAGGCCCAGCACAAACTCTTCTGGCTGCCCTGGGAGGATGGATGCTCATGAATGCTGTCCCAGGTGAGCCTCAGAGATTTTTCTAGCCAAAATTTCCTAGGCCAAAGAATATCTCCAAGCAAAAGAGAAAGAGTAAATCAAATCCCCAGTGGCATTCTGAGACCTGAGAGTGTCAGGATGTCTTAAGCTTCTGTTTCATATAATCTTCAGCATATTTTTAGCATGCAAATGGGCCATCTTTTCTTTTCTGCCTTTCTTTTCTTTTCTCTTATAAAGATCTAGGATGACAAAATAATTAGCATTTACTCAGCTCCGTAGTGCATCCATTTATACTCCTAGAAGGAGGTCAAAGTGCATGATGCTGCCCTGCCAGAAGCTTTTTGTTATACCAAGGGGATGCAGTCTGAAATATCCAAATGTATCGAGACTGAATACCTACTCTGGGTTATCTGAAACTCCAACATGCCACTGTGGGGAAATTACTTAATCTGCTTCAAGATTTATCACCATTGTGCTATATGCACCAGGTTAAAATAGAATACCTCCGAGAAGCCTCAGCAGGTCAGGAGTCCAATTCACACCACAGGTATTTCATAGTGCATTACAAAGTTTTGGATTGAGCCTTTAATCCACAAAATTATTAAATCTGAGCTTTGCACTGATATGCATATCAAAACATTCCGCCAAATGAATCTGCTCTGCATTGCCCTCAAAATATTGCTGCAACACAGAAAAGGGTAGGAATCTGAAACCGGCTATGGCTCACAGGGGTACAGTTTATCAAGAGGTGAAAGAGAGTTTGTGTAAAGCAAGAAAAGGAACTATTGTGTCGGATGGATTTAGGACTAAACGTACGCTGTCAAAAAAAATAGATTTTTCACCCGTCAGGCAGTCATTTTTACAAATGTATGATATGGGTACTGATTAGTGAAAATGTTCTTTTCTAGGTGAATTATAATATAACCCTTTGCTTCCTTGCTGTTCATCTTAGAGTTCTCCCTTTTGTGAGACTCACTTGTATACTGTTTCAGTTTCTAGGGAAAAGGTTAAGAGACACATTCACTGCAAAGTAGAATTGATCTTTCAAAACCATCAAGTGGGCTTACAGTGAAAAGAGGAAGACAATGCCCAGCAAAAAAAACAAAGAAACTTCTGCTCTGCGTGGAGGTTTTCAGTACATAAGGCACCAAATTCCATTTTTATACAAGAAATACATGAGAACTGGCTCTCCCGACACCACTGCTGACATTTCTCTGAAATTCTTATGACTTTGTCATCAACCCCCATATTTTCAAAACAAATTGTCTCATGTTTGTTTGCTTTTAAAAACAAGATGCCTTTGTCCTGGATGAAAATGCGACTTTATAGTAAAAATGTCAGCAGGAAAATACAGGGGAGGAAAAGGCTCAGGAGAAATAACAAGATTCTGAGCAGCTTTTTCTGAAGGCCTGAATATTAGTGATTAAAAGTGATTTCAAAAACTATGGCAAATCTATTGAAAGTCCTCTCATAAGCATACCATATGAATGATGCTAGGAGGTTTAAAGGCAATTTGTTTTTATGACACCTTTTTTTGAACTTGCAGAAATTAGTGACAACAGCAACAAAATCAAGGGCTATTGACACCTTGTAGCTGAAAAGCATAAGCTGGCATCATTTTGCAACCTTGTTTTCCTTGGCTACGTGCAGAGTAAAAATAAAATATATCTGGCAGTTGAGAAATGGCAGAGTATTCTCTGGAAATTGTATTATAGATTATTTAGCAAATGAATTCTTTCTCCTTATTAAGATGTGCAACAGTAGAAAAGAGGAAGACCCAGGCCGATGTGAGGGAGAACCAGGAGGCAACCTCACCTCCAAACCCAAGCAGGCTGGGCCGGGCTGCAATGCTGGTGATATTCCCTAGGTCTCTTTGGCTCCTAAAGAACTTTGTGAGACGGACTGTGAAGGAATGGAAAGAGAGGATGACGGAGATGCTGAGAAACTCGAGCCTAAGACAAACTTCCTTCCCCGCAGTGGTGAGCCTACCGCTAGTTATTCCTCCCAAGTTTCCTCAGCTCTTCCTGAAAGATCAGCTATGCCTCTGGCCCCATCCAGCTGAAACAGTCTAATCTGTAGCTGTCATAACAATTGCAACAGACAAAATTAAATTTGCCTGTCAACTTATATTTGGGTTGTCTCCATCACTGATTTTTGAACAGTCAATGAATATGCAACGTTGGTTGGAGGTTTTCAAGTGGCCCAAAACACAGATGCCGCTATTTACAATCACAACCTAGATGTCACCGTCCCATCTTATCTCTGCACCAATATGGCCTGCTGCTCAAACCTTATTGCCTATATAGGGAATGGAGATCTCACTGCTTATATACCGTCTTTCTGCAGCCATAAATGTTCCAACGTTCTTTGTTTTGCCAGTAGTACTTAAGAAGTTAAGAAGCTGGTGAAAAAGCCACCCAAATGGCAGTGCTACAAAGTAAAACAAGACCAGAAGTTGAGGGAAATAAGAAGAGAAAATAAAATACCATGAATAAAAACTCTGACGCCCCAGGAAATGGACTGTATAGAAGAAAGGAATGAATTTGAACAAAAACAGATAATGTTGAGAATAAAACATAGGTACGTGGGTAAGAGCAGGAGGATGATTAACACACTCGGCTCAGGGCCGATCTCAGGAGCGATGGTCGTGGTTCAGGGGCACACAGACTGGCCTCGCGCTCCTCCTCTGAGGTCCCGTAGTGCACTGCGTCCACCCTGCCTCCTACACAGAGAGGGAGGAATGAGGCTCCATTGAGTAGAGGATTATTAAGCAGTCGTTTGAATCCAGGGGCCTATAAAGCCATTCTAAGTCATATTTTTGCGTTTTTTAATTAAAAAAGCTTTAACTCTCCCCTCATCACTTGCGGGCTGAATTGGTTTGATCCAGAGAGGCAGTTATGCAGAAGAGCAACCACTCTGTATTGAATTAAGGGATCTCTCATGCAACACATCTCACCAATTACAAGGTAGAGATGCAATTCTATGATTTATCATACATTATACTGTTAAGTAATATAACATTATAGATACAATTTGTACCTATCTCTCTGCAGATTAGAGAGGTGGCACACAAAGACAGGATCATTAAACACAGAGTGAGGCCAGGGGCCAAGCTCTTCTCTTTAACAAGCTGCTCCAAGTACCACCTCTCTAATCCATGGAGAGAAAAGAATAAATTGTTCAAGCAGCTCATTCCATATCATGCTTTTTGAGGTTGGGGGTCTTATTTAAACAAAAAGATACAGGAAAACATCATTTCTCTGTGGGACATAGCTCTCCTGACTTTAGAGCCTGAGTAAGAAAACAGCTTTGGCTGTATCGGGATGATTCCCCCAAATGTGAAGGTGGTGAGATTCTTCACACTTGCACGGTGTGAATGTGTGTGTATATGTGTGTATTACACTAGACAAAGCAAATCTGTGTCCCACACTTGCAAAATGCATATTGGTATTCTGATCAAAATAAGGCCAAATTATTAAAATTGAACTTTTAGATATCCGTGAGGCATTACATCATCCTATTATTGTTCACTAAAAAATTAGTGCAGGCCACACAGGTAACTTTACATAGTAGCTACATGTTATTTTGTTTTATTCTATTTATTTATTTATTATTTGTTATTGTTGCGGTACTGGGGATTGAACTCAGGGGCATTCTACCTCCAGCCCTACTTTTAATTCTTTATTTTGAAACAGGGTCTCACTACGTTGCAAAAAGCCTCACTAAATACCTGAGACTGGTGACAAACCTGTTGTCGTCCTGTCTCAGCCTCTGAAGCGCTGGGATTATAAGCATGTGCCACTTTGCCCAGCTAGTAGCTACATTTTAAAAAGTAAAGAGAAACATAAAATTATCTCACCATTTTATTTAACCAAAATATACCTAAGATGTTATCATTTCAAAATGTAAACAATATGAAAGATGCTGAATGCCACAGTACACATCTTACTTTATGCTAGCCACATTTCAAGAGCCCAAAGGCCACTCACCACCGGTGCTTACCATCTTGGATGATAGAGCAGTAGAACTCTGTGCGTCTTTTGTGACTGCATAGTCTCCATTTGGGCTTTGCTGCTTTCTTTGGAATACAATGTGCTTTTCAATACAAAATTTCAGAAGTACTCATGTAGAAAATGGATGAAATAATGTTTTACCATACTGAGTATGAGTCTTTTCAATGCCATGAAGACATAGGCTCCTGCTGCTGAAAAGGTAAGCTCTTTGACCTCATCTATCTGTCTGTATCTGTCTGTATCTTCTTTCTAAGGTGGATAAATGTGAACATAAATATCAACTTCAATAGACTACTCTCATTAGAACATCCTGTTTGTAATATTCTTTCCCCTATAAGGCCTCTGTACAGCCACTTCCAGCTATATCAAACTCAATTAGACTCCCTTTTACCCTGACTACACCCTTTATAACAGGAAAATTGTATAATTCGCTTGAATGGCAGTACAATGAGGTAGACAAAGATATAAGGACACCGTTAGGCTGCCTCATAAACTCTAGCTTGTCATGGGACAAGTCATTGATTTCTATTGGCAATCTCATTGTAATGTCAGACTGTAACTTGAATTCATTCTTTGTTCCTCTCTGAGGTAAACAATGGGCCAAAGAGTAGAAATGGCCTAGAATGAAAACATAGTAATTGCTCTCAGAAATAATTGGGTTACTTGACTTGTCTGATATCCGAGAAGGCATAGGTTAGTTGGGCTCCCCATAACACCTGAACTATCTGCCCCCAAATTAGTATCTGTCTTTGGACCTTGGGAAAAAAGCAATTTAACTGTGACTAGAGTCAGAAATCCAGTCAAGGGAGGGATGAAAACCAAGACAGTTGGGGGAGAAAAAAAAAAGGCAGAAATTCACTATTTCTACGTTATCCTTCTTCCACTCATTAAGACATACAACTCCCATGCACATGTATAACTTACATTTGTTAAGAAAACCATAAGTTTTGGAGTCAGATTTGTTTTAAAATGTTAGCTCCACCATTTATTTGCCATGTGTTATTAGACGAATTTCTTAGCTTCAGTGAACCTTAGTTTTCTCATCTTGAACTATGGCCCATCATGGTGTTTGCTTCGCTGCTATGGACTAAAACACATGTATGCAACCATGACCATAGCACATTCAGCTGTACTTGGGCTAGGATAAAATATGCCTTGGTGTTTTCTCAGCAATCAAACATGATATGAGAAATGAATAACAATGAATGAGAAATAGGTATCATTGTGGCTTTGCTTTTTAGTGACATAACACAGATTCATATGGTACTTTCTAGCATAAGTACCTTGCCAGAAAGATCCCATTTTAGGAAGCTACCCCACATATTTTAGATGATTGGCCAATCAAAAGGTTTTTGTGAATATATGTCCAACACCACCTGGGAAATAGGGTCAGTGAAGAGGGTAGCAGGAGTCACGTACACTGTCTTACAAGACCTACACTAGTTTCTTCATCTGTATTCCCAAAGTCCTTTGTTTTATTTTAACTTGATATTATAATGGGATATATTTCTCATTGGACTTTGATAGAAATAAAAGTTATCACCATTCTTGTATTTCCCAGTACTAGAATATGATTGTTTTAGAGATCTTGTATGCTTGTGCTGCCTGTGCAGGATGTGTGTGTATTTGTGTGTGTGTGTGTGTGTGTGTGTGTGTGTGTGTGTGTGTGTGTGTGTTATGGTAACTATATCAGTATTTATAGAACACTTAACACATATGTCAAAATATGTAAGATCATAATTCATTATATTTGAATAGAACATTAGAATACTCAAAGCATTTTCCATGTCATTTTGGGAATTTCATAACAACCCTTTGTACTCAGTTCAACATTTCTATTCCCATTTTAGGCTCCTGACAGGTTAAGGTTATCTAATTTCACATTTCCAACTAGTCCCTGTCCCTGAGCCTAATGATTCCTATTTATTCATTTATGGGCATCTGCTGGTTCATTCCAATTTTAAGTGGTCCATGAGGACAAAGCTCTTTTGCTAATACTTCTTAGCTATAACTCTTCTTAAGTCTCTTAATATTATTTTTGATATTCAGTGACCACTTTACACATAAGATAATGTGTGTGAATAAATGAAAAGGGTCTTTTTAAAGTCTTGGCAAATAAAAACACTGACAAACTTGTATTTATCTCTCATATAAAAAAGAAAAAAAAGAAAGAAGAAAACTAAAACCTTTATAGCAGCCAGTGAACGCCAAAAGCTAGGATCCACTACATTAGAAGAAAATGTGTTGCATGGTCCCTTCACTTAAATACTCTGCCCTCTGTGGGGGAAAATGAGGCCAAAAGAGAAATGAATCCGTGGATAGTCAAGTATTCCAATTGAAGGGAATTGGAAGCAGGCTAGACCAATGAAGACCACAGCATCAGAAAAGAAAGTGACATTCTGGGTTAAGACCTGAATGAATTCATTAGAAGAGAAGCAACCAAAAGAGATGATTAAAACACTTCAGAAGAGCTCTTATGCTGCACTCACCTTGGACAGTACACGAAAGTCTTGACCTGACAAATGGCAAGGGAGAGGGGAGTCTGACTAGAAAGTCTGGACAGCAAGGAGATGGGGCCCACATCAAGCTTTGACACCATCATGCATGTTCATTAACAAATGAGCTTCTTGTAAACGTCCTTTCTTCCGAAAAATGGGGAAGATCTTAAAGACCTCTCCCAGCCTTGAGATGTCTAACGATAATTCTGTTTTTACTTAATAACGATGATCCAAGTGCTACTCTCAATCCTTATAACAATGCTACGTGGCAAAGACAATTAAACATTGTATTTCTGAAATAACTGAGACCAGGACAGCCTGACCTACCCAAGGCCAGAGCTGGGGTTTGAATCCAATTTTGCCCTTCTCCTTATTTTATCAACTATCATTCATAGAACCTTTATCCAAAATTCAATTATATAAAGAAAGGAATAAACTATAAAAAGTTTCTATTCTTCATTGACTACCACAAGGATAACAGAAATACTATAGAGCTGCCAGCAAAGTCCCTTGTGACCCAGAGAACACCTCCTTCACTGTATTCGCAGCATGCACTGAGGCCATCTTGTCTGTTGCTACTTTTCTTTTGAGGTAGATTCGCATGTAAAGCTTAATAATCATAGCATGCTACTCAGACCTGAGTCATACTTGAAATTCCTAAATAAATGCAATCATTAATATTTGCTATAATATGTCCATTTGTAATTAAACAAAGCAGAAATCCTGCCCAGGCCTGTCTCCTCATTCTCTTCCAAAGAACTTTTCTAAAAAAAAAAATCATTATGGCTAATAGTGTTGGATTTGATCATTGTCTCCACTTCTCTTCATCATTTAAAATTCCCAGTCCCCATCAGCCATCACAATGACGGGGAAACTGTGGACTGTCACAAATGGTGTGACAACTGTGAGGGTGATCTCCTGCCAAGGCAGGAATAACAAAAAATACAGGGCATTCAAGTCCATGGGTCCATCTCTGCAAAGTCCCCAGTGGTAGCAAGGGAAGGGAGGCAGCCTGAGACTGAGACAGATCCGGACTTTTCAAAGCCTGATTCTTATTTCTTTCTACCCCCATCTTTAAACTGTAAAATACTTAATGCCACCAATTAAGGTGCCTATCTTTGGCAAACAGTGACACAGCCAGCATGGCCTGACCCCTTTCCTGCTCCCTCATTGTATCTACCTCAGTTTTATTCATCAAGGTGGGTGGGTAGGATGGCCACGGATTACAAAGCGGTCCCCCAGGGCTCCCTGGAACTTGCCTCTCATAAAGCCAGAGAAGAGCAACATGGCTGCTGGCAGTGCCAAGAGCCTTGGAAGAACAGGGAACAAAGGAGGGAGGGTAGTTCTGGAGGCCAAGATTTTGATTAAAGCACTTCTCAGATTTCTCTCTGCCTGTGGCCTGGTCAGCACACAGAGCTCAGCCTCCCAGCCCTGACTGGGCTTGGCTGGTGAGGAGGAGCTCTTGTCCAGGTTCTGAGTGGCCCTTACTACACTCTCCTAGCTCCTTTCCAATTGTCAGAGACCATATTAGTGCAGTTGTGAAGGTTTGACATAAGGATGAACAGAAGGGTTGTTACTGGCTAGTGAGAGGAGAGAAGTTTCCAGTCCAAAGGAGAAAAAAAAAATCCTCTCCTAATGAATAATGCTAAGAGTGGGGGAGGAGAGTGGTGGTCGCTTCTCTCTCTCTCTCTCTTTCATGCACGTGTGTGTACGCATCACACACACACACACACACACACACACACACACACACGTGCACACATACCCACATACACGCACAGTAAAGCCACAGAATGCAAGGCAAAATAAAATAGAAAATGGCAACATGTCCCCACACAGAAACTTTTTTTCTAATGTGAGTCTGTTGAAGGCTCAGTCACATGCACAGATATATTATCCCTATTTCTCCAATCAAGGCCACTCACAGAAGGTGGGCATCAGATACATGGGCGTTTTATGGCCCAGAGTGATTCCATTGTTCAGCCTTTCCTCAGCACACCTTGTCCTCACCCCACCTCAAGTCACGATTGAAGTCTCAATATCACATCAACCTCCAAATGGAAATGAGGCCACCGGTTGACCTCAGAGTGGGGCGAGGGGGAAGCTGTGAGAACCAAGGCTGGCAATGATCAGAGAGAGAAAGTGTGAGGAGATCCCAGAGCCTGAGAGGGGCAGGGCCTGATCTGTGCCAGTGTGGACGAGTCACCAAGAGGCCACGTGGAAGGACTCCACTTGGAAATGAACTGTTAGGCTTTCCCAGGAAATAAATTAAACAAACACACTGACCCCTGAGGTTTGATATCATTGCTTTCATAGTAATAACAATAATAAAGCTGACATGGACTCACAACCTGTAATTTGTGATATTTAGCTCCATACTTTGTATCTATATAAAAGTTAAAGCGTATCATTCATTAATACCAATACAGATTGGATTTCTCTTCCTACCTTTAATTGACCCCACCCTGCACTCATGTTTAACTCTTTTGCTACCACATTTTTCAGGTGCTTCCTTATTTAGCACTGAATCAAAATATCTGTGCTGTCCTTCCTGGAGGGCCCTTGAATCCACTTAACCTGACTGGTGTGATGTGCTCAGCGGGAGGGAAGCAATGAAGCAGAAAAGGATGATCACGGGTTGAGAACTGTTCTTCCAAATAATAGGAAGGGAAAAATTAGGCAAAGTGCCTTTTCCATCATTTCCCCCATCCCTGTTCAACTTTGCATAAAGAATCCCTGGAATCTTGAAAGGTGTTCTCTTTTTATTTGCAGAATGACCCCTAAAGAGGTCATCGTCCCTCCCAAGGCCTGAGCAACCCCGGCCGGACTAGCCACAACAGACACCAGGCTGCAGCAGAGGGCGAGGAAGGTCACTGGGCTGGCCAGGGGATTGTCTCATCCAGTAGCTGTGCGTTTTGGAACTAACCTGGAAACATTAAACACAAAGGCCTGCCAATAAACTACATGGTGTTTGCATATCTTATATACACCAAAGGGACAGACAAATGTCTAGTGGAAAAAAAAGAAAGAAAAATGAACTGAGCTATTAAGCAGCTATAAAATGTTTTGCTCTCTTCCTTATTTCAAAAGCTTCCATAGCATAAATAGTGGTCAAAAGTTCAGTGAACTGTCTTGTAGTGCTGGGCTCCATTCAAACGGGGCTATTTTCTGAGAGTCTCCTGACACCATATCTAATTTCCAAAATGAATATGCTTTAATTTTCCTTCTTCATGCATTGTGCTTTTTCCTCATTTAAAACAGCAACAGCCTCTGGCAGTAAAGGACATCACATTTCTGTGTGAGATGAAGCTTTTTTCCCCATATGCAGGGGAAAGGCATGGGTCAGAGGAGAAAAAATATATGCAAAAAACAGCACACCCCACTGACCCCGGTATATTTTACATTACAATTTTGCCATTTCCAATATAGGTTCATTTTGCAATGGACCATATCAACCATATTTCAGGGTTTAAAAAAAGGGGGGTAGTGGTAGGGAAGGCATTGTCTGCATACAGTATGTCCTAATACAATGCGCGGATTGTCTGGTCAGGGTAGAGTGTCACCTACAGGGAACATATGCAGACACATACTCAGCTCCAGCCCTCAATGCCGAACACATTTGCAAAATAGATACCACGTGTGGATCCTGCCAATTAAAGGAAGCATTAGGGGACTTCTTTGTGAATGTAGCCAAGAAAAGCTAACTATTTTTAATGACATGGATGTCATATTCAATGTCTCTAAGCTCACTTGAAAGCACCAATGTCCCACTGACTTATTGAGAAAAGACTACAAATAGAAACTAAGCATCTTAGTGATCAGGCTTTATCTATTTATCTATATCTAGATCTATATTGACAGCAAGGCAGAGGGAAAGATTCTTTCGAAAAGAGACATAGAGATATCTGAGTGTATTTATGTCTAGATACCTAGACTTCTAAATGTATAAATATAAATGTCACAAAAGGATATAAATATACACATACATGTCTCAAAAGATATGGATATAAATATAGATAAATCTATGTCTTGAAAGAATCTATATCATTATTTTACTAACTCAGATACCTCCTAAAACTAAGCATTTAACTGTAAGATTTTTCTTTTATGGTACTGGGGATTAAACCCAGAGAAATTCTACCTATGAGCTACACCCCTGGCCCTATTTTATTCTTTTGTTTTGAAACAGAATCTTGCTAAGTTGTGGAGGGATTCACAAAGTTGTTGAGCCTGACCTTGAATCAGCAATCCTTTTGTATCAACCTCCCAAGCACTGGGATTACAAGTGTGCATCACCATGCCAAGCTTAACAAAGATTTTGATGGAAAACTTACATAATGATTTTTAAATTGAAAAATATGTTCTAATTATTTACCATACAGACTTATAAAGAGAGAACATGGGTCATTTTTCTGGGTCCTCCCTATTGTGAATAATCACTGCTGCCTTAAAGGAATTTCTATTAGTCATATCTTTGTCTATCAATCAATAATATTTTAGCAAGATTTTGGGAGTTATGAAGCAGGTACATAGCACAGTCACTATTTCCAAAAACACCTACAGGTGAGTGGCTATTACCAAATGCATAGGCTTGAAATCACTGGAATATAACCCTATAAATTTGAAACATCAGATAAATACTTGCTACTTGATTTCAACAGGGTAGTACTGACAAAAGAAAATTGTAAAAGATCAATAAATTGGTGCTGTCTGGAGTAGTTAAAGATTTGAAAAAAAGAGGTGACATTTCATCAGATGTAGGATGGCAGAGGCAATGGGGAAGGGAAATGCCAAGGGAGGGAGGGTTCTTGGGGCAGTGAGAAGAGCAGTTCCAAAGACCAAGAAATTGTGGGTGATTCCACATGCATCATAAATATATAGGTACAAGCCAGGCATGATGGTGCATGCCTATAATCCCAGTATGAGGATAAAGTTTTGAGGACAGCCTCTGAAACATAATGAAACTCTCAGCAGTCTAGAAAAACCCTATTTCAAAATGAAAAAGAAAATGGCTGGGGGTATATTTCAAAGATAAGATACCCCTTGGTCCAATCCTCATTACAAAACAACAACAATAACTAAAAAAATAAGCATACAATACTCAGAACAGTGGCTTTCCCTTTAAAATAGAAGATCAGTAATCAGTGATATAGTCTTAATGTCCTAGAAACTTGGATCCCAAGGCACTTGTAAGACTAAAGGAAGTCTTACTTCATGGGACCCTGCCTCACACCCGTGTAGTGATCATTGCATAAGCTGCTTTTGGTTCCTCTGTGAGTTGTGAGCTATTGTTCCATTTTGCAGAGAAGGAAACTTGAGCTAAGAGAGATGACCGACCAAAGATCCCTAGTAATACTACTGTACATTCACCTAAACCACACTTTCCTTCTAAGAGATAGACAACCAAGAAAATGTATCTCATGAAAAGCCAGAAAGAAATAATGGTCCTGTTGGAAAACAAATGATAAAATCAGTGGCCCTTTCTTTGAGAAAAATTCCATTAAATCCAAACCTATTAAACAGATATATTAGGCAGTGATTACTCATCGAATGGCAGTTCTCACCATGGGGTTACTTTAACCAGCAAGATATCCTGACATACTTAAAACAGGACTCTATTTGCAATGAATTTCAGGCATGCTATAAAGTACAAAGTGAGCCCCTAATACCAAAGTCTTTCAAGATGGTTAGTTACAAGATTGCCTTACATCAATCCTGCTTGGCATTGACCAATAGAAATATGTGTGAGACACATACGTGATTTTAAATATCCTAGTAGCCTCATTTTTTAAAATATAAGAAAACATGTGCATTTGATTTTAATAATGCATTTAATCTAATCTGATATATCCAAAATATTAACACTTTAATATATTGTTACCATATAAAATAGTGTTTTTGTATCATTACTTCAATATATGTTATGTGTTTTATATTTACAGTTCTGCTCAACTAAATTATCTATATTTCAAGTGCTCAGTATCTGTGAGTGTTAAATGGGCCTTGTGATGGAAGGTATAGGTAGATCTAACTCTTTGCATGTGGGTTTAAGGTTGCACATGAATTTTATTGGAATAGACAATGGTGAACTTCTCTGGGCACTTCAGTGTCAGGAACACTCCAGTGTCACAGGGTTTGCAGGTATTCAATTTCCTCCTCTCTAAGATCTGTCCAAATTGTTACTATTGCTTACTCATCAACCTGGAGGTAAGCACCAACAGATAAATTTTGTGGATACAACTTTTCAGCAGGATAGAACTGAGTTCCCTTTATCTTTCGGCAGGCTTCCTAACATGACGTGTAGTTACATTTTGCCAGCTAAAGTCCTGAGTTGAAGTCATTTATTTCTTCCTTTCTTATTTAATATAGCATCTTCAAAAAATAAGTTTGGGAAGCCATTACAGTAAGCAGAGTAGGAAAGAAGGTGGGCTAATTGCACTAGAAACCTACAAATTTAAAAAATGGATATAATAAGTTATAAAAAAATAAAACATTTCTCTATAGACTTTATGAAGAAAAGTTAACACTGAAGATAGTCAGAGGGAAATTTCCAGCATGTTGATTAGGCAAAGGAGAGAAGTTTCCAAGCAAAGAAACTCTATTCCTTGCTAAGAAGAGATGTTTCAATGCTGTAGCTACAAGTAAAGTTTAGCTAAAAGAGATTTAAGTTGAGAGCACTGAGAAATACTGTTTCAACCTTTTGTGGCTGCTCATTCTCCCTTCCATGCATAGTTCTCTGGTCTTGAGTTGCCTGAGCAAGTTTTAGCTGTCCATTCTCATTCGGTGATGCCGGGAGCACAGCATCTTCGTCCCTAAAATGAGTTGGACACCATGCAAGTGTCGAGGCACAACCTCATGGCAACAGGCTGTCCAAGGGCTTTCAACTTTGGGGGGGAATATTGTTGTATACCATCAGGCCAACTTGCCCAGAAACATTCACCTCTGCAGACATTCAACTGAAAAGCCTCAGCGTTGTTCAGAATTGATTAAAAAGCTTGATATTACTGAGAAAGGATTATTCTTGGAGTCAGGTTGTTACATTCACCACCTATCATCCAGCAAACCACAGAGGAAGAGGAAGAGCCCAAGGTACAAGGTGATCTGGAAAAGCAGTCAGTGTTAAAGGGCATGCAAAGATACTGTTCCCTAGTTCATTTGCCCTTTTTGTTAACTGAAAACAGTGACATCCTCCTAAAATCTCCCAACTCCCTAAAATAACTTGAAGACTCCAGGAAGTATATCTTGGCAACAGCTTAATAATCAAATAAAGAACAATTGCAAAGATACTACATTAAAGGGCAGATATTTGAATTTATCAAATATGGAGTCCAGACACAGACGGTACAAAATCAAACCACACAGCAGACCTAAAAATACTGCATATCTGGATCTTTTCCTCCCGTACTTCAAGTCTGCATTCTTTTTTTCCCCATAATGCCCTCTTGATTTGCAATTTAAATTTTGGTATCTGTACCACATTTATCGCACCTATTGCTTATCCACATATAAATCTATTTTAGAGCTGAGCACTAAGTTAGAAAGATTTGTTATAAATGTCTTATTTTAATATTTTATGCATGTACTATAATTTGATTCAAAATGCTGTTTGTCTAAAATATACAACGATGTGTGCTGCGATCGGGCTTCTGTTCTTCAGGAAATATATTTAAGGCAAAACAATTAACTCATCTGTGTATAACACTTGCAGAATCTGCTTGTGTTTTGAATCATTTGAACATACATTCATCTTCCATTCTCCCCTCCTGTAATATTATTATAAACTGGGGCATGGGCATCTCAACTTCTCTAGGTCTAGATGGGAGTTTTTTCTGAATTTTTCTCTCAGTCTTCTTTCCATGGTAAGAACGCCCTCTTTGAAACTGTCATAATTTATGCATGTAGACTCATGATAAATAGACCCGCCTGGTGTGGTGGCGCACGCTTGTAATCCCCGTGCTTGGGAGGCGGAGACAGGAGGATCACGCAGGTTCGAAGCCAGCCTTGCTGGATTAAGAGACCCTGTTTCCAAATAAAAATGTAAAAAATAGGTCTGGGAGTGTGGCTCAGAGGTAGAAGGGTTTCCAGGTACCCCAGTACCACCAATAAATAAATAAATAAACCCAAGAATCTGAATGTAAGGAAGGAAACAAGTACCTACAGAGCTCCAGTGCCAAGGCACTGTCCTAGAGCCTTGAGATATTCTATCTGCCTTAAGCCTCACAGAAGATCACCAGAGTAGCTATTATAGTTCCCATACTACAGAAGGAATCACTGAGGAATGACACATAAATTATGCAAGGCCTGGTATAGGTAAATGGTAGAGCTCCGTGGACCCCAAAGCCTTGTTCTTTCCACACATCATGCTGCCTCCAAGTGCATTCCATTTTAATACAATACAATTCCAAATAGGACCATTCAACATAAAAGCTAAGTTTTGTGATACATCACTCAGCTCTGTTTTCCAGCTCATTGAAGACATCCTCCAGTGTCTGGTGAGTGACTGAATAAATTGCATTTGTGATGAAATTCTTACCATCTCCTGAAGATGATGAGTAAACATGGTTCCATTAAAAATAGTTCTAATGGTGTGACATATATAAATAAATAAGTAGCGTGAGAAATAAAGACTGAAAAGATAGGCCCGGTTGATTTAAATCACGGGCATGCATTCACATACTGATGCAACCACTGACCTTGGGAAACACAGAATGGAGGGCAAATCCTCCCTCACCATCCCAGACCTCTAAAATATATTATCTGAGCAAAAGCAGGTAAGTTAAGAAAAGCCTTTCCTGAGAGGTCAGATATCTCTGTAGTAACCTCTCACAGTATTAAACACTTACCCTTGTCAGGATTCCAGTTTTATAATTGTGGGATTACTGGATTAATGTCTGTTTCCTCTAGAGAGTCTGTCTTTCATTTTTCTACTTTTTGTGACCATTCCTCATCCCTAGCACATAGTAGATATTTAACAATCAGGTCTTGAAAAAACAAATGAATGACTGCATAAATTGTGTATCTCCACTGGCCATTCTGCACGAATTTACCTTGTGGATGGATTTTTAGGTATATAAAACCCAGACTAGCTAGTAAAGTCACATATCCCTTCCTGCTCCTGCTCCTTGCCATAGCTTGGAATCACCACCATAACCACTGAAACAATTGATTTACCCTGAGTAAGAAAGTGTGTGTGTGTGTGTGTGTGTGTGTGTGTGTGTGTGTGTGTGTGTTGATTATGCATGTGCCTGTGTGTTTGTATACAAATAAAAATGAACTCCTGGGCAGGGATAATAATCATAACTGGCTTTCCTTTACTTCTTGCACAGTAAGTCCTGCCTCTCAAATGGGATAGTGATTACTTAAGGACAAGATGATTGTTCAGCTCCAAGTGTACGGTTGGTGCCTAGTAAGGTCTAAACAAAGGGATCCTTTAAACCAGATACCTGAAGCCAGTGCTAGGAGAAGATGCTCAGAATTGTTTCCTAGGGGAGGGCAGTATAGGCTTCTGATAAACTTCTAATCAAACAGGAATGGTCTGGACACCAGAAAGAGAGGTTCTCACCTGAAGGCCTCTCACTTTATCTCTCTCAAACCTCCTGGAACACAGATCAAGAGCCCACAGTCCTGGCAGGAGAGACTCAAGTGCTAACCGTTTGCCAACGTCTGCCTCCAGCCCACACGCCTTCCCCTCCGTCCGTCATGCCTTTTTGGCAAGGGATTGTAGGATACCAGATTCATTGGTCTGAAAAGCCTTATGTTCACCAGAAAGAAAATGTATCTGTTCAGCCAAAATTCATGTGAATACTGACGTTTTATCTTAATTGTTAGTTAATTTTCTTCAAACATGCATTTGCTGATACCTTTGGCAAAAGTTGGTGAATTTTGCTAATTCAATTGATCTCAATGAACAACTGAATTACTGAGTTCCTACTATGCACATGGCATGATGTTTAGTGTCACCGGACCAAAAACGACCCGGATTAGTGTTAGCCTCAAGTTTAGCACTTAATAAGGAGCACGGGCATGTATGCAAATAACTACAGTGCGGCAACTTTTCCTTGTTGGCTTCCAGACTGATAAAGTAGAATTTGTATCTTCCAAGGAAATTACTAATAGTGGACTCATTGTCAGCTCTAAAATGTCCACATAGAAGAGATTTAAGGATATGGATTTTTCAGAAAGGGCAGAGAGCTTAAAATTACAATTACATAGCCATGTAAAAAATGAAAAAAATGAAAAGAGTTGAATGTGGAGAAGGGATATGGTATGAGAAGATACAGCCCTTAGCACCAAATTGACTGACTTTGAAAAAACCCTAATTCTACCACTCTTTCTTTCCTGGCAATCATTACAATCTCTAATTGTCTTGTTTATTTATATTTACTTGCTGATGTGTCTCTCTAACAAAAACGTAATCTCATGAGTGCAAATACTTTATCAGTCTTGTTTACTGATGTGTCTCTAGTGATTTCTGCCACCAAGAAATCTCCAGATGCATATTTGCCCAATACATATATGGCAAATATCAGATGATGCTTATCTCCTTAAAAATACTTACTGTTTTCAAAGTTTGTCCAAACCTAACCAAAAAGAAAAGTAGACCTAAGTCTTCTCATGATCATAATTGAAATACAGGGAGGAGGTAGCCATACTTTGGCCATAACAATATTGCAAGACCCGTTACTTGTGATAGAAAAGGTTGGCACTGCTCGGGGCATTCTTTATCATCATACTTGCACAGGAATTAAAATCATCACTTCCAAAAGATATCAAGGTTGGTGTCCCTAAAGAAACAATTTAATCAGGCAATGTATTAGTTACCATTTTAACAGCTATAATCTAAAGAATTGGCCACATAACTTGAAGGAAAGAAGATTTATTTGCTCAGTTTCTGAAAATATGGGTTCAATCCAAGTGATGCTGGGGACCATGGACCTCAGGGCCTGACAATGGCAAGAAGCAGAGGGAAAAGAGTGCAAGGCTTTTCTCTCACACCACGGAGGCCAGAAGCAAGACAGCAAGCAAGGAGAGAAATAACCACATAGAATCCCCAAGGCCATAGCCCCAGGGACCCACCTTCTGCAGTAACACCTTACTGATCTGGACCACCACCCAGATAAGTCCATTACAATGGATCTACTGCTGAGATTACAACTCTCAGGACTTTCCTATTTCAACCCTGAGCTCCTTAGGGGACATTCTATATTTGACTATAACAGTCAAGGCTCACCTTCTGGAGTAGTTGTCCATCATATGCTTGGGTTTATTTGTCTATCCACAGGCGCACTTGTCAGGGAGCTTGTGTCTGTCTAACTTTTTGTTTTTCCCAAGTAAAATCCCTGAAGGAGAGAAAAGCTCCTGCTGAGGCCACTTGTGTGGCATTCTGGGAAAAACTCAAGAGGACTGTTCAACTATTTAGTGACAAGATTTTCCATGCTCAATAAATTCTGCTGTTTGGTAATTGCAAGCTTGTGTGTGGTGTATTCCCTCTTTAATGCTCTAGATCCCTCTTTTCTTTTACAATTATGGCTCTGGTACCCTTTAGGAGGTTTATTCTGGGTATTCAATGGTCTTGAAGGCATCAAACGGCAATCTTGCTACTCCCTATCATGAGTACTCAAGGGGATGTCTACCTCTGGAAATCAACTAGGCAGCTTTAACAAGAAGTAATAATGAGAAAAAACCCACTTATTTCTCCAACTTGGATATACATTCTCATCAAAATAGAATAGCAAATCATTTTTAAAAAGAAAGCAAGTGGGTAATGGTTGATTTCTCTCTACACTAATTATTTCCATATGAGTTTCTCATTAAAAGTGTATATTTAGGTTAGATCTGGATGATAGAAGCAGAAGATTAGAGTACCCTCCAGTCTAGAGAGAACCACTCTATCCCAGATCCAGACAGAAGGCAGAGTCCCAGGCAGTCGCTTCACACATAAATGCCACTGATTACAAGACGATATTGGGTGGCTTTGTTCATTAAATTAGATTTAATCTTGTACATTGCTTAGTAAAAAGAAGTAGGCTCTTTGCATTGCTTTCCTATTATTCATAATCCAAATCCATTTCAAATAGAAAAAGTGAAAAAAAAACCTTCAAATTCTATTGATGGGTTTTCATGTCATCTCTGAAGTAAAAAGGCAGGTCAGTAGGACGAGACTAGAACCATATAGAGCACACGCCCACCTGGTATATACCAATGACTGTCTCCGATGGCCAAACCTAATCAGAGATCTATCCCTGGTCCATCATCATTGGACCAAATTACAACAAATGGATGTCATATGGATATTTCTTACTGGCAGTTACCCAGTAAAAATCATATGCTGCTAAAGAACATCCTCCACAAAACCTCCAACATATCTCTTATGTTTATTTCTGTTTGTTTCCTTCCTAGCAGGACTCATAGTCTGTAATTTCCATGTTATTATGTTTATTTATATGACTCATTGGTCATCTGTTAATTCTAGAGAAAGTCTGTACAGACCTTCTCACAAGTTCCAGGACATAAAGAAATATGTGACTTTTCTACAATCCTCTCATTCCAAAGATTTTGAATGTGATTAACAAAAACTTTTCCCACTGGCCAATTTCTTCTGTTTTTATCTTCAATTCTATTAAGTAGAATGTTTAAAAAACGTTATTTTCTATTCTAACATGGCCCCTAAGGTCCTCAGTATCCTACTTGATTACAGGTAACAAGAACTTCCTCTTACTTGTTAAAAGTCAAAAAAGGGAAGATCTCTATAGAATAAAGAAGGTTCAGAGGATCTATACAAGACATAAAGCCAGTTATATAAGTTCAAAAAATATAAAAAAAATAGGCAGCCTTGAGGACTCCATGCCTCTCACCCTGCTGCTGATTTTTTCTTTGTTCCATTGTTTTTCCATAGCTTCAAGTTGTACATAACTGCCAAAAACACAGCTAACCCTCTTTTCCTCCTTCTAGTATTGAAACGTGTGTACCTACTGAGAGCTGACAATGTGTCTCACTACCGTTATGAATTGTGGAGGGAGGAACTGGATCAGCTCATCTTGGACCTCGCCAGAGGTTCATCATCACCGTCAGCCAAGGCAAGCAGCATAGAGAACAGATCAGGGTCTACGGAAATCAGGAGCTATAGGAGGGCAAACCCCTAGGAAGAGGAGCAGTGGGTAGACAGTGTACAAAACACAGTTGGGTACAGCCAAGTTTCTTTCAGCGATAGTGCTATTTATAACTGTCTTAGAACATATTCCATGTAGCTTAAGTAATGCAGCTCAGAGGTCTCCCATCAATACAAAAACATAGTTAGAATAAGGATGCTTTCCACAGTGCATTATATAGCATATTCCTCTTTCCATCCTTTGTGTTTGAGTACTTTATAATAGTGAATGTGTTGTTCATTAGTTATAGTGATAATAAGGTACCTTATTATTATCATGTTTATTATATACCAGGTACTGTCCTAAATGGTTTACATGAATTAGTAAATTTAATTCTCCCAGAACTAAAATCAGTCCAATTTTTAGATGAGGCAATGTGATCACAGAAAGCCTATTCCTCCTGCAGTTACTAACAAAGGGTAGGGCAAGATTTGAAGATGCATACTTAAGAAAAAAAGAAATGGCAACCGATAACATAAAAGACCATTATATTCTAAATCCCTTTTGCTATAAGAAGCATCACCAATGCCAAAGTTTTGTGACAACCCATAATAAGTGTCAACTTTGTGCCTTTCCAAAGAGTAGGTTGTACACAGCTTCATTTTTTTCTTGCATTTGGAAGTTGTTATTGAGAACTCAAAGGGGATCTTAATATTAAAATACAGAGACTCTAAAAGAATTTTCTTCTCCCAGCTCTTAGATAGCCATGGCTTTGAAGAAAAAGATGCCGCCCTCAACCACTGGTTCTCCCAGATGAGGACGAAGAACACAAATCGGCCTCTCCTTGGGAGATTTCCCTAGCCTTCCCTCCTCACTTCCAGTTTCAGAGATTTTTATTTTTAATTTTGCTCTCTTGATAAACAAAAACAGATTTCTGGGGAAAAAATAGCATAACAACTTTATTTTTTTCCCAGAAAGCCACTTTTATGGCAGATGGGGAACTCAGCATGCTATCGCCCAAATCTGTAGCAAACCTGAGCGATGAAGAGTCCCTTATACGTAGGACCATGCTTCATCTCGTTTTGTGTCTCTTTAACTGACACTTTGAACCAGTGTACACTTCCTTAATCTGGTCCCATTATCAGCCTAATAACACCTCCCGATATTCATAAATGCCTAGCAAGACTTTCAGCTATTTTGTACGAAGAAGAAATATCCAGCTAAATTGAGAAGATTACCACATCACCACATACATCAGTGACAGGCTCTGTGCTATTACAGTTGATTTTTGTTGACAGTTGGCTGTAGGCAGTTGTGTTTCAAATGCCTTTTTTCACTGGGAAATTAAACAAAATCCCATGCAAAATGCAGCCCTCCAGTTCAAAAACTGTAAATCCCAAATTAGCATTTCATACTTTAAAAGGTAGCACCGCACAATTTTCCATTGAAAGGTCTGTACAGTTGACACAAATGGGTGCTTCAGACATGACACTAATGCTACTGGTGCCTTTTAAGAAAGCCACCTTTTTCAGATCTTATTTTTCCTCTCTCCATAATCTGCATATGTGGTAGTTCAAGCCTATGGAAGAAAAAAAAGGGAGAAGGGAGAAGGAAATTTGACTTACTACTTTGAGTAAATTATGCTTCCCCCAATTTTTAAACAATTAGTTAAAGAGAAATGAGTTAATTAAGGGAAGGGAAAAATGGAAACCAGAACATGAAAAGGTTGAAAGTGACTCCTCTCACCAAATATTAGAGTGAAAAAAGTTAAATCTAAAAGCTGGAAAGGCATCTGTGTCTGAGGTGGGCCTGACCTGGGAGCCTCCCAACTTTACTTAGAAATAAGTTAATGCCCCATTTAACAAAATGTTAATGTGTGGGGCGAATGTCATGGGACTGTCACTGCACAGGGCCATTTGACTCTCAAGCTTGGAATCTATTTTCCTTCTTACCCAAGAGACTCTTCAGCGTGAAAGTTTTAAACAGTGCCATTTCTTCATGGAACAACCTCTAGGAACAACTGTTATTTAATTAGAAAGCCAAAAAAAGACAATAGTTGTCAGTTGGCTATCCAGGACACAAATACATTTAGAGAAAGAAATGCGATGTTTATTTCTGGACTGTGGCACAGCATAAAAGGCTAGTCAGGCTATTTCATTCCAATCCTTTTGCCAACAGTATTTGACTTGTAGCCATATAAAGGCAAACGTCCGGTGGTCAGAACTATTGTACCAAAGCCAAATGGTGATGTATAGTCTTAGCCTTGTCTCCTGATCACTTTCGAAGTTTGAAGCAGAAGAAAAACCTGCAACAAGAATTAAAAAAAAAAAAGCTCCTAAAAAGAAGAGTGTATGTTCCTAAAATGTACATGGCCAAAGGAAACTTTATTCTAAATAGGAGGCATATATATATAAATAATTATTAGTGTCCTATTTATCTTACTGATAGCTGTGTGGGAACAAATTTACGTGAGGAATAAAAAACTGACTTCTTCAAAGTTGCTACAAACCCCCAAATTCCTCTTGGAATATTTTTGGATCCAGATGTAATATCATTGGACCTCACTTGAACTGGACCTCACTTTGTTTTTATAGGGTTTTTGTTTGTTTGTTTTCTTTTGATACTGGGGATTGAATTTGGGGGCATTCCACCTTTAGGCTCTACCTCCATCCCTATTTTATTTTGAAACAGGGTCTCACTAGTTTGCTGAGAATTTTACTAAGCTGCTGAGGCTTTCCTCGAACTGATGATCCTCCCGTCTCAGTCTCCCACGTACTGTGATTACAGGTGTACCTCACCATTTCTGGCTTTAATTTTGTAGTTTTTGATTGACCTCATTCTAAAAGTGACTAACCAGCCTATGATTTCAGATAAATCTTGCTTCCAAAAAGCCCCTGCTTATTAGCTCTGAAGAAATATATTTTTAAAAAAGGTCTCAGCTCTGCTTTCTCCTCTATCCCAAACATAAAATTGTCCCCTAAGAAAGTGTACTCAATAAAAGATAGTTACACTCTAACTTATCTATGGTGACTGAACGCAATTCTGCAGCTGCCCAGGCCAGGGACTGCATGGACACTGACTGCAAAGTGCGAGAGGGAGTTTTGGACATAGACAGGAATGTCTCACACCTTGATCTTGGTGCTGGTTACACAGATTTTATGTGGGTACAGTTTATTGTACATTTAGTACACTTTGATTAAGTTCATTGAAAAAATGGCAATGAAGACAGATGTGTCTTTCTCCTATGAGAAAGAATTTTGTGCAGAAGCACAATGATATACTAAAGAAAAAAGCCCAGATCCTTATCAAGAAAAATCTAAACACCGTGAAATTTGTATTCTTGAGGGTTTTTTGTTTGTTTGTTTGTTTGTTTGCTTTGGTGCCTTTTAGTTATTGATTCTTAGGCTACAATATTATAAATTGCATTAGTTTATTTGTATCTTTCTAGTTGTTTAAATAAAATGTTCCTCATATGTTTTATAAAACATTAACAAAACCAAATACATGGTTCAAGCAATTAGGAAATCAGTAAATATCACTTTTTTTATATTTTTCTTCTCTTTCTGGTCTCCATTTTAATTTTTCTTATACAAATAATTTGTACATATACTTTTAAATCATTTTAATATATTCAGAAATCAAACTTTTGAAGTACAGTACAGATACATTTCTTCAAAAGTCGCAATTACTTTATCAGTAACTCTTATTTGTACATCAATATATAATTGTATATATAATATTTTAAAGTGTACTAAAGTCAGAAGATATAAATTTTAGATTCAGAGACAAATTTGGGAAAAAGTAACAGGAATGTAAAATTATTGTATCCTCCTTCTCCTCATCCTCCCTCATCCTCCTCCTCCTCCTCCTCCTCCTCCTCCTCCTCCTCCTCCTCCTCCTCCTCCTCCTCCTCCTCCTTCTCCTCCTCCTTCTTCTGTACCAGGGATGAACACAGGGGAATTCTACCTCTGAGCTATGACCCCACCCTTTTTAATTTTTTTATTTAGAAATAGGGTCTTACTAAATTGCTGCGGCTGGTCTGGAATCTTCAATCCTCCTGTCTCAGCCTCTCAAGTGCTAGAATTACATAGTTCGTATCTTAACTGATAAATAAGAAAAGCCTAAATCACAGTTGTAGGACCAGAAGTACTCTCCTGAGAAAGTGAGAGTAACATCTTAATTACAAGGGAAACCAACTCTGGAGTTGTTACTCTATTGCAGGTCATTTTACAAAACAAACAAACAAACAGAGCAGCTTAGTTTTTAAGAGAAGAAGAAATTTCCCCCAAATGCTAGAGAATTGTTGAAAATCTACCTTTTATCTTAGTTTAAGAACAAGATCTCTCAAACTTTTTTGAAAGAATCACCTTAATACTTTTTTACTGACTTCTCAAAAAACAAATAACCGTGTACTGTTTTGAAAGTTATTGTTAATTTTTTTTAAACAATGCGAGGCTTCCAGAGGCCAATAAAGGTGGTGCCATTCAACAATGAAAAATAGCTGTAAATGGGCAGTGGTTTAAGAGATTAATATTAACAAAAAATTATAAATTATAAAACAAACTAGAAATAATCGTTGCTCTTAATTAATTAAAAGGTCTATACCTTACAAAGCTGAGTGCTTTAAATATAAATTCCCTTCAGTTCATTTTTAGTGTTATGTAATTTAAAATAGTTTAGAGAACACTTTTCATGAATATTTTGAATATAAAGTGAGTCACGCATTTGATTATGAGCATATACAAAAGTATTCCCCAAGAACGCATAACACACCTTTGTTTAAAACAAATAGAGACATCACATAATTGCTATAATTTCTGCCTCTGTGACATTTCTAATGAGTCATGCAAGGGGAAATAGTCTTTTTGGTTGGGAAATCGAGGGACAGAGAGTGTAAGTGCTTTTCCTCGAGTTGCACACTAAGTTAGAAACAACCCAATAACTGATTTCCTGCTTAGAAATACAGTGCTCTTTCGCTAGACAAATGCTTCTTCTTTCTGTAGTTACGTTTACTATGTTGCACAGGCTTTAATGCCTTTCAAAGAGCTTCTCATACATTATACTCTCACTCATTTACTCACTCAGGAAAGAAACATCACTAACAATCTAATAATCTCAGCTCCCAAAACGAGTAGCACGTGCAAGGGTCTTAGACACGCAGACATCTGATATCCAAGTGGCAGAGTTCAGTGATATCTGTAGACTAAGATATTAGACAGGTATGCACAAAACCTTCTTAAGCCAGACTGAGGTTGGAAGGTGGAATCAGAGAATTCATAGGAGTGACAACTAGGTTGAGCCAGGAAGGCTCTGTTGAATTTAGTCACTGGAGATGAAGTGGTACAGAGGGGTGTGTGAGAGTCTCAGGGTGTGTGAGAGTCTGAGGGTGTGTGCTCCCAGGTGTATGCAAGTTTCAAAGAGACAAGGGGGTAGACGAGGATGAAATTCACCAACTTGTAACATTTTAAACAAACTTGGGAAGTAGAGGACTTGCACTTGAACGATAAAAGCAATCAGACCCATGGATGTAGTTAGTCATTCTTACTCTCATTCGGCTCTTTCCACTGTTCTTCGTTGTCAACTCGGGTGAAAACGGTAATTAACTATTTCTTATTTCATCGAAAGATGTCTGCTTTGTGGTCATATTTTATTTTTTAAAAATTAAAATGTCATATAGCATCAGGCACAGTGGCATATGCCTATAATCTCAGGACTTGGGAGACAGGACGATCACAAGTTGGAGGCCAGCCTCAGCAACTTAGTGAGACCCCCAGCAACTTAGGAAGACAATGTTTCCAAATAAAATAGGGGTGGGGGTGTAGCTCAGAGGTAGAATGCCACTGGGTTTGATTCTTAGTACCAAAAAAAATTCACAATAAAGCAATAATGATTTTTGAAAAGATTAATATCTGGTAGAGAGCATCACTATCTATACTATTTGTAAAGCACTCCTTTTAAAATATGAAAACCTGCTTATTATTTCAAAATAGCCCAGAGATTAGAAAGAAAAGTTCCTATCTTCATTGTGCAAATTAGGAAAAAAATGAATAAAATAAAAGGCTAAGAGAATAAAAGTATCTTTACAAAATCACATGGTAAGGGGCAGAGTACAGGCTTAAATCTAAAGCTTTCTGAATCTTTAGTCCAAAACCTTTCTACCATACCCCACAGTTACTGTTGAGGAACATGCAAAAGAATTCTAAAGTATTTTTGCCTTAATGTGCCACTGTTTGTTTTTTGTTAATTTAATATGTACGTATAATTCCTTACCTTAAAAAATCAGAAGTATTATTACTAAGGGTGGCGAGGGGCTACTTAGCAGTAGAGACACTCCAGCACATAAACTATTAAACAGAAGTCACGAGTGCTGATATTAATGCAGAACCACACATCAATAACGTCGCAGTGAAAACATGCCAAAAGGTAAAACACATTTCTAATTTAGAGAATAACAGCTTTAATCCAAACTCATTCCAAAACTATGTATTTAATGATTCTCTTTTAAGATACAGGAGTGGGAGGGAATCCCCAACTTATTTTGGTACCATAAATTTGGAGGAAGAAACAATTTTTCCATGCTATTTCTCAATTGCCTAGAAAAATTCGAGTTCCCTTTGATATTGACGCTATTCCCAATTCAACATTGCTAAATTTTAACTATCCTCCCTTTCAATTAGCTGGGTTTCTGTTTGCTTACTTTGTCCGTGGTTATAGCCTTCCCTCATGGACCTAAGATCACTGTTTTCCTTTCTCTTCATGCTCTGTGAGCATCATGTATCATGGGGCATGCGTGTAATTGTCATTCAGTGTGAAAAAGCCAGCTGGAGGTATCACAATCATGTCAATATACCAGTCAGCAAGAAAACCTCCCAGCTTGTTTCCTATTTAGGTAGAATATGACTGGGAATGAAAATTACTAAGTCTAAAAATTTTGGAGTGAAATGATCATTTATGTCATATTTGTGTATGATCAGCTAATAAAATATGTATATATATATAGAGAGAGAGAGATATGTTGTGTATATGTGTATATATGTATATACATACACGCACATATATACGCATGTGTGTGTGCCTGCGTATAATTGTGCCAAAAAAGGTAAAACTCTTTATGTACACAGAACACATACAGAATTAGAAATTATTTAATTGCTATGAAAGGGTCTTAGATGATGAGAGGCCACGAGAAGTTTACTGATCAGACTAGGTCACTCTCTTCAAGAACTGCAATGAAATGTACACCAGGGAGATTGCTGTTTTCTTTTTCTTTTTCTTTTCTGAATTGGTGCATATTAATCATACAGAATGGTGGGCTTCAAGCCTGGCAGGGCGGCGCATGCTTGTAATCCCAGCATTTGGGAGGTCGAGACAGGAGGATCGTGGTTCGTGGCCGGCCTCAGCTACGTAGTGAGGCTCTTTGCAACTCAGTGAAACTCTATTTCAAAATAAAGAATAAAAAATAGGGCTGGGGGTATAGCTCGGGGTAGAATGCCCCTGGCTTCCATTCTTAGTACCACATGAAAAAAAAGTAATGATGGACTTCATTGTGGCCTATTGGCACATATGTAAAAATGTAACTTGATCAGTTTCACTCCCCAGTATAGCCCTTGTCCTTCCTTCCTTCCTTCCTTCCTTCCTTCCTTCCTTCCTTCCTTCCTTCCTTCCTTCCTTCCTTCCTTCCTTCCTTCCTTTCTTTGAGTCCCTTCCTCTATTCTAGGGCTCCCTTCTATTTTGGGGATGTCCTTTTTCTCCTTTTTCCCCCCCCTAGCTTCCAGTTATGAGAGAAAACAGAGTATTTTTCTCTCGGAGGAGTCTGGCTTCTTTGCTCAAAATGATGGTGTCTGGTTTCATCCATTTTCCTGTAAATGATATAATTTTGTTCTTTATGGCTGAATAAAACTCCAGTGTGTACAATACATATATATGCATCATATTTTCTTTATCTTCTGTGGTAGGACACCTAGGCTGATTCTATAACTTGACCATTGTGAATTGTATTGCATTAAACATGAGTATACAGGCATCTCTAAAGCATGCCGACTTTAATTATTTTGTATAAATATCATGCAGTGGTGTGCCCAAATCATATGTAAGATCTGTTTTGTTTTTTTTAGCTTTTTAGAAAACTATACTGATTTACTTAGTAGCTGTACTAATTTACATTGCTGCCAACACTGTATGAGTTCTTCCCCATCCTGTGTCTTCACCACCATTTGTTGTTATTTATATTTTTGATGATTGCCATTCTAACTAGGGTGAGATAAAATTTCTGTGTAGTTCTGATTTGCACTTCCCTGATGGCCAAAGAAGTTGAAAAAACATTTTTCATCTAATTGTTAGTCATTTGTACTTCTTTTGATAAGTATCTGTTTAGTTCATTTGCCCATTTATTGATTGGGATATATATTCTTAGTTTTTTATGTATTTTGGATATTAACATTCTGTTCAGAGAGAACTGGCAAATATTTTCTCTCATTCTGTCAGTTGTTTCTTTACTTTGTTAAATGTTTTCTTTGTCATGCAGAAGACTTTAAATTTGGTACCATACCATTTATTGATTAGTTATTTTATTCCCTGAGATATAAGGGTCCTATTTAGACAGCCTTTGTGTTTGTTTCTATGTTGAGGTCTTTCCATTACTTTTCCTTCTGACCACTGCAACATTCTTGGTCCTACACTTAAGTTTTTTTATCTACTTTGTGTTGACTTTTGTACAGGGAGATAAATAGAAATCTAACTTTATTTTTCTATGTATGGATAACCAATTTTCGCAGTGCTGTTTGTGAAAGATGCTGTCTTTTCTCCCCTCTATGTTTTTGCACATTTGTCTCAGATCTGATCCACAAAGCTATGTGAGTTTGTTTCTGTGTTTTTAGTCAGTTCCATTGGTCTATGTGTCTGTATTTATGCCAATATCATGTTTTTGTTCCTATGGCTCTGTATTATCATTTTTGCTCAGTATGACTTTGACTCTCCTTGTCTTCCCTGTTCTTTTATTTTTCCATACTCATTTTAGGATTTTTTTTATAGTTCTGAGAATTATAACATTGGTATTTTGTTAAGGACTATACTGAATCTATAGATCACTTTTGGTAATATGACCATTTTAACAATATTAAGTCTGCCTATCAGTGAACACACGATGTCTTTCCATTTTTCTGGTGTCTTCTTTAATCTTAAGACCATTGTTTTTTTTAAGCAGAAAATTTTTCAATCTCAAAAATCTTCTCATCAGTTCTACCCTAACAGCATGTATTGTGCTAATGTCCTCCCTGGATACTGATGTCTTACTCAATAATCTCTTAAGCTCCTTTCTGTTGCTTAAAGACAGCGAAGCATGGAAAATAGGTTCACTGCCACTATATAATATTCTTGTATATTCAGAGCCTATAGCCATATGTAAATGGAGCTGAAAATCCAACAAAATGAAGTTGTATTTTATAGACTCTTCTTAAGGGAGAGAACTTTATTGCTGAAAAATAATTTGTTAATTACTGAGATGATTGTGGAAACGTGAGTCCCTTGAGCAGCATTCTGCAACAGGAATACAAGATGCCTCCAAAGAGTGTTCAATCTGATCAGCTTAAGTGGCTAGTTGTGCTGAGGTAGAATGCAAATTTTGGGCCAGAATGGGATTGTTCAGGATGATTAAAAAAAAAAAAAACTGAGAATTGTCACAACAATATCTTTTTCCTCCCTCCCCTATGTAACATGATTCCTTTACTCTAGTTAAATGTTGAACAAAAGACAAGTAAATATCCTGCCAAGCATGCCTATGTTGCTCAGGCCAGCTATCTATATGAGTGGCTAGACACTAGATGACTGAATGAGGAATCTGAAACTTCTTTCCTTAGCTTTCAGTGATGTACTTGATATTAAATCAAGAGTTTCTGAAAACTTTAAAATCATAAACTTTTTTTGTGCGTGTGGGTCTGGGGATGGAACCCAGGGGCATTCGACCTCCGAGCTACACCCCCTGCCCTAGTTTTTATTCTTTATTTTGAAACGGGGTCTCACTGAGTTGCAGAGGGCCTCACTGAGTAGCTGAGGCTGTCCGTGAACTGCGATCCTCCAGGTTTCAGCCTCCCGAATGCTGGGATTACAAGTGTGCGCCACCACGCCCGGCAAAAATCATAAACTTTTGATTACAACGAAGGCTTACAAATTAAGAGAAAAATTAAGGTGGCAAATTCTAAATTTGTTTTTGGTAAAAATGTGGAAGAGGGATGGTAAAGAGCCTGAAACATTTTGAGGTAATCATAGGGAAATTCCATGGAATTCTTATTTCTCTGTGAATAGGATTATATAGCACTAGACTACATGATTTTAAAAACTTCTTCCAGTTCTGGAATTGCAGAATTTTCTTAAGACTTTACAAAAGGACTAAGTAGTTAAAATTTCAGCGAGTGAGTGGCATCATCAAAGTGGCAGAGTAGATAGCTCTAATCTTTCCCTCCCCATAGAAACGTTGAAAAAAGGCAACACAGTCAGAACTAACTTTATCAGAACTCTGGAGAATAGTCAAAGCCTTATCACAGCCAAGTGACTGCTTCTGACCCAAGGAAACTTTAAGACCATAGGGAAGTTTCAGGGAAGTTTACCTCCCTTGCCCAGTCCTCTCCTCAGCACAGTAGTGATATTAAAGCCGCAGCTTTCTATGTTCCCTTTGAAGTACCCTAGTCTCTGTTTCCGGAGAAAGTAAAATGGACTTTGTTCAAAAATCATTTATATATCTGTTCTATTAAGACAGAGCCCTATGTAAAGGACTGACATCTCTGTTTTGCCTAACTAGAAACAGTCCCCCCCAAAGCACTGGGTATTTCTAAAAGATATTGTGAGCCAAACTAAGAATGTTTCAGATGTCTGAAGCAAAAGGTTGCAGCCAAACTATATGCCACACTGCCTAATGCCTAGGAGCAAATGCTAGGGAGGATGTATCTGGTAATAATGGAAATGAAAAATTCACTAGAGAGATTTAATGGGATATTTGAGTGAGATGCATAAAGTAAACTTAAACCATTCAGTCTGAGGAGCAGGGAAAAAGAATAAAAAAAAATAAAAGTGAGTAGAACCTAATAGCCTTGTGGGACATCATTAAGCAGATGAACATATTTATTATGGAAATCCTAGAAGGAGATGAAAGAGAGAAAAGGACAGAAAGAATATTTGAAATAATGCTGGCTGGAAATATTTTAAATTTGATGAAAGACATGAATCTATGAATCCAAGAAACTCAGTAATGCCTCCTATTATAAACTCAAAGAGATAGACAATGAGACATTATTAACAAATTGTCAAATGACAAAAAAATCTCAAAGACAAGATAAAAGCAAGGTATTATGTATGAGGTATCTTCAATAAAAACAACAGTTGGTTTCTCATAAAAAAACAATTAAAGCCACAACAGTGAGATGTCATTCAAAGTACTGAAAGAAAATGCTATCAATCCAAAATTCTACATTCGGCATAAATGTTCAAAACTGAGGGGGAAATTTTAGATATTTCCAGATGAAAAAATATTTGTGAAGTTTATTACGATTCAATCTGCCATATAAGAAATACTAAAAAAAAATTTTAGGTGGATATGAAATGACACACAGTAAACCAAAACTTTATAAGAAATGAGGATCTCTGGTAAAGGTAAGGAAATGAAGGTCTTTGATAAAGGAATGAGCAGGGGTGGAGCTCAAAGGTAGAATGTCCCAGGATTCATCCCCAATATTGCAAATAGAAAGAAAGAAAGAAAGAAAGAAAGAAAGAAAGAAAGAAAGAAAGAAAGAAAGAAAGAATTTGTCTTACAATGTATAAAGATGTAATATATATAAATATGTTTATTTACATATACATATTTTAGGTGAGGATGGACTGCAGATTGAACACAGGGCATTCTGCCTTCAAGCTAGACTCCCAACCTTATTTTATTTTTTTTATTTTGAAACAGAGTCTCACTAAGTTGTTGAGAATTTCTCACTAAGTTGCTGAGGCTGGCCTCAAACCTGAGATCCTCCTGTCTCAGCCTCCCAAGTACTGAAATTACAGGCATGCAACATCATGCCTGCCTGAATGGCAAAATAAATTTTAGAACATGATCCAATTATCCTATCTATAAGAGATTCACTTTAGATTAAAAGACAAAAATTAAACACTATAAATAATAGAGATAGTATTGAGAGAAAATTAAAGATAAAATAGAATAGATGACTTCAACAATATTGTAAACCAACTGGATCCCTATTCAATCAAACAACACATATTTTCCTAGGGAAAATGAAATATTCTCCAGGCTGTACCATGTACTAAATTACAAAGCAATACACTTTAAAAAGACTGCAAGCATCCAAAATAGCTTATCTGTGCACAATTTAATGAAGTCACAGTATTATAGAAAAACTAGGAAATTCACCAATATATAGAATTAAGCAATATACTTTAAAATAATCAATAAGTGAAAGAAGAATTCACAAAGGGAATCAGAAAATGAATAGAAATTATTGAAAACTAGAATACCAAAACATGGGATGTAGAGAATAAAATCAACACACAAAAATTAGCTGCTTTTCTATACAACTGCAATGAAAAAAATCCCAAAATGATAGGAGGAAGCAATTCATCTGCAATCACATCTTTAAAATAAAATTCTTAGAAATACATTTAACTAAAGAGATCAAAGAATCTCATATAAAAAGCTACAAAATATTTTTGAAAGAAATTAAGGACTTAAAAGAGATGAGAAGCCATTTTGTGTTCCTGAGCAGGAATATTTGATGCTGTTGTGACGACACTATGACCCAAAGCAACCTACAAACTTAAACTCCTACCAAAATTTTAGCAATTTTTTCAGAAATAAACAACTGATCCTCAAATTCATGAATTGACAAGGAACCCCAAATAGCCACATCAATATTTAAAAATGAAGAACAAAGTCATGCTAATTCCATTTGCTGACTTCAAAACTTACTACAAATCTATAATAATCACAATTGTTTGATGCTGGCATAAAGTACTGGCATAAACATATAACACAAGTGAACAGAATTAAGAGTTTAGAATTCCACCTATACATCTATGGTCAAATGACTTTAAAAAAAAGCATCAAATCCATTTAAGTTGCAATAATAGTGTTAAAACAACTGGATTTTCCCAGGCAAATGAATGAAGCTGGACCCCAACCTCACATGATGTATAAAAATTAACTCAAATGGAGCAATATTCTAAATATAAGAGATAAAACCATAAAAGACTCAATAGTAAACATGACTATAGATTTGGCAATGGATTCTTAGATGTAACACTAAAAGAAAAAATAAGTCTTTATTAAGATTAAAAACTTCTGCACCACATTACCAAAAAAGTATTTGCAAATCTTATACCTTGACAACTAATTCAGCAGGAAAAGTCTTGCCTGATTAAAAAATTGACAAAGAATTTGAGTACGCTTTTCTCCAAAGCTGATATACAAATGATCAATCGCATAGAAAAAAAAATGTGCAACATCACTTACTATAGAGGAAAGCAAATGAAAATAATAAGATACACTTCATACCTACTAGGATGACTAATTTTTAAAGGAAATGGAAAATAACAAAAGTTGATGAAGATATGGAGAAATCAAAACCTTTATACAGTGCCGATGGAAAAGTAAAAATAATGTAGCCACTTGGAAAATAGTTGGGTTGTGCCTCAAAAACTCGACATAAAATTAACATATGAACCAGCAATCTCTTCCTACATATATAGACAAAAGAATTCAAAGCAGGGACTGAAACAAATGCTGGTATTCCAAGGTTTAGTGCAATGTTAATCATAATAGAAATAACCTATAGAAACAACACAAGTATTAATATTAGTAAATAGATAAACAAAATGTGAAATACATATATATACTGAAATAAGTATATATTTATATACATACTTATATATATTTATATATACCTATTCATATACATATATGTATATATATACTTATTTCAGTATGTATATGTATTATATATATACACACACATATATATAAGAAACAAGAGTCAACCATAAAAATAAATGATCATATACAGACTGCAACATAGGTAATCCTCGAAGGCATGCTAAATGAAATATGCTAGAGACTCTAGGACAAATATATAAGATATCTAGAATAAGCAGTTTAATAGATATATAATGTAGATCAGATGATATCAGGGTTTGAGGGGCAGGGAAGAATGGGGAATAGTTACTTAATGGTTAAAAAGTTTCTGATGGTTTAAAAAACTGTTGGAGCTGGGTGTGGAGGTGCACACTTGTAATCCCAGCATTTGGGAGGCTGAGGCAAGAGAATCACATTTCTCAAACAGCCTCAGCTACTACTTAGTGAGGCCCTTTGCAACTTAGTGAGACCCTATTTCAAAATAAAGAATAAAAAATAGGGCTGGGGGTGTAGCTCAAAGCTGAGGGTGTAGCTCAGAGGTGGAATGCCCCTGGATTCTATCCTCAGTACCGAAAAAAAAAAAATTAAAAACTGTTGTAATTGCAGCATATAATTAAGAATGTGATTGTATCCAGAAATTCTATAAGTAAAATGTTTAATATGACTAATTTTATGTTAAAAATGACTTATTGTAATAAAAATTTTAAAAATGGGGATTAAATCTATGGAAACTATTTAATTTTTTTAGTGTTTCATCATTATTTCTGTTTTTACTTTAGAAGGTCAATGTTACCTCTTTGGCATTCTGGAAACCTAGCAAGTTTCTTTTGTTAACATGAGAAAAGGCAAGAAAAAAATAGTAGTCTCTTTTTTTACACTCAGAAATAAAATTATTTATTCATAGAGCAATATAAAAATGAATACAACTAAATTACTACTATAATACTACACATAAATACCTAAGAGCAGAGGGCACCTATGTTTTGTGTTCAATAAGTCTTTGAGATTCTGATGGAATATTTAGGAGGAGTAGTCAAGCCGACTGTAAGGACCTAAGAATTGATTCTCAAGAGAGAAGGCAGAGTAAAGGACCAAAAGAAGCAGTGGATGACGTGGAAAATGAGTCAATTTAGATATAGCAGCGCCTAAAAACATTGCATGTAATCTGAGCTGAGAGGAGTGGCAAGAAAATATCCCATAGGACACCAGGAGAGTGTAGTCACTTGCACTTTGCAAATAAGGGGCTCTTCGTAATAATGCTAAGAAGTCATTTCTTCATGGTTGGTAGAACCAAGAGTCACACGAAAATGGTGTGAGGGTGGTAGAGCAGGCAGGGATGCTAACACATGGGAGATTCCTTCCAAATATAATAGGAAAAAGAAAACTGGCAAAGGAAAACGGCTTGTGGTGGCAACAAGGTAGAATGAAGAAGGCTTTTGACTTATCAATATGTTCAAAGTTTAAAGGCAGAAACCAGAAATGAGACAAAATACATGAAGTCATGGGAAATGGAGAGCTAAGGTTATGGGACTGAAGAACCAGAGTATTAAAGAATGACTGAACCCAGGCCAAGCTGAAGGTCTAGACCTAGGAAGGAAGGAGACAACTTCTGAAAGGAGAAAAAGAAGTCAAAATAAGAGAAGACGAGAGGAAGCACCCAGAATGATGATCAGGTGAGTTCAACATCCTCTGCTCAAAACACAAAGTAGTGGGCTTGGAATTTCAGAGGTATAAAACTGACTTAGAGAGGGGGGGGGGGACAGAGACAGAGACAGAGAGACAGAGAGACAAAGAGACAGAGAGACAGAGACAGAGAGACAAAGAGACAGAGAGACAGAGACAGACAGAGAGAAATTACCAAAACAATAAGCAGGCATCCTCTTCAGCAATAATGAAGATACGGGAAGCCGAGATTTTACTCTAGAAATTCACATATGGAATAAACAGAACAGAGGAATGTTGGGAACCAGGATCCTCAGGGGTGGGCAGAATGGAGAATGGGGTCGCGGCATTACAGAAGTAGAAGGAGCTAGAAGTGTTCTGTACGTAGTGGTAGGAAAGGCTGTGGCTACCTTATATACCAGCAGGACCCTATGAAACTCTACAGGCTTCATTAAAGATGTGGGATCCAGTAAAGGAAAGGCTATCTGGCTCCTCATTGGCATTTGATACTTGCCACCTCTTCCCCTAGGCTCAGGAGAGGAATGTGTGGTGCTGAAAGGGACAGATTTTGTTTTCACTCCTGTTGGCTGCCGGCATGGGACCCAGCAAAGTAGTAACAGCAGCCGAGTCACACAAGTGCAAACTTGCTGCTTTTTAAGCAACAAGCTGGCAGGGAAGAGATCCTCTCTTTATCTTGCATTTATTTATTTATAAATTGTATAGCATCCATATCCAAATGGATCTCAGGCAGTTTGCAATAAAAACATATGTACACATGTCACAGGATACTTAAAATAAAGGTCAGAGAACGCGTAGAAAGAGAGGGATAGATCCTGATGGACAAAGTGCCACTGCAGGAAAACTGACCAGGAAGAGGAGATTCCTGGGGACAAACAGGGCAGGGGACTTCTTCCTAGGGGGCGCTGTGTCACCCTTGTTTTTGTCCAGGCCAACCACAGGGAATAACCTGTCATGTGAGCCTAAGCCCAAAGCAAGGGTTCCACCTGCTGAGGGAGAGCAGAGTGGGGACTGGTGCTGAGTGGAGGGGTGCTGCCCAGTCTACAAACATTGGTTTTTCTGCCTCCAGCCCAGGAGAGAAGACTGCTTGGAGGTGTGAGCAGCCATCTAACATCAGCCAAGAGATTCTGCTTTTGGCTCTAGGAAATGTGTTTCGTGAGACTCTTGAATACCAATGTCAGAATAAGCTAATGACAAAAGGTCTAGACCCACAGGTTTTCGGATCAGCTCTGTCTCTCAGCTTCCTTCACACAGAGCCTCTTCTTTATGCATAAAAAACCCTCACCAAGGCTGGTTTCTAGGTCTGCCCCCAAATGACATTGAGTACCATCAAAGAAGTCCCCACTCTGTAAGAGTCCTGCTGGGGCGGCCTCCACAGGAACCATGCACAGGGCGGCACAGTGGCCACGCGTGAAGCATAGAGTCCTGCGCTGCAGTCCACAGTGTCTGAACCTCACCTTGTACTCTCATACCGCGCAGCAGGCTTGATACAGGGCAGGATGCTACTTCAAGGAGGTGCAGAGAGAACCCTTTTCTTGCACTATACATCCCTGCTAAGGTCCATCTGCCACAACTAAAGCTGACTACAGCTGGAGTGTTTGCCCACAGATCATGTGGAGTTGGAAGCAGAGCGTAAGTGCTGATAGTTTGGCACATTTTATGGCACACACATGCTCTCCATTGTTTGCAGTAGCTACAGTTGAAAATTTTTCCTTTTTCTTTTTTTTTTTTAAACAATGAGTGACACACATGGCTTGAGGGTTTCACTGAAGGGATCTTGAATCTTCTCTAGTAAAATCCAGAGGCAGACATGTTTATTAGCTCTAAAAGGAAAAGAGCAAAAATAAGTAGAAAAATGAACAGAATACTGACATCAGAGGAGATGAAAGCATAAAGACAGACACTGAAAGCTGCAGCCTTGGGCAAGTGCTCCTTACTTTACATCTATTCCTGTTTGGTTAAAGAACATGGATTTATTTTATTTTATTTTTTAAGCTAGCCCAATTGAGGTCATCTTAGGAGTTAGAACATTCTAGGACGATGGTTTTTCTGGGAAATACAAGATCGAGGCATTGATGGCATCAACAAGAGTCAGGTCTGGGCTCGCTCACTATTTTCCCAACCCTGGCTGCTCTCGTGAATGAACAGATGGATTAATTGGGAATTGACTGGGAGGGTTAGTGTGGTTAATTCCTCACCAGCAATTCAGGTCACAGCTTGGTCAGTTTATACCTATCACTCTGCCTGTCCACAATCAGGACCAAAGAGTTAGTAAATGGGACATCAGGGTATCTCCATGAATGGGGCTGGTTTCCAAAATTGATATGGCCCCAAATTGTTTGCATCTCTCTGACATGCTAAGCGATTTCCAGTTTTCCCAAAGAGATGAGAATGGAGGAAAGTTACCGGCACAAGTATTAAGGGAAATCACTAACTAAGCTAAATTTTTTCCTTTTTTTAAACTAGGGGTGTCCTTCCTGTCCCACCCACATTATTCTGAGTAATCAGGTAACTCTTACTACATTCATTACACTAATGGTTTCTCCTAATACTCCTGCCCACTCTCACCACAGTTGAGTTCAGATACCTTCCCTTTCTCATCCTGTATCTTCAGTCTTTTTCCCCACCAGCCTGGGAAAAGCCGGCCTCGCTTCCATTCTTTGTCATGATCTATAGTAATAGGTTTAAGAGGGTGAGAACTTGGATCCAGCCACTTGACGCTTTGACTCACCCTCATAAAAAGTTATTGGTGTCAGCTCTGGTCTAGCAATCGCCACTCCCCCCACGCCCCCTGGCTTCTCTAATTTCACTTCCCTCTGCTGCACCACACAATAAACTCTAATGAGCTCTTGAATTCCTTCAGCAAGCACCCTTCACCACCAAGTCAAACCAGGAGAGAAAAATAACTTCCTGCAGAAATTCCTTGCAGCTGTGAAGTTCTAAGCAGCTTAACCAACATACAGAAGCATGTCATGTTTCATAGAAATGGGAATCCGCTAAGCATAGGGAGAAAAGTAAGATCTGTGTTCAAAACTAGTATTAACCCAAGAACCCACACTCTCCATAAAAGGAGGAGGAAAAATCAAAGATAAAAATAACTTTTTAATATTTTGTCCTAGAATTTGTGTAATATACTTTGATATGTATCATATACCTATACATGTATGTATAAATGTGCATCCATGTGATATATATGAAATATATACATATATGATGCAAACATATATACATACATATATATACACATATATGACAAGATCCGTGTTTGTACTTAGTTAATTTCACTAATAAATAAACCAACATTCTTTAACCTCCTGCTGCTTCTAGGCCCAATTGACTATCTCATATTACCAAGGATTTTTCAGTTTCAACTTTTCTTCGCTTAAAATGACTTTTGTCCTCTCTCTTTCTTCCCCCCACATTTTCTGGAGAGCTCTAATAAATATCGGTATGCCATAAACACCTACAGACACAGATGCATACATTCTTCCTTATCTCCTTGTTTCTCTTTTGTAGCTTGCAGCCTACTGATCTCAGTTTAGAAGGCTACATGAGAGGGGCCAGCGGTTATCCCTGTTAGAGAACCATTGCACGACCTCTACTGTCATTGTCTTGCAAGGGATCCCATGTTTCTGGCATGAAGCAAGAAGCCTTAACAACTGGCAAAGCCCCTGGCCTGGTACTCCCTGTGGGGTCACACTTTCCCTCCTCTGCTTCATTTGGCCTCCAGAAAGTTGAGCACTCACTACCCCTCTCCTCTAGGGCCCACTGCAGAAGAAGCTAGAGGGCCCAGAGGAAAATACAGTGGAAGGGGGAAGGGGGAAAAACTCCAAAAGTATTAGTGTCAGAGAGAGCAGGGTGGGCAAGACTGGCTTCCAGAGAAATGCTAATCAATGGGTGGGTATCCAGGGAATCTGAAAGGGAGTCAGGAAAGTTAAACATAAATATGAAAAATAATAACTACTGAAAATTCTTTTCAAAATATTGCTTTATAAACCCTCAAGTGCTTATTCTCTTCCTTATGCATTCCCCTGTGCTAATAAATGAAAAAGCCCTTAGAACATTCAGTGAGGGTTTTTATACTTTCAGAGGCCTGGCTGGGAATAGAGCACAGCCATATGAGAGCCTTTCTTTTCCCCTGGACAAGGAAGAGCATCTTGGTTAGGAGAGCAACAATGGCTATGAAGAGTAGGAGAGGCATATCAGGACACACAACTCATGGAAGACTTCGTGTACAGACACTGGCTCTGAGTGCCAAGATTAGTTTCACACAGCAACTAAGTGGGGAAGTCAGGGCATGTACACAGGGTTTCTGGTTCCAACTAGATGCTAGCTGCCTTAAGCTTTATCCTTCTGAGGTGGCTTCTTGGCCTTCAATATATGCCTTAATTATTCCTTTCACCACGTAACCACTATATTCATCATAGAAAATTATTTTCCTCCAGATAAAATCAGTGTGGCATTTGTTAGAGAAGCCCACCCTCTTGAGATTTCAGCAGCTCCAGGACCAGTCCCTCACAGCTGAGATTCCTTGGCATCTCCACTACCTGCACATCTGATGGTCATGTGTGTGGCACTGGGACTTACACCGCCCACCGGGCTCCTTGCTCCAAGGGCACACCCTTTCTTTTCTTCCTGACTCACCTCCCAGTGACTGAGCTGGAAGACATGAGAATGAGAGTGACCCCAGGAATCAGTTACCTCCTCAGACGGGAAGTCAAATTCCTTGTAAATATTCTCTCCAACCCCTGATGCCTCTGCCTCTGGTATTTCTGGAAACCTCCAAGTGCCTCACAGCATCTGAGCTGTTTCTGGTGCCTCGGTCTTTCTGGGCACAGTATTTCTCTTCTGGCTGCCCTACTCTAGTAAGGAGACTTGTGGCAAAGCTTTCTCTCCTCTCTGTGTGGCATTTGTTAGATGAGTCTAAAGGCAACGTTCCCCGAGACCCAATAGGTGGCATTTATTTATAGCCTCTGTTTTCTCAGGGCCATGCATGAATCAGGAGCTTGGATCAGAAGAAGATTCCAAAATAGTCCTGGGTGATAATGAAGTCTTTATCACTGGCCATGCTCTGTTTGTCTGGCTTATTCTCCCTTAGACTGATGCCTTTCACCCCATGTGGATGGCTGTCACGCATATGGTGCTGTTACCCATTCTCTCCCACAGATCGGCCAAGCTGGCCCAACCATCCCTTAACCCAGGTATGTAAAGTAGAAGGCTTCATGGTACACTGAGATTCCTACCACATATGGTTATAAAGGTAGCAGCTTTAATTTACATAAAACAAATACAAGTCAAACAAAACCTCTAGTGGGTTTTTTTCCTAGCATCAAATTACTCTGACATACCTTAAACTTGTTGTGACAGGTCAGGTCAACATGCTGCAGTGCTATGGGTAGAGGAAGCAAAGCTGTCAGGCCAATGCTGGCTCTCCAGGGTGTGTCTAGCTTTGCTCTCCATAGGTTTGGTGTGGTGCGTGCACTTCCATCCCGTGGTTGGGGCACTGCCCAGCAGGCTGGTGTGTTCATTATTCTTGTGCCACAGAAAATACTATTTCTAAAGGCTAGAAAAGCCACATCATCATAGTAGGATTCAAAGTAATACATTCAACCTGGTTTGGTGGAGTACGTCTGTAACCCCAGTACTTGGGAGCCTAAAGACAGGAAGAGCACAGGCTTAAGGGCAGTGTTAGCGACCCAGTGAGACTCTCAACAACCTAGCCAAACTGTTCGTTTCTTTCTTTTTTTAGATTTTTTTCTATATATAATTTTACTGGTGCATTGTAGTCTCATCTAATGATGTACTGCAGAGTAATAGACACATGTAAGCCCACAGCCCTTAGTGAGCTTCTCCCCAGCTTCCTCCCGACTTCCTCCCCTTCCCCATTCATGGTGTTGAGATGGATATTACTGTTCTCACATATGTACATGATGCCAGTGAAAGTGTATTCTTCCTTAGTCCTCCCTTCCCCCCCTTTCCTAGACCTCCCACATTGTCTCCGTTTTCACCAGTGATTGTGTGTTAACCACTGTTTAAATCCAAATGCTTCTTCCACCAGGAAGCCTGCTCTGATGACAACAGCTCACGGTTCTTCCTCTCATCAGCAAGGAATCAGAGCCTGTGAGGCGTCCTGGGCACACAGAGACTGCAGTGAGTGGCAGACAATATGGCTTGTTTGGTTGATTAAAATATTAGGAATGAAGAAATTAGACTGTTCTGCTGAATCTTTTATGTCACTTAGAGCCCTGAGTTAAATTTTCTAATTTGTATCTCATTTATTAAATTCCACTTCCACCATGAGCAGTACAAAGTAAAATTTCTCACCAACCTGTTTGTGAAAAATATTCTGTTGACGGCATCTGAACATTTTGTGTATTCATGTATCTATCTGTAGGTGTTTTCACAGGTTCAATATAGTTTTTCAACAGAATAAATGTAGTTTATACAGAAAAAAATTGCTTATACTCACAAAGTAAATGTTTATATGATAATCCCAGTTGCATCCAACTATCTGTCTGTCTGTCTGCCTGTTACTCTATCTAGAAAGCAACCTAGTAGATTCATGACCGGAAATGCTACCCACCCCTGCTTGCAGCATGGACAGAAATTGGATGTTCTGTAAGTAACCAGGTTGCCCGAAAGCAAAGCGGATTCTGTGTAATTCCCATTTTCATAGAAATTTATAATGCCATATGAATCCTAGTGGGGAAATAGCTACCACCTCTTCCTTATACTTCACACTAGAGTTGCTTTTGTGTCTTTCTTTTGGGAGAAGTAAATTTGAGGGTAGTAGCCACTATTTACAGTAAGAGGCTGTTACCGTGTTTTGCAAGGGACCAAAATAAGAAAACTTTATAAGCAGGGAATTGGTGAAAGCAAAACCAGTGAACCTTAGGGAGCTTCTCAAGGGCTTTCAGAATTGAACAGCATCCTTAGGGGGTGAAACGCGAGATGTGGGAGGAAAGTAATGAGATGTTCTTATTCCTTTTTGACTAGAAGAATAAAGGTAGTCGAATGGACTAGGATTCTCTTACAGAGAATTTTGTCATCCATACATATTTACTGAGGTCTGATATCATTTTGGATCCTAATTATTCTTTTCTGAATCCAGTACTTTCTAGATCAAGTTCCAGATAGGCGTGAAAATCGTTTCCCAGGAACCCTGCCATCCAGCCAGGCGTGGTGGCACATGCTTGTAATCCCAGCATTTGGGAGGCTGAGACCAGAGGATCGCGGTTTACGGACAGCCTCAGCTACTTAGCGAGGTCCTCAACAACTTAATGAGACCCTGTTTCAAAATAAAGAATAAAAAAATAGGGCAGGAGATGTAACTTGGAGGTCAAATGCCCCTGGGTTCCATCCCCAGACCCAAGAAAAGAGAGAGAGAGAGAGAGAGAGAGAGTGAGAGAGAGAGAGGGGGGGGGAGGGAGGGAGGGAGAAAGGAAGGAAGGAAGGAAGGAAGGAAGGAAGGAAGGAAGGAAGGAAGGAAGGAAGGAAGGAAGAAAGAATCCCTGCCACCCCCAAGATTCTCCTACTTTGGAGTTAGCTGGGTTTTTAACCATTTAATCCATGTTCTTTCTCAGGCATGGATTCAGTCACAACCGTCTAGTTCATAATGTTGAATACTTCAATTATTCATCGATATTTACTGAGAGCTTACTATGCACAGAGCAGAGTAGAGACCTAAAGATGTCTGTAACATGTTGAGTGTTTATGAACAAGCTGGGGCGATTCATTGCTATTGAAGGTAGACAGAAAGTGCTTATATAGATTAAAGAAAAAAGTGGGTTAGCAGGAAGGAAAGAGAGCAAAAAGTTTGACTAATAGTCACAAGAGATCTCTTAATCTTAGATCTCCATTATAATGTGATCTGAGGATTCCTGGAATAGGCAGAGAGGTTGGGCTTGTGGAAGAGCCCTGAAGCAGCCCGGGGTCCTGCCTAACAGTCTGGCTGGTCTGATAGTTCATCTCAGGCAGCATTTCCTAAAGTCTGATCTGCAGTACATTGCAGGGGAGGGGTATATAAAGGTGTTATCAAAAAGAGTAAAAGAATATCCAGGTGTGGTGGCACACACTTGTAATCCCAGCATTTGGGAGGCTGAGGCAGGAGGATCGCAGTTCGCAGCCAGCCTCAGCTACTTAGTGAGGCCCTCTGGAACTCAGTGAGACCCTGTTTCAAAATAAAGAATAAAAAATAGGGCAGGGGGTGTAGCTAGGAGATAGAATGACCCTGGGTTTCATACCCAGTAATGCAAAAAAAAAAAAAGAGTGAAAAGGAGGTACACTATAAATCGAGTAAAATGGAGAAACTTGGATTAAACAAAAATTTAAAGGCAAGATAGTCATAGTCTTTTATTATGTTAATGTTCATTGTGAATCTGTAAAACCACTGAAGATTTGTTTGGTTGTTGTCTCTTTGCTTTTGGTAATGAAACACTTCACAGCTGGGTGTTCAACAGGCCACATTGTTAGAAATACAATCATTATAAATTAAGTGATCACTAATGCCAGGACTGAGGTAGAAAAGCTGCCCCTCTGGGCCTTCTCCTGGGATGGAAAGGAACCAACTGTGAGTCCAAGACTTCTCTGACACAAGTCCTTCTTTTATCTCTTGATGTGAACTTGGCTTTCTAAGTTTAACCTCAGGAGCACTGGTTCTGCCGACCAATAAGGACTACACTCTAGTTAGTAGGAGTGGGAGGGATGAGATTCTGACATACATAACATTTGGGGGTTTTCACAGAGCACTGCAGACTAGTTAACCTTTTGGGGGCAAGGCAGAAGTTGCTGCCCTTAAGCTTTAATGCAGCTGGGGAATATCTGCTCCCAACACCATCAGGGTAATAAGAAAATCCGTTGCAGATTAGTTCTTTTAATTCAAGGTGCCATCACACTGAAATGCTGCACAGTTCCTGCCTGTGCTGCTTCTAAATTAAGTGACTGGAGGCAATTTTCATTTTATTTTAAATTTTGTCTTTTCTACCCACAGTATAGGACATCCCTCCCTGCTCCATTACCATGGATGGTGCCAGTTTTTGACTTTGATTTCCGAGTCAGCTTTTTAAGCATCGTGTTCAAGCGAGTGGACTCAAGGCCCTCAGAAGTAGGTCAGGCATTTGCTGGAGGTCATTACAAGGCTACAAAATAGAGCATGCTTAATTCTGTTATTTCTGAAGATTTTCTTCTTCTCTCTCATGTGCATAGAAGACAATCAGTACTTAATTAAATTTTGGAACTGTTCCTGAAAATTTCAGACTGTCAAAGATGCATGTGACCTCCTTTTACCCGAGCCACCCAAGAGAGGTTTAAACAAAAGCACGTAAAAGGAACAAAGTGGGCTTGTCGACCGAAAACTTGAGAAACTATATCAATTGTTGCACTTCTATTTTAACCTCCAATGCTTAAAATGTTCCAGCAAGAGAATCCTTCCTACATAGAATTCAGAAATGGAAGTGACCTAGTCATGAGTGCAGTCTTTTCATTTTAGCTAGGGGTTGAGTGGCTTAACTGAGAAACATGATAATGCCGTGCTATCCCAATAAATATTCAGGTTAGAACCCAATTAGCTGGGACATTAACTGACATTAGCTGGAGTAGACTCTAAGACTGACATGCTCTATTCCCTGGCTGCTGGGTGTGTAGTGGGTGACCCCTGAGAATCCCTTCTGAAACTGCTTGATGTAAGAGGACCACCTCATTAGGCCATACCCCTTTCCTGGGGCAGCCAACGTCCAATGCAAAGGGAGACTATGAAGATCCTGCCTTTTGCTCCTAACAGGAGACAGTTCTCAGAGCCCTCTTATTGCATTGTAGGACAACTGCTCTCTGGGTCCTGCCCAGCTCCCTGCACTTCTCATTGGCCCTGCTCTTGAGAACATCCCCCAATCAACTCTGATGCTAATCTTGATCTCAGACCCTACTTCACAGAGATCCTCATCGGCAACAGAATCCAAAGCCACAAGATACCTTTGCTATCTCTATCCCAAAGTTGCAGGCACCTTATAACACATAGGTGGATAGATGGGCCTGATTATGGAATTTTTGAAGGAAGGAGGGCAGAATCTTCTGTGAACAATTAGAAGATGTCAGAAAACAATTACTTGGCCCAAACTGTCAGTTCAATGCAATTTTCTCTCTCCTCAATGGCCACACACACACACACACACACAAACTAAAAAGAATAGAAGCCAAGCATGATGGCGAATGCTTGTAATCCCAGAATTTGGAAGGCTGAGACCAGAGGATTGTGGTTCACGGACGGCCTCAGCTACTTAGTGAGGCCCTCTGCAACTCAGTGAGACCTGGTTTCAAAACAAAGAATAAAAAGTAGAGCTGGGGCTGTAGCTTGGAGGTCAAATGCCCCTGAGTTCCATCCTCAGATCTGAAAAAAAAAAAAAAAGAAAGAAATGGAATATGATAGAGGATGATACTGGCTGGTTGAGGAAAGTTTTCTTTCAGTCAGTAAGGCATTTCTTATGGAAAGTTGGCTATGTCAACAACAATCAGCCCTGGACTGCAGCCACCTTATTAATGAGGGGGAGGGACAATTTTTAATCTGCCTTGGATCTCTTATCAATTGATTTCATGTGATTTACTGTGAGTTTTATTCAACAAGAATTATGAGCTGTTTCCGTGCCTGCAGAGACCCAATATTTTTATCCTGTGGCATTGTCCCTGACTCTGCCCACTTCATCTTGGCATTGAAACATGTTCTGCACAGATGCTGGCCAATATTGATTCATTTTATCTTGACATTGTTACCCTGTCTCCGTAGACTCACATAGACTATGTCATTAGGTCCTGAAAGATGTGAATTCATCAAGTGGAAGAAACAGAAGAATTAGCACCGCAAATAAAGCATTATGAAAAGCTTCTGTGTGTGCTCTGCAAGCCTAAGCATTTGGAAGAGCTAGAAAGCAGAAAAGTCAAATTTTGGTAATTCCGAGGACAGTGGCATAGAGTTATTTGAACTGACCAGTGGCTAGTCAAGTCATTTTTAGAACAGATTAACTTGATAGAAGAGCCAAGCAACTCAATAAAGCATTCCCTCCCAGTGGCAAGTCACTGGAAAAAAACTCAACTGTACATTACAAGAATGCTGCTGGACATGGAAGGAGATAAGGGCAGGTACATGTTTGGAAGAAAGTTCCCCCATGCTCCAAAGACCTGATAGATTGTCTTCTTCCATAGAGGAAATGTGTGTTTCTGTCTGATGTGTCAGGACCAGTGAGGTAATTCACAGATGAACCTTCACTTTTATGGGTACCTTTATGCATGCAGTATTTGAATACACTCTGGTGTTGTTTGTTTGTTTGTTTGTTTGTTTATTTGTGGTACTGGGGTTCCTGGAAGCCCTTCTACCTCCGGGCTACACTCCCAGACCTATTTTTATATTTTTATTTGGAAACAGGGTCTCTTAAGCCAGCGCGGCTGTCTTCGAACCTGAGTGATACTCCTGTCTCCGCCTCCCAAGTGCGGGGATTACAAGCGTGTGCCACCATGCCCGGCCACCCTGGTGTTTTTTAAAGTACATATAGTTATGGTTATTAAGCAAAAATTAAATATGTAGAGTAATTCCCCCACCTTCAAAATCTAATCTCATCTCCTTCACAAAAGGTAACAGCAATGGCAACTATCTTTCACAGATTTTCCTGTATTTATACTTATATATAGGCTTAACTTTTGCTTTAACATAAATCAGAATCAGGTTATGTGAGTTCTGATTTTTTAATCAAAATTTTTTGTCGATCTTTCCATGTCTTCGCGTGTCTTCCGTTAGCCGTTTGTGTGGTTTTTGCTTCTTACTTACTAAGAACAACACTAACATGAGCATTCTTGTCCATGCTTCTTTGTAAACACTAGCATAAATTTAAAAATAAAATTGCTGGGATAAAATGTATGCACATATTATATTTTAATAGCACCAAATAAATATGCCAAGAGTTCATTTCAATGCAATAGGGGCCAATTTTATTAAATAAATTCTAATTTTATTAAAATCACTCCCCAGAATTCTTAGATGATATTGTTTTGCCCTTTGAATCTGTTAACACAGTAAATTTCATATATTTCCCAATGTTATATATCCTTAATTTCTCAGAATAACCCTAGAAAGTGATACTGTGTCATTCTTTTGAGATGTTCCTGAGTTTAATTCACCATATTTTGCTTTGTCCATCTGTGGCAGAAAAACATTTTGGCCTATTGCTTTATTCTTATGGCCATGGTTGTATCATTTGAGTAGTTTTCCATAATTTTTAATGTTCTAAAGGAGTTTATAAAACAAAGAATTATCTATTCCTTTGGTAGAGCAACTTCTTGACTAGAATAAGTAAAGTCCTGGGTTTGATCCCCAGCACCACAAAAAAAAAAGAAAAAAAGACTGTCTGAGTCTAATGTTTTTTTAGAACTAGACTTTGACAGTTTTTAGTTATTTTTGTCATTATCAGTCTGTTATAATTTTCTAATTTTTAATTGGTCAATTCTAGAAAACCATCTATTCCACCTAATTTCCAGATTTTCAGGAATAACCTTCCATTAATCAACTTGAAATTTCTCTTAAATGTCATTTTTAAAAATATTATTGTAGTGATAACATGATATAAGAGCTACCCTCTTAACAAATGTTAATGTGTCAATGAATTTATTACTCTTAATTGTAGGTAGAGTATGGAATAGCAAATTTCAGGAAGGTATCATTTTGCTTAACTAAAACTTTATGCCTATTGATGGGTAACCCCCATCTCCCCTTTCTCCCAGCCCCTAGCAACCACCATTCCACTCAGGTTCTATGACTTTGACTATTCTAAATACTGCATATAAAGAGAATCATGCAGTGTTTGTCTTCATGACGCTTATAGCAGTGAGCATCATGTCCAAGGTTTATCTACATTTCTCCATAACTTCTGTCAAGTAATTGTTCATGAAGTAAATGAAAAAGTTTAATTCTTTTAGGTTTTAATTTTGGAGTAAAGAGAACTTTTTGGACATTGTTTATTTTAATTCCTAATTTTAATTGTCTACTGTCAGGGAATTTGGATTAGTGATTTCTATAATTCTACTAAGAGTCTCTGGTGGATTAATACATTATTCAATTTTTAAATGTCCCATTGGAATCTGAAAAGAATGTTTATTCTAGATATATATATATATATATATATATATATATATATATATTCAATACATTTATAACCAATAGAAGTATAATTATATATCTCTATAAAGGTACATAATCAGACTTTAATTTGTCTCTGTAACTTAATTTTTGTTTGCTTAACTTGTTTGGGCTTTTTAGAGCAATGTGATAAAATACCTTTGCATCTCTGATTACAGATTTTTTCACTTTTTCCTTACATTTCTAAGATTTTGTGCTTAATATACATATATGTGTATATGTGTATATATATATATATTAGTATGGGGAATGGAACCCAGGGGCATTCTAGCTCTGAGTTACACACCCAACCCTATTTTTTATTCTTTATTTTGAAACAGGGTTTCACTGAGTTGCAAAGGGCCTCACTAAGTAGCTGCGGCTGTCCACCAACCGTGATCCTCCTGTCTCAGGCTCCCGAATGCTGGGATTAAATTTTAAAGGCATATTTTCAAATACAGAAATATTTGTAATTATACTATTTATAAATATTTATAATTACTGCATCTCCTTGAACAAATTACTTGCTTGATGTATATACAATAAGCATACTTATTGTACCTAATGTATTTCTTTTTTCATTTTGTCTTATTTTATTTTTTTTATTTTTTTAATTTATTTATTTTTTTATTGGTGCACTGTATTCATACATCATAGTGGGATACAAACTTTTGTAGACATACATGCACATATCGCCCAGTCAGCCCCCACCCGATCCCCACCCTATTCTCTCCCCATCGCTCCCTCCCATGCTTGGCTTATTGGTTGACATCTAGTATTATGGCAATTTATCCAAAATTAAAAATGATAATCTCACATAACAGTTTCATTTGTCTGATACCAAGCTTTTGATGACTTAAAGATCACATTTCAATATTTCTTTTTACTTTCTTTCTTACCAGGGAATATTTTTTTCTATTTTTTTTAGGTGAAACTATCATATATTTATATATTTATTTTTCAGAAAAAAAATCTATCCTAATATAGAATATGGACTCTAGATACCCAAAACGATCTTGAAAAAGAACAAAGCTATAAATATTTTCTGATTTCAAACCATATAAAGCTACAATAATTGAAACAGTGTAGTACTATTCTAAAGGCAGATATATAAACCATTGGAGTTAAATAAAAGCCTAGAGCTAAATTCTTCCCTATATTGTCAAGTTATTTTTGACAAGGTTTCCACGAACATTTGGTGGTAGAAATAATAATCTTTTAACTAAATATTGTTGAAAAATAATAATTACATGGAAAAGAATAAAATTGGACCCTTACCTAATCCCATATACAAATATTAACTCAAAATAGATAAAAGACCTAAATATAAATCTTAAGACTATAGACTTTTAGGAGAAAATCTAGGTCATAAAACCTCACAACATTGAAATTGGCCGTGATTTCTTGGATATGATTTCAATGGCACAGGCAACAGAAGAGTATACAAACTCCCTAAAAAAAAAAAAATAAAAAATAAAAAATAAAATATATATATATAGATATATAATATATATATAAATTATATATATATTATATATATAATATCCAAATTTTATATATATATATATATATATATATTATATCCAAAGACAATGTAAACAGAGTTAAAAGTTACTAATAGCATGGGATAAAATATTTCCAAATGCTATATCTGAAGGTATATTAATATTCCAACTAGAAATCCTAAATATTAACAACAATAAAGGCAAACAATACCATTTAGAGATAGGTAAAAGACTAACATAAATAATGAATCTCCACAGATAACCAATCTTAGTTGTCTGTTGGATGGAAAATCTTGTTTCTCTGGTTCTGGTGTGTGTTACCTATTTCTTCTTTGTAGTTAATCTCTGAGTATTTTCTCTAGTGCTGGTTTTGAAGACATAAATTCCTTCAGTTTCTGTTTGTCATGGAAGCTTCTTATTTCTCCATCTAATTTGATAGAAAGTTTTGCTGGGTAGGAAATTTTTGGCTGGAAGTTGTTTTCTTCCAGAGTTTAGAATATGTTATTCCAAGCCCTTCTGGCTCTCATGACTTGGTTTGGGAAGTCTGGAATGATTCTAATTGGTTTGCCTCTGAATGTCACTTGGCCCTTTGTTTTTGTTGCCTTTAAGATTCTCTGCTTGGCTTCCACATTGGTCATTTTGACAATTATGTGGCGTGGGGATCCTCTTCTCCGATCCTGTCTAAAGGGAGTTCTATAAGTTTCCTGAACCTGTGTATCAACCTCTTGCTCTATGTTTGGAAAATTTTCTGCTATTACTTCCTTGAAGAGATTGTTGATCCCTTTGGTTTCACTTTCTTTTCCCTCCTCTATTCCAATTATTCTTAGGTTAGCTCTCTTAAAATGGGCCCATATTTCTTCAATATCAGATTCCTGCTGTTGGATATTTTTTTCTAGATTAGAAACTATGCGTTCATTTTTGGAATGATCATCTTCTAAGAGCAAGATTCTGTTCTCCATGTGGTCTAATCGGTTGTTTGTGCTTTGAATTGAGGCCTTTACTTCATTAATTGCATCCTTTATCTCTTTTTGGCTCTCTCTGAGTTCTTTTCGAAGCACCTCTATTATTTCTACAGTTATTTTCCTGCTTTGATCTTCCTGAAATCTCTGATTTTCTGTTTTATCGGGTTCTGATGTTGTGGGGTTGTGGGCATTCATTGCTCCAGTGTTATTCCTCTTTCCCATGATTTCGGAAGTTTGTGCCTTCTCTGGGTTCTTCCCTTGGGTCTCTATGACTTCACTTAAGGTCTGGATCTCGAGTCAGTAGTATCTCAGACCCCACTACTCCTTTACTGGGTTGTATCACAGAGTCTCTGACCCAGAGAGTCGATAGAGGCTGCTTTAGACTGTGGGGGGTGCCAGGTTGCACATTCTCCTATGGTGTGATATCTCTGCCACCGCCACTCCCCCACTGGGTCAAGTCCCAGGGAGTACAGTACAGGGATTTCTCTTCTGTGGCCCGCATTTTGACTCACTGTTCTTGAGTACGCAGATGTAGCTGTACTGGACTCGGTGAATTCGCTGCTGCTGCCGCCGTTGGCAATATGGCACCGCTGCTACGCCCTTGGCCATGAGGCTGGCGTATTTCTTCTTGGTTTTGAGTTCCACTCTGAATCCCTGCAGCATGTGCTGAGCTCAGCCACTGGGAGCTTTAGATGCTCCCTGCGCTGAGAAATCCCGCCTGGCTGTTCCGCAGCAGCTCACCTCGGCTTGCTGTAGCCATCCAGTGAACTCGCTGCTGCCGCTGGCAGTATGGCGCTGGTGCCGCGTCCTCGGGCGTGAGGCCGGTGTATCTCCTTTGTGGCTCTGAGCTCTATTCTCAGTCCGCTTTCTCTCTGGAGCCTGGTGATTTTTTTGTTTCTCTGGTGATGGTGTTTTCTGGCTATGAAAGGCGCTGATTTTGTGGTAATGGAGATTGGTTGTTAGCGGGGCTCTTAAGCCCCGCTTTTCTCGGTCGCCATCTTCCCAGAAGTCTTGTCTTATTTTAATATTGAACTGTTTTCTGTTATAACTGACAACTGCCTTTTATATTTTTCATTCTTTTATACTTAGTCTTCCTGTGTTATTTGATCTTAGGTATGTTTATTTAAAATACCATTGAAATGAACTTGCCGGGCGTGGTGGCGCACACTTGTAATCCCTGGGCTTGGGAGGCGGAGACAGGAGTATAGCGCAGATTCAAAGCCAGCCGTGCTGGCTTAAGAGACCCTGTTTCCAAATAAAAAAGTATAAAAATAGGTCTGGAAGTATAGCCCGGAGGTAGAAGGGTTTCCAGGAACCCCAGTACCACCAAAAATAAAAATAAATAAATAAATAAATAAATAAAATAAAATACCATTGAACTGAAACATGATCATTAGCAAATGTGTGTTTTAAAAGGTAAATTTGTCCATTTACAAGTAATGCAATTACAGCTATTTGGAGATAGATTCCATCCATTGTACTTAAATTTTGATGATCCATGTATTCTCTTTGTTTCTGCTCAGTTTTTGGTTTGGTTCTTTGTCATATATTCTGTTTTGTCTTTTTTTTTTAATGATAACATTTTCTTGCTCTGATACTTTCAAAGTTATAAATAATAATTTCTATTGCTTTCCATCAAATACATAAGTCACATTTTTTAACTATTTTTCCTACCAATATCTGGAGTTAATCACTATTCTTTTCACCACTAATTTCACTCACCAAGACAAAATCTTAATGAGATTTCCTCATATTGTTTTCAGAGACGACTTCTTTCCTTCCTAATTCATCCCCTCTTAGGTCAAAGTATTGTGATCTTATCATTTGTAGGTATATGAGTCAATAACTACTTAGAGAGCTGGGTGTGGTGGCACACGCCTGCAATCCCAGAATTGTGGAGGCTGAGACAAGAGGATCGTGGTTCGGAGCCAGCCTCAGCTACTCAGTGAGACCCTGTTTCAAAATAAAGAATAAGAAATAGGGCTGAGCATGTAGCTCAGAAGTAGAAGGCCCCTGGGTTCCATCCCTAGTAAACCCCCCCACACACACACACACACAAAACTACTTAGAATTAAATGTATATTGCCAGACGTGTTGGCACACACCTGTAATCCCAGTACTTAGGGGGTTGAGACAAGGGGATTGTAAGTTAGAAATCAGCCTCAACAACTTAGTGAGATCCTATTACAAAATAAAATAGGGCAAGAGGGTAGCTCAAAGACAGTATGCCCCTGGATTCAATTCGAAATACAAAGGAGGAGGAGGAGGAGGAGGAGGAGGAGGAGGAGGAGGAGGAGGAAGAGGAGGAAGAGGAGGAGGAAGAGGAGGAGGAGGAAGAGGAGGGAGAGGAGGAGGAGGAAGAGGAAGAGAAGGAGGAAGAGAAGGAGGAGGAGGAGGAAGAGAAGGAGGAGGAGGAAGAGGGAGAGGAGAAAGAGGAAGAGAAGGAGGAGGAAGAAGAGGAAGAGGAGGAGGAGGAGGAGGAAGAGGAAGAGAAGGAGGAGGAGGAAGAGGAGGAGGAGGAAGAGGAAGAGAAGGAGGAGGAGGAAGAAAAGGAGGAGGAGGAAGAGGAAGAGAAGGAGGAGGAGGAAGAGGAGGAGGAAGAGGAGGGAGAGGAGGAGCAAATGTATGTTGTGTTCGTTTATTTTCTAAATATTATTTTTATATTCTCATTGTCCTCTTTCCTCTATACATCAACTTTGTTGATGGCATATTTGAATCCTTCTTTCAAAACAGGTGTACAGGTTCTTTCAAAAGCCTGCGTTCTGCTCTAGTTCTTGCTTTGACTCAATCCCTGCAACACCAGGAGGATGTTGTGCCATTGTTCTCATGTGTGGCTGAGAATAAATCTGATAATCTGCTTCTCATCCCTTTGCATATAGAGTTCTTTTTAGCCCCTCTTTTTCTTTCCAAAAACTTTTGGAATTTTTATATTTATGCTGTTTGAACTCAAGAAATATATTTTACCAGGCTCTTGTCTTGATGTCAGTCTTAATTCATTAATTCTGATGGACACTTGATGAATCTTTTCAAAATAAAAGCATTCCTTCTTCAGCTCAGAGAATTTTGTTTTTTGAAAAAAATCTTCAACTGTTATCATATGTGTAACTCCTTAATTTTATTCTCTAGTCTATAGAAGAGTTGATTATGAGTTCTGAGCACTGGAGCACAGTCATGGAAGAAACTCCACTCTCATTTTGACACAAGGAAATAATAATGCAGCAAAATCTAAACAAGTATACCAGCTCTCTGCTTCTCAAAAGGAGGTGCGTGGAGAGCCTGTGGGGAAAATCAGCTTTCGTGATGATAAAAACATAGATTCCTGAGCCTTACTCCAGACTTTCTATATAGAGTCTCTAGAGATTAGAGCCTTGGAACAGCAACTTTCCCCAGTGTTCAATAAAATCTGAGAAGCATAGTAGTAGTAGTTAAATAATAGTGACCATGGGTGCTAATATGGTCCTAGATAGAAGCAAACCCAGACACTAAAACCAGAAGCAACATTGGCCATCCGATGATCCAGAATGAATGTGTGTGTGTGTGTGTGTGTGTGTGTATACAAATTCTTTCAGACTGTCATTAAAACAAAATCTTACAGTTAAAAGACATTATAGAGAACATCCATATGAATACTGCATCTGATCCTTGTGACTACAATGAGGCACTTTAAAGCTTCTTTCTATAACTGAGAAAGCTGAGGCTCAGAGAATTAGTCTTCTCTCTGTACGGTTATGGGATCAGCAATGATGGATATCTGAATCACAGCTAGAGCTTTTGACTATGACAATCTAGTGGGATAATAATGGCCCCAAATTATACTGCCTAACTCTTGGAACTTTAAAATACTGCCTCATATGGCAAAAATGGCATCTTGAGATGGAGGAGGATACTGTATTACCCAGGTGAGTCCTAAACACAATCACAAGTGTGCTTATAAGAAGAAGCAGAGAATGGATTTCTGAGCATCTTAAGAAGTCAGCAATGCGAGGACCAAAATGAGATGTTACACTACTGCTTTGAAGATGAAGGAAAAGACCACAAGCCAAAAAAGAAAGAAACTCAGCTTTAAACCCTGGAAAGGCAGGAGACCACTTTGGCTCCTACAGCCTATGCGGGCACATGACCTTGTCTATGCTTTGATTGTGGGCCTGTGAAATTTAGTTTGGATTTTTCTACCTCCACAAAGTAAGAAAATGAATGTATTGTTTTAAGCCACCAGGATTGCAGTAATTTGTTACAACAACCCTGTGAAACTAATATAGGGACTAATTAGGAGTGTGCTTAAAAAGTCTAGTTCTCTTCCCAAGTCCATGTTAAGATTGCTTGGAAGTGATTGTTCTGTACAAGAACAGGAGGGCAGAGGTGACACGTGTTAGTTCTGAATGGCAGTTCTAAAAGTCATTAAGTAGTTGGTCACATCCCCTCCTCCCAGCCATGGCCATCAGAGAAGTGTGCATCAAGAGGGACCATCCATCAGCCTCAGCACCTGGGGGACTATGGCGAACAGATACCCATGGCTGCCTATACTGAATGTAGAATAGGAAGGAGAAGTCATTTCTGTTGTGTCAAGCTACTGGGAAGTTGGGACCATGTGTTAATGAAGTACCATTTATCTTGAAAGCTACAGATTGCAAAATATATGCTCATTTCACACAAGCAGGACATCGCCTTCAGGAGCATTACACCAGTTGTCCTGGTCTCCCAATAATTCTTAATATTTAAAGGTTGCTTTTATCTGAATCCTCTACAATTCTGAACAGATCCTGGTACAAAGTATGAAACTGTCAACTGAATGGAAAGATGGGTAATCTAAAAAATAAATAAATAAAACTAAACTCAACTTCCTTCTTAGACCTTTATTCCCCACCATTCTCTCCCCACTGGAGGATAGTCTTTACTTGTTAGGATCTTAGAAATTCTTTTTCCCCCCTTAAAAAATGAGAATGAGTGATACCATTGTTCCTCTGTTTACATTAAATAAGAGGGAGGTCAAACACAGTCAGACTTTGCTATCAGAGTCACATTCACTGAATAACCTCAGACTCACATGTCTGAGATAACCCTTGACCTTCACCCACACAACACCTAAAACTCAGAAAGCGATCATTATAACTGCTCACAGCGCGCTCACAGCTTTTACCCAGATTAAATTTGCTTTTCTTTTGTTTAATCCCGAAGAGATGGCATACCATCCCTCCCCTAATTCTTGCCTGCAGCCCAAGCATGGTAGGTTAGCATTTACAGTGGTTTGATTTTCTTTAGAGAGACTAAGGGCAATATTATAAAGGTGAGACTACTTCAGGTAATCTGTATAGATAGTACAACCAGGACCTTCAGTGAAATGACCACTTTCAAGACATACCTGCTTTTCCTCAGGGCTATAGTCTTGTAACGGGGCTAGCCAGTCCCCTGTGATGAGGTTTGTCTCTCCTGAGCATGATCTGATATGACCTTAGGAATCCTAGGAAAATGTCAAAAATAAGAAGCAACATGTTAGTAAAACTCTGCTTCAGATTAAAGCCTTGCCTTTATTGGTGGAAAAATCTGCTAAAAGCTGTTATTTGAAATATCTGTGGATGGTTTGGATCTGTGAATAATTGCTATCTGCACATCTCAAGTTCCTTACAGTTTTCTGTTAGACATATCTGTACAAGGCTATAAATAGTGAAACGATGTCGCTCACTGTATAATACAGTCTCTCTGCCTTTACAACTCATCATGAACTTCTATGTAATTTATTTTTTATTGAAGAATTCCAATTAATGGCTTCCTGGTGATTTTAAAGCCTCAAATTATCAGTCTCTGAAAACAAAGCAGAGAACATAATTATCATAAACCGAGAATTTTTCATTTTGAAGCTTATCTGTTTGTGCTAAGTATCTTGTCTGTAAGTAATTAGTGCTTTTATTTTTTTTTCAGTAAAAATAATGACCATTCTATGCTACACATCCAAATTTTGTTAACTGCTCAATGTACTGTATGTATTATATTTGAAAATGGACCACCTTGGACTAGTTTTCAAGTATTTCATCAAATGATAATAGCAACAACAAAATACATCTGTTTGTCAGAATAAATTATGTGTGGCATGTATTTAAAAAACCCATTATATCCTTTTGCTTTCTTTCTAAGAATAAAAGCCTCAGAAAAAATATGTACTTGCCATTTATTACCAGGGCTGCATAACAAGAAAAGACCAGTTTTATCTTCTATTTATAATTCCTAACTGCTAATCAAATTGATCAGCCAATCACTTGGTTGTAGAGGGTCTTTTATAGGGCCATTTCAAAATGTTTTACTAGAGATAAAACAAAATTCAATGAAATTAAACCAATTTAAATGACAATGTAAGCCAAACATTCCTTTCCTTATGCAGAAATCACTGCCCCCCTTCTTTTTAAGCATGTTCCTAGGGATGGGTGCTGATGGTGAGACAGGAAGTGCTGCCTTCCAGAAACATAGTTGCTTTCAAGCCCTATGCCTTCTAGGGACAGTTTTCCATCCAGGGCAAGGAAGTTGACTTCACTCAATACTAGGTATAGGTTTCCTTCCTCAAAAAAAATTTTCAGGTTAGAAAATTGAGATATGTTGTTTTAGAAACTTTAAAATTCAGAAATATATTTTGTAAAGTGTTTATTCATTTTACAGATAAAAGGTGTCTATTTTCCCAATTTTATTTTTTATATCTTTTCAGTGAAAAAAGGAAAACACACATGCATATGACCGTGTGAGAGCTTTTTTTAAAGGGTGAAACATACACAGTTGAATCTTGCATGTTTTACTTATGGGTTTTTCCTATAACAAAATATTCTTTTAAACATGATTTTAAATAGCTGCACATTTCATAATCAGTTGTATATATTATAATTTAATGATTTTCTTCTGTTGGATATATACGCCACTTCTAATTTTTCATAAAGGTACAATAAACATCTCTGCATGTAATTTTTTGAATACGTCTCACTCTTACAACTCAATGAGCTATATAACTCTATTGCTTAAGTCTGTGCTAATTTGATAATGAAATATGGGCTTTTCAAATATTATTTGAATATTTATGATAGTTCTTAAAATTAAATAACTTTATATACATGTATTAAATATTTATGCTATTTATTTAGTTTTATTTTTCTCATATTTGAAAAAATATTTGGACTTCTCTATGTATAAGAACTTATTATATAGTATGTCTTTGTATTACCTAATTATTGCAAAAGTTTACTTCAATATGTTGGTTCAAATTTTGTTTATATTATGAACATAAATATTTGTATTTTATTTAGTTTGTTCTCGTGATCTTTTTTATCCTCTGATTATTTTATATGTACAAAAATTAAATATATGTTAAATATCTACTTATATGTACTTTAGTGGCTTTACATTTTTTAATTTATCTCAGATTATTAATAGGTTATTATAGCATAAGGAAAGAAATAATATAAATTTATATTTCCAAATTGTAAAGCAATTTTTCTAGGACCATTAATTGATTAGCTATTTCCTTTTCTGGTTATTATATGTACCACATTAATATCTCTGTTGATTCAAGCCTTACCCCTGGCTATTTATTTAACTCCATGTATACAGTGGCTATGCTATTTTGATTGTTTTAGTTTAGTCATAGGCTTTACTGTTAAATAGTATATTTCTATCTCCTTCACAAATTATTTGGTGTATTTTGAACTATACTAGTGGGTATTTCTTTTTCCAAATGAATTTTATATCAATTTTGATACATTAAACAAGTTAATCTCCTCTTTGGAACTGCATTAAATTTATAAAAAAATAATTTGAGAATATTGACATCTTTACAATAATTAGTCTTTCCATTCATGAATAAATTATGTCTTTACATTAATTATTTAATGCCTCTCAGTAAAGTTTCATGGTTTAATTCATATAGTTTCTTTTTTTACTCTGTTCTCTTTTGAAATTTCCATGTCTAGCAAATTCCTAGTCTGTAAAATTCACAAAGTATTTTTGTTGTTGTTGACTAAAGTAATTTGTAGATTCAAGTGCTTCCTCTGCCATTCTTTATCTCCATGATCTTAAATGAGTGTCTTAACATCCCATATTCTTTTTCCTCACCTATAAAGTAATTGTATTAGCCTAATAAAACGATGAAAATAATTGAGATTAATTTATAGCCTTATAATTTTATATATATTAAGGCTGGATACACAATAATGAATACCAACGTGGTCTGAGAGTTTCACCAAAGGAAGAATGAATGGAACTCACACTCAGAGACGAAAGCCAAGGGGAAATGAGGAACCTGCCATGACTTCAAAGTTCTAAATGCTGACTCAAATAGAAAAATTAAAAGGACAACTACCGTTTGGGACTGATAGGCATTTGTCTTTGGATTCTCTAAGATCCAGAACCTGGCTTAGAAGCAAGCCCTACACACCTGGGAAATTATAATGTTGGGCAAGGATTTGATATGACCAGAGCCTAGCGTGGCCACAGGCCACAGGGAACTTTCTCCTTGAGCATTAATAGTAACAATACTGGGCCAAAAAAGAAACAAAGAGAGATATTTCTAAAAGGGAATATATTAAACTCATTCTTAGCTCAACTATAGACTTTGTTTACTCCATAAATAAAGTAGAAAATTGTTCAAATAATTTGTGTTCTCTTCCATAAAAGCCCACTGCTTGGCCTGCCATGATTTGAATAAACTTAGATATTTGAGCTGTGGCGCCCAAGCTGGATAATAGTTTCCATTCTCCATTTCAATGTTCACATAGGCCCAGCCACAGTGCCTTAAAAAAGCCAAGGACTAACTTTAGCCACTGGCCCTGCTTTCAATAAAACCTTATTTTAATAGAAACATTGTGTCTCTCTTCCAAGTCCCCACCTTTTTTAGGCAGCTTGCCAGCAGAAGGCAAAAAGAGAATTCTAACACATTGTCCCCAAATTCCAGGCAGATCACAAAAATAAACTGTCCCAGAATGTATTCCTTTTAAGAAAAATTGCTTATTCAAGGCTTGCTTTTCTTGTTTGCCTTCCTTCTTCTCTTCCCAAACACTTTTTCTTCTAACATCATGCTGTAAAGTTGCCATCTGTCTCAAACACATACATACACAAAAGGGAAATCCACTTACAATGAGTACTGGAAAGAAGAAAAATAAGCTGGTTACCAGTGGGTTTTTTTTAAAGTATATGACTTTTTCAACCCAGTGGCCCAACTCTGAATTACCTCCTCACCAATCAGCTCCCAGTTTTGCCTTAAGACAAAAGTAAAAATAACTTTTTTTAAAAGTCACTTTTGCTTATTATTTCCAAGGAAACACTGATTTTTGCATTCCTGGGATATAAGGATGGTCCAGACTTGAATTTTATAGTCAAGAAAAATAAAACCTAAAAGACCAATCATTTCTGAAGACTGCAGGTTAATTGATGATTTCCAAATGTACATGCATCTGTCTCAGAAGCACCCAAGTTAGAATGGCCTAGGACACCTGTTAAACACATCTTTTTAGAAAAAAAATGGATTGCATAATTGCCTCACTAAAAACCTCTGCTCAGCTGCCCTTTAGGAGGAGATCCAGGGTTGGGTTTCACCTGTTCAGCTCCCAACACACAGCACAGAGGTGGCCCCTGCCCCCTCAGACCTTGAGGGTGGCCCTTGTCCCTTCAGCCACTCACTGCCTCCAGCACCCTTCTTTGCAGAGATGGCTCACAAAGGTTTTTCACAGGTTCTCCCTCCCTCCTTGAGTCTCAGCAAATCCATTTCTGTGTGTACATGCAAGTACAGTTTAATATATCTTTATCTGGATTATTCAGTATCCTCATGGATGTATTCATGTATGTTTATTGGCTATTTCCCCTGTCTTCTTTAAATACAGCAGAAATGCTCCTACACTTAAAATACTATACAGCAGGGAGTAAGGCCCAGTATTTATTGCTCCACCAAGTTCAGCTGCCTGGCACCACTCTAGACCTCTGGAGCCTCTATCTAGAAGCAGGGCATCTGGGATCTATGTTTGAAATAATTCCCTAGATGACTTCAATGCACAGTCATGTTTCAAAATTTTATTGAGCAGATACCCCTAACTTCCAGCACCATGCTTTCCATAGGAACTGTAGTTTTTAAGCATCCAGACTCTTTCAAATGGTTGTTCCAGCAGGAAAGTTGTTCAGGGACTCATCCTAGAGCATTCAGTATAGATGCAGATTAAGCACGCCCTTAAACTGTTTGTCCAAACTTCAACATTTCTGTCTCTTGTATGGGCCTGTGCTTTCTTTGATGGGAGGCTTAGAAAGTATCTATGCAGATGGAAGGAGAGAATAATTTATAGGGAGTTGGGTTTCATTAACAGTGAAATCACCTATTATATTCTCTGTCTCATTTTTCTAGTCTGCAAAATGAGAGTGTTGAGTTCGATCCTCTCTCTGAGTCCTTTGCATTAAATCAGATGAGTGCCAAGCCATTCCAATGACTTGAAATAGACTTTGCACTTTTATTCAGTGTTGTGAAAGGGGCTCAGAACAGCCCGGCATTCCTGCCATGTGTCTCAGCCCAGCCACAGTCACCAACCCCTGTGTTTAGCACTTTGCCTGCGTCAGGAAGACAAGGAACTATGTCATTCACATTAAGACAGAATGCATTTGGGCCGAGTCCACATTAAGACAGAATGCATTTTGGGGTGAGTCCATCTGATTCCACTGAAGTTCCAGGAAGGGATGTTTCAGTTGGGCACCTGGCAGGACAGTCAATTGTTCTGTTTGTTAGATATTTTAACATCTGCCAATGACCAAATAAAATGAACTTATGCTTCATCTTACGTGCAAACATGCACACACACGCACACACACATGTGCATGCACATGCATGCATATCCTCACATACAGTTCAGGTAAATCTACTAAAATAAATATCCGATTATTTTTCTGAGAGACTCTAAAGCCAGAGTCAAGCTTCATGTTTTAATGTGAAAATCAGGGTGGAATTCAATCATCTCAATATTTCTAAAGCACAGAAGAGGATTGTCTTTGTTTGCCAGAAAGGGCATTAAGGAGTCTCTGGTATGTATTGCCAGGTAATTACTTAAAAATGAAGCCAAAGCAGGGCATGGTACTTGGGAGGCTAAGGCAAAAGGATCACAGGTTCAAGATCAGTCTCAGCAATAAACTGCAGGACACTCGCAACTTACTGTTTATGGGTGTAGCTCAGAGGTAGAATGCCCCTGGGTTCAGTCCCAGGTGGAAGGAAGGAAGGAAGAAAGGAAGGGAGAGAGGGAGGAAGGGAGGAAAGAAGGAAGGAAAAATCTTTCAGTGTGCTAGATGTCATGGAATACACTTGTAATCCAAGTACTTGGGAGGCTGAGACAGGAGGAATCCATGCTCAAAGCCAGCTTCAGCAACTCAGCAAAGCCCTCGCAACTTACTGAGAACTTATTTCAAAATAAAAACTAAGAAGGGCATGGGATATAGTTTAGAGACAAAACATCCCTTGCTCATCCATTGCTCATACCAGCTCAATCTGGTATCTCACACACACACACACACACACACACACACACACACACACACACACACACACTATGAATTGTAAACCTACCCTTTACTCAGGGTCATTCTATACTTAAGTAAATTTAGATGATTTGCATGTACCAATGCAAATGCAAACCCAAGATGCAGGAGATGAGAGTATGAGCAGGTTCCCTGATTTCTCAAGCCGCACACACCAAGCAGTCTATTCACTGAATGTTTCACTTCTTGTATAAAAAGATAGCTGATTTCACCACATTTCTATATTGCCCACTTTATATGAGTGCTTCTGTTTACCTGTCAATTCCCAAGGATCTTTTTTGGGGAAAAAGTTGTGAGGACTTGCCAAAATTAGATGAGGCCGTGCCACCTAATGATGACCAACTGACTGTATTTTTTCAATAAATAAGCAGTGGGACTAAGAAACAGACCTGCATCTCAACTTTCCTAACAGAGACAATATCCCATTAGGTCTTTGTGGACTTTCCAATTTCGACCACTCACATGGTACATGTGATCAAAAGAGTCTATAAGGTGTTACTTAAAAAATTATACAACAGTATAAAATGTTATCCAAAAATGACTACAAATACTAGAAGTAGAATTATGATATTCAATGGCTAGAAGAATTTGTGTAGCCTATAAAAGCTCAGATAAGAAAATCCATTGCTCATTAGCAGAAAGATATTCTTTCCCCCATGGATCCTACAGGGTAAACTACTAACATTAAATATATAGGACTTAAAAACTGCACAGAGATGTCATAGTTTCTTTCAGGGTATTCATGGTTAAAGCCTTTAAAGAAACCGGCCCTGCCATACCCCTGTCTATACAACTTACACATTACCCATGATGTGTTGGTGGGCCTCACACATTCACTGGGTCTTCCTGAAAACCACCTCTTTGGGTTAAAAGGGACCATCTAAGGAGCCAGAGGACTCTAATTTCTGAGAGTTGTTCTTTGTGATTTAGTAATGCCAGGAGCTGGGAGGTAGAAGACAGGTCGTAAACAGATCCAGAATTTTCTAGGAAGCCAGTCTAAACAAGGCTCTAAGAAAAGTCACTGAAAATGTCAACCTAGCCAACAGAGAAAGGTTCAGGGAGCAGCAAAGGCCTGGCATATACTTTTTCATCTATTCAATCTGACCCTGGGCCTGCTGCCATAATCTTTTTTAAGGTTAGTGGTGGGAAGGCCACCGCCTGACTGTTTGCAGAGGTCTCCTAACATCCTCTGCTGAGGGACCTTAAACCTCAGGTACTATTTCAGATGTAATGGACAGCAAAAAACACAGACAGAAAATGAGCCACAGCAGACCCTGGTCCTAAATCAGTTCCCCTAGCCTTTCTGAAATCACTTACAGGCAGGGGTTATGGGAGCAATGGAGGAGGCAAATGGTGTGTGTGTGTGTGTGTGTGTGTGTGTGTGTGTGTGTGTGTGTGTGCATTGCCATCTTGGACCCTGGCCTGAACATTTTAATAGGTATGGCACAGAGAGGAGAAAATAAGGGGAAAAAATTTAAAAAGCTATTTAGCTAAGCAATTTAAAAATTCTTTGTAATAAAATAATAAAAACAATGACTTTAACAAAATTGCAGCTCTAGCAGGTCTGGGAGGGTAACTTAGTAAAATACTCTGTGGATGGCTGCAAACCTCTAATGGAAAGTTGTGTAAGTGGCTGAGGCCAAAGTAGGCATTAATTACAATGAAAAATCAGTTTAGAGTAGGCCACAACTAAATTGGAAGTTGGTCCTCTAGGTAAAACAAAGAAAGTGAACAGCAGCCTCAGATTTGATTACATGGCAATACAAGAAAAATGCGCTGTATGTTGTCTATTATTAAAGCTGCTTTGGGGCCCTATGTTGGGCGCCTCAGGGATTTTAATAAAAAATTAGCAATAGGTCTGCTGCCCTGGCTCACTGTGGCTTTTTGGAGTATTTGTGGGTTCAGGGCTGGTCCTGCAGTGCAAATTAAGTCATTTCAGACAAGCAGCCTTGGAAAGTGTTATGTGGTAGCAAAGTTCAAATACTGTACTTGGGCTCTAAAAGGACTCAGCCACTGCTGAAGGCTGATTCAGAGTTTTGAAGAAATAATAAAATTTTGTAAAAAAGAAGAAGAAATAAAAAATGAGAAAAAAGAAGCAATTGGCTGTGTGTGTGTGTGTGTGTGTGTGTGTGTGTGTGTGTGTGTGTGTGTGTCATTGATAACTATTGCCAAATACTGGTCCTGGTATATAAACTCTATCAGTACATAAAATATTGCCAGTGAGTAAGATAATGGCAGAAAAGGCAACTGAGATTTTTCTTTTTTCCCCCATTACAAATGTTAACTCCATAACTCTTTTTATATTGATGCAGTGATATTAATAATATTGCTTTTATTACTAATATCACCACTTGGTCCATGGCACGACTGTATATATCTGAGACATGAAACATTAACAAAAGTTCACTCTGATTAAGAAATCAAACCCATAAATTTACATTCTTTCAAAGATGAAAATGTCTAGGGCAAATTATTTTCTAGAAAAGAGCTCTGCGCAGAGGATATTTTCCAGCTTCCCAAGGCATGTCATAGACCTGATGGCTGGTATTTGCTATCAGAGACAATCCCTGGTCTTATCCAAGTAAAGACAAGCATGGAATACAGTTAAAATTCTGGTAAGTGCCGTGTGGTCTCCATAAGCTGTGGCGTGTGTGTAGGAGGCACATTTTCATCCTGGATCTTTGCCCACATACTGACAAGGCCTAACAGTTAGAACAAAGTGCCAATATATGATACACGAGGTCTGTAAGAAGTATGTGACTGTGTAAACATGTATGCAACCGTGGGGGGATAAGAGTCAGAAGAAAAATAAATGTTTATCTGAGTCATTAAAATGTTTTTTGTTATTGCCACTTCTAAAATTTAATCAATAAAAGAAATTCTAATGCAACTCCTTCTTCAACATTAAATAATACCCAGTTCTAGGGTTTATTTAATCCCTTGGTGGAAAATGTGACTGCACAACTCAATTGGCTTCTTGACGTCCTAGGAAATCCCTGTTGGCCCCGAACACCTTCTTCCTCTACCTGATGACCAATCCCTGAAATTATATGACTTATAGAACTACTGCTTCAGTTTAAAGCACTGACTGTGTTATAATGTAAATTATCCTACAGAATCGTATGCTATGGTTTGAATGTGTATTCAATGCTATGGTTTGAATGTGTCCCCTTCAAAATGTAAGTGCATCTGATGTGATAGTATAAGAGGTAGGCCTTTCAGAGGTGATCAGTCCCTGAGGGCTCGCTCCTCCCTCATGGGTGACAGTATGTGTCCTAATCAACGAGCCTGGTAGAAAAAGCTGGTTCTCTCTTGCCCTCCACCTTCTGCCATGTGAAGATACAGCAAATAGGCCTTCACTTGCTGGCTGCAGTGTCACATCCTTGTAATCTCAGAACTTGGGAGGCTCACATAGGAGGGTCACGGGTTCAAGGCTATCTCAACTACTTAGTGAGGCCCTCTGCAACTTAGTGAGACACTGTTTAAAAAATATATACATATATATATTTATATATAAAATATACATATATATTTTATTTTTATATATATATATACATATGTGTGTGTGTGTGTGTGTGTGTGTGTGTGTGTGTGTGTGTGTGGCTGGGGGTATAGGTTGGCAGTAGGATGCTGTGAGTTCAATTTTTAGTTCTCCAACCCAACCCCTAAAGAAAAGTCATTTGGCTTTACCAAATGCTGGTAACTTGATCTTGGAATTCCCAGCCTCTAGAATTGTAAAAAATAAAGTTCTGTTATTTATAAATTATCCAATCTGTGGTATAATGTTAAAGGAGGAGAGAAAAAAGCGGACTAAGACAATAATCTTGGAGTGAATAAAGAAACTGCACAGGGAAAGGGCAGGAAGACGAGTTGGGTAAAGAACTATTCAACGTGAGCTGAACCTAAACATTATCAAAGCCATAACTTTTACAGGAGTCATCCCTCAGGGCCTCAAGCAGTCTCTGGAACCATGGGATAGGCATCTTCTACCCAGGGGAGAAGCAAGAGAATGGAGAAGAGGCTTGTCAAAAGGGGATTCACCATGATTCCAGACCACGGGAGTCACAGAGCCAGGTGAAGCAAGCATGCCCCTCCACCCGGTCCTAAACAGACATCCAGGGAGCATTTTCAAGAGCTCAGGCATTGTGCAAGCTGCTTTGAAATTAGAAGTGAATAACAGTTTCCTTTGTCATCAGCCCCAGGTTCCCACTGGCCAAAGTCTCATAAAGCTTTTCTCTTCCCATGCTTTTGAAAAGATAATACATATGAGAGAAAAAGGTATCAGCAAAGCAGAAAAGCCGGTGAGAGCCACAGTTTACCTCAAGCCACAAGGGCCTGATAATACTGACATCTGTTCAAAGTTATCAATGAGAAGATGCCAACAGGTGGCTTCAGTTTTTCCATCACCTCTCTTGTGATAATGATATCATATTTCTTTTCTTATTATATTTTCTAAAATCCCTGTGTGGCCGGAACTAATGTTTTGTACTCTGGCAGTGACACTAGTTTCAAAACAAACTATGCCCTGTATCTTGTACGGATAATGCATTACATCATCTTAAATATTTTCCAAGTAAAGTACTCAGTTTTTCAGAAGTTGTATAATGATCTTGACAAGAATATTGCAAATGTATCTCTTGCTCAATCAATAGCAGGCTACCGATATATATATCTATATATGTTCAAGAACCTAAGAATAAAATCCTCAGAATGGAAAAAATCACATATTGAGATGTGAAGCAATGATAGACTACTGCTGTTTATACATATATTTTTATAGACTATTTTTAAAACTCACCCTTTCAAAGTGGAAATTTCTCCATATTTTCTTATCAACAGATAACCTTACAAAAGTAAAACTTTCTAAACTGTATTTTTTTCCAGTGCTTATTACTTCTTCCTGACTTTGCTATCTGTACAAAACCTTCATATAGGGGCTTACCCAAGTCTACAGCATTTAAATAATAAGCATATACTTTCACATATTATGGTATCATTTTTATGTAGAAGCCAAACAAAACAAAATCTTATTGCATCTAAAATTAAATTCACTGAATCAATCTAGATGAGTATGAAGAGAGAAAATATATTTTCTGCCCAAGTGAAAAATTACAGAAACTACTAATATAACTCCCTTCTGCAAGGAATTCTAATTGCCAAGCTGTAAAATTTAAGTGCTTAATATGTCATATTCGAAGGAATATGTATACAGAATTCATAAGTCTCCGAATACTAAACTGGCCCCATAAGGCAGAGACTAAGTTGGTCTTAGGTCTTATTCACAAATGATTCCTCTTTATTCATGATAATATCAACACATATCAGGCAATATATATCTGCTTACTAACTGATAGCAATGTTAGAGATGCCCTGGTAACACTCACTAAATAGATAAATATATATCCAGCTGGGCACAGCGGCTCATGCCTGTAATCCTGTTACTTGGGAGACTGAGATATCAGGACCATAGTGTGGAGGCCAGCCTCACAATTTAGCAAGACACGCAGCAACTTAGTGAGACTCTCAACGCCTTCATGAGAGCCTGTTTCAAAATAAAAAATACGAAAGGCTCTAGGGAGGTAGACTACCCTTGGATCAATCCCCAGTATCAATCAATCAATAAATAAACAAGTAAGTATTCATGTTTAGCACTTTGGGATCTCAAGGTATGTATAACGGCAACTTTTTTATGTTGCTTTTCTTTGGGATATCAGTTTTTAGAGTGGAGTCAAAAGAGAAAGAGAGAATGTGTGTGTGTGTGTGTGTGTGTGTGTGTGTGTGTGTGTGTGTGTGTGTGTGTTTATCCTTCAGGTGAGTCTTTAGAATACATGTCCTAGGAGGCATTCATTATTTAACCAGTGAGACAAACAAAAACCCAAGAGCAGTGAGTGTCAAACTGTCACAGATGGCCTGAGTAGAAACAAAGTTTTCTGGAAGCAGGACAGGGGCAGCGTTCCCCTTGTGCTTCCCAAGGATGTGGCATTAGAGCTATACTGAGCTGAGGCCCAGCTCCAACGCCACATCCTTTTATTATTTATTTATTTATTTATTTATTTATTTATTTATTTATTTATTTTTTAGTAAAAGACTCAATGAGATATCTGCCTCTGAAGAGTTAGAAGGCAAAGGGCTATTGAGAAAGAAGAGATGGGGAGAGATTGGTGTGCACAGGAAGAAGATGTGTGGCCACTCAAATTGAAGACCCAAAAAAAGAACGCAACACTGGATGGAGCTAGGAGGTAGGATGTAGGCTCTAGGTACTAGTCTTGAGAAGAGCTTCTGTTTCTTCTTCCAAACCAATGGGGACAGAGATCAGAGAGACAAAACTCTAAATAAACTTAGAAAAGAATTTTAAGAACAGTGTCACTTAATAAAAATAATAGCTATAATTAAAAAGCTAGTATGTCCTAGGCTTTTTGAACATATCATGTTACTGAATTTTCCTAACAACCCTATGAAGTAACTAAGGTTTTCAAAACAAAAGGACAAAAGTTGAGAAGGATTGCAATAATTAACCAAGGTACATACAGGTGGTGAGTACTGAGTCCAAAAAACTAATTTTTCAGTCTAGAGTTCATGATTTTTCCACCATACCAGACCATTTCCAATGACCTACTGGGTTTTGTTTGTTTGTTTTGTTTTGTTTTTTGGTGGTACTGAAGATGGAACCCAGAGGCCTTCTATATCCAAGCTACAATCCCAGACCTATTTTATATTTTTATTTGGAAACAGGGTGTTTTAAGCCAGCTGAGGCTGGCTTCAAACCTACATGATCCTCCTGTCTCGGCCTCCCAAGTGCGGGGATTACAAGTGTGGACCACCACCCCCTGCTGACCTACTGTTTTTTACTAAAGCAGTAGGACACATTTTCCACTAAGGGAATGGAGTCTACGACTGAGTTGGTAGTTTTAAGCATGTGATAAAATATCAGAAAAGAATGGAAAGGGGTTAACTCATGATTAAAAAGGTAGTTTCAGCAGCTTTACAAGTTCAACCGAGGTTGGAAATCATAAATTCTAATCGATCAATAAAGTCACAAGATTTCTTTCAGCAAGGGCAAGAAGGAGAGAGAAGCTGCCTTGGATGTGGAGGGAGACAAAGTCAATAATAAACTGAAAGTGTGAGATAGTGTGTGGTTGAAATAATTGATTGTTGTGCCCAAGTCAAATGCAAGGAAGGATTATAAAAGGGAAAATAAGGAAGCATACAAAAGTGAAAATACCCTCTGGAGATAAACTGGCATGAAGGCATGGGAGGGCTAAACTATGCTACCCAGAAAGGAGAAGTTCAGAATTACAGATTAAAGCTTTCATAATTTGAATATTCAAAAGAGTTGCTAAAAGGACTGGGAGATGGCAGCAGAAAGGAATAACATTGGAGAATATAACTGACATGCTGGTATGTTAGAAAAAAACTTGCCTATGATGAGGGAGGAGACTGGTTAGGCAGAAGACTTCTGAGGAACAAAATTCCAAGGGAAATTGGAGAAATTACTTGAAGATTAGTAAGTACTCCTAGAATAGATGTATGTATATATTCATAGATAAATGTTGGATGGATGCATGGATGAATGTGTGGATGGATGCATGGATGGATGGATGGATGGATGCATGGATGGATGGATGGATGCACAGATGCATGGATGCATGGATGAACAAATGGGTGGATGGGTGATAGCAGATGGAAAATGGTCATATATGCCAGAGAATATAATTATTAAATACAATGTGAATTATCTTAAAATACCAAGATGAATGGATCAATTATATCACAATTTGATTGTCTCACCTAAAGATGTATCACTTTCTTCTTAGAAGATAAAACATTGAGAAACACCAAAATTAAAAAATATTGCACATGAAAACAACACAAAAATTTTAATAATGGTTATGTTTACATGATGGCATCATGTGTTTTTTATGTGATTTTAATTTTTTCCTTGGTACTTTCCTATACTTCCCAATGTTCTATAATGAACATATATTAGTTTTAAACTATGAAAAGTTAATTTTCTAACAAAAAATTTATTAGGCCATATTGTAACCTGAGAAAACACTACAAACTTTAAACATGCTATTGGCTATGGGCCTTATTAGAAGGTGTACAATTTTTTTTCATATTTTAAAGATACATATGCACATATATACAGATACCCATATTGTTCTCTATGTACATGTATATGCATGCATAACTTCTCTGCATAGGTTTGGGCATGTGTGTGTATGTGTGTGTGTCTAGTTAAACATTTTTATAGAAGACATAAGCACATGCATGTTATCCTCTAAGAAGACAGTAAATATTAGGTAATTTTATTCACTATTATTTAAAAAAGCAACAAATATGTTTACCCTGACAATCTGAGCTAAATGTGGAATTTCTTTCTCAAATTCTGTGGGTGGTCAGCTTTCATTAAAGAATAAATATATCCATATTGCTTGATGATGTTAATGAGTAGCCAGACCTATGCAGGCCTTCAAAATGCAACTATTCTATTTGTCTCTCTTTTGATCCAAGCACTAAGCGCTGGGACTCTATTTTTCTTAGTCCTTTGTTGGGGGTTTTAGACTGTGGCCCCCATTCCACTGACTTTCTGCATGCTGCTCTTTGGAAAGGCTTGCTCAGCGACATGAGAGCGTAAGGGCTTAAAAGCATGAAGCCTCTCCTCATGGAAACAATTATGTGGCAGATTCCACTTGGTTTTAAGAACAGAGTTGTATAAGAGGAAAGGAGCACCCCCCCCTCTTTGTTTGCAAGAGGGTCCCTGAAGGTGGAGCCTGGAAATATTGTTTAACCCAGCTCAAACTGTTCAGGCCCACAATGGGAGCCCTCATTAGTTCTATTTCCAGATCTGTAAAGAGAGATAATACTGTTTCTTCAATAAAGACTCTTAAAACATGTGTTAGTTAGTGTCCATGAACACTTTTATGAAGGAATCTTTTCTAAGTCAATAGTTGACATCATATATATGACTTTATGCAAATAAATGATTTTGAACTGTAATACATTTGAGAGCTGAAACATGAACAGGAAACCAAATACAAACCCAAACTTTGGGAAACTTAGGACCAGCATTAAACATATACACTACAACCAATACCATTGCCTAGTGTGTCAACCCATAGAAAATAAGCATTTTCAGGTCTTCCCAATGTTGTTCTTCAGAAGTTTTCTAGGATGCTCTCTTTCAAAAATCACATAAAAGAGAAAAACCTGAAAGAAGAACTTTCTGGGAAAGCCATAATTAGATGCATTTTCTACCCTTGTTCATCCACCTTTCCACATACCATATTCGTTCAGAAATCCTTCAGAAAAAAAAAAAAAAAACTTTTCAAAGTCATTCATTTGAAACCCAAAATATTGTTTATCTGTATCATCATAATTCAGATAAACCAAAGCATTTAGGATTATTACTGCTCCAGCTACTCCTGATGAACAAAAGAGAGCTTCAATTTCATTAGTCTGTGAGATTTGTAGCTTTCTTAAATGTATACTTAAGCCCTCCTTAGTCAATATTTTCACAAACAGACAGTTGTAATTAATCCATGTTTTACTTATGCTAAGAAATGATTCTCCTTCAAGATCTTGCAAGATAAGCTGACTCATGAATCCGTTAATGTTCTCTAGGTTGCTGAGGAGCCCACAGGGTAGAAGGGACATAGATACTAAGGCTTCCTCTCCCTATTCATTAGAACCAGCAGTTCAGCCCTCTAGGGCCCTCCTCTGTATGCGTCACAGCATGGTTTGTATCTGGCAGCAACTCCAGATTCTGTGCTGGTCTGCACACCTTGGGTCTTGCTGCCTCTGTATTCTAAAACAGACAAGACCTTGGCCATCTCAGATAAGCACCCAATCCCCTGCTTGCCCGGCTTCCATAGTGCTGAAAGGCTGAGAGGAGCTTCAGATATTTGAGAGAACAATTCTGATTTGGGAGCCAAGACAATTCATGCCACATGCCCAGAATCACTGGTCCCATGGAGATTTAACCCAAGCCCCCAGTGGTATTTTTTTTTATTATTTCTACTTTCCTTTTCATTTTTGTCCTAGAAACATTTTTGTCCTTTTTGTCCTAGAAACATCGTGTGATAGATTACAAATTACTTATTTTCATGCAAATGCTCTCTCTCAAGTTCTCTAATCTTTGGGGTTTTCTTCTAAGTCTTTATTAGAGCATTATAGTCTTATAGTTTCACATCATCATGTGGTTCATAGTGACTTACATGCACACCTCACTCGGTGAAGTTTTCTGCTGGCTCCCTCCCCGCTATCTCACTTCCCTAGTCATGATATTAAGATTGGCATTGGTATGCTAACCTATGTACATAAGATATTGACACATAGAAATAAAGACAGACATCAAGAGAGGAAGAGGAGGAAGAGAGAAACCAATAGATTTCTGACTTGAGCCAAGACTGGACTAATCCTACCCCTAACCCTAACCTTATAATATTCAAAGATCCACCCACCAATAAAATTGACATCATTGAGCACTGAGGTTAGTGCTTGAGATGAACAAGGCAAATGTATTTGAAGCTGATTATATATATATATATATTTTTTTTTTTTTGAGGGTCTGAGGATGGAACCCAGGGACATTAGACCTCCGAGCTACAGCCCCTACCCTATTTTTTTATTCTTTATTTTGAAAGAGGGTCTCACTAAGTTGCAGAGGGCCTCACTAAGTAGTAGATGAGGCTGCCCGTGAACCGCGATCCTTCAGTCTCAGCCTCCCAAATGCTGGGATTACAAGTGTGCACCACCACGCCCAGCTTGATATATATTTTTAAATGTGTTTTGAAAGCCAATGTTTAAGGTTTTAGTGTTGTAGGAAAGAAAGAACTTGTACTGCAACCACTTTGGATGCTTTGATTCCATAACTGACCCAATCAATAGTTGGCAGAAGGACAAAGAGGATACACAAAAGAAAAAAAGAAAAATTAGGTCCAAAAAATTTTTGGTTGTTCAGAAAAAAAAAAAAAAACACTCTTATTTTTTAGTTAGTTAGTTAGTTATTTAGTTGGAAACAGGGTCTCTTAAGCCAGCACAGCTGGCTTCGAACCTGCACGATCCCCCTGTCTCTGCCTCCCAAGCACAGGGATTACAAGTGTGCGCCACCAAGCCTGGCCAAAACACTCTTATTTTACTATGCTATTTTTGTTCCCCACACTCAGCCCCTGAATGAATTATGTAAATGCAAGCAATATGATTGGAAGAGCATAAAGTACAATAGATCTATGTAGTGATCTAGTGACCTGCATCTTTGCTTTTTATTTTGAGGAAAGTAGCTGTAAACATTGGTTTGTTCCTCTTTGTGTTTAGGGGAAATCAAGGGTGTGTATATATATTGTGGCCGGAGAAGAATGACCAAAGGAAAGACGAGATAAAATCAGAGAGTTTCAGGAGTCTTTTTAGCCAAGTTTCTACATGATTGACTTACAGTTTGGAAGGACTAACCTGTCTGCTGAGCTAGGAGTGGATTGAGGATGAGGCAGGAGACCTGTTTCAGTGCTACAAGAGTAATGCAGGCACGAGACGACAGTGGCTCAGATCAAGGTATCAATGGCGTGCTTGAGAAGCGAGAAGAGTCTGAATGCTTCTTGAAGAGAGAACCAATAATATTTTTTGACAGATTAGACAAATGGGAGAAAAGGAAGGGACAAGAATGCCAAGGGTTCAAATCTAAGCCGGGGAAAATTGCAGTTACCACCCCGGAGACTGAAAAGAACAGTAAATAGAGGGAGTTGAATAGGAATAGAAATTAGAAGTTTCATTCAGGCTATGTTGAATTTGAGACGTCTATTAGACATACAAATGTAGAGGTCTTGTGAGCAGTTGGATGTAAGCATTAGAAGTTTCAGAGAAAGAAGTCTAGACTAAAGAGATAAAATAAGGAAGAATGTGAGTTCAACTTTTTTTTTTCTTTACCATTCTTAACTGTTTGGAAAATCTAGACCTGTAATTAGTATGTCCATATCCCAATTCCTTGATGCTAAGACTATTTAAAAAGAAAAAAGAAAAAAAAAAAAAGGCAGGCAACAAGAAAAAGAGAGATCAAATGATCGATTGATTATTGGGAGATTTACAACCTAAGCGGATGTACATCTCCAGATTCATGCTACCTCAAAAAGAACACACTACAGAACAGTTTTAAGTCATTTCTTGAAACCTCTTAATATTGTTTTCCCACATGTACATGCCTTTTAATGTTTTCAAGTCATTCCTGGTAGATCTTCCATTAGAAATGGCTCATAACATTTTATCTTGAAGTTTATCTACCTCCAGCCTTTCAAATAATTAAATATTTAAATGCTCAGGGAAGCTGGCTTTTGTGAAGCAAGAATTCTTTTGCAATGCAAATTTCCACTCTTAATTTCTCTGCTGGGTAAAATAAGAGTTCCAGGGATTTGGGTTGCTTCTGGTGCGTGTAAAATAGAATACTTTCCGCCATCTTCTGGGTTCTGGGATGCCCACTCGGTGTCAGAAGACAGCTCTCACAGAACAATCACCAGAAGGAAAGGGAAGAGGAAGGAAAGAGGAAAGACAGTCAGGTACATTTTCCAAGCTGATCACTGGCCCCTTTCTTCCACAGCAGCCATTCTGCGTTGATGCAAAACCAGCTTCATGCCTCCAGAGATGATCTGCAGCTCCAGCAATCTCCAAAGCTGGGCAGCCTGAGCTCACAGGTGAGCGACTGGGTCCCAGGCTTGTTTTCTAGAGTTCTCATGGCTGGTGAGCCTCTTACCAGCTGGCCAGCAAGAAGAAAAGCAGTCAGTGCTGTTCACTAAACACAGTCCCCTGGCCCTACAGTGACCCCGTGCCTGTGGGGAACCAGTCTGTTTACATTTGCTAAAAGAAGGGTTAATCTAGGGGGCTGTATTTGCATCCACCTTTACTTCCTTTTTCCCAAGCTTTCTTACATACTATCGTCCCATAAATTTTCTTTCATAAATTATTCCATGGCAGGCAAATGTTCCCCTATGACTGTCTTCATTTACTAAGAGAGAACGAAAGAGAACTTTTCTCCCCCCTGAATTTGGTTTTGAAGACATAAATACGGGCATCTGGGTAAGTGTGGACAAAGAGAAAAAGAGGACCAGAGGTGGGGGAGGGGAGGGCTGCAGCACCAGGATTCCACAGAGCCTCTTCTCTGCTGTCTTCATCTGCATTAAATTGGTCACGACCTTCCAGGTGTCTCTAAGGTTGAAGTGTTTGCTGGACCATTTCGAGCTGAGCAGGCTGGTCCACGTGTCCCTCCTGACATCAAGAGGCAGCTTTTAGAAGAACAGAGGCACCTTGTCAGGGCTCAGGGGTCACTAATAGCCTGCCTTGGGCCCTCCAATAGGTCATGCTCAGCTTCCTCGTCCAACACAAAGGGAAAGGCGCAGGAGGCTGTCGAGGGTAGGGGGATAATTATCATTCTAGTGTTTTTTTCCTCAGGCCGGAGTTATGCTCCATGTCACTGTGTTAATGTGCCTGCAACCAGGGAGACACATAATGCTCCTCTCAGCCCTGTTTATTAGCAAGATCCATTTGCAAAAGGCCCTTCTTTTGTGCCACAATATGAATGTGCTTTGATGGCAAATAATTACGGCAGTCCTTTTGACATGAAGATCCACAGGCTGCCCTAGTTAAGCCAGTAATTAGCCTGTCCTCCTTTTTTATTATTATTATTGAGAAACTACAAATTATCCTCATATGTGCACCGGCCATTGCCTTTTCTCCTTTCTATTCTCCCGCTCTCTCCTGCTCACTCTCTCGCTCTTTTCTCTCTCCCTCGTCTCCCTCAGCACTTTGGAGAAGCGGAATGCAGCTGCACAAAAGCAAGATAAAGCTCGACCATCAAGATGATGAACAATCTGGATGAAGAGCCTTCGAGATGAACACAAAGGCCGGAGAAGTGCAGTTGATGTAGGCCCGGACAGCTGAAGAATGCCGTGGTCTAAGGATGAATAGCCCTCATTTGTGAATATACAGATTTTCCACGATGAATAAAAATTGAGTGGAGGTCACAATAAATAAACTTTTTCCCCCTTCTTCTTAAATAATAATTCAGGTTCCCGGCACCAAACAGCTGTAAATTGAAGGTTGTGCTTAGTTTTCTCAACTCTCAAAGGGGATAATTAAGCGAAGAGCACATTGTTTGATATATTAGTGTAATGATGAGCTACTATATTCTGCTTGTTTCGAGTTATTTTAGTTTTTCTTTCCCATTATCTTTTTTTTAATTACATTTCAAATACATTTTAAATGTAGGAACAGCCATTCTGAAAGAGAGTTTGCCCTGTGTTTGGATCTATTTGAAATGTATTCATATAACATTTAATTAAAGCAGCAACATCCCCTTTTAGAAAATGCATGGAGGTAGAAATATCTATATTATCTGACTAGTTCTGACATAATCTTGCCAAAAGGCTGACTCTTTTTCCTTATTGGTGCAAGATAATTAGACCATCATTAACCTCCTGAAGCATCACTGTCAGTATTTCTTGGTGTTATAAAATCAGGATTTGGGAAGATTTTCATAATTTTGCTTAAGATCACTGAGAAGGCAAAGATCAGTTCTGAAACATGCTCAGCTTAGAAGATTTCTAAAAACCAGACTCTGCGAGGGTATACTTTATAAAGGCGCTCAGCCCAGGGGGAAAGCTACAAACAGTGTCCCCTTGCTCTCTGTATAATGTTCGTTCCCATTTGTGAAGTTTTGGCAATCAAGAGGCCCAAACATTGTTTTGTGTATTATGAATGTAGGTTAGATTGTCATTTTCTTCCTGTAATTTTTGAGCGGAAGATACACTAGAAAACCAGAATATCTGTACCAAATAAAAAATAAAAAAGAGAAATGGTATATTTCTAGAAAGTCCCCCCTTTGTAATCATAAAATATTGATTTTAAGAACAATCACTTATTGCTGAATGTCTAGCAGAGATTTCACCCATTTGATTCGATGTTTAATTGGTTATTTTTCTTGGGTTTGTCTATTCTCCTCCAAATAGCTTCAATCTACACTGAGCTCCATCATATTCCCATTCAGCGAGGCCTCCAGATTTGAAATGGGTGTGAAAGACAGGGCAGGGACACTGGGGAGTGTGAAAAGAGTGGAGAACTCACCGTCCCATCGACACTTCTATGGTACATCAAAGAGGGATAACTTCAGAGCAATCCCAACCTGGAGACCTTTAATTCAAAGACAGCCCAATAGAGAATCACCCTTCCCCCAAATCCTCCAACCAACACAGGAACCTACAAAAATGCAAACAGGTAAATGTCCTATCTGTGTCTGCAATATCAGAGGTAGGACAACAAGAAACAGACCTGGGCAGCCCAAGGAAGGCCTAAGAAGAACAACTCGCAAAGTGTACCTGGGGGAGAACCTCAGATTTGTGAAGCTTGTTTTTGTTTTGTTGCATCAACAAACCAACCAGAGACAAAGAGATTTCAGGTGGTGGCCCTCACAGGCTGTCAGTGCCATCTTTATTTGCTGCCATCTTAAAACTGGCTTTTGAAAAAGCACTTGAAAGTGTTACACAGGGTTAAGCCAAAAAAAGTTTGATTTAGGAGTTCACAGGGGTCAAGTGTGATATGGCTCAATAAACTTTTAAGTGGTGGGAGCAGGCCAGATTGGGTATGATGAGAAAGTCTGTCTAAATATTCTGACAATTATTTAGCAATTCTCTCACTTACCTTTCTCTTTAAGACTTATTAATCCTATCCACAATTTACTGAATGTCTGTTACACCTTTGACACCTTACCAGACTATGGAATCAAGCAGAGAAAAACAGACAGGTCAAATTCCTCTTTTTATGGAGCTTGCATTTCAGTGGTAAGAAATAGACAGTAAACAAACAAAATGAATAAAACATAGTACACTAGATCGTGATGCATGCTATAGAGAAATGTAAGATAGATGTGGAGGGAGAGAGTAGATAGAGTTTACACAAGCTGTTCAAGGAAAGTCTAACAAATATGATATTTGACCTGAGACCTAAATGAAATGAAGGAGAGAGCCATGCAAAAGCTATGGCTTTGGGGGGAAATTTTTTTTTCAAGGAAAGTAAGCCTTATCTCAGAGTATGTTTGGTGTGTGTTCCAACAGCAAGAAAAGGAATGAAGCTCAGAAGGAATGAACAAGATGTTGAAGGTCAGAAATGAGTAAGAGAATAGATAAAGGACTACATCATGTAGGGCAAGTCACCACAAAGCTGGAAGAAGCACTTCTTCAAAATCTACTTACACTGGACTTTTAGGTATTTTCTGTCTATCTTTCTTGCCTATAATCAAGTATAGAGGTATGAGCAACTGAAAGGAAACTGACTCACTGTGGTCAACCGGCAAAAATGTAATATAATTAAAAATGCCTGCTGTGAAACAAAGCAATACTCTTTTCCCTTACCACCACACACAAAAAATAGGCAAAAGATCTGAACACACCACCAAGAAGACATATGAAAACACACATAAAAAAATGCCCATTGGTATTAACCATCAGTAAAATGCAAATTAAAACTATGAGTGATTACTACATATCCATTAGAATTGGTCAGACCAAAAGCAACTTGACAGCACAAAATGTTTACAAAGCCAGAGAGCAAACGGAGCTCCTATACATTTCTGGAAGGAATGTAAAATGGTAAAATCTCTTTGGAATATAATTTGACAGTTTCTTATAAAGTTAAAATTATGATATGACTCAGTAATCATACATCCAAGGAAATTTCACACCCATGTCTTCACACAGGAGTACACAAACTTGTGCACAAATATTTTAAGTACATTCATTTATAATCACTAAAAGCTAGAAACCACTCAAATGTCCATTAAGTGATAAATGGACAAACAAATCACAATATATTTATATAATGTCATACTCCTCGGTAATAGAAGGGAACAGCTACTGCCATATGAAATGATGCAGTTGAAACTCAAAAGCATTTCGCTAGCTAAAAGGAGCCAGACTCAAAAGGACATATTTATAGGGTCAGTCATCAAATCAGTGACTTACAGGAAGGAAAACTGGCTATAGAGAAGAATAGAAACACGTTTTAAAATTATGGAAATAATATCTCTTAACTTGCGTTAAAGGTTACACATTACATAAGTTTGTACTTAAAAAGAGTTCCGTGCATTGTCATCAATCTTATCTAAAAATGCTTATTACACTGTTGATACATGCTCAGATGAGAGAGGGATTCTAAAATAATAGCTTTTAAAATTATGTTAGCACTCTCCATCTTTTCTACTAAAGAATAATTAATTTGTTAAGTGGACTGTCTCCACCAATAATATACTCTTGCTCTGAGGCTCAAAAGTCTTTTCATGGGGCTATGAGTGGAGAAAAGGGTAGACAATATGGCCCTAGTGAGGAAGGTCCTACATCTCTCTCTGCTTCATCTATGTCTCTCATTCTTCAAATTTAAACATCTGGATAAGGCAGATCTCTTCACTCCCACTCCTACACGCTCCCTCCTGACCACATATGGAATAATCTAGTGAGCCCACAAAATCTAACCTCTTCCCTCTAGTTTCCTTCTATAGTCATACAAAATGAAAGACCCAGAATCAATCCAGATACCTATTAAATACCTATTATTTGCAATAGTTGAACAGACACATGAATATGATGCCTTCTCTTAAAAGCTCAGAATTCAATTAGGTATGGGGAATATATCTATAAAAAGATAAATGAAAAAAGTGGGACAATATAGAAAAAGTGCCATTTAATTGGCACAGGCAATTATTGCTGGTCAAAACAGAAGTGTTCCACCTAAGAAAATAATTTGTCTTATTATCATTCATTGAAAGCCTGTTATCTGCCAAGTCTTTTATGAGCATCATCCCATTTAATCTTTGAAACAACCAAGAGACTTGGGTTTGTTCTCCACTCACAAGGGAGGAAATGGAACCTCAGTGGGGCTGTGTAACTTGTTCAGGGTCCCTCAGCTGCTAATCCAGGGTATGATCTTGGGTCTTTTTTGGATACAAGGCCTATTGGCTTCCTACAATCCTTTGCTGAGTCTGAACTAGTAAAGGAGTAGTCATGAAAGTGATAGGATTTTAGCTAGATTTAAAAATTCTACAGAGGCAACACTGAGAACAAGAGTGATGGAAACCCCAAGAATTATTAAGGGGAAAATAAAAGCAAGAGAAATGCAATGTCTATTTTGCAGATATTGTTAGATTGCATCCAGTGTGTGTTAGTTTCCAAATATTTTATCATAAGTTTAGTATGTAAACAGCTCTCTCCTTTTTATTTATATCTAGTCTCTAAATCAGGTCAAAGCAGTTCAAAAATAGAGCCTTCTCTTGCTGAAATGAATTTTCCATGTTAGGAATTTTCTTCAGGGATGGAGAATTCATTCAAGTTGACTTAGGTGAGTTATGCCCTACTATGAACCTCTCAGCTAGCTCTAAGAAGACAGAGAAATGCAATAAGACCCTCCACAAATCACAAATAAAAATACCCATGACTTTTATACCTGAGCTATGACTTTAAGATTAGACATTTTAAATCAGAATTATCAAATGCAACCTTAGGCCTTTCCTTAAAAAGTCTGACTTCTTATTTTGTATGAAGAGAAGGACCTTCTCTTACATACCCATATCTCACACCCATCTAAATCTTCAGATACTCAGCTTTGATATCGGCAGTGAAAATTTTTGAATGAGGCCTATATTACAGCTCAGTAAAAATGATTAGAAATATGCACTTTAGCCCAACTAACCAAAAACAAACAAACAATAACAACAAAAATCCAGCCAATTCGTTTTATTAAACCAATTGGTCAATGCTTGCTAAGGCGTTGGAGAAGAAATGAGCAAATTTTTTTAATAATAGACAATAACAAATATTTTCAACTTTGCACACCATAACACTGAGTTGTAGCACAAAAACAGGCACAGACTATACTTATAGTGGACATGGTTGTCCACTATATGAGTGGACATGGTTGTAGCTGTGCACCAGTAAAATGTTATTTATTAAAACGGGTATACATTGCCCTAGACTGGAGCTGACTGCTACTAGGTCAGCAGGCAGGACCTTGGAAATTCTAAAACTTGCTATCCAGGGATGTCGCCCACAGCTTCAGCTCACAGAGAGACATGCTGTTACCTGTCTGCGGCCACCATGTCCTCCCCTCTCAGTTTGGTCTTTTGACTTGACCAGCACTTAAACTGCTCATGGATTTCCGTTAGCAGCTGTGGCAAAGGCAGTGGATTTATTAACTCTTTTCTTCACTCAATATCCTCATTTATAACAAGGTGTGCGCTGGAGAACACAGCAGAGATCAATAACCAGAATGGAATGGGAAGATGCACGACGCTAGTTACTCCATCCCCGTACCCCCATTTCATTTATTATCGTTTGTTTTCCTCCTCTTCCTCACCTTCTTTTGCCTTCTCTAAACTTTGATTTTCATTTTACTGTGATCCAAAACAACATATGTTTTGTTATCCTCCTATTAAACATATGGTTCAGTTGATTATGGTTAGGTTAAGACAGATTTGCTTTCCAAGCATTATGAACAGGTAGGGAAGTAAGACTTCCATCTTCAAAGAAAGCTCTCTTCTCCATTCGAACCCCAAGACTCACCAAAGATATTGACAATCAGCAACTGGCTTTAAAATTCTCCTAAGAATGTTTTACTAGTTCACTTTACTTGGCATTTTTATTGCTATTTATATCTGTAAAGTAGTGATTTAATTAGTAAAGCTATTAATGTTTCTTATGCTTAGCATTATGTATGCTACAAAATCTATAAATCTAGCTTATAGCAAAATAAATAACGATGATAATACTGTCAAGCATTGATATCATTGCTGGGAAGCTTCATGTAAACCAAACAAGTGTTAGCCCTGTTAAATAGCTTCATCTGGGTCACTTAACCAACCTCTCTTTGAACTGTTGATAGGATCCAGAAGGAGTAAGAATGGAGTAAGAGTTCCATAAATCCGCTTACTTTTTCCAGCACAGGTAGATCCACGCCTCCTGACTGGTCCTTAATATATTCTTTCAATAGAATACACATAATAAAATTCTACAACTGTTCTACTGCTAACACTGAGGTGATTGACGTTCCTGTAGAGTCAGTTATGTATATCCTATGTATATCTGGACTGTCATTGGACTATTACAATTTTCTGTGTGATCAGTGGATGGATTCCTTCTGACCACCATAGAACCCTACTTTTTAGCAGAGGTTTTACCAAATAAAATCCTACAAATCTGAGGTCAGAACCCTCTTCTGAGGGTGATGCAAACTCCATTTATTGCACTATCTGGTTCAGATCCCACTACCAACCTACACAAGGAGCACGGATGTAATCTTATCTACATGCTCTTCCTAGCATCCCTGTTTTCAGTAACCAGAAAGGATTAAAATGAACAGCCCTGCACACTGGCCCTGAGTAATGGGCCTTCAAAAACCAGAGTATTAGACAAATATATCAGCTATGAGATATAATACCAAGGGCTAGTTCCACAGTATCAGCATTTTTAACTTTCATTCGAAAGTGACTGGATGATAAGAGGGCACAATTCGTTTTTTGAATTCCGAGTGAGAAGATCTTTTTAATAAAACCGTTTTACTATGTAGCCATACATCATTTTTTACCAAAATGCAAAACAAAGCTCAGATCTTTCTTTCTCCTCTTCTCCAAAACATCTATAATGATAGATTTTCATCGTATTTATTCATTCCATGAATGAATTTTTCAAGCCAAACTTTTGTTGCTGCTGCTGTTGTTGATGGCGCCAAAAGGTTTCAGGGAATCTTTCTTCACACAGAAAGCAGCTTGCAGACCCAGACAGAGGGAAAGGAAGTTGTTTGGGTGAATAATGAGAGCTGAGCCGGAGCCTCCCATGATGGCATGTGTGAGGCCAGATGAATAGCATCGCACTTTGTGTGTTCAAAAGGCAGTCTCTTTTTCTATTATCCTTGGCCTGTTGCGCCAGCCTGCTAATGAGTGGACACGCATTACCATTCATTAGCATTTTTATGGCACTTTATATTTGCAGTGCACATTACAAATTGTATTTCTTAACCTCACAACATTCCTTGTGAGACCATCACCATCGATTCACTCTTACAGAGCGGCTCATCTTCAAAGTGCTAGAAATGTATGCACAAAATAAAAATCAAGAAACTGACAGTGTCCTGGATCTGATTCTAACAAGGACATCAGAGGATATCTAGGCGGGAGACATAACATGCTCCTCAGTGGCAATTCCAACTTTCCATAGTTTCACTTACTTGTTATAACTTCTGCAAGTTGGCCCAAACTCTCCTTGAGTCTCCTCATCCTTGGACTTACGACCTGATAACAAGACTCAGGTGTAGTTTATTTACTTGTGAAAAAAAAATTTAGATTATCTTAGAACTAGTCCTTTTGCACTTAGGCAGGCAGCCAGTCTTTCTACTAGGGGTGGTGAAGAACCTGTGTTTACTTTCTATAATCTTATGTGTTCTATTGACACTCTTTCTGGTTTAGTTTTTCTGGAACTGAGTCTTTCTAAAGTACTAAATGTCCTCAGATTATGCCCTGTTGATAGCTTTAATCATCTCTCTTATGGTTTCTTCTAGTGCATAATCTGTATTGATAACATGGTTGTCACATTGGGACACTTAACTTAAAGCTCATGATTTTTCCTCTTAATCTCCAATGGTTGAGTGACCAGAGCCAGTAAGTGAAAACACAGGGGTAGATTCCAGAGCAAAAGTAATTCAGAGCTACAAAGAGCTCTGGCTGAATCTTTCTTGATTGGACAGTCCCACCAACCTCCAAGAAGAAGCCCAGTTCCTGAAAGCTGTCAGAGAGTAATTTTGAAAAAAAGTAAAGAGATCATATGTCTCAAAGGAGCTGTACAAATGGAGGACACAGCAGAAGGAGAGAGCAAGAGGCCAGCCCAGGAAGGTCCTTGCAGATGCAGGAAAACCTCAGGAGCTACTGGACTCCCAGCTGAGATGCACACGGGCACAGCATTCCAGGCTGCCAATCTCACCTCGATGGCTCACAAAGAGTCAGAAAGATTCCCTCTGTTACACATGGTCTGCTAAATGCTTACTACCTGCATTTTTAAAAATAATTGCAGAATTCAAAATGTTATAAAATTGGCACAAATAATTAATGCATAACCTTTTCCCAGATTCCTCATCTATTAATGTCTTACATAACCATCATACCAGTACCCAAGCCAGGAAATTGGCATTGAAAAATATTATTATTGGCTCTAAGAAACATATTCTAATTTTTCCAATTATCTTATTAAAGCTTCTCTCATTCTAACCTCATTTCTAATCCAGCACCACACATTGCATTGAAACAGTTCCTTAGTCATTCTTTTATTGTCTTTATATTTCTACAGGGCACAGGTCACTTGCTTTTGTAAAATGCCTCTTGCTTTAGGTTTTTCTGATGCTTATGAGTAAACTCAGGTTATACATTTTTGGCAAGATTATCACAAATGTGGTATTGTGTCCTTCTCTGTGCAACATTTCAGGAGGCACATGGTTTAAATTAGTCCCATTATTAATATTATTTTGATAAAAAGTGGTAATTAACAAGTTTCTTCACTATAATACTGTTTACTCTTTTTCTTTTGAATTTTCTCTCCCTCGAGGAGATACTTCAAGAGGATGCAAACATGCTGCTTTCATCGTATTTTCATTCCACTTTACACAGTTTTAGTTACCCTAGGTTCACCATTGTCTGAATATATTATGTGAAAATTTCTAGAAATAAACATTTCATGGGTTTTAAGTCACATGCTCTTCTGAGTAGCATTATGAGGTCTCTTCCAGTCCTACTCAGTCACACCTGAGATGGGAATGTCCCTTAGTTCAGCACATCTACACTCTACGTGCTACCCGACCATCAGTCTCTTGGTAGCCCTCTCAGTATCTAACATACTTGTGGTGTCACCGTGTTCATGTTCAAGTAATCCTTATTTTATTTAATAATGGCCCCAAAGTGCAAAAGTAGTGATTCTGACAATTTTATTGCCATGTATTTTTAGCATTATTCTATCTTATTATGAGTTACTGTTATTAATCTCTTACCATACCTAATTTATAAATTAAACTTAATCACAGATATGTATGGACAGGAAAAATGTAGTCATATAGGGTCTGGTACTATCCATGGTTTTAAGAAACTACTGATGGTCTAGAAATGTACCCCGATGGGTGAGGGAGGACTATGATATTTGTATTAGCATGCTTTGACAATTTTTTAATTTGCCAGCAGTCTGCTGGGAACTTTTCACGGCCTGGTTTTTTTTTTGTTTTTTTTTTTATCAAATCCTTATATTCACACTATGAGACAGACATTATTACTTATCCTCATTGTATCATGGAGGAATCTGGGGTTCAGAGTGATTAAGCAACTTGAGCCAGTTACTAAGGGATAGAACCAGGATTTGAATTTAACTCTGACTCTACTGTTATTACAAATGAAAGAAGCATACCAGTATCTAAAATCTCCATTACATATGGCTTCTGAGCTATTCGATTTCAATAGATGGGCATATAACTACTTAGAAGCATGAACATACACATATCAATGACATAATTATTGACATCTCAGGCCAAGTCAGAACATGGGAGAGGATTGTAAAGAGAATGCAGGAAAGCTATGCTCAATTGAGTTTGAATTGGCACAAAATTCATGATTGCATTCTTTTTATTTTTCTTTTCTCTATTTTGTTTTCATTTGGAACATAACCCTTTGGCTAGCATTATACAAAGGCAGTTAATAGAAATGGCCCCATCCTTAGAAGTTTAATGCTTAAATTAATCAAAGCCAATACATTATGACATAAAGCACATCTAGACTAATAAACAAACCCCCCAAAGGAGTTGGGATCTCCAGTATGTATGTTGCAGGTATGTCCTGAGGCCCAGTGGATAAACAAAGTCTTAAGAGAGATCTTGGTCATCACACGTTATATCAATGTAAGGTCACCAGATCTCCTCACTAAATAATGTGAGTTTTCTCTATTTTACTGAGTTAATATAAATCCTCATATTCACACTATGAGAATATAAGAATATAATCTCTGTGAGAGTAAGGACCATGTCTAGCTTACCCATCAGTGCATCCCCCACCTGACTCACATTGCTAAGTAAATATATGCTGAATTAAGTGTTTTGTCAAATATCTGAAAATGAAGCTCTGGGTAAGCTGGAGAACATCTGAATGGAGGGTCATCTCAATAAATATATTTCTGCAACTGAGTGCATTGGGTCCAGCACAATCGATGTTATTTCATTTTGTTTTGAATCTGTACATTCCCATGCAGATGGTCTTTAAGAAAAAAGCACTGATTAGGGTGATGAATTCTTTTCTCATTTTCTCTTGTTCTAGGTAAAGGTACTTATACTGTTGATGAGTCACCAGTACTAATGTAGAAAATAGTGCCCTACTTCCCTGAAATATTTCTATTGCTCCTCTTGTGCAACCCTAAATTAGTCATGCTCATCCAGCTATAAGCTATAGAATCTGACACAAGCCAGCAGATCGTGGTCCACATAACAGGCTTCAGACACACAAATATATAGAAGTTCAAATGATGTCAGCAAATGATGTCTGTTTCTCCTGCCATCCTCTAGCTTAGTCTATAGCTGTTCAACTCAAACTGGCTCTTTTCATGGCATGGCAGGACAGCTGTTAGCAGCACGCACCTCTCTCGCATGTTTCCAGCTTAGGAACTCCAAGAAAAGAGAGCAAGACTTCCCTGTAGATCTGTGGAGAAAGTCTCAGGAGGGTTGTCACTGGTCACAGCGAGTCAGGTGCTCATCCTTGAATCAGTCAGTATGGCCCAAGTGATAGAATGCTGTGATTGGCTAAGCCTCAGTCACATGCCCAGTCCTAGAATGAAATCAACCCAGTTGTATCAATCATATGGAATGAATTCTGTCCTGGGAAAAAGAATTTCATTGCCAGAAATGAACGGAGAGAAGTAATCATCAACAATCAAAGATACCAGATGTGGGGCTGGGGTGTGGACCTCAGAGGTACAGCACTTGCCTAGCATGTGTGAGGGGCCCTGGGTTCAATCCCCAGCAACACACACACACACACACACACACACACACACACCTACCAGATGCCCATTATAATCTTCATATAATTTTGACAGAGAATCTAGTGACCCTCCTCTTATCAGCCTTTTCTGGTCTGTCCAGGAAACACAAAGTACTTTCTTCTCTGACCTCTCCCACAGAACTCCATTATAACTGGAGATGGCATTTCTAATAAAATAATAAACTCTTAGAGGACAGAAGTTTTATCTTGCTTTTTCTAGATAATTCTCAGATCTTGGTATGTACATGTAGCAAACACCACAATGACTCCTAAAATTATGAATCAGAAACTTCTGCTATTGTGTCAGCTCATCTCTGGCCTCCTTGTTGACCCTCTATCTCAATCAGTTTAGGTGTTAACATAGGAGAGTTCTAACCTGAAAGTATCATAGCAAGCAAGAGCTTATTTCTGTTTAGAAACCAGTGAAGAAGAGATTAATGCAGGTTCCTCAGACCAAGATTATACCTGGCCCCAAAAAGTCCTTCTTTCAAAAGTTAGAAAAGACTTTCCAAATAAGAAAGCTGGGAAGAAAGAAATTTTAAATGAGATCTTAGCCCCTGCCACTGATAGAAGAGGATCTGCCAGAGGAAACGAGACTAAAATCCCACAGTCCTATAACACCAGCCCACTTCTGCCTCCGCTACAGCAACTGGCTTCCACAGGCCCGTTGACCTTGCACTGGGAAACCAGTCACGTGGAGCTCAAGTTATCAGACATCACCTGCCTGGGTGCCTGCTTCTGACTTTTGTCTGTGTTTCTATTACCCAAATGCCACCAATTCCGTCTCTGCAAGATTGAATGGAAGATTGAGCTGCCTGAAAATCCAAAGAGTAGAGCCTCTCCTTCTCCTCTGCTCCAGCAGGAGACCCAGGGCTGGTTCCCAGCACATCTCCAAAGGCACATGGTTCCCACGAGCAGATCTGGAGGAGATTTATGTTTATCCACATTCTCATGCCCGCTGGCCTTCTGAATCAAAGGTGGAGTTATAAACCAAAGAAATTTACTGCAAGACTGTAGTATGCGCTTGTGAAGCTGAAGAGTTTCACTCCTTTTTAATAAGGTTAAAAATAGTTACAAGTGGAGCACTGGAATAAGAGCTTGAAAGGGCTCTGTGATGCATCTGTGACTTGGACCTGGTTGGCATTTTATAGCCCTGCCTATTAAAAACCCAGGCCAGAGTTGCTCCTGCTCCTCATCCTCCCCAGGCACACTAACGACCCAGGCTGTGGACCACTTGTTCTATCCCAGAACAACCCATGGGGGCCAGTCAGTCTCTGCTTACAATTAGAGGAGGCCATTTTAACTACCTGTGGGCTGGTTTCACACTAAGGACAGATGATGTAGAAAATCTTTGGCAAATGAGGAGAGCCAGCATTACGTGGGTCCAGCTTTGAGATAGCTGGATAACACACACACACACACACACACACACACACACACACACACAGTCCATATGCTAGCAGCATCATTAATGGCCCAACAGAGAGAGAAAAGCAAACTAAACTCATCAGAGCTAAGAGTAGAAAGGAGAAACTGAGGTAGGGAGAAGACCCTACCTGTATGCCCTAGTGTCTTGCCCCAACCTCAGTCACACTCCATCTATCTACTGAGCAGCCCCAGGCATTTTAAGTAGAAAGGCGCATTGGAAGCTCAATGTCTCCCGTCACAACCTAAATGGGGATGTGATTATAAAACCTCAGATCAAAGGATCGAAAAGGATCCTGGCCAAATGCCAGGGAGAGTCAAGGCTCCTGATAGAACTAAATCAGGTCCAATCTGGGTCTAAGAATAATAAAGCAATTAACCACGAAGTGACAGAAGCTGAATTTCACAGTAAAAGCAGTGCTAACCAGCCACTTAGCATCAGGAGAACAAGACCCCTTTCTTCAGCCACCTGCGGTCACCACCCCACCCCCTACTCTGGGACTCCCTCCCCCTTGCAACTGGTTGAAAGGAAAAGATTAAGCCCAGGCCTGTACTAACAGGCGGACAGGGAGGGGACAGGGGACAGACCCCTCATTCAGAAGCCTCCAGAGGATACTCTGACTTGGCTGGGGGTGGGGGCTTACTAACTACTCAGAACTTTTCAAAATGAGGCGCTGACTACTTAGTTAATTGGCAGAGATGAAAGGCAAGAATGTGATGAGAAACAGTGGTGTTACCAAAGATGAAGCAGGAGAAATCTGAACCGCCATGCCTCCATCGCCAAAGAATCTCATGAGACTTTAAAAGCTAGGTTTTTAAAAATCACATTTAAGTTCATAGGTCAGTGTTGCTATAAATGTGAAGCTCTGGACACCTTGCTTGCTTGCTTCTCCCAAATACACACATGTGTGCACCCGCAGAGGCACCCACAGTATGGCTACTATAATTCCTATTTTAGGAGTCAACTGTTCCTCTAGTGAATCTTGCATCTATGGGGATATTTGCTGCTATTGGGGCTAATCAGGTCAAGTCTGGAAAGAGAATCATATGATTTTAGAGAAAACAAATCACAAGGTCAAATTTTAAAGTAGCCACTTCTCTTGACTTATGTGAGAAAAGTATGAATCTACCTTCTTCCTTTGGTAGCAGAACATATGGTCTGTTTGGGCCACCCATCGATAAGAACCACCTTTGTTACCAGCCACAATAGGTACACCGAGGATGAAATTTTAGAATTGCATAACACTTTGGAGTCCTTTGGTTAATTGATTTGCATACTAAGGCTTATTATTATCTTTCCTTTCCCAAAAAAATCCCAGAAGAAAAAAATAGGAACCTTTGAACACTCCACATATTTCTATCCCCCTGCTAAGTTCCTGTGAAGCAGAATTCAACTCACTGACACTTGAAGGAAACACACACACACACACACACACACACACACACACACACACACCTATCTGAAAAGGTTAGAGAAACAAGATAAATTGAATAAAACATGTGCTAACTCTTGAAGATAAGAGCATATAAAGGGGAAGCAACCTCTAATTCATAGGCTTCTTTTCCTTTTGGGAAAGCAACATTCCCAGGGCTAAGGTCTAGTCTTTGGTTTCCCCACATACGATCCAACTCCCAAAACAGCATGGAAGAACTAAGGTCTCCTTCAAGTTGGGATGATGACTCTTCTTTGATAATTTTTAAGAACATTGGACAGGCTATTATACAAAATAAGCCCATCAGGTTAAATAGCAGAAGATCCATAATAAAGAAAGTTGCCTTTCATTTCAATAGCATTGGTCAAAAAGGTGCACTCTAAATTTTTTCTTCCATAAAAAGAACAGTCTGCACATATATGAACACACATGCATCCATGGTTAACCTTCTATTTTTACAGCTGTATGTTAAACTACTGAAGGTAAGGGTTTATAATGGAAACATTGACAAGCCCCTAACTAGAGCAGTTAGCAGACGCCACCACAATAGCCATTTAAGCTTTTTTTTTTTTTTTTTTTTTTTTTTTTTTGCTTAGAAATGATCGGTCCAACTAATAAGAACAGGATAAACATGGCTGGCATCTTAATGACCTTTGAGCATTAGCAGATGGCCTTTTTATAATCACAGATTAGCAGTACATGGCTGTTTGTTAATGGCCAATAACAGGTGCCAGTGGTCCCTTACACTTCTTTTTGTGGCTGTTCCTTTACCTTTGCAGAGTGAGCCAGGAGTGTGGTTTCCTGGTGAACTTGCTTTCTGTGCTATCCTTTGTTTCTCTACTGGCTGCAATACAGTTTGTTCTTCTAGCCAAAGTTCATGGGTCACTTTGAAGTCGCACTGTCTCCTCTCCCTCCCTCTCGCTCGCTCCTCTCTCCCCCACCACCTTGTCTCTCTCTCTCTCCTCTCTCACCCTCTGGATCCTAGTGCCTTGCTGTTTTTGAACCATGTGGGCTCAGCAGCAAAGGGAAAAACCAGTGTAAGCTAGACTTGTTTACAGGAGGATATCTTGTCTTCTTGATATAAGTGACAAAAAAATAAAAATAAAAAACCAGCCATGGCTTTATCCAAAGTTAATTCACTGAACCAGCCAGAGTTTGTGAAGCCACCACAACCCTTCCTTTCTGCCATTTACAGAGTCCATCCAATGTCACCTGGAAGACCATATCTTCCCCTGTGAGCTCCTCAGCTTCATGACCACTTCCTTATTTGTGCCCACCTGTCCCTCCATGCCCTTTTAGCCCCAAGAAAGCCACATGTATGAAACAAGCACAGTTTATATAAATGATTTTCCACCTATGTTTGGGTAAATATCCCTTTGGCATAGTTTATTCCACTACTAGACCAATTCAGGAGGGCACTGGGATGCAGAGTAATTACCAAATTGGTCTCTCTGTGTTCATCTCTGTAAGGGGGAAAGAGAACTCCTACAATTTGCCTCGCATATCTGGCCCTTGAGGCTGCAATACTCAGTAACGCCAAGCTGGAGCCCACCTTATGTGGAGCACAGGCAGAACTCATGAAATCACACTCTATAGACCCTGGGATGTCCATGACCTGGATGCTGAGTCCTTCTCTCCCAAACACAGGTGCCAGGAAGAAGGACCAGCAGAGAAAGCACGGCTCTGAATGGCTTCCTGCCACACATGCATAGAAACGAGGCCTTTCTGGAAAAGACTGTTGCATTTCAAAATATAACTTAACTATACATCATTGGAAAGAAATTTGTTCCAATATGTTTGTTACAGATGTCTTAAAATATCCAGCTCAGACAATTGAGGGTATCTTATTTTTAAAAAATACTGATTAAAAAACAGATTTTTTTATAAGAATGAATAGAAGTATAGATATCTTAAGGATTATTTTGAGGGGAGATTGTTATAGTTAGATGTAAACTCTCCCCTAAAGGGCTCACTTATTAATGTTTGGAATAGATGTCACTGATCATGATGGTTGTAATCCCAGCAGTGGATAATCCATGGCAATGAATTTATCAGGGTGATGACCACGCCAACAGGTGTGGCTAGAGGTGTGTCCCTGGAGGTGGTTTGGCCTTGAAGATCATCTAAATGGTTCCTCCTCCCCTTGTTCTCTCTCCTGCTTCCGTCTTGACCATGTGAGCACAACCATATGCTCTCTCTGTCCACTTCCCCCAGCCATGCTCTGGGATACAGACCCCAACCTTACATGGACTGATCCTGACATGGCAAAGAAATAAATCTTCTTTCCTCTAAATTATGTGGTCAGTCTTTTAAATTATAGCTTAAGTATGCTAACCAGAACAGGAATTGAGGATCTTTGTGTTTTGACAGAATCATTCATTTTTTTAAAAATCACATCTTGCCAGGCATGGTGGCATACACTTATAATCCCCATGCTTGGGAGGCAGAGACAGGAGAATCACGCATGTTCGAAGCCAGCCTCACTGGCTTAAGAGACTCTGTTTCCAGATTAAAAAAAATATAGGTCTGGGAGTGTAGCCCGGAGGTAGAAGGGTTTCCAGGAACACCAGTACCACACACACACACATACACACAAACACACCACATTTTTAGCTCTGAATAACTGTTCCTCTAGTGAATTTTGCATCTATGGGGATATTTGCTGTTATTGGGGCTAGTCACGTCAAGTCTGGAAAGAGGATCATATAATTTTAGAGAAACCAAATCACAAAGTCAAATTTTAAAGTAGTCACTTCTCTTGACTTATGTGAGTAAAGTGTGAATCGACCTTCCTGCACCCTCTGATCCATCCTTGGCCTTTTAACAGCTGGCCTCTGGGCTCTCTCAACCCTTGGTCAAGCTTCAGATCTCTAGTCTTTGACACCAAACTTTGGCTTTACCCCAGCCCCTCCTGCTGTGGCTCAGAGGTGTAAAACCAATTAAGAAAATAAATCCCAAGGTGTTGAATTTGAAGATCTTTTGGGCAATCGCCACCCCCATTTCAAATATAAGAAAGCAAAGGAGAAAGAAAATAAGAAACTTACATCTGGCTCATGGGGAACAGACTTACAAAGAACAAATATTAGGTAGAGGCACCTAGGTACTAAGGCACACTGAATTCATCCTTTGTTTTTTTCTTATCTTTGGCACTGGGTAATGAACCCAAGGGTATTTAGCCTCTGAGCTACACCTCCAGCCCTTTTCATTCATTATTTTGAACCAGGGTCTCTCTAAGTTGCTGAGGGTTTCTCTACGTTGTAGAGGCTGGCCTCAATCCTGCAGTCCTGTCTCAGCCTCCCATGTACTGGGATTATAGGACTTAAGCACCATGCCCAGCTGGCGTCATCCTTTCTGTTGGCCACGTGTGAATCAAGAAAGGAAATGCACAGTGGCTGAGGGAAGACTTGAAGAGCTCCCGGTTCTTGGAGGTCTCATTTGTAGAGGAGATATGCTATATCCCCCATGCCTGTCAATTCTTTAGCAATCAGACAGTAGCATTTCATCTTCCATCCAGACAGTGTGGCTAGAGAGCACTACTGCTAAACTACTAATAGATAAATAGCCTTTCCTGGCCCTAGTCAAATCCAGACCTCATCTTTGTATCACATATAGTTAAAAAGATAAAATGAAAAATCCATTCTAATTAGATTGTTAAATTAAACTGCTTTAACTTTGTTTTATGAGCGGCATAAAGTACATAAAGAGAAGGCACAGAGGGTGCCAACGACCTTTCGTGGTGACTTGTGGCCACCCCCATGCTTCTTAAACCACTTGCCAGAAAACTCCTGGATTTCTTTAACACCTGATACTCCCTCTCCACCACTTTTAAACCGGAAGGATTTATTTTTAACAGTCCCTCGCCCACATAATGACTTTAAAATACTTTAGGCTCATACCTTAAAATATAGCTGGGAATTAAGAAATAATGTCAATTAACAGATTAACAGTTAAAGCTCAAAGGTGCTAATAGTGTAAGCTAGCCACTTTCTTCTGGAAAGCCCTCATCAATCCCTGGAAGAGCCCAATCATCCTCAGAGTTCTGTGCTCCAGTAAAGGGTCGGTAAACTCTGGCCCCGAGGCCACATGTAATCCATTACCCGCTTTGGTAGAATTATGCACAAAGGGTAGGTTTTACGTTTTCAAATATTTTCAAATAAAAAAATATATTGATTGATGCATGAACATTTTATGAAATTCAAATTTCAGGGCCCATAAATGAAGCTTTATTGCAAAGCAGCCATGCTAATTCCGTGGGCTCTTCTGTGGCTGCGCTAACACTCCAGCGGCAGGGCTCGGTAGCTGCAGAACAGGCTGGATGGCCTGCAAAGCCGAAACTGTTTGCGATTTGGCCCTTTGCAGAAAAAAAATAAATAAAAATTGGCAAACCTGGCTTCATAAATGGCTCTGTTACATGCTCAGACCAAATCAAATTGCGTTCCACTTGTTCCAATGAGAAACTGAACATCAGGAAAGCATAGAACTGTTAGTTCAGTTCAAAATGAACAATTCTGTGAATATAATACTGTAGCAGAGATCTTAGCAGTCCCCCAAAGTCAGGACACTAAAGTCAGTCAGCTCCCATATCTGACATTAGCTTATTTAGTATGGTTGTATAAGTTGTAAACTTTGATGCTTTCACACATTAGTACAGCAAAGCCCAGTGACTGTGAGTTTCCCCAACTCAACTGCTATTACCATATGCTCAGTTGTATGTACCCTATTTTGTCAGGGAAGCCTCACTAGTTGTACCTTTGGGAACGGTTGGCTGCCCATTGCTGATGCTTTTGTTTTTCCCCCCAGCATACTTTTAAGGCATGAAATATGCTCTAGTACAGGGCACTTTCTTAAGGATTGTTTGATTTTCAAGTCAGTGAAAGGTTAGTGTGTGCCTCCTGATCATCTAGGGTCCGTGGTTTGCTGGACAGCCCTCTTGAGAACCACGTCCAGGCCAGAGGTCTGCATCCACCATTTTTGCATGTACTAAATGATTATTTAAATCACTTTTCTTTTTTTCTTGTCTTCCTCTTTTCCTACCTTACTTGCCTTTCTGTATCCTTCTAAGTCAGGATTTTTAAAGTTCCAGTCCCAATGTTGTCATAATATTTTTACTTCCCAGGGCAAGTCATGTAACATCTGGGATCCTATTTCCTCACCTCTAAATTAAAGGTAAGGGTAGTCATCTTGAAGGTACTTGAACTTCTTGCCAGTATATCAAGCATTTAATATGTCCTCAATAAATGGTAGCTGGATGAATGGATACATATAGATAGATACAGGCTTAGATATAAATATATTTACTCATGTATCAGTTACACTTTATGCTTTTTAAAATAGTGACAAAACACACAAAATACTCAGAAAAGACTAGAGTGAGTGAACTTACTGTTTACTTGTTTTTTCCTGCAATGGGTATTTATCAAACACAACTACATGGTTGGTTTTAGCCTAACAAAATGGAGCCTTCAATGGAAGTGAAACTCACACACTAAGATTTTTACTTCTACAAGGAGCTACCTCATCTACATGGCCAAGATATATATCCAAGATGATAGATTAGAAAGTGACTATTGTCATATCTAGTACAGTTGGGAGTCAATATATTGTATATATTTAGAATTGATCTAAAGTCTAAACCAGAAAGAACAAAAAGCAAACAATTTAAAAATCACTGAGGGAGATGAAAAACGGAGGAGAAATTGAGTCAGGAATAATGTCTTAAAGGATGAGATGTGACTTCCTAGAAGAAATCTACAGGAAAATCTATGGAAATAAAGCTTGGGAGCATTAGAAATGACTATCACGCTGGGTGGAGCATGGTGAAATGCCAGACAATGAAAATGAGACGCTCTACAGAGGAGCAAACAAGACAACCTAAATGAGGGGATGGGCGGGGAGGAAATTCTCTAAAACACGCAATGTACTTAAACATATCGAAGTCAACCACTAAGCCAAGCAAAGGAAGGAGGGATGGGGAGGGAAAGGGGTGGGAATTGGGTAGGGATAAATTGGTGATATGTACATGTATGTACACACAAGTCTTTTACCCCAATATGATGTATGAATATAATGCACCAATAAAATATTTAAAAAAAAAAGAAAATGAGACACTGAAGGAAGCTGCCTTTGGCATCAGACAGAACTGGGTCAAATATTCATTTTCCCACTTACAAGCTGCATAAACTTAGGAAAGTTGCTTAGATTCTCTAACCATAACTAATAATAATCCTACTTTACATTATTAGAACATAAATGTCAAGAATCTATAGCAATTGGCATGGTATCCTTTAATACTGGAGCACTGCAGCTGTATGTATTGGTGGAGAACGTTGAATTAAAGAGGAACCCTTTGAGTCTGCAGCCCTTGTAAATTTAGCACCACCATTGAGGGAGACCTGTCACGTAAATGTTAGTGACCCTCAGTATTTTGTTCTCAACTTTCCTCATGTCTCACAGTGGGCAAACTCCCCTTGGGTGATATCAATTGGTCCAATCTATACTGATGCTATTTGAAAGTTCAGCTAACTCGACAAGCACCCGAGAGTCATCAATGCTTCCTCACCAACTGCTTGCCTTTCAAAATACTATCAACTCTTCTTTCAATTCTACTTTATTCATAGTTCTTGTTTTTCCTCACTTTCTACATTTTTCCTGACTCTGATTTCGGTCCAGTCCTCGTTACCTCTTTCATCATGGACGTACGTTCCCTTCCTGCCTCCATCCTGCCCTGCACAGTTCATTGTCCATACTGTGGAAGGACCCATCTTCCTCAAAAACAAGCCTAGCTCTCTTGCATCAGATCCTTCGATGGCTTTCCACTCCCTCCAAAAGAGTTGCAACTTTAGTGTGTGTATGAGTCAGCTTTCTGTAACAAACACCCAAGATGGTCAATTTATAAAGAGGGGAGGTTTCTTGGCTCACAGTTTTGGAGGTTTCAGTCCATGGTCAATTGACTGCCTTCTTTCAGGCCTGTGGCTGCACATTATGGTGGTAGCACATGGTGGAGCCAAGCTGCTGGCCTCATAGCTAGGCCTAAAAAGGAGAAATAGACTGGGGTCCAACAGTCCTCTTCCAGGACACATTCCCAGTGACTTTAAGGCCTCCCACTCGGCTCTACCTCTTAATGTTTCCACTGCCTCGCAATAGTGTGGAGCTGGGGACTTAGCCATTAATATATAGGCTTTGAGGGGATATTACAAATCCAAACCACAGCAATGTGATAAACAAAAGAATTCCACGATTATCTCTTTCCAAATTCAATACGCTTTTTAAACTCGTGCATGTGCATACACACACACACACACACACACACACACACACACACACGTACTTATCAATCTGCTTATAGTTCCCTAAATATACCTTAATTTCTCTTTTCATTTCCTTTTCGCTTGTTACGTGTGTGTGTGTGTGTGTGTGTGTGTGTGTGTGTGTGTGTGTTTGTTTTCTGGGGATGGAACCCAGGGGCATTCTACCTCCAAGATATACCCCAGCCCTATTTTTATTCTTTATTTTGAAACAGAGTCTCACTGAGTTGCAAAGAGCCCCACTAAGTGGCTGAGGCTGTCCACAAACTGCGATCCTCCTGTCTCAGCCTCCCAAATGCTGGGATTACAAGCGTTCATCACCATGCCTGGCCACTTGCTACTTCTCTTCCTAAAACATTCTTTGCAGTCCTCTTTGACCTGGCTAACTCTCACATCCTTTTGAATTCTGTGTGGGTGTCACCTGTTCATGGGAAGCTGTTCCTAACATGCCTGTCTTCCACAAAGAAGTAGGGTACCCACCAAAAATTCACATCCTGGTGATACTTAATCTGCTGTTTCTCTATCTTCCTCATCTCCACCAATCTATTTATGCCTTAATGATAGAGAATGAGCCAGACATGGTGGCATTACTTGTATTTCCAATACTTGGGAGGCTGAGACAAGAGGATCACAAGTTCAAGACCAGCCTCAGCAACTTAGACTTTCAGCAACCTAGTGAGACCCTGTTTCAAAACAAAACAAAAAGAAGGGGCTGAGGGTATAGATCAAAAGTAGAATGCCCTTAGGTTCAATCCTCAGTACCAAGAAAGAAGGAAAGGAAGAAAGAAAGAAAGAAGAAAGAAAGGGAGAAAAAAGGAAGGAAGGAAGGAAGGACGGAAGGAAGGAAGGAAGAAGAAAGAAAGAAAGAAAGGGAGAAAAAAGAAAGGAAAAAAGGAAAGAAAGAAAGAAAGAAAGAAAGAAAGAAAGAAAGAAAGAAAGAAAGAAAAAGGGAAAGAAAAAGAAGAAAAAGGAGTAGGACATGTCTTCACTTAGTGTCTCTGGGAAAAGTGTATTAATGAAATGTGCAGTAGGTCTGCATATCTGATGTGTGTGGAGGTGTGTGGATGGGTGAGGAGTTGTGTAACTGAATGATGAGAGCTCAGAAATAGGTGTGCCCACACAAGTGCTCTTGCCCAGGGTGTTGTCAGAGGGCTTGAGAATTCGTATTTGAGAAGAACTACAGTAAAAGGGAAAGAAGACTGAGGTTAGAATTTTGAGGGATGACAGAAGAGTGGGACAAGGAGGCCCTAGTAAGTGATCTAAAGAGAAGCTGGAAGGCGTTGGGATGGCTCTTCTGTGTGAGCAGCCGCAGAGTGCGGGTGCAGACCTCTGCACTGTGGAGCTCATCTTAGGGAATGGGCGAACTCTCAGATCTGATTGTCTATTGAAGGAATAATAGTAAGAATGAAACCAGAATCCATCTAAATGTCTATCTGGAGGAAGAGTTAAGTATATTAGGGTGTATCCATGTTACAGAATATTATTCAGCCAATTTACATATTATATTGTAAGTCATGGGTCAGTATATTGAAAATTTTTCTTACAATACAATGTTCAAAGGGATGCTGGGGGAACTGAGCCAAGGCCATTCCATGGTAACCAAGGAAGAGAGACTGCCAGGGTAAGGGGACTTCAGCTCAGGAAAGAGACGGGGATGTCTCACAGGAGGGGTCCAGTACCTGGGCCTTAGAGAACTTTGGTGTCCCCTACTCTAAACTACCCCCATTATGTTTCAGTGTTTACTAATGTGTTCACGTCTGCCCTTCTCCCCAGAGTATAAGCCTCCTGCATGAAGTCATCTGTCATATTTGAGCCCTGTACAGTGTCTGGCATGAACGCTCACCTCCTCCCCCATGAAGTACATTATCAGCCTTCTACCATCTAATGTTCACAGACATCTTGCCTACTTCTCTCTCACTCCCTAATTTTGAGACAAGATTGTCATTGCCCTCATTTCACTCAATCACAGAGAGCTAAGTGATTTATTAGTCACAGAGCAAAGCAGCACCCCTGTCAGATGGAGCACCCAAGCCCCCACCCCAGACTCCACCCCACCCCACCAGAGTCCTGGCCTGTGTCTTGTCAACTGCACCATCCTTTTTATCTGCTTAGTAAGAGTGGTTAATTGTTTGATGTTTATACAATTACTGTTGTCTCTGTGTTTTCCCTATGTGTTAACTAAGCTATCGCGAGTTGTCTGTGCCCCTAGAGAGCAGAAACTGTGGTTTTTTTCTTTAACATTTTTAGTAGTGCCAAGCTGAGTGTCACACCCTTACTTGATTGTTGGAGGATGATGATGCCTCCGGTGATGACAGTGGAGATGACTCCATTTATGCAATGCTCTTTTTCACGTTTCCTGCTGGGATGCACTAGCCCTTTGAAAGCCAGTTCTAAGAGACATTGGGAAGACCAGTGGCTGTGAATCATGGAACAGAGAAGGTACCCCCTGCCCTCCTTCTGCTAGACAAAGGAAACAAGAGATACACACTGCTGGCTCACAGGGTGCTCAGTGAGAGGACCCAGATGTTTGTTTGAATTAAAGGCCACTTAAATAATATAGGACATGGAATAGAGCATAAAAATTAGGACTGCTGGGAGGGAATTTTCTTCAATTGATAGTATGGAGGACAGAGCAGTAGAAAGGCCTGGATCTTAGAAAGCCAGTGGTTGCTATGTTTCCATGTTAATGACAGAGTAGCAGAGGTGCAGACAGAGCAGGTGAGCTGCACGGCAGAGCCGACCCAGCAGGCAGACGTCACTGCTCCTCACAGCAGCTCTTGTCCCCGGCCTGTGCAATAGAAAGCCCAGCATGGTGCAAATGGCCACTTGCTCCACAGCCCAGGGAGCGAATGGCCTCCTCTTTTCCAGGGATAAAAGAGGAAGTCTCCTTTTCCCTGTGGAGGTGGGGAGGTTTTCATTGTACCTATAGTCAGTTTAGCCCTAGATACTCCTCTCAACCAAACACTGCATCCAATGTCACAGCCAAATTTTCAATCTAAAAAGTTAAATGATTAAAATCTACCAAGAATGAAAAAGATCTGAGAATGTGAAAGTCACCTTGGAGGTAGAACTGTGTTTCCGACTCCATAGAAGGATAGAGCCGGTCTCACATGGAGTTTGCCACGGGGCACAGCCACCTTTTGCATCTCTCTTAAATCCCAAATGTGTCAAGTTCTCCAGGATTCCTCAGTTTGCTTTTTCACTTACCATGGAGTTGGATCCCTGGGGCCTCTCTTTACAGGGCTCCTCTCAGTGTACATCTTTCATAAACCGCCTGTTGTATCACAATGGCCTTCCCTCTTCCAACGGAGTCCTGGAGCCCAGCATGCAAATGCCGTCTGCCATTTGAAGCAGCACTGTTCAAGCCACAAAACATTTCACTATTTACAAGACATTCCATGTTCCTCTCCTCCACACAACCTAAACTTCTCAAGATCACTAAAGAAGTTCCAGAGAGTCAGTTCCTACGTACTCTGCACACTGTCAACATAATGCCTACATATTGAACCCAGTATTCAAATAAATCAAAGGGCTTCTTTGCATCTGAATCTTTGAGGGATGTTATGCTCTTCATTGGTGGTATACATGACCATCTGAAAATCCAATCAAAACTGATACAGTTTTCCCATTAAATTTTCCCACTTAGCCATACAGATGCTTGACAGTGGGTAGATGTTACTTGTTTTTCTATAGTGTATTAATATATTCACACACATTTGAATATAAGTAAGAGAAATAAAGGAGGGAGAGAGAGAAGGAGGGAGAGAAACAGCAAGAGATGAGATTACTGAGGTGCTGCGGACCATTTAATGCTCTTCTCCCCCGGAATCTAAGAGTTTCCCCCCAATTCTCTTGCTTCTGTGGCAGGTCCTTAGGTCTCCAGAGGATGTGTTTTTAGTGTGGGTGGTAGTCAACTTCATTGTGAGCAAGAGCTCACAATGGACCCGCCGGGATTGCATTCCTACACTTGGCAACCCCTTGCCAGGAGTGTTACTTACTTCCCAGTAGCATGGTCGAGTTTCTCCCTTGAGTCTCGTGGCTTTGTTTTCTGCCTTTGGTGTGTTTACATGGCTGAAAGCCAACCCAGAGAGGATGCTCATTGAACTGTCAAAGGGTAAATGATTGACACCAGGCACAAGTGCTATTGTGTAGGGCTTTGGCAGGTCATTATTGAATTAGTTCCCAATAAATACCATCCAAATCTACCCAATGCACTGCTGCGCAATGTGCCAACCTGTCCTAGAGCCCTAGATTCTCAGAGCCTTTTGCGGGTAGCTGTGGGCTTGTCCTGTCCATTCCTTTGTAAGGGTCCGGGGCATTGATAAAAACAGAGGCTTTTGTACTTGTCATAATTAGGAGAGGATGGCATTTTTTTCCATACAAAAAGAGCTTACATTAGGTTGTCTGTTCTTCAGTCATTTCAAATATTGGTATGGATTCCATTCATACAAGCTTTGTCCTTTTAAAACCAGGAATAGGCACCTCAGCAGGCATCAAATAACCCCAGAAGTATTTTTAATGGATGTGATGTGTTAATGCAAACACATGCAATTAAAGTATCATGAGCCTGGCCTGTAGCTTTTGGCATGCTTTACAGGATGACTCAATGACAGTTTCAATTGTGTGATATGATTTTTGATACATTTAAATGATAGCAAGAAAGGAATGTTCTTTCCACTGGTTTGAGGACAGAGTGGTCGTACACATGCACTTACCAAATGACCTCAATTAAATGTCTGTGCTTCTCTGAACCTTAGTCTTTTTTGATACTGTTATACTTTGGATCAGAAATGTCCCTCGAAGACCATGTGCTAAAGGATTGGTTGCCAACCTGCAGTGCTATTAGGAGGTGGTGCAACCTTTAGAATGTAGGGCCCGGTTGGCAGAAGTAGGTCACTGTGGACAGGCCTTTAAAGGGTACATTTTCTCCCTCTTCTCCTTCATCCTCCTCCTCCTTCTTTTCTCTCTCTCTTTCTCTCCCTCTCTTTCCCTCTCCTTCTTTCTCACCCTCCCTCCCCTTCCTGTCTGTCAAGATTTGCTCCACTACATGCTCCCTCCCCTAATACCCTACCCACAGGCTCAGAATCAGTGGAGCCAAGTGATCATGGTCTGAAACCATGAGTCAAACAAATATTCCTTCCTTTAAGTTGATTTTCTCAGGTGTTTTGTCACAGTAATTGAAAGCTAACTACACAGATACATTTGAGGCTGTAATATCTATGCACCATAGGATTCCTATGGGAATTAAGTGAGATGATATTGGAGCATGCATTACATAAAATGCTATAGGATTTTAATGGATATGTGTCATCATCATCATATTTCCAAGCAGGTATTCCTGGTTCTAATATAAAAGATTGTTTCTCTCTTAGATATCTCTGTTATAAACTGATATCCCTCTGAAGCCTAAGGATAAAAATTGATGGATAAGACCAAAGTTGAAAAATTGGAGTTTTGGTTTTCTGTTTTTGTTTTTGTCTTTTAGTGGTACTGGGGTTCCTGGAAACCCTTCTGCCTCCAGGCTACACTGGCAGACACCTATTTTTTTTTTTTTAATTTGGAAACAGGGTCGCTTAAGCCAGCGAGGCTGGTTCAAACCTGAGAGATCCTCCTGTCTCTGCCTCCCAAGTGTGGGGATTATGTGCGCCACTACACCCGGCTAAAAAAAACTGGTTTAACTCTCCATAGTACACACTGAGCTTATAGTTCTTTGGAACAGAGTAACATTTTAAAAAAAATTCAAATGACATCATGCTATTATTTTCTGTCACTTGTTTTATTTTTTCCCAAGTTAATTCAAGTATAATTGACAACAATTGTGTATATTTTCAACATGATGTTTTGATCAATTTACACATTGTGAGTGGCACATATTATTTTAAATAGTAGATTTCCCAAGGTCTGTATTTTTCTCCCTTCCCCATTAATGGTGGGCATTGTCAGTCTATAGGAGTGACTATAAGTCACTGGACTGTCAAGACATTTGTGGTTGATCTACATGCCACTGATTATCTCTTTATATGCATTAGCCACTTAGTGAATTAGGGAAGGGAGAGTAGTGAAGTCTCAGAGTTTTGTCTCTTTTCTCTTCTTTCTTTTTAAAATTTTCTGTTCTTTACTTTTTTTCCTGTTTTTGTTTAATGTTGAAATTTCAAATCTTTAGTTATAAAGAAGTATATGTGTTTTTTGTTATTAATCATTGCTTAGAAATCAGATTTGGTTCAGGACAGTTCTACTAACTGAGTTCTGGAAGTGGCAAATAGTAGCACTGCAAATATTCCTCCTCCCTAAGGAAAGCTACTCCCTTTTCTGGGTAACTAAAACCAATTTCTAGCACATGTGATATGGTTATGATTACCTACCTTCAAAAACACTAAGGGCAAGAAAATAATGTTAAGAGATCTACTTAACCAGGAAATGGTGGTCCACTCCTGTAATCCCCGTACTAGGAAGGCTGAGACAGGAGTGTCCCAGGCTCAAAACCAGCCTCAGTAGCTTAGTGAGACCCTGTTCAAAAAAAAAAAAAAAATAGGGCTTGGATTATACCGCAGAGGTAGAAGGCCCCTGAGTTCCATCCCTAGCAACACATACACACACGCACACACACACACACCCCACACACAAATATATATACACATGATAAATTTATAAGATAAAATATGATCTGCTTAAGATACACTCAGTTAGTAGGGTATTTTGATAGTTGCCAAATGTGGACTGAGCTCTTGTTATGTGCCAGGCCCAGCTGGCACCAAAACACGGGAGGTGTGTTGGTTGCAAAGGCAATCCCTAGGACTCATAAATCAAGCAGAACTCGCGCACAAAGAACCGAGTGTGTCTCCTTCAGTTTTTCACCCGAGGCACTCCACTCACCTCTCCTTGGCCCTCGTTGGGTAGTACTGAGATATGTAGAGAAAAAGACACAGTGTGACATTCAGGGTGTCATGCAGAAAAGAGGAGGCACTGAACAAACTTTATCCATGCCAGGAAAGAAGAGAAGTAGTAGGAGTAGACACAAGGCATTGTGCTTGGTGGAAGGATAGTACATCCTCACTTAAATGTGGAGGAAGAAGATTGTTATGGAAACTGGTCATAAGATTATGAGATTTTTTAAGGGTCTGAAATAGAGAAAGTCAGGAGAATGAAGTTAGCATTATGCTGCCAAATATCTAGTGCTGCACGTCGTAGATGGGCACACAATACTTTAGGCTGGCCTTAGTACTGGCACCAAATCATGTTTGGTAACTTCCTAATGGGTCCTCACCACAGCAACAGAGACGCACTGCCCGGGCTCTACTGCTGATTTCTAAACCCGTCATCACATTAGAAAGCACTTTTCAACACAGATAAAATTCTGCACCGTGGTGTTGCCCTCAGAATTGTGTCCCCCATCTCTGGAAATTATTCCTCTGCTTTTGCAATGAGAAAGTAGAAACATATAAGAACAATGTTAGATTTTCTTCATTAAAAATATGGGAAGAACAAACACAAACACTGCATTTATTATTGTGGATATTTCCAAAGAGGTAACTAAAATTTTATGGCGGCCTTGTTAGTAACTCTATAAATCACTTGACAGCATCTCAGTTTTAAAATCTTTTCTGCATATAAGCAATAAAACGAAGCACACATTGGAAATTCTGATGATTTCAAACTTCAGACTTTCTTTTAAAGTAATAACTTTAATTCAGTTCTTTCTGGCATAAACTTTTTCATCCCATTATGTCAAAAATTGTATTATCCATCCATTTGTCTGTCAGAACGTCTCCCTGTGGAGCGATAGACTCCTGGCTTCTCTACTCTAAACCTCCCCATTACATCCTGCTATCAAGAGTCACAATTTTCCACGAAAGTCTCTGGTGACTTTTGACAATGTTTTACAGAGAACTAGACCAGGAATTGCAGAGTTAAAGGAAATCTTCCATTCTGGCAATGAATATGTAATAGGCATTACAATGTGCAGTATTCCAAAAAATGTAAGGTTCATTAAGTCTTTCTAAAGCAGGGACTTCCATGTAGCTTTGAAGGAACCTGTCTTCACAATGGCATTAGCAAATGGCACTTTGGGGCAGAGAATATTAATATTGCACATTAAGGAACAAATTTGTTTAAATGTTGTATAGCTATATGTAGATGCCGATGATCCAGAAATAAATAAAAAGTGAATAGTTATCCAACTTTGTATGTAAATTGCCTTTTGCTTATATACATAAGAATGTTTTTCTGCTCCTAAATTCCTTCATATTAACAAGCAGGAGTGTAACTAATATATAAACTAAAGTCATTCTCTTTAATGAGAATGCTAAATATTTTAAAGAAATGCACGGCTGTGAAATATTGTCAAGGGCATTTTTATACTTAAGTTTAAGAACGCTTATGACTTAACTGTTGAATTATTTAACATATTCAGCCTGGAAGCACTATTTATGTATGTTTTTTAATGTTCTTACTTATGTTGGCTTTTCTTTGCTAAGGATTTAGGACCTTTGATTTCTGTTTATAAAATTTACATTTTTAATCTCCTATTTCTATGTATTTCCCATTATGGTGGCAACAATATCCAGAAAGGGGTGGGGGAGAGAAAATCTTATGGTGCCTGAAACAAGGGCTGAATATGAAGGAAACTTGAGTCATGGTACTAAGAGAATGAAGCCAACTTCAGAAGCCAAAAATCAAAGTCTTCTTTAATTAAATACTTACATAACTAAAATAACTGATATAGCAATATGCACCTGGTTTCCAAGAGTTTCCAAAGAAAGCTTGTGATAGACGGGGAGCCAGTTGTCCTAAGTAGTTGTGGAATCCCATACGATCAGTACTGGCTGCTTTGAGTTGTCAGGTTTTATTTTTCACCTATCTATTGTCTTGCAATCATTGCCTAGCCTCAGCTTTATCAGAGCAATATAAAAACACATTTTTGCTTATTTTTCTTCAATTAACCTTGATTTCTATTTCTTAAATAAAGAAGAATTTCTCAAAGATTCCAGAAGGGTTCTGAGAGAAATCCCCATCAGTGCTGTTCAGGAAATGGAAGCTGATGATCAAAGGTAGAGTGGGGGTAAGTTTTATTTGAGCTTTTCTCATTAAATTCTACTCATGTGTTTAATAATGTAAAAATTGTCCAGGTAACTTGGGGTAGAAATGCACCTAGAATTTACTGGAAGCATTTGTGATTCCTTAAGAACTACATTTGGAGGAAAGAATAGGCAATTTTAAAGACTGGCATGTTTTGGGTCTACTAGCATTTCACTTTACAAACTATATATTTGCATGTATGTAAATATGTATTACATTACATATGATATACATATTAAAAATGTCAACAAATAACACAAATGCTATGGAACCAAAATTATTACTCTGCATTAAGTCTAAAGGGCCTAATAATGAGGCCTTTAAGGGATGAGGTGTCAGCTATGAAGTGGGGAGAGGAACTGAAGGCTGCCATGGGTTTTTTAACTGGTTGGTCTTCTGGACATTGAATTTCAGTTTTATTTAGTCCAGTATTTTCTAACATGAGAGTTATGAGGGTTGTTTGGTTTACTTTTTAAAAGGGTACCCAGGTTAAATGAGCTTTGGGACTGCTGGATTAGGCAAATGTCAGTCAGAATTTTTTTTGTGTGTGTGGTATTGGGGTTCCTGGAAACCCTTCTACCTCTGGGCTACACTCCCAGACATATTTTTATGCTTTTTAAAAATTTGGAAACAGGGTCTCTTGAGCCAGTGCGGCTGGCTTCGTACCTGCGAGATCCTCCTGTCTCTGCCTCCCAAGCGCAGGGATCACAGCGTGTGCCACCACGCCCGGCTCGGTCAGATTTTTTTCAGATCCTGAAATGTATGACGATGGTGTTGTGTGAATCCTCCAGAGAGAAAGGTAGTAGCTACTGTTTTCCAAACATTTTGACAAGAAATTTCTTTTTCACAGTTTTTATTTGTTGTTATTATTTTCCCAGAGTACCTTCCCTAGTATCCTACAGATCACACTTTGGGAAACAATTGTTTTGTCAATAAACACTTGAGGAACCCAGCCTATGGGACAGGGTCTATGCCAGCAGTTTGTTGTTTCAAAGCAAAAGACTCATTATCAACCCCATTGCAGGAAGTGGCCTTGCCAAATTCATGTTCATGGTCCTAATTGTTACTGAGTCTAGCATATATATGGGCTCAATAAACAAGAGTCAAGTGAATAAGTAAATAAATAAAGTAATCTAATGACTTATACCTAAGTATATTTATGCAGATGATAAGATCTCTGTCCTAAAATAATTGATATACCGTTTCTCCAAGTATCACTGTCATCCAGTCTCTCCAAAATTCTGAGTTGCCATGCTGGGGTCAACTGGTGATGGAATGGATTAGTGCCAGGATGACCAAAAGCTAAAAAGGAGTTAGACCAGTGGCTTCAAATGACTCTTCAAATACATTGTTCAGAGGCAGGCACCGGGAAAAGGCAGCCAGGTAGACACCAGATATTACCAAGGACCTGTGGTGGAGAAGAGGCAGTAAGTGATCTGCTGCGCTGAGCCTGGTAGCCAAGACAAAGCAGAACCTGATGTCAGGGGTGGTGTCAGAGGTGCAGCAGGGTACGTGCAGACATACAGCTCAACAAATATATGAGGTTCTAGCAGTAAACTGGAGAACATGGTCCAGACAAGGAGGTCATTAGTAACAGAAAATTCTTACAGAGGAGAGTCCAATGCAGATATGAAAAAAGTTAATTTAGGCAATTGAACTGATGGAAGTAAGAAAAAAAGGGGGGCACTTAGTTACTAGTGCAAACATATATATAGGGGTGTGGTTTAAAGCACAAGACAAAGACAAAAAGCCAGTGAGTGACTGCCCAGCAACAGGGTAGGTAGGAATTATAAAGGGGCACAAAGAAACTCTGGGGGACAGTAGGCACTCTCAGTAATCTTGAATATGTTGATAGCTTAATGAGTGTGTAAATATTTCAAAAACATATCAAATAGCTTGCCTTAAACATATGCTATTATGGTATGCTGATTAAACTTCAGTAAAACTTTTACAGAAACAAAGAATAAATTAAAAAGAAAGATAAACAAGGCTAAGCCTGCACCCAGACCCAGTGCTCAAGCCTGGGTCTGGCAAATAACAAAGCTAAAGCCCACTGTTGACGTGAGGACCTGATGCCTGTGTGGCTATGGGCAAATGGAGGAGAGGAGAGGCGCGGGGCTGCGACCTGCTTGCCGGTGTGTGCAGACTTTACCATCACAGCTGGAGAATTTTGGAGCAGTGAAAATGGTGGCACCCCACAGACATGTGAAAGGGCATGTCCACCTGGAGAGGGCCCAGCACTCTGCCTTCTGTGAGTTCTCATAGGGCAGCATTCCTTCCCTTGGTGTGTCTACCCTGAGGACACTGGTAGCATGGAGCTGGGGCCCTGGTTCAGAGGGGCCTGATCTGCACTCCTGACAGCCTCTGGATGCTGCTCCTGAAACACCCGTCTCTCTTTGGTAGACTCATGAAGGGGGCTCAGGTGTAACATCTAAGTGCTCATTTATTTACTTAAGATAAGAAAGATTATCCTTATTTAGACTCAAATCCTCATATCTGATTACCCAAGTACTTTTCCCCCAGGCTAGAGCTGCATGGTAAAGTGAATCCTAACCAGAAATTAATAGGAATCAGAACAAGGACACTGTTGGGTGGTTGGTATTTTAGGTGGTGTAGCCAGACATGGGGTGGAAAGGACAGGACTCAGCATGGAGCAAAGCTTTCACTCTGGCTAAAGCATGCCCAGCTTCAACACCATTGTAATGTGGTGGCACATGCCTGTAATCCTAGTGCTTGGGAGGCTAAGACAGGAAGATCATAAATTAGAGGTCAGTCTCAGCAACTTACTGAGACCGCTTCAAAATTTAAAAAAATATATATTTACAAACTTCAGGGTGCAGCTTAGAGGTAAAATGCTCCTAAGTTCAAACTTCAGTACAAAAAATAGTGGGAGGAGTTATAAATAGACCACTGTGGTCGCTTAATTCCCATCTTTATCCTCGAAGCCAAATAGAACAAATTGCCTAAGCAATTAATGGACTCACATATGTGCAAGGCCAGCTTTTGGCACGTGGCCTGGCCCTTCTCTTTGTGGACAATGGCAGGCCTAAGGTCCATATGACAGCAATTTCTTGCCAGTCCTCAGGTCTATTCCTTCAGTGGGATCTGGAACCCCCAGGCATGGTGGCACACACTTATAATCCCAGTACTTGGGGGCTGAGACAGGAGGATTGCAGGTTCAAATCCAGCTTGGCAACTTAGCGTTGTTCTCAGCAACCCAATGAGACCCTGTTTCTAAATACAAAATAAAATTAGGCTGGGTAATATAGCTTGGAGGTAGAATGCCTATGGTCTCAATACCCAGAGCCAAAAAAATAAAATAACATAAGATATAATGGTGTTAAAGACCCTTTTTAATATTGGAATTACTTTATTTTATTTTTAGTGAAAAATCTACATAGAATCGCTACATAAAATCATATAACAATGGAACTGACCAGGTGGAAGTAGATACTTAGGGCTCTGGAGGAAAGCAACTTGATAACTTCTGATTAGTAAAATGCTCCTCATTTCATACATGGAAGAAATGAGTAGCCGCCTCCTGGCTCACACTTAGAGTGAACATCCAGGAAAGCACTGGAAAATATGGTCTTCAAAGTACGGTCTAACACTCTGCCCTCCTCTGGAATAAAGACCATGTGGAACATAGAAAAACCAGTTTCTACCCCCCTAGTCACATTATCAACCACATAGTGATAACTGAGTGTGCAAAATTAGTAGTAATAGTAGTAGTCATTGTAGAAGTGGCCACAGCAGGATAGACTCATATTCACCGACAATGCCAAAGGTTACACATTATATCCTTTGCTAGTTAGAGCGATGGTGCAAGGTAGATGGAGAAGGATATCGTTATCCTCATTTTACAGATGAGAACACAGGTTGGGAAAGGTTAAGTGACGTACCTGCTCAGGGTTATTTGTACTAAGTAGCAGAACTGGGTCGTTGAGTTCCAAATCTCGAGCTCCAACCTCACTTCATCAAGTTGTCCTTCATTTTCAAAAACCAGCGTTTTTCCAATTTCCTTCTTTTTCCAAAGATAGGAAAGAAAATCCAGCTAATCCGAGCAAATACCCGCTCTACTTGGCACTCCACCAACAACTTGAACTTGAATAGATTCAGGTCCTCGGCAGAAGGGATAATCAACAGGAAAAATTAGTAAAGCATTGAACTCCAAAAGTCATCCTCACAGATGTTAAATTTTTAGTTCAGCTTAAAACTTATTAAAGCAGATTGTTTGTCAACCAATCTTCTAACCTAACCAACCCCATCACTTTTGTAAAGTTTTAGACAAGATCTTGCTAAGTTGCTGAGGTTGGTCTCAAACCTGGGATCCTTCTGTCTCAGCCTCCCAGATGCTGCCTTTGTGATGTTCCCACAGCAGATATTATAATAAGAGAGGGACAATTCCCCTCTTTTTACATACAGCTTTATTTAATCAATTACTATATATTTAACTGAATCTCACAAGAACAACTGGTAAAAAACCCATTAAAGAACAGAAACCAAACTGTGTGCTAGTAAATGGCTGCACTGGTGGAGGCTGATAGCCAAGAGAGCTCTAAAGAGCAGCCACCCTAGCCACACGCATCAGGAAGCTCTGGGCATTATTTGCATGGTTCAGAATTAATAGAAAATACTGCTTAACCCTGCAGGTTGTTGGGAAGAGGTCCATCTAAAGACTTTGTCCTAAATGTAGAATTGATTGTTCTTACAAATGTTACTTTGCACATGTACTGGGAAGCTGTTCATTAGTACCTCTTTTTTTTTTTTTTTTTTCAGATAGTCCAAGCTCTCAAAGACATTTAAAAAAGAAACTCTCTTCTTCATCCATCACCATGCAGGACTCATCCTTCATTTAACAGATCCTCAAATAAATATCATTTCCAAGATCAAGAGAACACGCACTGTTTTAAAAAAAATGTAGCGTATGGTCCCTTCCCTAAGCATCCTATATAAGTATGTGGCTCTCAACTTCCTGAATGCTTTATGGGGAATCCAAGGTGGTAAATGTGAAGGCCCTGAAAAGATAGATGTGAATGTGATGTACTTAAAGTTTTATGATCAACAAGGCCCTGGTCCTATATGTACATCTTTTCTGGACATCACAGCCAGCGAGAGGCCATCAATGCTCACATACTTAGATTTTCTAGGGCTTTCAGAGCAGCAAGCTCTGCATCAATGCCTTGGCTAAGATTCACCAGCATGGTCCATCTTGGGATGTCCTGAAGAGAACCCTGAAATGGGAATGTTTGAGGGGTTCTCAGCATCAGAAACTGTATAGGAAGGAGAACGAATTTTCAGGTAGCTGCAGTCCGTACAAATTCTCTATTACCCACAAAATGGTCCACTTGAAAAATGACAATATTGTTGCATACTGGCCTCAAAGTTCCCACTCAAAGAATGATTGTAGCAAAGCTGCATTTTCTCTTAAGGGTTTTCTGAGGAATATATTTAGGTAGGAGTTAGTCTTTTCTTCTAGAAACAGCCAGGGCTATCCGTCAATCTACCAGCAAGCTGCTCATCAAGTTTGCTCGACAAAGGGTTAGGGCAGCAAGCCCCCCACAATAATGTGGAAACAGAAATATTACAAAGTAAAGGCTTATAAAATAATAAAAATTCTACTTACTCCAGATACCTCGCTATGCCTTTGGCAAAATACCTTAAGCATTCCACATGCGGCGGGCATTGTCTTTATAAGATGGCACCTCATAAAATGGTATTAAATATCACCAACGGGGCTTCATATTTCATCCAGCAGGGTTTAGGCCAGGCATGTTCTATATCACACATTATTAGAATGACATCTGCTTTGCAAGTTGTGTACCCAGGAGCCTACCCGGATCACTCATTTCAGCGCTCATTCTCGAGGCTTCTGTGCCTTCATAATGCCTAATATGTTTAACTCATTTTGAACAGAAGTCTAAAGCCTGCCACGGCCCTCTGGCCAAAACTGTAGCTGTCAGACAACGGAGCCAGCTATCAAACATTCTTCATTTATCATTAGTGCTGATGCAGTTGTACAGAAAAATGTGCCCAGTGTAGTGAGGGGCTGTCAATTGTTCCCCCCTATAAAACTCCTCTTCTCAAATAGGGACATTTCTCTGTGGAGGCCTCGCCATTACATTTCGCTCTTTTCCCACAACACTGAATTTATAATGCAAAGAAAATGGGGAACATATATTCATCCAAATGGCCTCTCCGCTACGAGATGAATAAGGAGATCGTCAATGGCTGCGTCAGTGCAGGGCTGCACGTGCCATTGGGGGAAATTAATAGAATCAGTCCAGAAAGAGCAAAACAGGAAAAAAAAAAAAAAAGAAAGGAAAAAAAATCACACACAGATTTTGTGCTGAGGTTGAATCTTGAATAATAAAGATATGCATCTGAAAGTTGGAATTTGCTTTGGAAATGTTATCTTGCTGCCCAAATGGCATATGGGGGGCTTCAAGCCTGTCTTCTGAGGTATATTCTCTGGTTTTCAGCTCATTTGACTACTGGCAATGGTTCTTGTGATCCCCTTTTTCCACCATAAATTATGCCTCCCAAATCAGCATCCAGACCCAGAGGACGCTCAAAATTTTGATTGATGTTTATAGCATGCTCGGGGAGCACTTTATATTTAAGAAGAGAAAAATAAATAGATAAATTAAAAAGTCAGGTAGTGCTACTGGCAGTGATTAACCTCATTATTATGGGGCTTCTGTTTACTATTAGGATTTGAAGTCCTGCACTTACCATTTCATTCCTCCTCCACCACGGTGAGTGTCTCTTCCCACTCGCCCACCTTCGCCATCCCACTTATAATTCTGCTGGGAGAAAAATGGACTCAATTAAATTATTTGAGATGCCTCCAGGTTGGTGCCTCTGCCTTCAAAGGGAGAGTGTGAGAGTGTTTATAGTAATGATAACACATTCTTACTGACTTCAAAGGGAGAGGCCTGGTGGATGGAGTTATTCCCATGGTATCTCCAGTCAAAGTAGAGTTATTATCCCGTTTTATAGATGGGAAAACAGAGTGCCGTGCCTGAGGACATGGATAGGAATCAGTCTCAGAAAGAGAATGAAAGCATTGCCGGGGGCTTCTGGATCTTTGCCAAGTTCAAGCCATTTTTCGCCCCAACAGCAATGGGAAATCTCATCCTCAGAAATAAGCAAACTTTGGGATGGTGAAAAAATAATCAATGCAGCCAGAAAAAATAAATAAAAAATCCAATGATACACCCTCTGAGAACACCAAACTCTCCAATGTTTAGGACATACTTTGGAAAACAGAAGGGCAAAATTTGTTCTCTCTCTCTCCCTTTTTTCTCCAAAGCTCAATCTTGCCGTTATCAAAGATATAATCTGCCCTGGGGATGGATAGGATCCAGCCAGATTAGAGCAGCCACGGGCTGAACAAACTCTCTCCAGGCCCATTTCCCTGACATCTCACCCTTTGACATTCTCTAACCCTTTGGACTTCTTCCTGGTTGGGAAAAGGAGAACCTCACTGGCCCAGGTGAGCTCTGAGTCACTGTGGATGACAACACTGGATATTTTTTAGTACGCATCCTGGCTGGCTCTGTATAACCTTTTGCCAAAAGGTTTCTAGTCTTCTAGGCTTGGAGTTTCCAATCCATTTTTTTCTCATGTACACAGCTATATGTGTCTTTAGTTCCAAAACTGTTCCTTTCCTTTTTTTTCAAATGATTCTACTTTTTTTGTGGTACTGGGATTCCTGGGAGTCCTTCTACCTCCGGGCTACACTCCCAGACCTATATTTTATATTTTTATTTGGAAACAGGGTCTCTTAAGCCAGCATGGCTGGCTTCGAACCTGCGCGATCCTCCTGTCTCTGCCTCCCAAGCGTGGGGATTACAAGGTGCACCACCATGCCCGGCTAATTCTACTTTTTATATGCTTTTATTGGCACATTATAGTCTCACATCAGAATGTAAATCATAGGCTGGGCGTGGTGGTGCACGCTTGTAATCCCCACGCTTGGGAGGCGGAGGCAGGAGGATCGCGCAGGTTCGAAGCCAGCCATGCTGGCTTGAGACCCTGTTTCCAAATAAAAATACAAAAAGTAGGTTGGGAAGTGTAACCCAGAGGTAGAAGAGTTTCCAGGAACCCCAGTACCACCAAAAAAAAAAAAAAAAAAAAAACCAGAATGTAAATCATATTGACAGTAAAATTCATGTACATGGCATGAATGCTACTGCCTCCCCTCCCCTTCCCCTAGACCACCTCCCTGGTTCCACTGAGGTTTCTTCTCCATTATCTGGAGTCCCTCTAGGATCCCCATTGTTTCCTAGCTTCTGCATATCAGAGAAAATATGACTCTTTTGCTTTCTGTAACTGGCTAATCTCACTTAATACAATGTTCTTTAGGTCCATCCATTTTTTTTTTTTTGGCAAATGACATAATTTTGTTCTTCTTCATTGCTGAGTAGAATTCCATTGTGTGCATATCCCATAATTTTGTAATCCACTTATTTGTTGATGGACAGATAGGTTGGTTCTTTAATGTGGCTATTGTGAGCTGTGCTGCGATGAACATGGATATTCATATTATGTCTCAGTTCTTTCCAGAAGCTAACACATCGCGAGCTGAACAACTTATTTTCTGACCCTGTACTTCTCCAAAACTACACTGGCCCTGAAAGGACATAATGATCCACTTCCCTCTTGGTCATAGTCTCAAAATATAGTCTCCACGTTGCCTTATCTTCTTCGATTTTCTCTTCTTCTCCTCTAAATTACCCTTCACCGTTTTCTGTCTGCTTGCTCACAGTAAGCCAGGGTCATGTATTCAAAGCATGTGCTTCATCCAGTCCTCACAGGGAATTTATGTTTGCTCGTGAAGCTGTTCTACTGAAAACTTGGTCAGCTTTAACATTTCTCTTATATCCTCTGGCACTGTTCATCTAACTCCCTGGAAGTTGGCAAGTAAACATGGCAGCCAAATTGAGGATAAATGAATCCCCTCAATTCAATTTGAAAAAAATGTTACAATTCCATGTAATTAATCAAACACTAGAGATATATGAGACATCATCCCTCACCTTAAGAGGCTTACAGTTTAGTTAGGAATACTATGGAATGCCTGCAAACTTGATATCTAATGCTGCAGAGCAATAAAATAGTCAAAGAAAATTATAGGAACCACAAGAGGTCAGAAGAGTGGACCATGTTAGACAAAAAAGGAAAGGCAGCACTTATAGATAACGTGAATCTTGCTCTAAACATGGAAGTACCGGAGCATATTTCAACTGGGAGTGACCGCAGTTTCAGAGGCTATGAATTAATTAGGTGATTGCCATTGAGTCATCTGGGGAAATAGAAGAATCCTGGAGTTGGTTGTTTTTACTCATTAGTCATTGGAAGCACTTTCTGCCTCTCTTTCCTGCAACTATCCCCCTTCTCACTGGTTCAGCCACATAAAATTGAACAACCAAGTTGCAAATAATTTCCCTCTGGGATGGAGGCTCTGGAGGAAAAAAAAAGAACATGCTTTTACCAGGGTAATCAGGTGGCCACAGTAATCAGGACTCTGATTCCCTCTGCAGATTTCCAGGGAGCGATGGCAATGTTCCTTGGCAGCAGAAACAAGCTGGTCTTATCACCACATACACTAGACAGTCCCTTCCTGGCCTTTTCTATGTGAAGCCAGATCCCTACGACATTGTCAAACCAAGGTTTAGAGAAAATTTTCAGCACCAACTTGATAATTCTATGTCAAGGTCCAACCTCTACAAAGCTGTAAATTATTTTCCTTTTGCTGTTGTTACCTCTCTTAGTTGTTCTTCCCATTGTGTTGCCTCTACTGTGCAGACCTTTGCTTTCAGATATTTGTGTTGGGAAGAAAAAGAAACAAATACATATTGAGGAGTTCACTAAAAGTATTTTCATGTTACTAAGAGATTATTTCACACTGGGCATGGTGGCACATGCCTGTAATTCCGGTACTTGCAAGGCTGAAATAGGAGGATCATGGGTTCAAGGACAGCTTCAGCCACTTAGAGAGATGCTCAACAACCTAGTGAGATCCTGCTTCAAAACAAAAAATAGCTCTAACTCGGCGATATAATGCCTCTGGGTTCAATCCACAGTACCACAAAAAAATTAACTAACTTATTAACCAATTAAAAAGATCATTTGAAAATTCAGAATGCATCAGCAAGACATCTGTAATGGTAGTATACACTGTTCCAAGTTGAGGTAGTTCTATTATGTTTGTTAGTGAAGGGAGTAAGCAGAACAGTCTGTAGGGCTGCCCTTAAATGATCCTATGTGGATAGTACTTACCCTGCCTAACTCTAAGTTTAGCCTTTATTTCAGAATCTAGCCTTACCTCTCAAGCTAAGGAAAATTGTAAGTTTCATGAGGACAAGGATTTTGTCTGATCGTTACATCCTGAATCCCAAAGCTATCAGAGAGCCCACATTTAGCAACTCGCTGACAAGCCTTCCTAAGCACAGCAGTCTGGGCTCTTTGGAGAGTGCTTTCTATTAGCCCTAAGAAATATAAATTATAGACTTTCCTGGCCTCAGAAATTCCTCCATCTGTCACACAAGATTTCTCTGTGCTTTCCTGGCAGTTATTTCAATTTCCATGACAGGGGGGAAAAAAGAAAGAAAGAAAAAAAAAGGAAAAAGGAAGAAATAAAAAAGAAATTGCAGTCCATGTCACAATTTGAAGTTTCATTTAATGTAGATTTTGATACATGAACTATACAATTACCCTGAGTTGAAGGTGTATTTTTTCATATTGAAGGTGAGAGACCAATTAGTAGCTCTAACTCCTTAAGCAGATGGTTATCATATGATAATGGAGGTGCCTGTCCTATCCTTTGCCATTAGAAAGTCATCTTTTTTTCTGAATATCTTCCTTTACAAAGGATAGATATTATGCAGATTTCAGGGCCTACACATACCCTCAAAGTTGAATTTATAGCCAGACATCTGGGACCTGAGCATATTAATAACTGGTCAGATGCAGCTCCTAAAAACTGGCTCCAGGACGCAGGAGAGGAGTATCAGGGGCAGGCAGGGAAACAAAGCTTCCATGTCTTACATTCTGACTCCTTTCCTAACTGCAAAGGGTAGACATGCTGCAGCCAGATCTCAATCACCTGCAAAGAATCCTTCCTTCTGGGGCTCAGGAATGCATGATTGTTTTCAATAATCCAGAATGAACTCTACTAGGATCTCTGTCCTAGAGACTCCAACCTTTCCTCTGTCTCGTAAAGCACAGTACTCCTTTCTCTAGATGAATATATAAAGGTAGCTGGAAGTCTTGGCAACTGGCCAGGGGTGGCTGCTTGCCGCGTCCTTGGTCCAGGATTCAAGTTCTGTCCTTGCTGGCCCCAGTTCCTGCAAGAGGCAAAGGCTCCTTGTTGAGTTCTCACCTGCCTACTCTCCTGAAATCTCTCTTCCTCGCTGGCCATCAACAGCCCATCCAAGGATCAAATTCCAGCTCAAACCCAGTGTGTGATTTTCTAAATGTTCAATAAATAAATCGACACGTGAACAGTAAGATTGGACTACTCAAACAGGACTTACTGGAAGTGTGCTCTGACTCCCACAGCATTGTGTAGCCTGCCATGGACTTTCAATCTCCTGACATTTGACAGTCTCTTTGTGCATGCATCACATTTTATTATTATTTGTATTGGTGCATTGTAATTGATTGTAATTATATGTGATAGTGAGAATACCGATTAATATGTATTCCTTCCACCAGATTCCTCAAAGCAAAATTTCTCATTTAATATTAAGTGCTGCCTACCCCAATACTTAGCAGTCTATATGTATTTTATAAGCGGATCCTAAAATCATGACTAAAGTGATTTTAATAACTAAAATGTTTATCTGGTAGAAAAATATCAACTAAACAGGTAAGTTAATGCCAAGGATCTTGCACTTTTTAAAATACCTTGTACAACATTCAGCACTGGGTAGAAAGGATGGGTTCTTCTATTACTAAATTAGACTCTATTTTTGTGATGAAATTCTTATGGACAACTCAAGGACTAAGAGGTAGTTTTCAATAAGAGCCCAAGTCCTAAGTCTAACAAGACAAGGGCCATCTATTTGAATGGTTCCTGGGGGGCTTACAGAGAGAGCATGTGGTTTTTCAAATTTGTTATTTTTAAAATGAACTGATACCCCTATGGATATAAACAGGCAGTCCAGAAACTTTCTCCTCACCACCACTGAGGAGATCTCCATCTTTAGGCACATACATGCTCCACACTTTAATGGCTGGCCTCTTCCAAGAGTATTCTTGATGTTCTACATCCTTCTCTTTGTAAAATTTTAGAGATTTAGACTTGAGGGAGGGAGCATGGCAGTGTACTTTTCTCCATGAACTCTGTACCTACTCAAGGAAGCATTCAAAATATCACTAAAAATGACTCTCATAAAAGTGGTTAACATAGTCACTGTCATTGCTGTTTTCAGTGTTTGTTTGTTTGCTTATTTATTTATTTATTTATCATCCTGGGGATTGAACCCAGGGACATTTTACCTCCAAGCTATACTCTCAGCATATTTTATTTTATTTTATTTTATTTTATTTTATTTTTTGTTTTAAAACAAGGTTATTCAGAGGCTTGCTACATTGCTGAGGTTGGGCTCGAACCTGTGATCCTCCCATCTTAGCCTCCCAGTACTATGATTACAGACATTTGTCACCATTCCCAGCTCATCATTGTCTTAATCTACTCCTCCTTCTTCTCATTCTCTTCTTCTTTCTTTCTCCTCCTCCTCCTCCTCCTCTTCCTCCTCCTTCTTCTTCTCCTTCTTCTTCTTTCTCCTCTTCCTCTTCATTCTTTTTTCTCATCATATCTGACCTACGAATTTTCTTCACAAAATGACTTACCTGCTCTAAACCTCTGTGTTGGAAGACTTTCTCCATTCAAAATAGCCTTGAGAGCCAGTCATGGTGGTATATACCTGTAATTCCAGCTTTTTGGGACACTGAGGCAGGTATTTGTTTCAAAATTTAAAAAAAAAATTAAAAGACGGCTGGGGGTTAGTTCAGTGTTAAAGTGCCACTGGGTTCAATCACCAGTAACACCCTTTCAAAAAAATATAAGAAAGAAAGAAAGAAAGACAAGAAAGAAAGAAACCCCTGAGAAATGTCCTGGCCCTGTTGGATGAGGTATGTGTCTTAACAATAAGGGGAATATCAGTCCTACTTATTCTCCATCTGTAATCACATCTTGCTTTTCTTCTTTTTAATAAAGGCCACAAAAACTCAGCATTTCTCTTGTGAAGGGTGAGATCCTGTGATATGGGAGCTCCTATCAACTGATTAAATATTGAGGAAGGAAATCTATGATTGACTTGCTCTCAGAAAGGTAAGGTTTGAAATAAAACCCCTGGAGGGCCACACCCCCTCATCTGCCAGTGGCAGGGCTTTGTAGGGCAAGACAGTTATAATTGAGTGATCTCACAGAAAGCATACATGCAAGAAAAAGTGCTGCATATCTACTGAAAGCCAGGTGGGCATCTGAGGGGTTAATCCAGGATCAGCCCACCAAGGAGGCCAATTCTGCCTGTGGCTGCCACCAGTCAAGTCTATTGCTGAGGGCTGTAGAAACATCTTATACTTTCAACTCAGCACAATAACTTTTAAAGAAATAATCACTTCAAGTTTACGTGGCATCCAACGGATACAGTAGAAGTGTGAGTGCTTCCCCAGTTAACTCATCAATCCTTTATCTTTAAGGGGAGAGACAAAGAATCTATGAGCAGATCAATAATTAAGTGAGCTCTATTCCTTTATTATTATGATGATTTCTTATAGGTTGTAGCTCTTTTTTGGGCAAATGTTCAAGTTACATAAAATAATACATGATTTATGGAGCTTTATTTTTCTTTTTCTGCACAGAGGTAGTATAGGAGTTGATGTGATATCCATTACTTTAATATAAATATACACAGATACTTTTCTGAATACCTACTAGTTGCCAAGTATTAAAGGCTCTCGACACATTTTTCTTATTTGTATCAGGGATTATTTCATCTACACAAAAGGCTACAGTAGAAGAGTTACCCCTTTAATGCTATCCCTAAGTTTCATCTTTTTGATCTGATTAGGCCATTTCTTATCATCTGTACCCAAGAATGACAAAGCCTCAGTGAATTTACTTGCAACATTTCTTCCCTAAGTTGGGCCAAGAAAATCACATTAAATAGCACTTGTCATTATTGGCTCTGCTTCCTGCTGACATCAAACTAGATACATGCAGATGGCTCAAGAGAGGTGCGATGGTTCCACTTTTCTTTTGTTCATCAAGCCCTCTTCTTAGACATCCTCCCGGTGGTATGCATGTACAAGAGTAAGTTTGCTCTCCACACATCATTCTATCTTAAACTTGGTATTCGTGGCAGAGTACAAATGTTAACCTACTGAGAAAAATTAAAATATTAATTAAAAAGAGAAAAATATCTCTTTGAGAGCAGGTAGTATTTCATAAATCATAGCATTTGTCACAACACATGAGCCTAGAATTAGATCTTTACATGGATATTCCTGTCATACCTCTAGAGGATCCCAACTTGGGCATCACCCACATGAGCATTTTCTTGACAGCAACCATAAAGATTCCTGACAATCCAGAAAGTTTCAAACCAATAGGAAACTGGGTTTGTTCTCATTCACATTGTCTTATAGCTGGGGGTGGAAAGAATGCATGTCAGAAATACTATCTATGGATTCAATATTGTGTTCTTAGAATAAAGCTTATTTGAGAGATAGTAAGCAATGAAATAACACTATTCCCATCCATCTGCTTAAAATTTATCAAAAATTCCCTAAAAATAAACAATTTTAATGTAGTTCTATTTTATTGAATTGAGGGCAGGCATTAACAAATATAAGTAAAAATAAAAGCAAAATAGCACCTCAAAATGTTTCTTTTTTCTAATTTGGAAGAAACGAAAGAATTTTCTACCCTATCTAAAGACATCAGTAAGTAATACAGAGAATTGTCCTATGGCCACATGCCACTGAAAGGCATTGGATTTGCTGGGGCTTGGAGACCGACAGACTCAGGAAACCTGGAGCAAGTTCAAAACCTCAGGAACTCTCCTTTCTTCCCTTCCAAGTGAAAGGAAGACATGCTTGGTAGTGTCACGATTGCAGCTATAAGCAGCAGCCTTCTAATTAAAAAGAAACCAAGTCCATTATTTCTATTTACAGCATTGCCATGATTTAGCAGCAATGTGAAGATAGAGAGAGATGTTGGAAGCATATGTTTAAAAATCCCAAATGCTTTTGAGTGCATCATTAGAGTAAACATCTTGTGAATGTGTTTCTTTACCTTCAATACCATCTCCAAAGGGCTTCCCAAGCTGTGCAGGGCAGCACTTACAGAATAAACATATTTATCTTCGGAAGAAATGGTCCAGAAAATATATGGCTATGATTAAATTAGTAACTATCAAGAGCTGTACTTTTTTGACTCCAGGCATTCCCTTTTGCAATATGCTACCATTTTTTGCCCATGGATATTGGACAATGGAGAGGGGATGAGAAGGGAAGTAGGGACAGGAAAGAGGGAGATGAGATAAGAAAAAAATGTTAAAGGATTTTCTGGGTGATGCATTGGTGGAATTTCAACATGAAAAATGTTTAATAAATAATTGCTAAATATATCTTCCAAAGACCAACAGCTATCTTCCAGACATGCGGATATTTTCTCCTACTACAATGACAATGACAAAAGTCTTAGCCTCAATACTATTGACATTTTTGAGCCAGATGCCTGTTTGTTGTGAAGCCCTGCCCCGTGCACTGCCAGATGTTGAAGCATCTCTCTCTTTTACTCACTATAGGCTAAGAGTGTCTGTGTTTCCCTTCCTCAAAATGTCTCCCGGTAATGCCTTTTGTGCCGAGGGCAAAATGCCCTTAGTTAAGAGGCTTCAGTGGGTGGCAAACCTTTATCCATCTGTTAATTCAACTAATCTGACTCTTGTGTCCAGTACTGGTCAATGTACTGGCCTTATCTTCAATGTACTGTCCCTACCCACCAGTAGTTTCCAATTTAGTATCAGGGAAAGAGTTTTAAAAAGTAAAATATGAGAGATCATGAGTTGAATCCTAGAAAGTAGTTGGGTGCTCTTTTCTGAGGACATTTAGAAAATATACTTTTAACTTGAATCACAACAAAGGTTATACGATCAGAAAAGTTGTCAGAGAAAAGCCCATTAAACTTGCCGAGGGTTTCTGCTCTGCTAGTGGGTTACATATTAAAGATGAGTTTGAAGCCTCTCAGAGAAGCAGCAAGCCTGGCCCCTATACATCTTTGCTGACTTCATAAAAAACAAGGGTGCCAGTTTGTGACCTGTGGGGCTCTACAAGAAGATTGTGTAACATGCAGTATGCCTTCGATCCAAATAAACTCCCAGATTATTAAAAGGATGTTTTTTTCCTTTCAAGGTCAAGGTGAGTCACCAGAGCTTTCTCCCTGTTATTAACCAAGCACTAGACATACAAGGCTTAGATATTAAAAGGCATTAGCCAATGCATTGTGACTACCTAGTTTAGAGCAAATGCAAAATTTGAAGAGCAAACTGCATGACTTATAAATCAACTAAGTGGATAGAAGTATTAGAATCCTTGTATACAATCCCATTCAAATTTCTATGGCAAAGTAACAAGAAGATGTAGCCAGTTTCATGAGACCCTGAGGCTAGCCTCTCCCCAGTGTAATTCTAAATAGAAAAAATATATAACTACTGACTTACTTTGACCCATAACTGCCAACAAGTCTCTACATTCTTTCAATAATCTGGGTGTTTATTTCCACCAACAAGTCTGGTGCTGGAGCACAATAAAACAGGCTCCCTCCTGAGCTTGACACCCACCCCCAGCCCTAAGAAAGCAAGGTAGCCCACTCATAAAAGGGGCTGCTAGCCTTGGTGGAAACTAATCAGAACATTTACAGCAAATTCAAGTTCAAGAAGTATGTGAACTAATGAAGCCATGAAAGCACCCCACAGCTAGAAATCACACAGTCTCCTCTCTACAGCTTTTGAATGGCAATGTCAACACAGATTAAGGTGACAAAAAGTCTGTGAGGAAGGGTGGAGATGATGGTTTTAGGCCAAAATGAGTCCTGGTCTTTGTGACACCCTTGTTGATGGCCTTTTTCTTCAACACTGTCCTTTTTGCTACATGTAGAAACTTGTCACATTAGAGCCCACTAATCACAATTCTCATATTTTCTTTTACTACTACTTAGATGAACCTTTAACGCCAAAAAAGGGGACATTGGTGCTAGGATAAATGATGCATGTGAGTTGGAACCCATTGCTCCCTCCAAATCAAATAGGCCTTGAGAAGAGCTTGTAAAGATTCTCTACATGGAGCCAGGCCAGAACAGACTGGTAATGGTATGGGTGTTCCTTGGAACATACGCTATCACTTTATCAATAGTCCAAGTCTTCTCAGGAATAACTCCACTGGCTTCCTGAGGACACACTTCTCTTTTTTATTTTTTTCTGCGTGGGCCTGAACATTGAGAACGATCTTGAACAGATTCTCATGTCTGCCATCTTCTTATTTATTGCCTTCCATGATACAGCCAAAGGTTGAAGATTTTCTGGCTGCTTCCATTAGTATAAATGTGTCATTGTTTTTTCATGGTTTGAATTTTAAGTGAGCAACTACAGGTGCTTATAATATGCCAAAAGGATGACTTATGATGGGATTTTAGCTGGGGCAGAGGGTAGGAAAACTGATCAGTTGAACATTAAACATGAAGCTGCTATTACCAACCACTACTTGAGTCCCATCTGCCTATGTGTGGAGCAATTTGCTCTGCTTCCGTAGAGCACGGCCTTCACAAAGAAGCTGGTGCCCAGTGCCACTGCATGCCTTCTGCATCAGATGGGGTCTGACAGAGTTCTTATCAATGGAATGTGGACAGTTCAGTACTGAGACTTTGAAACACTTTCTTTCCTTGTCTACTAACTGGTTAAAAAGGACACCAAACCTGGACGTGGTGGCACACGCTTGTAATCCTCGTGCTTAGGAGGCTGAGACAGGAAGATTGCGCAGGTTCAAAGCCAGCCTCAGCTACTTAGTGAGGCTCTCAGCAACTTAGTGAAACCCTGTTTCTAAATAAAATATAAAAAATAGGTCTGGGAGTGTAGCCTAGAGGTAGAAGGGCCCACACACATACCAAAAAAAAAAGGACACAAAAGCCTTAAAAGGTAATAAAACCATAAGATAGAAGAAATCTAATCCAACATGGAGAAAATCATCCTCAAATCCAAAAATACTCATATAGATTGTTTTATGAGCCAGGCATGGTGGTGCATGCTTGTAATCCCAATACTTGAGAGGCTGGGGCAGGAGGATAGCAGGTTTACAGCCAGTCTCAGTTACTTATTGAGGCCCTCTGCAACTTAATGAGACCCTGTTTCAAAATAAAGAAACAAAATAGGGCTAACAGTATAAAATAAAGAAACAAAATAGCTCTGGGGTAAATTGCCCTCAGGTTCAATCCTCAGTATTGCAAGAACAAAATGATTGTTTTATGAGCCAGAAATTAAATTTTATAGTGTTTAATCACTGAAAAATTGGCAGATTTTTTGTTGTAGCAGCCTAACCAGGTGTTATTCCAACTGCTAAGCCAGGTAACTAAAGTGTGAAAGACCAGGGGAAAAGAAGCCTAAGTTTATGAGTATCTGCTGATGACATGTAGTTCATCATACAGAGTTATCTGTTCTCATCCTTTAACATGGAGTATTGTCTCAATTTCAGTTGTATTTCTCCAACTTCAACAGTACATATGCCTTCTTCAGTGTCTATGCTGGGGTTTGTGAGGATAAATGGACTACATGTGAAAATTAACCCCTCAGAGAACTCTAATTTCCTTTGATTCTCTGAACGTATTTGATTCAATGAAATCTACTGAGCACCAATTTTGTGCCAGGTACTAAGTAGACCCAGTGACACAAGCAAAGTCCTTTTCCTTAAGCAGCCCATTCAGCTTCCATTTCTAGCTTCCTGCCACCACACAAATTTCTACAAGTGAGCGAACTTGGCATGTTCACACTCCCACAGAAGTTAGAAGATCACAAAGTTCTTTCAATGGTTGGGCAAATTTAGTGGTGTGCATACTTGTTTACAAGTGCATACAGCTTATGTAGTATTACCATTCATGTATGAATCTCAGGCTCTGTTGCTTAATGCATGTTACTTCTATGTCCATTTATGTATTTTTAGCTAAAAGTTTATTGCAAATATTATTTTATGTATAAGATAAAGCATCTAATGCAATATTAATCCAAGCTCCAGACAGGAGCCCCAGCATTAGTTTTTATTTTTTTTCCTGTAAGATCCTTTTACTGTGATGCTTCCCAACAGAGAATGTGAGTCGCTCTAATTCTATCTTCCATCCGAATGACTGGATTCTTAGTGCGTGTTTCCAACTGTGTATCAGGCAGATTATCTACTTCCTAGTCAAACCTTAGAGAGGTCCACTAAAGTGTCCACGTGGCCCAGAAGAGGTTAGGTAAATAACAAGTACTGCCTGTGTTTATGTAGAAGGAATGAATGAATGGGATATGAGCCCATTATGTTGTTAGATTGACCACTCAAGAGATTTGACTTCCCATTTAGGACATGCATTAGCCAATCACTATTTCTGGAGAGATTATTTTGCTAGGGATATGGGTGCTCAATTAACTGTGAAACCCAAGAACGACAAATAGGTCCACTCTGACATACCAACTTTCCTCCATTAGGAGTTCCCTGGAACACCATGTGGGAAGGATTCTGAGACTTAGTGGAAGGTAGTTGTTGATTCTATGTATAACGGATACCATAGATAGGGTTAAGAGGTGAGACGACGTACCTGCCCGTCGATATCATCCTTGAACAGGCCCTTAGCTGATAGCGTGGTCCACAACACGGAGTGTTAGACCTGGACCTTCTCAGTTACAAGATAAGCAATAGAGTTATTAGATGTAAGGCAATAGATGTGAGGTAACTGATGTAAGAGATTATTTAAAAGATGAAATAGAACCTCTAAAAGTTCAATGTCATTGGTAGCATTTTCTAGCCAAAAGGAAGAACAACAGAACAGATCAAACAGCCCTGGTTGGTCCTCAGTTTTATGGGTGTCTAGCAAGCACAGCCACTTATTACCCACTAATAACCAATTATCCCTCATAGCTGACATTAGCCATCCCTTTCTGAAAGTGTGAATTGTAATGAATACATTGGGTTTGTGGAAACTGTAATGCAAAATGCATTTAATCTGTGATATTCTCAGTGACTTGGATCCATGTGGCCACCTGCAAAAGCTAGTTCATGATAATGTTACCAGTAACCCAAATTCTGGATCAGGAAAATACCAGTCTAGGAGAATTTTCAGTATAGGAGAAAGGAAGAAGAGGGAGAGAACGTGGGATTTCTCTCCATTGTTCTGGTCAGAGACTAGTATTGAGCAACATTTTGAAATGGGCTAGTCAAGTTGGCCCCAGTTGGGCCTTATGTCCCTGATATACTTTCTTCTATCTGTGGTTCTTCTCCCCAAACTCAATTCCTTCAGTGTTTTCAAAATCCCAAACTAGCCAGACCTAGAGATACTTTCCGCCCCTCCCTACTCTAGTGTCTTAAATGCTCTGTGTCCTCTGGCCATTCAAATGATCAAGCTGATTTCAGAACAAAAACAACTCTTATCTCACAATTCCATACTAAGGAGTAAATTATGAATAGCCTAGTATCACTCCTATCTATCAGAATTTGCCTTTTTCATGGAAAATTGTAGAATCAAACCAGTCTCCAATTAGTGGACTTTCCAGCAACATCACTGAGCAAGAAGCTTGTAGTGAGAGATGAGGCATCTGGGGGCTGGGAGACCACCTCGGATCAAAGTGCTATGCCACCACGTCTGTCCTTCTGCTGGTTTTCCTGTCCCCAAGGCAGCTCTCTGAATTGTCACCATCTTTTTTTCATAAATTCTTCCCTGATTCTATGTATGACTTCATACACTCTCTTTAAACTTCCAAGATTGTAATAGACTCTGTCACAGCAAAAGTAGAAAATAATTTTGCGTTCTTTCTAAGTCAGATGAACCACTATTCTCTTCAGAGAATAGGGGTGTTCATAAGTCAGGAAATTCATCTATTCGTATAGACTCTCCAAAAGACTGGAAATGGCAATGACAAGGCCCCCATCACTAACATGTGTGACAAGTCTGAAGTTAGAGTCTAAAGTTAGCCTCTCTCTCTTTTTCTCCCTTCCCCTCTCTCTCTCTCCCTCTCTATCTTTGTATCACATTTTTCATCATTACTGTGAAGATAAGAGACTAGGCCAGCCTCTTATGTTGAGAACTCTTTGATGTGTGTGTGTGTGTGTGTGTGTGTGTGTGTGTGTGTGTGTGTGTTGACAACTTATATGCCAATATCTGAATTGGATTCCTAACAAATAATTATAGATAAAAGATTAAATTTGCTCTTCCTTAGGCCAGACTAAAAGCAACCCAGCCAAGAGAGGACAGTTTCAGCAAAGAAGTAGGTGGGATGCTCTTAATTCTACTTTTCAGACAAAAGAGGCCACTCAATAAGGTCATGACCTTCTGACCCCTGGCTGTAAGAACTTTCATATTTTCCCCTCTTTCTCCAAAGGCCCTTGTATAGTCCCTCCCACTTCTACCTTCCCTTCTTTGCCTCTTGCCTCCTTCTCTCTTCTTTGAGAAGAGCTGGAGCCATTTCACACCCTCCACTTCCCATGACGCTGAGCAAAACAGCACCTGGGGCAGCTACAAAGCCAGAGAGTGGTCCAAAAAAATAAAATAAAAAATAAAAAAAGGAGGAGGGATGCCACGATTGGCTGGAGAGGAGGTAATGATTTGTAATTGCAATACTTTCATTACTGTCTTTTAGCTCTTTGCAGAGTAATGTCAAGAGCTTCGTCTTTGTAGTGTTATTGGCATTTTTCATCATATTCATGAAGTGTGGGTCAATTTTCTTCAAAAGGCGCACTTCGCCAACTTGCCACAGAGACAGACAGTAATAAATTCTACTAGTGCACTGTGAAGCCTTCGTAGCTGCAAGCAACAATAAAAAGCAATGAGCTGGGTGTCACTAAGTAACTCCAGTTTACACTGCATTTTCTTCTTTTATTGAAAACTAGGAATATGAATTTATTAATGAATACACAGGCATACTTTGAAGGGGGGTGGCGGTGTGGGCGGAGTGGGGGGTGCAGAGACACCGTGTCAATTTATTTGGTATTCTCACTGTGTGTGCCTATATTGTATTGTTCCATCATTTCATGGCCAGGCTTACCTTGTTAGGCTGTGGCCCTCCAGAAAAAACCCGAGCTCATATAGCAACACCTTGACGTGGATCTACAGCTGCTCTCGCTGTGCCTGTCTCACCTTTAGCCCCGGCTGTCTCCTGCCGCCTTTCATTTTCCGCATTCATACATCAATAAGCTTTGCATGCTGACACCTAATTTTGCAGGCTACTTTGGTTATGGAGGCCGTGTTTTGCATATCACTACCCACCCCCTTCTGACACCTACTGCCTTTAAAGGGAAATGAGGAGAAGAAGAGAGGAAGACGCACAGGAAAGAGAGAGGAAGAGAGCAAGAAAGAGAAAGCTGCTTTTCTTCTCTGCCTAATCAGAGATTTCTTTAGATTTGTCAAACGCAGATATGCCAAATCAACTTTAATTGATTCCTCGGCGGCACCCACAGATGATTTTTGAAGGACTGGGCTTGTGTTCCCAGACACACTGTTGTGTTTCCAACAAAAAGGAGGTTTCTCCCACAAATCAAATTTTGATGCCAATTAGTTAGCATGTTCCATTCCAATTAAATTGGAGACTTGGAGACCTTTCTGATTTGGGAAGACTTTATATATATTTTATATTAAAAATGCCCTTCAGGGGCTAATAAGCAGGAAGGGAATGTCCACGGGTGGTGTGATAGGCACCGGGGGGTGGGGGACAGAGATGTGTTGTGGGTATTTTCAGCTCCTTTCTCTTGTTTATTTCAGAAGGTTTGTCAAGCCCATGGCAACCCGTTAAATGACATCACAAAGGTTTTTACCTTGCAGTTAGATGGCTAATGTCATTAGAGCTTTGACAACCTATAAAATGTTATAATCTAATAGTTTTTGCCTGCCATGCACCACCCTACACACACACACACACACACACACACACACACACACACACATATACCTTCTTGTGTGAAAAGAGAATTAGGGATATGGGTAGAAGACAGACAAGATTGATGCTAAAAGGAACAGGCTATGGCTGGGTTTGAGAGATTATACAAACAAAACAAATAAACAAAAGCACAAAATAAGATAGCAAAAAATTCACCAAATGCAATAGAGATGCCTGTGCAACCTTATATATACCTGTGAGCACAGGGTTGTAAGGATGAGCCTGCTAATGATATGTCCCAGAGAATTTCTAAATCTACTAAATTAAATATTTATCCTATGTGCCTGGACACTTTAAAGGGAGGACATTTCCAGTTCAAATCCCATTGTAATTTTATTTGATAGTAACCAAAATCAGTTTGAAATACCACTAGCAACCCAGTGCTTTATTTCTCCTTTCTTTTCCCTTCTATTCCCAACCCTCCTTTTTCTTTTTTGCATATAACAACAAAATCAACAAGAATGACAACAAAAACTTGGTATTTGCTCCACAATATCACTGGCTTGAAAGCAATACTGGGAAAGAGTGAAGAGCTAACCTGGAGATTTTGGACTCATGGTCAAACTGTGCCTCCGCCACTCTCCTCCCAGCCAGCACTGGCAGAAGTTCAAGGTCAGAGCCCCAGGCACCTCTGCTCACACACACAACGTCAGTGCCCACACTTTGTAACCTGAAGGCCTTTGAGGAAACAAGTTGTGCTATGGTTTGAGTATTGTTTGAGTGTGTCCCCAAGGGTTCATGTGTTATGATTTAATCCCTGTTGTGAGGTAGAAAGAAGGTGGAAACTTAATCTACCATGTTTAGGGGTGGTAGTTTTGAGTGATGGTTAGGAATAGAAAAAATCATTAAAGCGGAGCTCTCACATTTGAATCCTGATGGCTTTTTAAGAAGAGAAAGAAGTGGTAGAAGAGACACAAATAGGCACGTGTACGGTCACTGTCTCTCTTGCCCATGTGGTGCTCAGCATACATTTAAACTCTGTCGGTGAGAAAGCCCTCATCAGATGCATGCGCTTGACCTGACAGTTCTGGGACTGCAGGTCTTAGTTCTTTATGACTTACCTAAATCTGTGGTACTGTGCCATTAGGAACAAAAAAGGGGATTGATACAAGGTGCAATGCCCAATGCCTAAAGCGTGACTAGCATGTAGATATCTCTTAAAACTTCAAAGAGTATTCTTCTGTTTTGTTTATCATTAGAACAACACTATGCATGAAAGCATGGATGGCCTTGGAGTAACAGCTCCACTGCAACCACCTGGCAATGAGGGTCAAATGCAAACATATCAGCTATTACTTCATGTTAGTATACTTTTATTGGTAACCTCAGTTGTTTTTTTTTTCTTTCTTTCTTTTTTTTTTTTTTTTTGTAGACTGGGGTTCCTGGAAGCCCTTCTACCACCGGGCTACACTCCCAGACCTATTTTATACTTTTTTATTTTTGGAAACAGGGTCTCTTAAGCCAGCGCGGATGGCTTCGAACCTGCGCGATCCTCCTGTCTCCGCCTTCCAAGCACGGGGATTACAAGCGTGTGCCACCAGGCCCGGCTACCTCAGATATTATTTTAAATTGGGATTCCAATACCACCTGACTGTCCCTAAAGCCAGTCTTCACTGTACTTTTCAGAGTCCTGCCCAGACAACCTAAGGTCTCTTATGAGGGCCCTGCACACACCAGGCACTTTATTTATTTATTTATTTATTTATTTATTTATTTATTGGTAGTACTGGGGTTCCTGGAAGCCCTTCTACCTCCGGGCTACACTCCCAGACCCATTTTATATATTTTTGAAACAGGGTCTCTTAAGCCAGCGCGGCTGGCTTCGAACCTGCACAATCCTCCTGTCTCTGCCTCCCAAGCGCAGGGATTACAAGCGTGCGCCACCACGCCCGGCCACCAGGCACTTTATGATGCACTCTGCACAGATTATCTCATTGACTTCTCACATAGGCTCTATACTAGTCCCACCTTCAAGATGAGCAGGACATTCAAAGTGATTGAATATGTCCCTCTAGTTCATACACTAGCCAGCAGGGCAGAGCCAGGATTCAAACCCAAGTAATCAGCCCAAAGTGATGCCTTTAGCCTTCTCTTTTCCTTCTCTTTTGGACTCCCTGGAGAGACAGCAGGCATTTTTTGAGGGAGGTTTACTGAAGATTAATTGAACCCAGGGGCACTCCTTTTGAAATAGTCTCACTAGCTTAATGAAAATCTCACTACTTGCTGAGGTCGCCCTGGAAGCTGCGGACAGCAGACATTTTAGAGGTGGATTCTTCAGAGATTAGTATTCTGGTGAGCATAACCAGGATTAATTTAGATTTAAAAACATCTGAACCTGGAATGTTGCATGCCAGCAATTCCAGTACTTGGGAGACTGAGATAAAAAGATCTCAGGTTCAGGGCCAAACCTGACAACTCATATCCTGTCTCAAAATAAAATCAAAAGGGCTAGGGATGTTACTCTGTGATAGGGTGTACCTGGGTTCAATCACCAGTATTGCAACACACACACACACACACACACACACACACACACACACCTGTCTCCTAATTACTCTTCTGGACCCAAGTGTGATGTTCACACATTAACAGTCCATTCCCACTAGTCCAGGGAGATGTAGGGTCCTTGCCGTAGGCCATAGGCTCCTTTCTTGGGTATAATGATATTGCTCACCTAATCCAAGTGGAAATAACTAAATGAGAACTCTAAAGTAAGATAATAAAATAAAATAAAATAAAATAAAATACCAGTCAGTCCTCCAAACCGAGAAATAAAGCAGCAAACATTTAGAGACTAAAACTCGAGTTCTAGGCCCAAGAAGCCAGATCAAACAGTGTGAGTTGAGCTGTGGAAATGCTAGAGAACATTCAGTAAGGAGAAGTCTCCCTGTGTAGGAGGGCTGGCGTGACCTCTTCTGGACAGGCTCACTACCCGCCATAAAAAGAGGAATTACAGGGACCACTGAACACTGCTCACATTCGCACGGTGCCGCACAGCATTGGCAATTAGCATGTGTGTTTCCATAATTGTTATACAAGGGAGAAATTTACAGTGCTAAATGGCCCTCAAATTCACACTTCTGTGTGAGTTTGTGTTTGGTGGTGTGTCTACTATTAGCTCGGATGACTGCCTCTGACGTGTCTTTGCCTCCACAGACAGAAACACTAACATTAAGTGGGACGGACACACCAGAGGGGGATTTGCTAGTATTTCTTCAAGCCTTGATAGATGCATGGATAAATAAATAGATGATAGATAAGTAGATAGGCTTTTATCATGTTATCTTTTTTCTTTATTTTCTCTCCTCCCCCTCCCCATCAAGGGAAGATTGTTGTTCTCATATTTACCAGTTGTCTGTCTGTCTTTCTTATTAGACTCTTTTTATAGAGTTAATGTAAATTCACATTTTTAAGTTTTATATTTCACACTGTGTGTCCACCCATATCCTAGGAGAAAAAGGAAAAGTATGACTGGAAACTACATGAAAGATTTATTTTAATCTTGAGAAGGAATTTCTTAAAAACAAAACAACTCCAAAAGTTGTTGTGAATCTCATTACCTGTTTTGGTAATTTTGGACATGTTTTTGTCTGAAGACAGAGACTGAACCAGATGGTGTCTCCAAGTCATAGTCAGTCTTTGATTTTGCAAGCCTAATAATCACTATTCTCCACACATATACACACATACAGCCATCATGAACATAGTTATCCAATGAAGGAAGAAATACTCAACTAACATTGGGATCAGTATACATCTCAGAATGATCTTTCTTTCTTTCTTTCTTTCTTTCTTTCTTTCTTTCTTTCTTTCTTTTTTTTTTTTTTTTTTTTTGTACCAGGAATGGAACCTAGGAGCATTCTACTTCTGAGATACATTCCCAGCCCTATTTTTTATTCTTTATTTGGAAACAGGGTCTCACTGAGTTGCAAAAAGGCCTTACTAAGTAATAGCTGAGGCTGTCCTCGAGCCATGATCCTCCTGTTTCAGCCTCCCAAATGCTGGGATTACAAGTGTGAGCCACCACGCTTGGCTCTAGTCTTTTTATTTTGAAACAGGAGCTCACTGAGTTGTGAAGGGCCTCACTAAGTAGCTGAGGCTGTCTGTGAACGAGGATCCTCTGATCTCCACCTCTGGAATGCTGGGATTACAAGCATGTGTCACCATGCCTGGTCTCTGAACTTTCAAATAACCAAATGGTTCTCCAGACCACAGAATTTAAAATAAGAAGGGTCCTTGACTATTTAAAAGTATAGTTTATTTATTCTACAAATGAATTACAAAATGGTTCAATAAGGTTAAATAACTTGTCCTAGGCCACAAAGTAAGTTAAACCAATAGTTGTGTGTCACCAACCAGTTATTTCCAAATATTTTATTTACTCTCAGAGATGATAAAATCGTATGCAATATCATATCATTATTTTATCTGTCCATTTTAATTTTTAAAAGATAAATAAAAGAAGCTAGGCGTGGCGGTGCACGCTTGTAATCCCAGCACTTTGGAGGCTGAGATAGGAGGATTGCATAGGTCCAAAGCCAGCCTCAGCTATTTACTGAGACCCTGTTTCCAAATAAAATATAAAATAGGTCTGGGAGTGTAGACCAGGGGTAGAAAGCCCCTGGGTTCCATTTCCAGTACCACATACACACACACACACACACACACACACACACACACACACACACACAGAAGATAAATGAAAAAAAAAAGGCTTTGGAAAGTAAACAGTGGAAGTTATACCATGTATGACGGTATTGCCACCAATCTCACTACTTGTTACCTTGTCTGAGTGAGAAGGGGAAGCAAAGTGGGGCACAGAGTAAAACCAAGCAATGTGAGCATGTGTGGATTCAGCACTTTGTATCTTACTATGATGTATGATTACATTGTACCAACAGAAAATAATAAAAGTAAATAAATCAAGAAAAATAACATCCCTGGATTAAATTGGAATAACCATTTTATTTTTTATCCTGGTGGCTTAACAAGAGGGAGCTGGTCTCTTCTTGCCCCAGTCCTTTTGTGTTTCAAGGAAAAATCACAAAGATGTCCCCCAAGAACTTAGATTGCAGATACATCGATTTCATGTCAAAGAGGCTTGAGGGGGAGAATGCTTTTGAGGACAAAAATAGGATTAAGTAATAGGATGATAGACAAGAAGACAAGGAATAAAGAACACAGTTCGTTTCACTTTCATCAGAAGGAAGGAGACCAAAGTCCGACATTATGTTTTGCCAAAGATGTGAAACAAAGGGACTCGCATACCTGTTGGTGAGAATAAATTGAGGGTATGATACTACATGTGCGAGGAGAGCTTGGGGATAGAAGTGAAATTCCAGAAGTTTTCACGTAAAGATAGGATTTAAAGTCATGACATAAGATGATGGGTTTGGGATCATCTAAAGAATGAGGGTAGACAGAAGTAAAAAAAAAAAAAAAATCAAAGGAAAAAGCCTAGGGAGGCCCAACATGCAAAGGATGGGGATTTAGGAGGCTTTATTAAAGGAGACTGAGAAAGAAAGAAATTGAAGAACACTCTTAGGGCCAGGAAGACCAAGTGCCTCATGACACTTTTCACCACAGAATTATCAGCTGTGCAGAGGCTGCACGTAATTCAAGAAGAGAACAAACACTGACCTGGCTTGTAAGGTGATGTTGGCTTACAAGATCACCCTTCTTAGGAATCATCCACTAATAAAAGTTCCTGGGAACCAGATATTATAATAATAACCATTGCTTTCTATCCGCACGATGGTATTCTGAATGCAGCGAGTGTTTTATATATATTAATCTAATTTGGTCCAAACAAGAAGTGTGAAGGTAAGTAGAATTACTCAAAATCACAAAATAGAAAACTTGGGTACAGAGAGGTTAAATGACTTATCTAAAGTTACCTATCTATTAAGTCTGAAACTGGGATTCTAGACCCAAAATAAAATGTAGGATGACCCAAAGACCAAAAGGCTGCATGTGTAACAGTTGGAGGATTGTGAGTGGAATTGGAAGTAGCAGGCCTTGACCATTTTCCTCGAGTCCCAAACAATTACTACTGAAGGGTCCAAGAATTGCCCACCAACCCAAATATCGAAGGACTCACAAGAGATGTAAAAATGCAAGCGAGGTTTATTGTCCCGGCTAGCCAGGGGTCGAGACCAAGACACTATGGCCGAGGTTCGACCCTCCCCACTCCACGCTCTGAATTTTATAACCCTAGGAGGGAGTGGTTACACATGAGGGAGTGGTTACACAAGTCAGAGCCCGCCAACCTTAGAATACAACCAATCAGATACAAGGACAAACAAGTACAACCAATAATTTTAAAACATGCATCCACACACGTCAGAGCCTGCTCTGCCTTTCCCACCCACCTTGGCTGGGCCAGGCTTATCTCTGCACTGGAGAGCAGATTAGCCTGGCCTTGTTTGCTGATCTAGCTCAGAGATATGGGGATGGGGTCCCATTTACAAAGACCTTGGCCGGCAAGCTGGAGATTAGAGGCTTTGACCTTGTGGGTCCCCTACCCTTGTCCTTGGATGGATCTTGATTTTATTTCCAATCCTACCCTACTTCTATCTTAACTATATTTTAATACCTTATTTCTAATCCTAATATGGGAGAAGACTTCTCTAGTTAACTTCTCATATAGGGGGGGGGAAGCACTTCTTCCAGCCTGCTTTCCAGCACCCCTACACTACCATGTGGGCCCATTCATCCAGACAGGGTGACCAAGCCTCTCTGGGCAGCCAAGGACTGAAGATTTTCCCAGGGTGTAAGATTTTTGGTGCAAAAACTGGGCGAGTCTCAGTCAAATTACAAAATTACATGGAGTAGGTCAATTGCCATCCTCCTTTGGAATGCCTTTCAGGGAGAAAGCAGCTGTAGTTACCTGCTGGAGGCTGTGCAGTGTGTGAGCTTCCCTGGGATGGGGTGGGGGTCCTGGAGCCTCTGTAGAATTCTGAATGCACTCTCCAGTCTCTCCTCACTACTCCTGCTAAGTGGCACCCTGGAGTTGGGAATCAGGAACAAGGTCACTTTCCTGTGCCTCTCTCATTGATGGGCCTGTTCACTAGGTGCCCCTCAGCTTCCTACAGCAGCCCTTTGGGAAACCCAAAGGTGCACCTCTAGTGGTCCCAACTCCCCACCCTGCTCCCCTGGAAACTACTGGAAGCTTCCTGGGCATAAAGGGCCCTATTTGTCAAATTCCCTCTGATCTACCCAGCTAATGAGGTCAAAATAGCTACGTCCATAAGGGATACATTTTCTCAATGGGAGCATATGCCACAGAAAACACATTGAAAATATTTATCTTTTCTCAAAGTACAGGCAGAGCAATATAGAATACTAGCTTGTAAAAATGCTCTTTGAAAAGCAGAAGAAAAAAATCATAAAGCATAGGAAATGAAAAGGGAGTCCTCCCAAAACATTCTGCCAGTCACCATCGGGAGACCCATTCGTGCCATTTGGAAAGCTTTGTTATAGACTCAGCTGATAACATGTTGAAGCAAACACACATGCCTCAGCGATCCCAGGCCTCTCTCGGGCTTGAGGGAGGCCTAAGATCCCAGAGACACTTTCCAATGGGCCTGTGCCCAACTGATAACCTCTGATAATCACAGAACTCTGAGTCTGGAGGACCTAAAAGTAACCTGATTTTATATATACATATATTTCTTCAGAGAAGGCAGGCCACCATCCTCACCCACATCTCCAGTTTCCTCTAGATCAATAGTTCTCAACTAAAAGTGATTTTGGCAATGCTTAGAGATATCTCAGGTTGTCTCTACTGGTAGGAGATGAAGAAGACCAACTAATGGGTAGTAGGCCTGGGCTAAACATCTACAATGCCCAGGACAACTCCCCACACCAATAGTGCTGAGCTAAGGAACTCTTGTTTAGATAAATCATTTTTACCATCATCTTGAATTCACCACATCTAGAATAAATGTCATCATCTTTTCCCAGATCTGTCTCACCTTCCAATATTTATGCCAATGGTGCCACCATCTTACTAGTCACTGAGTTAAACAAGCAAACAAACAAACAAACAAATCACAGGCTTTATTTCTACTTATATTTATCCTTCACATCTGCCACACACACACACACACACACACACACACACACACACACACACACATTGCCCTTATCTAATTAGTCACTGCCCAAGGGAATATGCTTTTTGTATTTTTTGTGCATGTGTGGTACTAGGGGTGGAACCCAGGGGCTTTTCTACCTCCGGGCTACACTTCCAGGCCTATATTATACTTTATTTGGAAACAGGGTCTCACTAAGTTGCTGAGAGTCTCACTAATTAGCTGAGGCTGGCTTCGAACCTTTGTGATCCTTCAGTCTCAACCTCCCAAGCACTGGGATTACAAGCGTGCGCCACCACACCCGGGATGCTTTGTGTATTTTCACTTCAGTGTCTACTAAATTCGTCTAAGCTTTTCACTTCACACCTGAATCACTGCAGTCTTTGATTTTCATCTTTTCGTCTCTCTTTATTTAACCTGCATTGGTCTGGGTAAACTAACTGGTATAACAATTCCTGTGGTGGCTCAGTAAACTAGTACAGTAGAAGTTTGCTTCTTATTTGTATCAGGTTCAGTGTCTGGTGAAGGAGAGAGACACTGATCCACATGGTCATTCAGTGGCCCAGGCTCATTGCAACTTGTCACCCCAATGCCTCTGAGAATTTTGAAGTTTTCTGTCAGATCTGCTGCTTCTCAGTGGCAGATAGAGAAGGGAATGTGTAGGATCACATGCCATTGGCTAGGTCCATACTGTGCATAGATCTCTCCTGGTGTCATTTAATTGGCCAGGACTCGGTCACGTGGTCTCACCTTGCTGCAAAAGACATTGGGAAATGTAGTCTAATTGTAGGCATAGGAGAAAAGCAAACCTACTCTACTGATTTCACAGCAGTCTCTGCCACATATCTCCTCTACACATTTCTATCTGATTAGTCTTTCCTGAATACCACTTAAAGTCATTTTACCACATTTTCATTTTGTTCAGAAACTTTTGAACAAGTCCCAGTTATCTACCTAATAAAAACTCAAACTATTCCCACTAAAATAACACTTTCCCCGATCTGTTCCTCCCAGTCTACCTGCCCCTGCTATTTCTCACCAGTCACTGTGCAAGCCTTCAGCCAGGTATACTGCCTCCCCACACCCACTCTGCACCTGGATCTCTGGCATTTACCTCCTCTGCAGTTCTTTCCTTTCCTCTCTCACCATGAGAACCCACAGATCCCACAAGCCCGTGGAGGCCTCCCATTCTCTGAACCTTGATAATACACAGCAGTCACAGAGGAAGTGCCTAAAACATCCCAGGCACTGTGCTCAGCATGTGCCTGCCAATCATTTTTATCTGCACCATCTCATTTAATTTTTACAACATCCTATCAAGTAAATAGTACTGTCCTGCCTTTGCTTTTAAGGAGACAGAAATAGAGTCTCCAAATGGTAAAGCACCACGTGAACACTGAGTGACTGACCATTGCTAGAACTCTGCCATCCCCACCGTGAGTACCTGCTTGTGGCTTCTGAATAAGAAAAAACAACCTAATATAAACTGGAGAATGTGTCAGAAAGATGCCCTATTATGCTACAGTCAGATGAAGGGAAGACATAAGGGCCTTCCTCTGGCTGAGCTGTGGGCAGGGCGGGTGCAGTTCCAGCTCTCACAGGGCATTCCAGCGGAGGCCTCAGCAGGCCCATGCAGAGACTCTGGCAGGTGATATAGAGTGTGTTCTTGCTAGATGATTTGGGTGGCAGGGATCTGGCAAGCCAAGCCACTGGGGATGCAGCCATGGATGGGGAGGTCAGAGAAAGAGGAGCTGAATGCTCTTGAAAGGCACATTCATGATCAGAATGGGCTGGTATATGTGTGGAAATGTGTGCCCAGCCTGGCACCATAGAGGCAGAGGTGGGGACTGGCTTTCCTGAGAGAACCTGCCCAGGACCTGCGTGAAGAAAAACACATTTTCTGCCAATAGCCCTTCCTGCCTTGTGAAAGGGAACCTCTTTCCCTAGTGGCATGAGCTACTTGAGTGAGCATGGGCAGCTCCCCACCTCCTCTCATGCCTGAATTCACACTACTTCCTTCAGAAAGCGGTGGGGAAGATTACAGGAGACAATCTGTGAAAGGTGCTTAGAGTTACAGCTATCACTGTTTCTGTATCTTGCAAAAGGGAGAGGTCTTCCTGTTCCCAGTTTAACCGTGTGCTGAGCTTCAGTTTTGCGCGCACGTATCAGGGATTCAGGCAGCTATACCAGCTCCTCTGCTAGAAAGCCTCGTATTCCTTTGAAGTGGGCACTTCTACCACACAGTCCTGCCTAACTTTCCATGTAGGGCAGCAAAGAACACCAAGTCCGCAGCACCCAGAAGCTCAGCCTACACCCACCTGTCATGGCCCCTGAAAGTCAACCACTAGAATGAGATTCCTTTGGCTTTAGAAGCTAGTTATTAACCTTTGGGGGAGATCTCTCCGAGGAGATTACAGTACCCCATCCTAACCCAGCCTCAGCCTCAACTCAAGGACACTCCATCCTTCAAAGATGTCATCACACTTATCCTTACCGTTAGCCGGGCGTGGTGGCGCACGCTTGTAATCCTGCGCTTGGGAGGCTGAGACAGGAGGATCGCGCAGGTCTGAAGCCAGCCTTGCTGGCTTAAGAGACCCTGTTTCCAAATAAAATATAAAATAGGTCTGGGAGTATAGCCAGGGTTCCATCCCTAGTACCACTAAAATAAATAAATAAAATAAAATAAATCCTTATAGTTATTATTTTATTGGTCTTTGTAATCACACATCATAACAAAGTTCAGTGTGATGGGGACTTACATATATGCTCACTTGGTGAGCTTCCCCCTGGATCTCACCACACTCCCTCTCTTTCTCCATACATGATACTGAGACTGACATTGATAATTTTATATACGTACATCACATGAATTATACACATAGTGGAATTCTACTTAGTCATAAAGAACAACAAAATTATGTAATTTGCAGGAAAGTTAATGGAGGAAATGCACACAGACTTTTAAATTCTACATTTCTAGCATGAGAAGGGAATTGGGAGACAAATCTGGAGTAAAAACCAAAGCCCAGAACAGAAATCACCTGGCCTCTTATAAGGACTTCCCAAGTAAACTGTGAAGTGTGTTTGGAAACAGAGAGCACATCTAGGCTCCAGCGGCTACCCCCAGGCCTTCCCTTAGGAAAGAGACACAATGTAAGCTGCCCACAGAAGTAGAAAGCCTTGAGCTGTGGCCTGCCAATCAGCTTCCTCTGCATCTCCCAGCCCAGGGAAGGGAAGTTCTCCATGCCAAGGCCTGTGCACAGGAGGATGGAGAGGAAGAGCTGCTACTATGGGCCACTGCTCAAGGCAGCCCACAGGTGAGATGGAGAGAGAGGAGGACAGAAGAGGGAAGAAAAGGAATCGTTACTTATTATTATTATTTATTATTATTATTATTATTATTATTATTATTATTATTATTATTATTTGGTATTAGGATTAAACTCAAGGGGCATTCCATCACCCCCAACCCTATTATATTCTTTATTTTGACACAGAATTTCACTAAGTTGCTGAGGCTGGCCTTAAACCTGCAATTTCCTATGTCAGCCTCACAAGTACTGGGATTGCTTCCATTGGTTCCATGCTAGTGAGCCTGTCTTGAGGACACACTGAGCCTAATACCCAATCTTGAGATCCAGGAAGTAAACCTGGAGAAAAAGTTTAAATACACTGATCAAGTGGAACTATGAAACCTTAGACCATATCTGTGATGCTGAGAGACCTCTTCAGTCATTGAATTCATTCAGCAAATGCAGAGGATAAATAGAGGAATACTTGCCCCCACCCAAGCACTTATAAGTCCTGGCTGGCTTAGGAATCAGAGAGATCAGAGGATGAAATCTTTGGGGTGATGAGGAAGCCCATGTTAATACAGAGTGCAATATATTCACAGGAAACCCAGCTTTCTTTTCTGAGTGGACCAAGATCCAGAAGCCAGGTTTTGCTGGCCACTTAGCAGAGAACCTGGGGGTTGCCATGAGGCATGTGTGCTTGGCTTCCTCAAAGCTAAAATATGGTATATGACCAGCTTTCCTGCTGGTGAATAGGACATCATAGCCCTCAATCTGTGTAAGCCTGAGTGTCTCAGCCTAGAGATACTAGAACACATCTCACTCTACTTGCTCTATTCCAAAGTTATAATCATCATGCAACTCAATTTATTTAACACGGACATTAAAAAAATAACGGAGCCAGTGCCATGCTGTGCTTTTGAGAGGACAGAGGGAGAGTGTTTGAGCAATCCAGTTGGCGATGTTGCTCATCCTCTGGCTACATCCTGCATGTACAATGGTGCTTGCTCCTACACATTTGCAGAGCTGCATCCTGGGTATTCCGTCTGACTCTGCACATGCCGGCTTTCCTAAAGATACATTTATTATGACACAGAATGTGAATGAAGGTTGCAACTGTCCACTGTACTCCGATATGCTATAACCGTCACTTGCAATGCTTGTCTCTCATTTATAGCTAAAATGAAACTTTTCAGCATGGCCCTGGTACCGGCAAGTGCCCTCCCAGAAGAGAACAGTTGCCTTTCAGCTCTCTGCTCAGCTGACAGGCTTCCTGGAAGCAGAGGCTCCAGACCCTGTCCCAAGGCTGCCTTGAAAAGTGTGCATGGCACTCGTCCTCAGGGGCACTGTGTGTGCTTCAAGTAAAAGGTGGAGCTCTGGCTCCCAGCCTGCTGATGACCGAGGAGGAGCAGGCACCCTCCATCGCTGGTGTTCTCAAACCTACTGACAGGTTGAGATAAATCAGTGTGTGTACTTCCTCCCCTTTCAGCCACCCCTGTGGCAAGGAGGGAGCTCTCATTGCCTTTGAGGAGATGAAACAAAGAGGCGGGTGAAGGGAGATGGATGTATCCCAGGCACACCGATTCTTCAGTGTAAAATCAAGAAAACAGAGGCTAGGAGCAAAACAGGATGAGGCAAGCACTTTGTCAGAGGGAAGGTGTCTTGCAGCATGGGACTGTATTTATGATAACATACCTTAAAAAGATCACACGCTCTAATCCAATTGCATTAGCCCCATTCACAGGCAGACTTCCCAGAAGGTACTGTACCTGCTGAGGCTCAGCTTACAGAGCCTCTGTAGTGAGTGCCTCTGTCTGGTTATGCTGGATCTGTAAAGAAGAGTGTTCCAGGTCACAGGACAATGGAGCCCATGAACCACCTAAAGAGGAACATGTGAAGAACTCTTGACGATGTAGAGTTAGTTGTCTGAGTTTGGTGAAAAGGAAAGACAGCTTCCTCCAGGAAGTTGGCCAGTGATACAGGATACATACAGGCCAAGCGGTGCTTGGTCAAGATTGGTTTTGACAAGGACTCCTGGGCCTGCTCCTTTTTTGCCACCCTATGTGAATCTGAGAAGTCACCGGGTTCCCCGTGCTTCTATGTTTCTCTGTGTCCAGTAAAGGAGAGAAATTCTTTCCTCACCCTAATTCCTTCTCTAGGGATATTTATGAGAATATTCTTTATACTGGCCTATGAAGACAGCATCGTTCTCACATGGAAATTTTATTCCTGAGCTAAAACAAAATTTCCCATTAATAGTGCCTTTCAAGCTAAAGATCAGACCATGCAAATTCACAAACATGGCCCCAAAGAAAGCTCTATTCAAGGCTGTTGTTAGACAAATGGGTTCTCACACCTTTGAAAAATAATTGTCTTTGGGTTCTAATTCAGTAGATGCCCTTATTGTGCAAGGTAATGGGAAGAGGGGGTGTAAAGGAAAGGGAGGAGGAAAGTCACTAAAAATTAAGAAGATGAGGCTGCGGTAAATGGAAGGAAAAAAAGTCAGCTGAAGATAAAGCAATGAAAATACAAATGGAATTAACTCATGAAACCACAGTGAAAGAACTCACTTGGAATATGTGGAAATTTCTCCTGGAGTCGCCACCACTGATTTCAATATAAAAAATGTTAAGAACTTAGAGACAAGATGCTGCCATCTTCCAGTCTTCTCTCTGCGCCCATGGTTATATTTCATGTGCTGGTTTCTTTGAGAACTCAGTCTTCTATCAATCCACTTCAGCCTACCACCTTGTCATTAGGAGCTGTTCTGTCTAGACTTACTTCCTCTCTCTTAATGCCTTCCTTGAAATGGCGCTGGAGCTACTGTTGCATGGAGCTGATGCAAGCCAGCTCCTAGCCTGCTGGTGACCTCCATTTGCAACGTGTAGCCTTAAAATGCTGGCCCCAGGGCCCCACCACAGTTCCAAGGCATTTTTCTGTTCAATAGTCAAGTCATCCTGAAGACAAAAGTTCAGGAGATCAAAGAAACATGTAACACCTTTAAAGAATAACTCCATCCCAGAGTAGGTGTCAAGAAGGGAGTTTTTTGGTCTTTCAGGAGACAAGATGTGATTATGGGTGTAGACTTCCAGCCACACATTCCAGGAAAGCCTCTGGTCTCACGGACTAGGACCACGAGCTCAGCAGAGAAGGTAAATGCAGAGGGATGGGTTCCTTGGGGCCTACTCACGGAGGTGGCTCTTCCATGACGCCCTAGATCACTGAATAACCCCAGTTCATCAGTGATCTAGTGCTTAGTTGGCAGCTTTCCAGGTGCCTTTAAACAGAAACACATAAAACAAGATTATGTATTGATCAGTTGATGAAAATGTGATCAGAGATCTGCCAGAACCTAGCTGTGTGTTTTCCCAGAAGCAATGACTTCGTATTCGCCAATTCCATTTCCTGGTGACTTTAAAGGATGAAACTTACTGCAAAGGACGGGAATCAGCTGCTTTGATGCTGATATGGGAAGTAGCGAGTAGCACGGGGGACTTGTGTGTGTTGAGCAGGGAAAGAATAGAAGACAGGGTGGGGTTGGTGGATGGGGGTCCTGACCAGAAAAAGTTGAGAGGCCAGCAGAAAACAGCTCATTCCGGAAAGTTTCTAATCCTGCATGTGGGAAGATAACAGCTCCTCCCAGAACCCCATGCAGGTTCCTGCCACCTAAGAATGGTGCTGTGATCACTAATTAATAAGCACATTGGAAAGCCAAGCAGACAGACCCACAGTTAAGGGGCTGCAGAGACCCGGAGAGGGTGTCTCAGGGGGCTGCCTCTTTGCAGTCCAGTTTATGACTCTTCAGGGAAGGCTAAGCTACAGCCTCGTTATTTTCCTTCTGGGACTAAAAAGAGAACTGTAGTTTCCTGCCCTATTAAGCCAGTGCCTTTCATGACCATTAAAATACCTTTAAATACTTCATTTCTCCCCCTTAAAGTTTTCCAGGCACGAGGGAAGCTCTCCTTCCACATAACCTTGCTCCAAAATAACAAACACATGATGCCATTTGAATTTGGCTTCTCTCTTCTTCCCTTTTGGAGGTTCAGAAATAGCTACTTACAAACACATGAAGGCATTTGCCTCGGTGGTAAATACGTCTTACGTGTCGACTCCGGCAGACCCCTCTGTAGACGTGCACATGTGTGCTCATTTCCTGCCCTCCAAAATCATTTTTTTGGTTGTGGACATATGGTGAGCAATAGTTGGAATAGTTATTCAGGGTGCAGACTCTCCTCTGGGATCTGGGGACAAATCTTGCTCCGTCTGTCAAGTTAGCATCACTGAGAACACAGTGAGCGGTGCAGTGGCCAAGGGATTTTAATCGCGTGTGTGCTTTCTCAGCACCGTACTAGTAATAAAACCATTACAGCCCTCTGTGGCATGTTAATGGTCAAATGGATAATAACTAATGAAGCAGCTCACAGTTTTTAAGAGCTTAACTGTGGTCCAGGTATTGTTCTATGTAACTTGCAGGTATTAAGTAATTTAATTCTTGTAACAACTCTTGGAAGTAATTATTACTATTATTATTATTATCACCATTTTATAGATAATGAAACCAGAGCAGGGAGAGTCCTTCTAGGCAGGTAACTTGTGTAAATCTAAAAGTCAAAGCACAAATGAGATTGTGATTTTGATAATTTATCGACACATTAATTTAACTTTGAATTTTATTCTCTGTGTTCTCTTCGAGTCTCTTGGACCGCAAATTCTATTTTTTTAGTAGTAGAAATTGAAACCTAATGAATTCTTCCTCTGGGTTATACCCCAGTCCCCTAATTTTTTTTTTTTTTTTTTGAAACAGGATCTTTCTAAGTTGCTGAGGGTCCTGCCAAGTTGCTGAAGCTGACCTCAAACCTGGGATCCTCCTGTCTCAGCCTCCCAAGCACTACGATTTTAGGCATATGCCACCACACCCAGCTTAGAAAATTTACGTTTTCTAAAAAAAGGGCTAAACTTTGGGGTGATCCCTCGTCTCCAGGAGGCTTTAGAGTAGGGTAGAAGCTGAAGATTCAGAAATGCTCGCTATTCCTGTCTTCCCTGAAATTCCCCAAATTCACTGAGGAGTCACACAGGAGAAGTAAGGAGCTTGGAAGACGCTAGAAAGAGGACAACATTGCTCCAAAAGGGAGACCAGAAGGAGACCAGTAGGCCGGGGAAGGCGGAGCTCCATGCTCTACTTCAGATTGTCCAAGAGGAGGGAGGCCGAGACATCCTTCCTGTGGTGTCCCTAGTAAAGTTCGGCCCTGGGTGCTGAGGTCCCCAGCCTGGGTCAGTATCTCACACGCTCTGCCAAGCCTGATAGTGAAATAATGACCTACTTTAGGGAGAACGTGGGCTTGTAGGAGAGGAGATCTGAAGCCACCATGACGGACTGAAAGCAGGAGGCCCGTTCTCCATTTGCCAGCTACGGGGAAGTTTGTGACTTCCAGAGAAGAGGGTTATTACAGACATAATAATCATGAGACTGAGTTAACTATTGTTCTGGGGAGACAGGGATTTGGAGTCAAGAGTCTATTTGATTCATAGAATATTGTGAAGTCGGGCAATGTTTGCATGCAGAGACTGAGATTCTTCTCTTCTACATATTATAACATGTTTGAAAAAGAGTCTCCAGAAAATGTGGATGTCTGAAGGAAGAGAGCAGGGAGGAGGGATCCAGGCGATGCACGCACAGGGAGATCAAGCGGGGGTCTGCGATTCCAGCCACAGCCAGCCTTCAGCCCTGCTCCGGGGCACGCGTGCTCGGCCAGACCCCTCCATGTTAAGAGTGCTCTACCAGCTACCACATGTGTCACCACGCTGGCCAGGGTCACTCTGCCCCCAAAACACGGTGCATTTGGTATGTCATGCGCCCTCCTGCCTTGGGCCCCGTCCATGTCTTTTCCTCCCTGAAATACCCCTTCCCTGTGGACCTATCCCAATGTCTCCTCAGAGCCCCATCCCCGAGGCCCCCACCAGACTCTTATTGCCAAGTCTTACTCTGATCATTTGCCACCTCCGAGGCAGAGCTTTCCTTACCCCGTTGTGCAGGGTCCGGCCCTTCTGCTGAGTCCTGTGTGCCCAGGACCCTCTGCTGGATGGTGATTCTGTGTGTTTGTAGGTCCCCCTGTTCTCTCATGTCCTCAGGGTGCCAGGGCCTTGGGAAGGTGTGGATGCTCCTCCGGGGAGTGCTGCAAAGCTGGCAGAGGACAGATTGGGCTGCCCACAGAGGAAAGTGTCAGGGTGTTTTGTGAATATCTCACAGCCCTCAGCACTCTGTCCCCGAGCCCAACATGATGGTCACTGCTCTGGGTCAATGCAGCGGGGCTTGTCTCTAGACTGTGATGCAACAGAGAGCACTGCCTGGGAGCAATGGGGACAGCTGGGAGAAGCTGTGACCTAGAAGGAAGGGGCATAGAGCCGCGGCCCAGAGGTAGGAGGCAGAGCTCAGGTTCAGGAGAGCAGAGGTGGGCATCACCTCCTCAGATGCCCCAGAGCAGGTGAGGTGGGACAGAGCTTAGGGTAGCAGAAGAGAAACGGGCAAGACTGCCCAAGATGGGAGAAGGAAGATGTTTCCTGGAATCTACTCTTCCCCTCGGGCCAGGGACTGAGAGCAAGAAGAACTTCCTAGAGGCAGGAAATCTCCTCCTGCCCAGGACAGAGGATTTGAGAAGCAGGAAAACATGATCTAGGGCAATTCAAAGAAAACCAAACCTTCAGCAAATGAGAAATCAGCCTTTCTCCGTGCAGCCGAGGCAAGCACAAGAAGCAATCAAGTGTGACACCGAAACTGCAATTCAGGGGAACCAGGCATTCATTTGGACTCAGGTGACTAATTAGCTGTGTGACCTTGGGCGAGTAACTCTACTTCTCTGGGCCTCCATTTTCTCATTTCTAAAATGAGTGGGTTGTGCTCAAGGGAGATGATTACTGTGGTCCTTCTAGCTCTCACATTCTAGGGCAGTCCTTCTTTCCCATCACAGCTGTAATGTGGCAGCTTCCCGAGACTGTCCTTCTTCTACTTGGGTCCAAGGTCTAAATGGAGAGGGAAGACACTTGCATATAATCCAGAAGCATTTGGGGAAATGGTGTAAGTAAAGCATCTAAGACATTTATCAAGAAAAATCTGAATATCAAACATCAAGCCCCAGGCCGAGGGGTGCTGAGAATTATTTCAGGGCACATTAACCACTGTTGTGGTAAGTAATTATGCATATTGACTTTGACTCTGTTTCAATGGTCACATCTCCTGCCTGGTTTCTGGGGAAGGAAAGATCTGAGCAAGTGCTAACGAGTCTTCCCAGAGTCTGAACTGTTGACTGGTAATAGCTGGCATTTCAAAACTGAAGCCTTTTGTTTCCTGAAAAAACTGCTTAAAAGCATTCAACTCCCCCATCTCTGATCCTGCTCTGAAAAAGAAAACAATAAATATGATTTCAATCCATTGTGTTAAATATCAGAATGCACACACAGAGTCTCTGGGATCCAGTGCCTAGCAGAACCCCATCTGCAATGCCAACAACTTACAATAGGCAGAGAAAGAGCATTAACCCTTTCGTGTTGAGGCAGAAGTGAGGGGCCCCTGGCCACTCGCTCCAAACCCAGGCCGTGGAAAGGGGTCTTAGTCGTAGGTACCACGGGATTTGAAATTACAAACCAGAAAGATGTAATGGAATAAGTAGACAGTTTGAAATGTGTTTTTCCCCCCACCCCATAATGTATCTGCAGAGAGAGAGCCTCATGGAAACTCCTGGCCTAACTGGTCTGAATTCCCACTGTTTGCCAATTGCTCAAAACCTTATCCATGTCCTAGTTAAAGTCTCTGCCGGCAAACACAATGAGAGATGTCAGGGCAATTTCTGTAACAGAACAGAAGGAAATCACATAGAAACACTGGGCTACTTGGCAGGAAAGCAGGGGCAATATGAGGGGTGAGGGGAGAGTGAGTGCCTGGTAGATTATTTTTCTTATCATCAAATTTGCCCTTTATTGGATTGGAAAAAATACCCATGCAATCAGCAGATCTTCTTCACCCTATTTTTCCTATGAGAAAAAATAGTTGTACAGTCTTGGGTTGGAATTTAGACATCAGTATTAGGCCTTCACATTCAAAGTGGGACCTCATGGCCGAGCATCTCAGAACACCTGGGAGCATGTTACAGGTGCAGCCTCTCAGGACCCTGCTTTTCTCTACAGGACATGCAAACATCTCTCTCCTTTTCTTCACTGGACCCTTCACCTGTCTGGAGATGTCTCTCATGGTTGCTCTTAGACTGCACTGATCTTTGCAAGAATATGATTATAAGCTCCAGGTCATGACCACTGAAGAGAAATCCTTTGGGGGTCTAGTGACCCACAGCATATCACTAATCCCCACTGTATGGGTCAGTTTTCTCATCTTTAAAACAGGATGGGACATAGGATCTACCTCCTACGGATTTTGTGATGATGAACTAAAACAGTCCAGACAAGGCTTCCATTCAGTGCCAGGGCCCTTATTAATCCCAACTCAACCATTCTTTGTTCATGCAAGGCACTGGAGGAAAGGTGAGGTGTAAGCATCTCTTTGAAAGGATGGACAGAATTCAAATCACCAAAAGAGGGATTCTGGAGAAGAGGGGACCCCAAAGCACAGGGAATCAGAATTGGAAATGTCAAATATCTGTGTGTAGACTGGAAGGGTTTTAGGCCAATGAGAAGAAAAGCTGGAAACGTAAGTAAAGGACAGATGACGTTTTGCACAAGCATGCTTGTGGAGGGAGGCCTGGGAGCTGGCTGGCTAGTAGGCGACCAGCAGAGCAACTTTCATAGCTGATCGGAGTCCAAGGGGTGGGTGGGGAGGCACAGGGACTGATGTCAGAAGTCATGGGCTTCTTTGATTTAGGTGGAAGAGGCATAGGATGCTAACAGCGACTTCATTTGGTTCACCATACTATGAAATCCATTTTGACCCCATGGGGAGTTGTGGGGAAGGGCAAAGAGGAACCCTGTCTTGTGCACCCCATTAGTACCCAGAGTAGCTCAGAGACTGCACAAGCCTCTGGCAGAGGGCCTTGGAAACAGGGTAGAATATGTCGAGTAAGCCAATGGCCTTGTTGTTTTCTGGGTGTCCCAGGCCCCCTGCCTCACTTTGGTCGCAAGCAGCTTTGTCCCACTGACCTGCTTGCCAGAAGTGTCCACAGTTTACTGCTGAGCTAGGCAGCCCAAAACTTCATGCCCTCTGCCCAATTTCACGACTCTTATCTAAGCTTTAAATGTTACTTTTGCATAGAGCATTTACAGTCATGTGAGCAAAAACTAAATTCTGAACAAGACTTCAGCCTCCTTCTGACAGCCTGAAAGGACAGTTTAGGAAAAGGCGAGAAGGAGGCAATTTATTAAAAAGGGGAAAAATGCTAACAAGATATTTCAAAATAATGGCAGCTGCGTGCACTTACAGTATGTGAAGGCCTCGTTCGGGCCCATTTTGGTAACGACATGGAACTGCTGCTTTCTCTTTCCCAGGCATATGTTTAAAGCGCCCTGCAAATGATTTCATGTTGGATCGGGCTTCATTACTCACAGTTCATATTTGGTCTAAATTACAGTAAATGTTATTTCAAGGTTTACAAGTTAATTATTATAGTATAGTATTTACTCCATTATATAGTAATTACTGCAGTATCTAATGCCTAAAGGGTTTTTTCCCGTATATGAAGGACGGAGAATATTTTAGAGTGTTTTCAAGCAGAACAGGGCTCACTAGGGTGTGTGTGAGCGGGAGGAGGTAGAGGCTGGGAAGATGGTACCCTGAGATTGGGACGCAAGTACCCACATTCTCAGGATGCATGGTTGCAAGACCACAGCTCGGCATGCTTGCTGTGGCTCTCTACTTGTAGGGGGCTAAGAAAATGGTGCCGACTCCTGTGGATATGCAAGATGTCCAGCTCACCTCATCTTGCATGGCATAGCAGTTAAGCACACAGCAAAATACCCTTTAGACCTACTGATGAACAGACGAGGTTTGGCTTTGCTCATCTCAGAGAGGCGGCTGCCTTTTGCAATCCGCTCCCCTCTTTTGGCTTGGCCATTGTCATTAAATGATCACCTCACAAACAGCCTCCCCAAATGCCCCACCCTCCTGCCTGCCACATCAGGGTCAGCTATGAGACACCAGATAGCCCCCAGCTCTGGGCTACATTTACACCTCTTTGCTCCATTCCAGCTTAGATTCTTTGTTCTGGCTGCCAAACCCAAAATGGATTCCATAAGCATCCTGTTTCCCAAATGTTGTCCAAATGGCAACCTGCAGGCCTGGGAGCCCAAGAGGCTGACAGGCAGCTGAGCTGAATGACGGACGGACGGGCAGCCAGGCCTCGTGAGCTAGTGGGCAAGGATCTGCTTGCAACATTCTCTTCTCTGCAGAAGCCCAGCCACTCTTGACTTGGTAAATGCTGAGCAGATTGAAAGAATTTGGCATTCAAGAAGCTACATTGTCCGCAGACCCTGGGCCCTCTTCTGGAGGAGAGAAATCAGTAGGCAGACTGGATAGCTCGCTGTGTATCGAAGAGGCACCTACTGTGCGTCTCACTGGAGAGTGGCATGGCTGGAAGAAAAAAGCAAGAATGCACACTCCTCCTCTGAAAGATGTCACCACCATCACTCATTTCAACGCCAGTAGAGGCAGACACAGGAAGGAAAGAGAGAAATTGCTGGTGTGTGTGTGTGTGTGTGTGTGTGTGTGTGTGTGTGTGTGTTTCTATAAAGTGTTCCTGACACATATACCTCTCGCTAGCGGGAGCCCAGAATTGATGGGTTGAGGTAAAAGTGCCCCGGGCCTGGCGTCTGCAGTTCACAGATAGGATTCCAGCTTTAGGGGAAGGGCGTCCCTCCTGCCCTGGAGCACATGACCTGCCCTCCCTCAGTTGGCTTCACAGGGACTCTAGGGATTGTCCACAGTCATCAGGTGACCCTCATCTCCATCCTCCTTCCACTTCCTTCTTCCCTGTCCCTCTGCAAACACACCCTTGTTTAATGAACACATATTTAAAGTGAGAAGAGAATAAAGCACATCAACTCCATAATTGCTTCATACACACTCTTTTTCACTACCTGTCACATCTTTACAAGGTAGTCAAAGCATTCTTTGCAGCAGAGATTATTGAAAAAAAAGGAACAAGCTTGGGCAGAATAGATGGTTATCGGAGACAAGGACACCCCATCTTGGTCCCCACCAGTCCTGCCTGTGAGTGCTGAACTCAAGCCTGGGACCTCTGAGAAGAAGGTGAGCCACTCCCCCTCTGCTTCCTGAGAGTGTCTCCCTCGCCTTTTTCTGGTGGCTTCTCTTCTTTTCCCCCAAATCCTGTGTGTTCAAGGAAACACAACAGGCACACGTATAGCCACACATACAGTTTGGACCAGAGAGCAACGTGAGGGTCATGACGGTCCATATGTTCAGTAGGAATGCAGAACCTTCAGTAGAGTTTAAGCTCCAACTGTGCCCAGCCACCTGTTTTCATAGATCTGGAGAGCCAAGAGAAGAGCCGATAGGGCCTGCCTGCCTCTGCCGCCTCCTCTCCTTGTCCCCGATCTTACCTCTCAGCACAGGCCACAATGACTCCCCAGCTCCTTCTTTCACTGTTGGTTCTCTTCACATAGAGATGTGTGACCATCTTAGCAAGTTCTTGAAGACTTCTGTCCAAATAAGTCTTTATACTTCAGAGTTCTCACTCAAAAATGATCAAAATAGGAAGTTTGCCATTTTAAGTCACTTCACAGACCTGTAAATTAATCAGGTTCTTCAAGTCACATTCTTTGAACTGTGTAGAAAAAATTATTACTGTTGAATGTAGCTTCTACATGGACACTGGTGTAAGCCAAGCCATGCGCTATCTTCAATGAAACCCTCTTCCTATATGCCTTTTGCTATTTCTGTTGCTTGTAGTCTGAGCTAGTCCCAGTCCACAGTCACCTGGGTGGCCCTGAACTTGGAAGACCAAAGGGGAAGAGATTGCACTTCAGTGTTACTATTCTATTGGTGCGTCCTGGTCTGGTCTCACCTTTCCTGGGTGTGTGACCTTGGACATGTTACATAATCCCTCTGGGATTCAATCCATAAAATAGAGATTTCTGAACTAAGAATTTAAATTCATACTTTAAAGAGTTGGCATAAGATGAAATATGGAATATGCATTCTACACCTAGCATAGAATAAGCACTAAAGTAATATTCATCATTCTTTATGATCATTATTATTTATGATCATAATATGTGAAACCCTATCACAGAACCACATGTTCTTCCGTTGTCCAAGGCCTTCTGGGTAGCTGTTTTGAAGGTTCTTTGAGCATACAGAGGGTGAGCTGATATAGAGATGCTTTTTGTCATATTGCTGAAGTCAAATACTCTCACAGCTGGGCTGTGATGGTCTGGGGAAAAAATTTAGAGTGTATGTTCCCCTATATGCCAGCGATCAAATCCATAAGGTTTCGGTGCTTTTCTCCAGGCTTAATTAGGCTATATCCAAGGAGTTCTTCCAGCCACTCCTCTGTGAGGATAAATTCCATTAGTAACCCTGCTAAAGCAGATGTTCTTGGACATGCTTCCTTCTGAACTGACCCCTTGTTCTGTATTCGACATGTATTCCTAGGAGACACTGTATCTTCTTGAAGCTGGTAGCATCTTCATAGCTGACTGGACAGATCTGACCTATGGCCACTGGTTTGCAGTTGAACTAGAATCTTATTTTTATAAGTTTTTCCATAATCTCTTTAACCCTTGTCAATTTCAGTGAGAGAGAAAAAAGTTAAACAGTACTGATGCTTGCCCTAAATATGTTTATTTCCTAAGACGATGAATCCTGCAGAGCACAAGCAAAGAAGGAGGAAATACTGGCACTAGTTGTTCTTATCTTGCAGTGCAACTTCTTTTGTTCAAGTACAGGGATAGGACATAGGATAATTTTCTGTTTTGTAGGGGATAATTTTTTCCCTCTTTGCCAGCGCCCATATTATCTCCAAGTCCTTATATCCATTAGCTTAATTAATATCAAGAACATATGCATATGCAAATAAGACCCTCTTTGCCATATATTTTACTTTACAAGACAGGTTGAAGGGTGGTTGGGTGAGTCAATCAAATGTCATAAATTGGCTATGCATAAGACCTCATTAATATTAATTGGGGCGTGGGCATTGTGCAGTAGTCCATGCTGCCATTAGAGATGGGCCCCTTGCTTTAATTGTTCCAAAGGTTTTGAAAACCAAAGCCTCTGACCTGATTTAAATATGTAATCTGTGTCCCCTCCCCCAGGTAGTCTACAGAACAGCATCAGAAAGGTATTAAAAAAAAATACAGAGCAGACCTTTTCTAAGACAGATGGCACACAATGAGGTTAGAAAAAGTATCTTGAGATCCAACCTGCAAGAACAAAAAAAAATTGCTTGCATTGTTGTTTTCATTATCTTGCTTCTGTCATTTCATGAGCTTTGTATCTTGCAAGGAAAGAAAGAAGGGAGAAAAACTGTGAAATTAATCTTTTGTGCATGGCCCGATAAAGAAGAGACATGCTCAGACAAAAGATAGACTGAGAGAAGGTACCGTGATTGATGACTAAAGTAAAGGTGTCAGAAGAGTATTATGTAAATTACTGGAGGCACACACCATTTCAGCGGGAATGGGAGGGAGAGCAGGCAGGGGGAGCGGGGAGACGGGGACAGCAAGAGGGAGTGAGGGGCTGGGAGTGAGAAAAGGGTTGCAGAGTCCATGTCACCAAAGAACTGGTCCCCAAACACCCATTTCTTGCCATCTTTCATCTCCTCCGACAAGCTCACCTCGCTTTCTCTCCGGGCTGCAGGATGTAACAAAGCGGGTGGGGGTGGGGACAGCTGTCAACATTAGCATGATTCTAGTCGAGGAAAGGTTTAGGGAAAGCAGGGTCTGAAGTGAGACCATCAAGGAGCGGAGTTTCTGTTCAAGGGAAAGGGAGCCGGCTGGCGCCTGGCTCTGCGCGGAGCATGTCAGAAGATGTGGGGACGAGTAGCAGGCCTTTCTCATTCTTATGCTAGAAAAGGGCTCCAAAAGCCCCATGTCCTTCCCCTAGGTCTCTGGGTTTATCTACACACCCGTGTGTGGTGCAAGACTGACCACCGAACGAAGGTGAGTGGAGAGCGACTCACAAGGCCACGGGCCAGGAGACGTGCCACAAAAATCTCAGCTCCATTTTCCTCCCTTTGGCTACATTTCCTAAGAAATGAAATGAATACAAGTGTCGAAAATTGCCTCCATTTTCCTGACCAGAAAAGATGTAAAGTAACGGTGGGATTATATTCAATTGCAGGAACGGGCTTGGCCGCAATGGCCCTGCCAGGCCGCTGGCCCAAAGCCCCTGCCAGGAGGCTGCGTGCGGTGCACCAACAGCGTTCAATTAGCTCCTGCTTCGAAGTCCAGCACTGGCATCTACGGATTTCTGGGAGAAAATAAACTCCTCCCAAACTGTTTGAAGTCAGATCCAGAGATGGTGGATATTCCGTGAGAACTCACCAGAATGCTGGTTTATAGCCAGTCCCCCTTCTGCCTGAAGCAGTCTCTGTCCCATTGGTCAGGGCCTGCGAGGTACTGGTGAATAAATAGTTTAAATATCTCCTCTTTGAAACCCTCAGAGAGATGAAGGCTGATGCGTCGGTAGAGATTTTCTCCACACCCGTCTTCCTGCTCAGCCAGGTGGGAAGGTGAAGAGAACACAATGAACCCTCATTCAGTAAAAGCATGGTAAAGGTTGCATTTGGAATCCCAAGTGCGATTAATTCATTCATCTTTAAATTAAGGGGAAGATAATATCTAAAGAAAATGTGCATAAGTGCAAGTCCTGATTTCCCCAGGATGATTATTTTTGAAATAAGAAATGAGTAAGAGTGAAAAAGGAGGTAGGCGTGGCAGTATATGACTATAATCCCAGCACTTAGGAGGCTGAGACAGGAGGATCACAGATTCAAGGCCAGTCTCAGAAACTTAACATGTCCCTTAGAAACTTAGTGAGACCCCTGTTGCAAAAGATGAGAACGGGGTAGGGGGGACTGGGGGTGTAGCTGAGAGGTGGAATTCCTCTGGATTCAATTCCCAGTGAGAAAAAAAAAAAAAGCAAAAAAGGTCTACTTGGAATAGGGGTAGAAATGGGACACATATACTACCCAAAAGTTGTCCCATAACACCCTTTCTGCAAGGGCATTAAAACTCAGAAATGGCCGGGCGTGGTGGTGCACGCTTGTAATCCCCGCGGAGACAGGAGGATCGCGCAGGTTCGAAGCCAGCTGCACTGGCTTAAGAGACCCTGTTTCCAAATAAAAAAGTATAAAATAGGTCTGGGAGTGTAGCCCAGAGGAAGAAGGGCTCCCAGGAACCCCAGTACCACACACACAAAAAAAACTCAGAAATGTCATCCTCACCCCCACACCACACACACACACACACACACACACACACACCTCCCTTCCTCCAGGGATTTCCTCATTCCTGCCGCCTGGCCGGTCGGTCAGCTTGTCACACTGCTCTGTCCTTCACATATTCCACACTCAAACGTAATTGAGTTCTACTTCATGCCAAGAACTCTGCTAGACGATGGAGATATGAAATTGAACAAGGCTTACTTTCTCTAGTTGAGGTGTCATTCATTTTAAGGAGATAAAAAGTGTCCTGTGGCCAGGTCTTAAAATTCATAGCATTCCCCGCAGTGGCCAGTGCAGTGCTTGCCACTGTGGGCTCAGTTGCTGCTGATGGAAACTGAATTAGCCAGAATCAGATTTATCCAGAGACCTATCTGGGCTTGAAGGACACGCTAAGCCAGGAAACCTCCCCTAGAAGGGCGAATCGAGCCGGGCGTGGTGGCACACGCTTGCAATCCCAGCATTTGGGAGGCTGAGACAGGAGAATCGCAGTTCGCGGACAGCCTCAGCTACTTAGTGAGGCCCTCTGCAACTCAGTGAGACCCTGTTTCAAAATAAAGAATAAAAAGGGGCTGTAGTTCAGAGGTAGAGTGCCCCTGGGTTCCATCCCCAGACCCGCAAAAAAAAAAAAAAAGATAAATTATATAGAGAAAAGACATCCATCCGTCTTCTTTCTTTAATCCCCAGTGATGTAACTCTGTTATCTTTTAGAAAATTTTTAGTCATGAAACAAGCCCTCATTCAAAGAAGAGAGAAGTTGTTTGTTTGTTTGTTTGTGGTTTTTGTTTCTGCATTTTTTACAGAAGGAACTCAGGGAACTCACGAAAAAGACACACTGGAAATGGTGAACAACTTGCAGGGAGCAGGTCTCCTACCGCCACTGGCACTGAGCTCTCTAATAGCCTTGCAGCCCCAGCCCCAGGTCTTCTCCAGAAAGCTTTTTCCTTTCCTGTGTCTGACCTTGTGATTCATCTGGCTCCTGTTTTAAAACCAATTATTACGTATTGTCTTTTGAATTTCACCCTTGACACCACTTTGCCCTGACTTAATTCTACGACTGGCTTGTCTTCAAACCTTTCATTTTTGAGGAAGGTGCAGACATATGTGGCCTAGAAGGGGCTTACTGCATAGGAGGCTGAATCTTGCCCTTGAGCTCTGAACAAAATTCTGCCTCTTACACCCCACTCTGTGGTCATTCTGCCTACACCACTGCCCCTTTCAAAAGCCGCGCCCCTGTGCCATTCCCTTTGGGTTACCACTGCCTGTACCCTGGTCTTCAACTATACTATGCACTTATCCAGCAAATCCATCCACTGCTTTTCTTTATAAGTGTCCCTGAAATCCACTCTTTCCATCCAAACTGGATCAGCTCAGATTTGCCTACTCCTTTCCTAATTTATTGGAAACTGTGGCTTCCAAATCGGTCCCCTTCCCCCCATCTCTCTCGGTCAAGATCTTTTTCCACAATGTTCTAGAATTTTCCTGTTCTAGTATTTTCTGGAAAGATCTAATTTTTGCCACTTTCAGCTTCTAAGCCCCCAGTAATCTCTAAACATATGTAGAATAAACTCCAACTTCCTGTTCCCTTTGCAACCTGATCTACTGCTTTGGACTCTTCCTTCTCTACCATCTCCTATCACATGGTAGGTAGCAAGGCCACCCCACGCCCCAGGCTTGACTCTTCCAGAACATACTGTGCCCTCTCCTGCCTTCACCCTTGTCCATATCGTCCCTCTCCTAGGAATGACATTTCCCAACCCCTATCTCCTTTGAACCCTGTCTAACCCACATATCAGGCCCAAATACCCCTTCCTCAGGAAAGCAGCCTCTGTTTGCTCACCAAATGTAGTTCATTGCTGCCTCCTCTAAGGTCCCCATGTCAGGCACTTCTTACAGCTGGGAAGCTTTTTAAAATTCTGATTTCCTGTTTCAATTAAATCAGAATCCCTGGAAATGAGGTCCTGGGGAGCCTGTATTTCTTAGGAGCTCACAGGTTGTTTTCCTGTGGCCCAAGTTTGAAAATCCTTGGTTTGAATTCTTTCTGCTTTTTATGTTTAATCAGCATTTATTCCTTGAGCAAATATACTGTGTGAAACAATTCTGTATGTGAAGACAGTACAGTGAATCAGGCCTGCTATAAAAAGTAATAATAATATTGAATTTGGATTGTATATCTTATCACATTTTATAATATAAACATGCATCATATAAAATATCTTATAGTCTAGTCATTTGTGCACATCTTTTTATTGCTGTTCCTTGAGAATAACTGTTTCTCATTTATCTTTGTATCTCTTAGCACCTAACACAATGACTCATATTCAATAAACAGATGGTGACTCGTTAATTAATATATTTACTAATTTGCTAACTTTCGGATTAATGTGAAGGAATGACATTTTAACTTCAAACTCTTCTGGCCCGAAAGAAACAGGAAGATTTCCTCACATTGCTGACTCTGAAATGGTATCTCAACCCTCATCTGATGGTCCAGGATTTACCAAAGCCCCGGCGGTGGGTAATGTCCTGTGTCCTGTCTTTCAACCGCTGAGAACCTGCTGGCCTCTGACAAGCCTCCAGCAGAGTCCAGATGAACCCACTGACTTCTGAGGAAGACAGGAACATACACTAATCCCTTATTACTCTTTAAGGAAGTACAGGTTATCAAGTTCAATGATTTCCATCCTCCAAACACTTGCTCAGCCCCCAGTTCCAACCAACAGAGGGCAAAGGCTGCTTCTTTCTCTCCAGGCAAGGAGGGAGGCCCAGAGCAGCTTCGTCCTACAAAGATGAGGGTATCGCTACTGGCTCGCTGCCTGTGCTATGTATGCCCGAGAGTGAAAATGTAAGTATGTACAGCCTTTACAGAGACACTAAATAACTTGAGTGCCTTGTACTCTGCCTACTCTTGAAGAAGGGCTTCAACTTGCAAACGAAATCAACCTTCCTCGGAAGAGGCACAGATGAGCGAATCATTTGTTAATGTTAAAGTTTCCTGATTAATGCCTTCCCCCTTTAAGAAATGTGAATACCCACAAACATTTTCCAAATGGTAAGTCACATGTGACAATATGACTGTCATATTTCTGATAAAGAAAACACTGGAAATGGGCATCTCACCGAGGTGAGAAATTAATCCAAAGTACAATTGTACAGTATTTTTACATCATCTATCTTCCCCTTCTTTTCTTGTAAATACATCTTTGAAAGGGAAACATTATTTTCATTTTGTTAGATTTGCCCCCTTCTTTTTTCTTTTATATCACTAAAACTCCCCACCACAAGATGAAATAAGGGAAATCAACCTTCCAGCTGAACCTATCGATTCTAGCTTCCTTTCAATTTTCCTCTTAAAATGTTTCAGATGAATAATATTCCACTTCTCAGAACAGAGAAAATTGATATCTTGGGCAAGCCATAATGCAAATGAACATTAAAACTATCACAGAATCTACCATTTTTAATGATTAGTTTTAATGGGGGAGGGCATCATTGCTCAGTAACATCTTGACACAGATGATAGATAGATAGATAGATAGATAGATAGATAGATAGATAGATAGATAGATAGATGATAGATAGATAGATAGATATAGATAGATGATAGAGATAGATATATGATAGATAGATAGAGCTTTATGTTCTTGACCACTTCCTCCTATGTTACCACCTGAAATGCTATCAGCCACACACTTAGGAGCCAAGAACTCTCCCTCCCAGCCTGCCTGCTCAGGACCAGGATCCATGGCCCCCAGGAGACTGCAGTAAGAAAAACAAAGCCTATACCTTTCACCCATAAACCAGTCCCACTGTATCTGTGATATAATTTAAGATGTTAGCATTTTAACAGAGACTTTGTGGAACTGTTCCCTCTCATAAAAGAACTGTCCTAATAGTGACATGATGCCAAGCTGTTAAGATTTTGGGGACACTCTCCCTCCCCCAAAGAGGGATCCTCCAGATGATACCAGAGAACAGGTACCAGCTCCACATCTCCACAGTGCTGGCCCTGTTTGAAAGATTGAAAGTCTCTTTTCACACAGACTCTCTCAAAGGAAGTTGTCACTTAAGCTGCACAAACCAAAACTCTTCCAAAATCAGGTGCTTGGGGAAAAAAAATTGGAAGTACTTTTAATAATTTAAATGGCTCTTCTCTGCACATGCCCAGAACCCAAATCCCTTTTCTAACTGAAGTGCTTATATAAAAATTTGACAGCTCTTATAATTTTAAATTGCTCTACACTGAGTATGCCTAGAACCTTGATCACTTCCAAATTCAAGGGCTTATAAAAATTTGAAGCACTCCAATAATTTTAAATTGCAATGCACAGTGTAGAGTGATTTAAAATTATTGGACTGCTTCAATTTTTTTAAAAGGTCTTCAATTTGGAAGTGAGTCAAGCAGCATTCTAATACAGTAGTTTAAGACATAGTATGCTAATCTAAAACTTAACACCTAAAAATAATGAAAATTAAATCACATGAGCTCCCTTTTTTTTTTCTCTCTCTCTCTCTTTGAATAGGGAAGGGACACTCAGAACACACCTGAACATTTAGGATGTGTCTAGGAAAAAAGTGTAGAAGCTTGTGGCACAGAGGCAGGAAGGTGGAAGGAAAGGCAAACGCAGGAGAGGGGGCAGAATGGTTGTCCTGTGGGACCTCACCCAGCCCTAGGGCTTCCAGATGGAGAGCAAGAGAAATAGAAGGAAGTAGGAAGAGCCAGAATTGCTCGGAGGAAAACTTGAATATGACTTGGAGCACTGAATGCTGTAAACTTTTCAGTATCAGAGATGCAATTTGGACTGCAGCTCTCTCTAAAATCAAATCGCTCCATTTGTCGGTGTTGTTTATTGGATGGAGCTTTCAAATACAGTTCATCTCTGTGCTGCTTCAGGGTCTCCTCTTGCGATTATGTAGCCTTTCAGGGGGCAGCTGATAATCCCAATGGCTGCAGTCACAGCTACTCACCAGCAAAGAGAGCATTCATGTTTGTCCATCTCATGGAGAAATGTGTCTTCTTGTAAGCAAAATAACCACCTAGAGAGGTTTTCTTTGTTTCCAAAATATCAATGTTGTTTTCTCCTAATCTTCCCTTCTTGCCCACTTCCTAATTTAATTTCTGTATTTTCTTCCTCAGTAGCTATGTGGTTCTTCAACTACTGAAAGTTTCATAAATTTAAAGATCAGAGCGACTTTATGCAATGGTCTAATGTAACCCATGAGAAAAGGTCTAGGTTCTACAAAAAAAGACACAGCAATAAGGCAAAAGACCCTGGGCAGGTCCTCTGGATGAAAAACACCCACCTCAGAGGCTACATGTGCTCTTAAACTGTTTCTAAACATCCTTTAGCCTATGGACTTGTGAGTTGTTTTGCTCTACTGGTTAGATAACATGGGCTTTAAAATATTGTGTAACTGTATATTTAAATGATAGGACACGATGTTTTCCAGGGATCTATTTCAATCAGGCCCCAAATGAGCAGAAGTGTGTTGAGATGCTGAATCGTGGCCCTTTTGTTGCCATAAGGGGCTGTGCAGGTCAGCCATGTTGTCTACCAAATGAAACTAAGAGAGAGAGAGAGGGAGGGAGAGAGAGAGAGAGAGAGAGAGAGAGAGAGAGAGAGAGAGAGAGAGAGAGAGAGAGAATTGGCCGTGCTTTACATCCCTTAACATAGTTAAGAAAAGGTGTGTTGTGGAGGATCTTGAAACAAATTGCAAGTCACTAGGAAGAGAGGTTTCTAGGAAGAAGATAAAAGACAATGCAGAACTGAGCAAAACTAAAGGGAAGGAATCATTGTAATAAAACAGGATTTGGGGGTAAATTTGTGAAAGGGAGGAAGGGACTTTGGGCCTGTTAGAATAGAAGCCACTTTTTCCTCTGGTTCAAGTGATGTTTCTGCTGTCCTGGTTGGAGCTTTCTCTTGTACATCAGCAACACAAACCCCAAGCCAGCACCAATGAGACAGCTTAAAAACCTCTGTGCCATGTTCCTGCCGCTTCCTCGGGAGCCCGCACAAGACTCATTGTATATAAACCTGGACCACAAGGTCAAACTGATTTCTTATAATTTCCAATTATTTCCCAATTTGGATGATAACCTTTATTGTTATTCCTTGTAATAATGAATGAATAAATTAATAAAAGCCTATTGGCAGCAAAGAATATGAAGCAATAAAATTTCAAAAGAGCCTAGATTAAAACTAACTGCTGAAGCCATTGGTAATCAGGAGCCTTTAAAATAGGCTGCAGGGCTGTACTGGGGGAGAAGAAGGAGATAAATGTATGATGGGAAAGATGCTTCTAATCGTAGCATTCTTAATGTGTATGTGAATAAAATAAACAGCTGGATCCCAAACCTAGACCTTGATTAGTATTCTAACTAGATTATCTAGGGGAGGTCAGGCCAGGGTGAGGAGTCAAATGTAGGGTTGCTCAAACACACACAAGTGCCAAGTTCTTAAGGCCAGCGAGTTCCTCATGGCATGTGGGAATAAATGCAGTTCTCCAGTTGTGAAACACACCAGGAAATGATTAAGGATAGTTTGCTAAGGAGCAAACAGATTTTTGGGTCACGTGTCTGCAGAGATGTCACCATTTAATAAAATGACAAAATCTATCTATCACACAGGCAGGAACACAGAACAATATAAAGAGGTTAACAGAAATTGATGGCATCCAAGGTTTAATTTTACACTGGATCGGAGTCTTTGGTGATTGAAATAGACAAAGATGTATAGGGTTATCTTGTTGAAGAGGCTGTGCTAATTACTGGCACTTGTCATTTCTCCGTAGCTTTATCTAAGTCAGGAAGGCTAACTAGCCCCCTTTTCCCCAGTGTGAGTTGTTTGTTCAAGAGCTTTTGCTGAGGAAGCCTTTTTTCGTAACTGCACCTCATTATTAACAGGTTCATAAATAAATGAGTCCTAATATTTTTCTCCGTTAGCATTTATGATAGGGACATTTGGTCTACAAAAGATTACACTTGTCTTTAATAAAAATAGGCACTTGTACATGAAGCCTATTAGGCCCTTGTTACTCAGAGGAGGAGGAAAGGGGAGGAACCAGAGTTTAAATATGAAACAATAATAATAACCCGGTGTGCTGGCAGCATTGTAAAGAGGAAATATTGAGTGGAGCGTCACGACCGCCCTCCCAACCCTCCGCTACTCACTCTTTAGCCTCCTCTGCTGACCTCCAGCCCTCCAAAATGTGAAGGCAATGTCAAGATGTGTTCACTGAATCTTCTATATTACAAGCGCTATGCTAAATAGTGTAAAAGATGCAAAAGTTAAAACCCAACAAAACAGAAAAACAATTTAGAGAGCTGCTCATCCACATGGAGCCACTGATGGGAGCCTCCCAGTGCTGGAGGATTCAGTCGGCAACACTTATACTGAACTGGGATAACTTTAAAGGTGTTTCTTGAAAGAACTAGAGTTTATGGGGACTGTGAGAGTTGTTTGGGGAGTTTAGATGAATATAAGGAAGGACAGAGCATTCCAGGTTAGGGAATCTACATGGAAAAACTCAGAGAAACAGATAGGAGAGCAGAACATGGAGACAAATAAAAAGTCTCTTTGGAACAAAAAGTTTGTCAATGAAGTTCCTTTATTATTATGGGAAATACTGTTGAACCTGGGCCTGGATGGGTGATAATGAGCAGCTGGAACTTGATATAATGATATGTGATCTTTTTAGCTCAAAAATCAGACAACTGCCACACAGCACTGACTAAAACAATAGTCAAGCCCAGAGACATCTCAGAAAGTAATACCACAGTAAAAGAGAGGCTGAGAGCCTAGGAGGCTTTACAAACAAGACCTGGTGGTCCTTGGGACGACAGTGGAAAAGAAAGTAAAGGTGCTTATCTGGGCATGGTGTCACATACCTATAATCTCAGTATTTGGGAGGCTAAGATAGGAAGATCACAGGTTCGAGGTCAGCCTCAGCAACTTAGTGAGACTTTTAGCAACCTAATGAAACCTTATTTCAAAATAAAAATAAATAAATAAAGAGGCTAGGGATGTAACTTGGAAGTAGAATGCCCCTGAGTTTAATCTCCAGTACTCTCCTGCCCCTCAAAAAAAAAAAGCGCCCAATGAGGATGAAAGGTTGAAGGAGGAGACAAAACTCGGGAGGGACTGCAAGTGAAATACTGAGGTGAGGAGGAAACTGAGAAAACCAGAGCCAGCTGTAGACATGTCAAGCCAGAAATGATGACAGCTCACAGAAATGGTGCAAACACAGGCTGGTGGTGTAGACAGACTACAGGCAATATTACATGTCACAAGTGTGTCTGAATTCAGAAACTCAGAATATCTGGGGGAAGGAGTTGGATAGCTAGGGGAAAAGTCTTGTAGGATATTCATGATGAACCATCTCCAGGCTAGAGGTCCGACCCTCCTTGGGCCATTTCCTCAAAGTATCACAGCCGCTGCCAGAACCAAGGAAGAGTGTGGAGCCCCAGCAGGACAGGAAAACCACCATGGGGAAGATCCACGAGGAGTCCCTGCAAACGGCCAGCAGCAGAAGGTACCAGAGGGCCAAGTGGACGCTAATGCAGGAGACCAGGTGTCCAAGCCAGAACAAATAGGCAGACACATGAGTGGCTGGGGAAGGAGGCATGGCTGAGACACACAGAAGATACAAAGACACCAAAAGAACAAGATGGGACAGGCCATTCCTTGTGCAAGGGCTGTCGTTATTTATCTGCCTCATTCCAAATGGTAACGAAAGTCTATGATTCCAAACGTTTTTACGTGTGTGTGTGTGTGTGTGTGTGTGTGTGTGTGTGTGTGTATGCATGTATAAAACTTTAACAGTGCACCTCAAAACCAGAGTATGGCACTCATTATAAAATTCCCACATTCTACGAATGCAAAAGCTTCTTACATTTGATTAGAACTGTTATATTAATATTTATTAGCTGATCTCATGATACTTTAGGCAAGTCCTTTTTTATGTGTGCAAGACTCTGGATGTCCCCTCTGCCTATCTGAGGGAAAATCAGCCTTTCTTTAAAAAAAATGAGAAATGAGCTGTGTTGTATGAGGACTTTACCCGCAAAGGTGGTTGAGGCAGAAGAAATGAAATATATCCATGTATCTGCCTATTTTCCTGGCACGCCTCACCTCAAATTTCTAGTGGGATGCTGAAAAGATATATATGTTTTTAAAGGCACCCTTCTTACTTGAGGACATCTATTTTGCACTTGTGTCCCTCTCATTTGCACATGAAAAAATCCATCACTGTGTATACAAATGCCAAATTGCAATGCAAATAGGCATTTGTGTGCCCAATTACCCATTTTGTGTGTTTGCAAAACGGATGTGCCGGCAAATTCTGCAGGTGTGAGTTGGTAGCTTGCTGGAAATTTGGCTCCCACTGAGTCAGCACCAAATAAGGTGGTGGCTCCTGACAATGTGGCTGGAGGGAGAAGATCCATCCCAGGGACAGCTCTTCCACGTGGTGACAGGTGGATACCACAAACAGATAATCCCTGCAGAGAAGGAGGTAAAGACAATGGATCTATAAAATGCTGAAGAGTTTAGGATCTTAGTGGATGACTCATGTGCCCTAGAAGCACTAAGGGTTTCCCCATATGTGACCCTAAACCCTTTAGTGCACAGCTTTTTTATTGAGAAACTTTATTTATTATTTTCTTGTAGTGAGGACCCTTAAAATGAGATTTAACCTCTTAAATTTTTGAATGAGCAATATTGTTTCATTAACTATAGGTACAAAGCTAGACAGCAGGTCACTAGAAATCATTCCTTAGGTGAGAAGCTTAAATTCCTTTGATTAGTGGCTCCCCACTTTACCCTCCCCTCTGCCCCTGGCAGCCACCATTCTACTCTTTGATTCTATAAATTTGACTTAAATTCCTCACAAAAGTGGAATCATTCAATACTTGCCTTTTTTGTGACTGGCTTCTCTTACTCAGTTTAATGTCCTTAAGGTCCTTCCATGTTGCTTCGTTGTACAGAACCCCTTGTAAGGTTGAGCGACATTGAAATTGTTTCTGCATTAATATCATTGTGAACAGTGCTGCACCCAACACATGAATATCTCTGTAAGATCCTGACTTTACCTTTTTTAGATAAACACCCGGAAGTGGGGTGGCTTGATCATATGGTAGTTCTGTATTTATTTATTTTTATATTATGTTTTTATTTAGTACTGAAAATCGAACCAGGGGCATTCTATCTCTGAGTTACACCTCAACACACACCCCCTTTTTATTTTTGAAACAAGGTCTCTCTAGGTTACTGAAAGTCTCACTATGTTGCTGAGGCTGTCCTCAAACTTGTGATCCTCCTGTCTCAGCTTTTCAAGTACTGGGATTACAAGTGTGTGTCACCATGCCTGGCTTATTATTCATTTCCCAAGGAACTGCCATGCTATTTACCATTGTGGCCACAACATTTTGCATTGCCACCAACAGTATACTGGAAAACTCTATTCTTCAATGAATATTATATTCATTTTAAAGTATGGATCACAGTGTAAAACAAACATCTCAACCAACTCTAAGAGTATTGTGGTATACCTAAAAGCTTTACCTGGTCGATTTGTAAGCCTGCTGCCAGGGCCATATTCCTTACTGAACCTTTCTCTGTCCGAATTCTCAGGTAGTGAAGAAGAACCAGGAACATTCCACTGACATATTCCTGCAGTTAGAGGCTACCTGGGTGAGCCCCTACCACTCCCTCCCAATATCAGTGATGATTTAAAAAAAAAATTCTGCCCTTCAAAATACTGGCAGAGTTGCAAAGAGGGCATAAATGGCCAACGTGGATGATTCTCCTCCATTGTGTGTGTTGTGTGTGTGTGTGTGTGTGTGTGTGTGTGTGTGTGGCTTGTTAGATAAGTCAAGCTCAAAAATGGTACATCTGGTTATTCAGTGTGTTCTGGGAAAATTAATTCTCTACAGATTCTTCACTTTACTTGCTTTTTGTTTGTTCTTCATTGGGGTGATGTGTCAAAAATAAAAATACATAGGTTTTTTTTCCCCCTTGGATGCTTGCCTATATAAAGCCACTTAAATATCATTGTCATCATATAAATTTAATTTTAATCCTCTTTTTTGTATCTAACAGGACTTCACTTTTACAAAAATCAGAGCAAAATATAGGCAACCTGCTTAATCATAAAAGTACCACTTTCTTTAGGATGTCAGTAATTCTCAAAATTGCCTTAGATATTTGCTAGATATCAGAAATGGGTAATGTAGTATTTTAAGTGGCAGGAATGCATTAGCACTATGTAAGTACATGATCCTTAATGTACTAATCTCGGCAATATGTGTAATGAGGACTTTCAGTAACACTTATTTTAAGTGTCCTCTGAGAAATGCTAATTTACAATGAAACACCTATGGAAGCACATGTGACATCTACATGAATACCAAATGAATTCATTTTGATCAATGCTATTACAATGAATATAAAATGACTCCACAATGATAGGACATTTAAAGTATTACCAAATTTTCTTTTAATATTACATGTACTATGGAGATTAGCATATGTTAAAAATCAGATTGAATATATATATATATATATACACATAAACATAGACATATTTATACACACGCACATATACCAAAAATATACAGCCATAGAAATTACTTCATTAGGAGTATCCTTTTAAAAAGAAACAGTTTATCCACATACATGCACAAAATCATATATTTACAAAATACTTTAAATGTATGGAATTGAATACTAGATATTAACACAGACAGAAATTGCCTTAAGACGCAAGTAAACAAACAGACGTGGACTTTTAGATTTATGCACTTAGATGCTTTTAATTGTGTATCATGAATTTTTCCAACTCTTTCATGATGCTAGTGGCTGGTGAGTTGATTCATAATATCTGTTAAAAATCACTGATGGTTTCTGTGGCTAGCCAAAGATAATCAAGAATGGATGAACAAAAGTATAATAAGGAGCCAGGCATGGTGGCTCAGGCTTGTAAACCCAGCATTTGGGAGGCTGAGACAAGAGGATTGTAGTTCACGGACAGCCTCAGCTTCTTAGTGAGGCCCTTTGCAACTCAGTGAGACCCTGTTTCAAAATAAGGAATAAAAAATAGGGCTGGGGGTGTAGCTCAGAGGTAGAATGCCCCTGGGTTCCATACCCAGTGCTGCAAAAAACATACATATATGCATAATAAGGATAGATGAATAGTTATATAATTGTGTGTAGCATGATATTTAAATATGTCTCTGAGAAGTTGCACTTTATATTTAGGGTTAATAAGCCATAATTTATAGGAAATGGGAGTTGTTTATTTTTGCCAATCAGGCTTTTTTATTTATGACACAGAGGTCCACTGACTGTAGGCATTCTTTAACCTAGACTTAGGCTGACCATTTTGTTAAGGGAGATAGTCACACTATCAATCAACAAGGATTGACCTTGAATTGCTATGTCTCTAGTCCATTTAAAGTATTAAGGAGCTAACATGGGCCAGCCAATATTGGTCTCCAGGATGAAACCATAACAAGTTCATGCTGTGGTCTGTATCCCACTTCAGCTCACAGAGGATGTCTGATACATAAATCAAATTTCTGTCGATGGTGTGAATGACCTACACACCAAAACCAAACTGCACTCAAATAGTAACAACCCCTATTCATTCCTATCAGTCCTTCCCCCTCAGCATCACCCAGCTCCTTTTCCTTCTTCTTCACTGGCACCCCCTGGGTGACAACCGAATCCTCTCTTGCCTGGGTCCTAGCAGTAGCCTTGTAACAGATCTAACTCTGCCTTCCTACCCCCATGAGCACTGCATGCTGCCAACCCGATTAACTTTCTAATAAGCATACTGGATCAGATGACACATGCTCAAATTCTCAGGACAGTTCCTTCTCACCCATAGGGTTTGAACTGAATGACTTGTATGGTGTACAGGGCTCCACCAGCCTGTCCAGCTGAACCCCCTCGACCATTTCCCACCCCAATTTATGCTCCAATGGCTCTAAATTGCAATGGCTTTTCCATGTCTCTGTGTCTTTCTGCATGCCTCCTTCTGCCTGGCATGTTCTCCCCTCACCTGTCTGCCTGAAAAACACCTGCTCGTTCTTTGAATTTTAGCCCAAAAGCTTTTTCTTCCAGGAGGCCTTTCTTGTCCCCTTGCTGCCATCTGAATCCCATAGACTCCACGGTGGCATTTTCCACACAGAATTATAATCTTCTGTTAACATGTCCATAGAGTAACTAGACTATAAAATCTTGAGCCAAGAACAATATTTTATTTATCTTTGTCTCCCAAGCCATTGCCCAGTGTCTAACACATAATGCTTATTCAATGGGTGTTGAATAAATAGACTTGTCTCCTAAAGATTCTATTGTCCTCTCTGTTGTCCATTCTTCAAGCAGACATTTAGAAATTTGCACTCACAAATTGCTCTGTAAGCACCATTCTAATTTTAATTGACTCCGAGAGCAAATTCTAAATCTTTGTGGACAAAAGTATAAGCTTTAAGTTCAAGTCCTTCTCTAGCCTCCCCCAAGCTTCCTAGAAAATCAAATTTTTATAAAAATTAACTTTAAAAAATCCTGTGGGTAAAAGTATGAGCCTGAAGTTCAAGTCATTCTCTCGTGTCCCCTAAAATCTCCTAGAAAATCAAATTCTTAAAACATTAACATAAAATATCCAGGGTTAGCCTGACAAGATGGTGCATGCCTGTAATCCTAGTTCTTGGGAGACTGAGAAAGGAAGATCAAAGGTTCAAACTTAGCCTCAGCAACTCAGTGAAACTGTCAGCAACCTAAGGAGACTCTGATTCCAAATAAAAAATAAAATAGGGCTGGGGCTGTAGCTCAGAGGTAGAATGCCCCTAGGTTCAATCCCCAGGACCAATAACTAACTAAATACATACATACATACATACATACATACATACATACATACACACACACAGGGTTCATTAATTACCTACTATGTGTTGGGTATGATTCTAACTGCTTTACCTTTGTTACTTTATGAAAAGATCACTATTGTCATAATGCAACACTATTACCATACTCATTTTACAAATGAATGACTTGGAGTTCAGAGAAGTTTAGGTGCCTTGAAGAAGGCTGCAGGAATGGAGACAAAGACAAGCTTGGCTCACTTCAATCAGGGGCTTGTAACTCACCATCATCAGGTACCCTCAGTGTGCCAGAATGGTCTAGTTTCTGGATGAGAAATTCTAACAATTCCAGAGTAGAGAGCCTAGAGTTCATCCTATAAATCTAAAAGCCAAAACAATCCCCTCACTCAACCACATTCATCCCCTTTCAAAAAGGGAGTTTCATTTGCCTTAGAAAGTTTAGATTAAAATCCCCTTACATGGCAATTGACAGCTTGATTATTAGACTATGAAGTCTGATGGTTTCACCTGCACTGGTGAACTTACATTCCTTTTTTTTTTTTTTTTTTTTTTTTTAATGTGCTGCTCCAGCCAGGTGTGGTGGCGCACGCTTGTAATCCCTGCTGTTGGGAGGAGGAGACAGGAGGATCGCGCAGGTTCAAAGCCAGCCGCACTGGCTTAAGAGACCCTGTTTCCAAATTAAAAACATATAAAAATAGGTCTGGGAGTGTAGCCTAGAGGTAGAAGGGTTTCCAGGAACCCCAGTTCCACAAAAAAAAAAAAAAAAAAAAATGTGCTGCTCCATTTTTGTTTTGTTTTGTTTTGGTACCAGAAATTAAACTCGGAGACATTCTACCTCTTAGCTACACCCCCAGCCCTTTTTATTTTTATTTTTAAATAGGGTCTCTCTAAGTTGTGAGGGCTTCATTAAGTTGCTGTGGCCAACCTTGAACCTGTGACCTCCTGTCTCAGCCTTCCAAGTACTGGGATTATGCATGTGCACCACTACACCCAGCTACTGCCCCAATTTTTAAAAATGTATTCTAATATGATTTTCAGAGCCCCTCTACTATTCCTTTTATAGAGAGCAAGCAGGTACCAGTTTTGCTTTCATCTTTGATGAAGGGTTCATAAATCTGATGCAGTTGGCTTGTGGTCCTTACTTGATTTTCATAATTGGGGTTTTGTTTGTACACAGCCTGGAAAGCATCCTAAGTGGACTGAAAGTAGGTTCTTGAAATTAACTGCCCACTTGGAGACTGAGCTTTTTAATTGTTTTTTAGAAGAGAGAAGAAAACAACATAATGCTTGCTAGTTTGGGAATGAACTGAGCTTCCAGACAAGTTCAGAGGGGAGAGTGGGGAGGGGATCACCATGAGAACTATAGGGTCTCTCTGGAAGCAAACTCTGCTTAAAACCCACAGGCCACTGCTGTCTTCAGGCACGAAGGAGTCTCCTCCTTCTCTAGGGCCCACTGACTTCCATCTACAATTATCAAAGCAGTAGAGACAGGGTTTTTGAATCTTTTAAGCCAAATGCAGTAGCTAATATGAGCATCTTTGGAGATCTGAGAGTTTAGCCATCGAGATCTCTCCTACTCCTCATCATCAAAAGCACCATCTTTCATCAACAGCCAAAAGAAAAAGAAAAGAAAAAAAGATTTCACAAAGCCAGCCATGTCTCGAGATGTTTCTGAGCAAGGACTCAGTAGTAACTTTGGCACTGGTCACAAAAGGAAAATAATAATAATTTCCTCCAAAAATGGAATTGTCACTTTTAGTTGTGTATTGCGTAAGGGACTGAAATAAGATACTTGAGTTACAGAACTCAAGTCTCATTATTTTTCTCCACTTCCACACTGCCAGGAAACTCTCAACTCAAATATTGACTTCACTGAGATGTTGTGCTCCAATACCACTTGCTAAATACATAAAGTTTGTCAGCTGGTTTCCACAGCTTTCATTCAGATGTCTGTCAGCCTATCATTTTATCTTCCAGACAAAGTACTACTCAAGTCCACATAGTGGCTTCAAGTCCCTCTGAAGCCACTGTGTGTGGAGAAACTTTATCATACTGTGTCTCTAGCACCTGGAACACAGAGTAGGGGTCAGCAAACTTTCTTCTGCAAAGGGCTAGGTCATAAATATTGTAGGTGTTGTGGATTGCGTGGTCTCTGCCATAACTACTTCATTGGCATTGTAGTGAAAAGGTGCATATAGGCAATGTGTTCCAAAACCTTATTTATAAAAACTAGCAGTAAGCCAGATTTGACCCTCAGGCCATAGTTTGCTGATTTCTAACATAGACTATACAATGAAAAATCTAAAGAACAGAGCTAAGGAGGAAAAGATATGGGAAACAAAAAAGAAGGGAGAGAGAAAGAAGAAACTGAGAAAAAGTAGAGGGAGTATAAACAGAGGAATAAAGTAAGAATGAGAGAAAATTCGATCTGCTTCCCAGATGGTAATGAGCTATTCCTAGTGAGTTTCTCTTCAGCAAAGCATTTAGTCCATGAGAAACAATTCTAATTAGAAGCCCCCTATTATATTTCACATTGTATTTTCTCCATGTAAATCTTCCAAACAGTTTCTCTCTTTTGGCAAATCATTATTTCAAATTTATGAAGACAAAGTGTGGTTGAAGGGCTCTGCTGCTGGCTTGGAACTCCAGCCCGTCGTCTACAGGTGTCATATTTTATGCCCTGAAACGGGAGAGTATTGTTCTGCTGCTCTCTATGCAGGAACCCTGAATGCCGGGAAACAAATGACTTCTGACTGCTGATCAGAACCACACTTTAATCAGTTACTGGTCTATGATCAATAATTAATCATGCTATTCTGTCTAGGTAATAAATAATGGGGAAAATAGCAATGAATATATAGTTGGTCAGACTCTCCCTGGGGCAAAATAGAAAAGGGCCAGCATGAGAGGCTGGCTGGATAACCCTTGAGAGTCTCAATGTACAGCTTTAGTTGAAATTCTTGGTTAAGGCTGTTAGTTGAGGAAGGCTAACTGTTACCATCAACACCTTCCCTTGGGCCCCTCAGAACAAATAGTCCCTACTTGGGTCAAGCGTGTCTATACTCAGACAGCTGAAGAAGGGGCCTGTGACTGTGAGATGACAGGGGCAGACCAGATGGCTCACCATGGCGGCTCCTCCCTTGGACCCACAACTCAGGGCAACAGGAGCAAACACATCCCTTGTTTCATACTGTGATGCTTATAGGCCAGACATTGTGTGTTAAGCACTACTTTATGTGTTAAATGGCATGGAAGAGTATCCAGTGACTTGGCTATTTGAGAGTTTTATACGGAATGTTTTATAAAAATAATTATATTAGTTTCCTATTGCTGTGTAGCAAGTTACTGCACATTTATTGGCTTAAAATAGCATTCATTAATGATCTCGCTCTTCCTATGGGCCGGGGTCTGCACACACTAGTTCAGTCCCACTTCAGGTCTCACAGGTCTACAGTCACTGTGTCAGGAGGGACTCCTTTCCTTTCTAAAGTGTGGGGGTCTCTCCTAAGCTCACCTGCTGGTTGGCAGAATCTAGTTGCTTGTTAGATGGCTTCTTATTGGCCGTTATTTCAAGAACCTGCTTTTATATTTCCTAGCAACTGAACTCAGGGGCAACATTTCCAGTCCTCTTTATTTTGAGATAGGGGCTGACTGAGTTGACCAGGTTGGCCTTGAACTTGTAATCCTCTTGTCTCAGCCTCCTAAGCGTGTGCTACCACGCCTGACTTGCCTTTATGTTTTTTAATGAATGTTCAAGTAGAGGTAGGAACAGAGAAGACACATGCAAGGAAGGACCCAGAGTGCATTGCAACCACAGTTTACCTAGTTAGTATTCTTACTCTTAATAATTTAGTGCCAGGCGTGGTGGCGCACGCTTGTAATCCCAGCATTCGGGAGGCAAAGACCAGAGGATTGCGGTTCGCGGACAGCCTTAGCTACTTAGGCCCTTCGCAATTCAGTGAGACCGTGTTATGAAAAAAATATAGGGCTGGGGGTGTTGCTTGGAGGTACAATGCCCCTGGGTTCCATCCCTGGTATTGAAAAAAAAAAAGAATCTAGTGCTATTAAGATAAAGAAGGGCTGGGGCAGGGTGGCTCACAATGCTTGTAATCCCAGCATTCAGGAGACTGAGACCAGAGGATCGCAGTTTGCGGACAGCCTCAGCTACTTAGTGAGACCCTGTTTCAAAAATAAAAGAATAAAATATAGGGCAGAGGGTTGAATAACTCGAATAGCCCAAGTAGCTTGAAGGTCGAATGTCCCTGGGTTCCATCCCCAGACACGCAAAAAAAAAAAAAAAAAAAGTTAAAGAAGGCTTGCTCTCTGTTCTCTCTCTCCCTCCCTCCCTCCCTCCCTCCCTCCCTCCCTCCCTCCCCCCCCCCCTCTCTCTCTCTCTCTCTCTCTCTCTCTCTCTCTCTCTCTCATAGCTTAGAAGTTTTCCCTGAATAAAAATGGGGGGCTATGGTATCCATGTGAGGTGCCACACTACCGCCATCCTGGATTTATGGGTTTGAGGCCTTTCTCATGCTTTTACAGAAACATGCTAAGGTGAATAGCACCATCCTTCATCTGCACTATAGCAATATTTTTATACAAAAGTTATGGTACTTTTTCTAAGATACTCTCTTTAATTTTGTCTTTAATTTTATCTGGTTTAGCACAAAGCAATCATTTGTACTATGGTATTAGCCAATTACCTAATTAATTTAAGTAATCTGCTTGGAGTCAAGTGTTTTATTTTTATTAACTTATCTCCCCCCCAAGACTTTAGCCTTTCTACAGTCTGAGAATACACAGTCAAACTCATAAGCAGCCTCTTAAGGAGGGACGGCACCTGCCAGTGCCTGTGTCCGCCTCTCTTGGCCTCTTAAATCGACCTGGACACACCAGCCCATCCTGGCCCTGCAAGTATGTCCAGGCTGGCAACCCATTAGTGGCCATGTCACCTAAATAGTTCAAAGGGCAGAAAAAGGTTCCAAATTTGGTGGAGGAAAAGTGATAAAGAAAAACATTTATCTAGCTAACTCCCTAGCCACACTTGGAGCAAGTTCTCCAAAGAAAGCCCGTCTATGGGTCCATCATCCTCTATTTACTTATCTACCATCCACCCACCTGTTTCCCATCTTCTTTGTTGCCAATCAACTACTGAAGGGCTCACTTCCAGGTTTTCCAAGTAGACATTAAAACCTTTAAAACTGCAGCCTTGGGCACGTTACTTTAGAAATGTGCTTTTCATAAGCACAGCTTTCTGGGCTGTTTATTTTCAATGTTGTCTTTGAATTAAGGCAAGTGGTCCAAGGGTGGATTCCTACCCAGTTTATCAAGAATGTCTCATCATGGCCCTACTGTGTTCCACCACACTGGACATAGGAACGTTTTTAAAATTTGTATTGGTGCATTGTAGTCATGCATCTTAATGGAGTACAAGATGGTAGAGGCATACATGCACACATCAGTCATTTAGCCCTTCCCCAGTTCCCACCCCACGCAATCCCCCTCCCTCCTTCTCATGTTTGGCTTAGTGATTGGCTTCGATGTGTTAGTGAATGTCCACCATGCACATTGGGGAGTTCCCTCTCCCCCTCAACCCTCCTCAGTTATGTCGCTTTATTTCCTCATCTGTGGTTTCTCCTCCTTCGTCTAGAGTTCCCCAATGACCCTTTTCTCCCTGGCTTCCGCATATTAGGAAGAACATCTGATTTTTTACTTTTTTTTGGGGGGGGGCATAGGAACTTTCAAAAGCCAGGAAGACAGTGCAGTGTGAATGTCATTAAAGCACTGAAAGAAACTTAACTGCTGAAACACTCAGCACCCTAGGCTGGACTGTGGGCGAGGGAATTAGCGCATGATTGGAGTGCCTCTCCAAATCCTCCTGGATGGAGGCAGCATGCACTTCTGTGAGAAGAAAAGTCCTCTGGATAGGGCAGTATCAAGCCACTTCTACCCTGAGAAACTGTAACATCCCCAAAGCCAGACCACTAGCTAACTTCCAGCCCCACCCTCAGCGGGCGGGCGGGAGGCTAGATGGAAGAAGGTCGGCATTCGCGAAGCTTCATGCCGCCGGGACGCACCAACATGGGAGTCGCCGACTTGGCTTACTAGCCACCCTGACTGGCTGCCTTAGCTGAATTGGAGAGGACTTGCAGCCACTTCAGAGGAGGGTACACAGCCAACGCAAACCAAACACAATCTGCCTCTTTGTGAACTGCAAGCAATTCCCAACTGCCTGAGCTAATGGTACGGAGCAGTAGAGCAGATAACCCAATACGGTGGATAATCTCAAAATCATTTTCCATTTGGCTTGTGGAATGAATTAAATGATTTGTTTCAGCTTCAGCAGATTTACCTTCCTAATTATGTTTTTTTGTTAGGCTAGAAACATTCAACATTGCAGGATGCTGCCAGGGATTTACAAAGTGCTGCAGAAACGAGCCACGTGAGAGATCAGCACAGAGGTCGCTGAGGATCGTTGACATCTAGTGAGCACCAACTATGTGCAAGTCACTGAGTGGGATAGAGGCGTGTGATGGAAGGTCTCCCACTAGCAGGGCTGTAATGCAACGTCTTCATCTGCTTTGCGCTACCATAACAATACCACAGACTGGGTTGTTTGTAAACCAGAGAAGTGTGCTTAGCTCAAGTTGCTGGAGCCTGGGAAGTCCCAGACTGAGGGGCCACATCTGGTGAGGGCCTTTTGCTGTGTCATAACAAGATATCACGTGGCAAGAAAGGTCCTGCAAGAAAACCAGAGAGGGGAAGAGAAGCGAGTTCATCCTTCTCTCAGCACCTCATTCCAATGATAACTATCTCACTCCCCAAATAATGGCAGTAGTCCATTCCTGAGGGCAAAGTCCTCGTGACCCTCTTAACATTTCTACCTCTCAACACTGTTGTATTGGGGATTAGGTTTTCAACCTAGGAACTTGGGAGACACGTTCAAACCACAGCATATAGTAAATAAACCCAGATCTGGAGTTACAAACGTATATCTAAGAGATATGTGACATTCCCAGGAGATATTTATATATGGCACAGTACTATGAAGTTGCCTTTACTTGAGATCTCTCTAGATGTTCTATACGTACTTGTTGAATAAGTGAATGAATGGATAAGCAAGAAATATTTAAAAATAAATCAATAAATAGTTTCAACGTAAGTATATCTGAGCTGCCAAAAGGAGGCAACTACTTGTTGATTAGGAGGTTACTAAAGGTGCCTCTCAGTCAAGCTGCTCCTCAAAGGAAGGCTGCATGCTCCTTAGGGCTTTGCACAGATAGAGAACATGATAGATTCTCTCACCATCTTGCCCAGACCTCTCCCTTTGAGTTAAGCCTTACTACCTTCTAGATATTGTGCTAGTCATCATTTTATTACTATGAAAAATAACTGACAAAACAACTTAGAGGGGGAAATATTTACTTTGGCTCGACAAGTTTTAGTTCATGGTTGATGGGTTCCATTGCTTTGGAGGCTGAGGTGAGACAAAACATCATGGCTGAAGGGCATGGTGGACTAAAGATGTTAAGCTCATAGCAGAGATAGAGAGACAGAGAGACACAGAGAGAGAATGAGAGGAGGAGGAGGAGAAAGAAGAAAAAGAAGGAGGAGTGTCCAGGGACAAGAAATAGTCTCCAAGGGCATGCCACAATGGCCTGTTTCTTCCAAATGTATGCCCCATCTGCCTACAGTTTCTACCACCTCCCAGTACTCCAAATTTAAATTATTAATCTATCTAGTGAATCCATCCACCTATGAGGTTAGAGCCTTTGTGAAATAATCATTTCCTAAAATCTCCATCTCTGAACACTGCTGCTTTGGAGACCAAGTCTTCAACACATGAGCCTTTGGGAGATGCTCCAGCTCCATATCATAGCAGGTGTCACACCAGTATCACCTCCTCAAGGAAATCTGCAACCCATACTATGCCATTCTCCAAGGACGTGCTTTCCGAAGACCCTGATATTCTTCTAAGCACTTTACCACCTGGAAGTAATATTTATCTTTGCTATATTTATGGAAGGTCTGCTTTCTTTGTTGGAATGTAAGTTGTATGGTGGCGGGGCCTATTTTCTCTCTTTTATCATCATATTTCCAGCACTTAACACAGTGAAGCTTGCTTATGGTGAGGCTAAGTAAATATTTGTAGTGAGGCAATTTATTGAGCTAAAGTGCTAAAATCAGGAAAGAGACCTTTAACTGAACTCTTACGAAAGGAGAAGAAAATACTACGTGAAACAAGGAGATATAGGAATCCAAGGGAAGAGAGAGTCTGCTTTTGTAACCATATGGAGATAAAAAACAACAGGAAGATTTAGTCAAATCATTACCAGGCTGCTTCATAAAGTTCTAATAAGGATTCAAACTTGTGAAAAAATGATAGCTACCATTTGTTGAGTATTATTATAATCTATTTTAAATAGATTCTCTCATCTACTCTTACAGAAAACCTGAAAAGTGACTATTATTTTTATTTTTCAGGTGTGGCACTGAGACTTCCAAAATTTCAGGTCACTTAGTAAATATATTGCAGAATCACTATTTGAACCCAGGATTATTCATCTATATGACTCCAAAGTCCATGATTTAAACCACTAAGAAAACTAGGTACTGTGTTCAAAAACTTTTTGTAAATTACAAAGCACTTGGCAGCTATAGTGTGTAGATATACTCAAACTGAAAAATGTTAAATAGCAAACTGACTTGCTTCCTAGCTTGCTAACTAAGGAATTTCAATTTACCTTTCTTTCTTTCTTTCTTTCTTTCTTTCTTTCTTTCTTTCTTTCTTTCTTTCTTTCTTTCTTTTTCTTTTTGTGTGTGTATGATACTGGGGATGGAACCCAGGGGCATTATATCTCCAAGCTACACCCCCTGCCCTATTTTTTTATTCTTTATTTGACATAGGGTCTCACTGAGCTGCAAAGGGCCTAAGTAGCTGAGGCTGTCCACGAACCGTGACTCTCCTGTCTCAGCCTCCCAAATGCTGGGATTACAAGTGTGCGCCACCACGCCCAGATCCAATTTTCTCAATAACTAATTACATCTCCATTTTATTCACTTCTGTAAACTTTGCATTGCATACGTGGAGAGAACCAAAAACAAGACAATATTTAAAAATTGAAAATCTGGTTTTGGGAAGTTTGTTTTTGTTTTGCTTTTGCTCTTTGTTTTCTCTTGTTTTGTTTTAGTTTGGTATCTTGGAGTGCAGGAGATAGAACCCAGCACCTCGTGCATGCTAGGCAAGCACTCCCCAGCATTCATTATGGGTATTTTTGATAAATAAACAGGTGAAACTGGAAACATCCGTGCACTTTGTCTCCAACTAACTGGTTTATTTTTTTCTTTTCTGCTAAGGTTTAAAATTACAGAATAATATTAAAACCAACATGGCCTTTTTCATTAAGTTCAGGTATGATTGAGCCAACTTAAAGTGAATATTAGAATAGATTTAGTATAAGTAGGAAAACCCTAATATAGCCAGTATTTTCAGATCATTTTTGGTGGGAAGACATCTACATCTCTAGACTGTAAGCTGCGGGGAGAGAAGGTCCAGATCTATTTCATTCACCTTTAGAGCCCTGGTCCAAAACAATGCAAAGTATATAACAAGCAGCTCACAATAATGGAAAGAAAGAGAGAATGTTTAGCATTCAGTCAATTGTAAATGTGTAAGGTTAAAAGGACACTGAAAAGCCTGGGACCATATATTTGTAGTTACTAAAATCGTCTGTTGTAAAACAAAAATGTATATAATATAAGGCACTTCAGGAGGCAGTGCCAAATAGGTTTGGCTAAATTTGGATTATTAAAAAAAATAGTAATTGAAACAGTATGCATTTCACATATAAATTCAAATAAATATAACAAATAAATATACAGGAAATTTTTTTCTATCCTTTGTAACTGGTTATCTTAGAACATAATTGACTCTCAATTAACATTTCCTAGTATTATTATTATTATTACTATTTTGTGGTACGAGGGACTGAACCCAAAAGCATTATGCCTCTGAACTACACACTCAGCCCTTTTTATATTTTATTTTGAAACAGAGTCTTGGTAACATACCACTTGCTGGCCTCAAACTTGTGATTTTTCTGTCTCAACCTCACAAGCACTGGAATTTTAGGTGTGCACCACCATGCCCAGCTTCCTGGTATTATTGCTATTAATAATCAGCAGGTTTAAATTTTCTCTCAGGAGATTTCTGGACTTTCGTCTTATAATCATGAGGATTTGAAAATGATTTATTTTAATACATCTGAAAAATAGGCTGCTGAAAACAATGAAATTTCTACTTGTCCTAATGATAGCTGTTGCCTATCAAATACGTATGCTCAAGAAGAACACGGTGGGTTTTTGTGTTTAGAAGATCTTATCTTCCCGGGAGCTGAGTGCAAACCACAGAAAAATAAGTCACCATCTCCGGAAGCATTCCTCAGATATTCCATTTTTTTTTAAACAAGTGAAATTATTCCCCACTAATTTATACACCAATGAAACCAGCCGGTTGGCAAGTCCACAATTAATGTGAATGCCAAGTGGGAAGGCAGCTTTGTTTCATCTCAGAGAATACTTTAAGGAACAGCAGCCTTCCCAGCTGAAAATGCAAGCAATCTCTCTCTCTCTCTCTCTCTCTCTCTCTCTCTCTCTCTCTCTCTCTCTCTCAACTTGGAGCCGACGCCGGCATTTCTTCATCTCTATTCACTCTATCATTATGATGCATTATACAATGTAATGATGTAATACACCGGAAAGCCGAAATGCGCGCGCCTTGCCAAAAATAATAATAAGAAAAGTATACAATTATTTTCTGCTATGAAAGCCACTATCACTATCATTTCATCCTTCCCCGGCCAAAATGAAAGCTTCCCTAATGGCTCAGAGTCTCTTTATGTTTGTGAATTGGACATGAATGTGAAAAGTAGGACGTCACCTCGTCTGTACTGAGTTAGAACTTTTAAAGGATGTAAACAAATTTATCACAGGAACATGGCAGGCTGGCTCTAGAATCTGCTCCAGCCATATTTCTGATGGTGTGATTCCTGGTGTGATTCTAAATGTTACCAAGCCTTTATTTGTTAATAACAAATTTTCCTAAAAGGGGGTCTGCCTTTTCATGTTTCATTAACATTAACCTACAATCACAAGGCACAGTTCTGGGCAGGAGGCACATTTCAGAGAAGTCACCGTCTGCTGGTGGCTGTGTTAGTGGCTGATTAAATCAAAAGGAATCAAAGTAATAAAACCTCAGAAATAAAGCCAACTAATTGCTCCATCTCCCCTCCCCCTTACAAAGCACTATTTTGAGTTACAGGAGCAGAAAATTGTTTTAAGAATCAAATATTTTTAATGCATGACCAGAAAATATTCCCAAAAGATTGCAATTTTGAGCAGACTTTTTTTATTTTTAATCCAATCCCTCCTGGTTTTGCCTCTAATTTTCTTCCCTCTGCTACTTCCCCTTTACACTCCCACAGATTTTCTGGATAGATGTCTAAAGCATATCTAATGTTTTTCTTCATTATTACCCAGGATCAGCCTCTTCTAAGTAAGACCAAACCCAAAGAAAGAAGCTACATCCTTGACCGCCCAGCTTGCTGGCAAGAGCTCTGTCAATTTGGATTGCAGCGACATTTCAAAATGATATTTTCAGCGCTGTTATTATAATTGTAATTGGGAAGTGGTTGATTAGGTGGAGACCAGAGACAAATTTTAAGGGAACAGAGAGAACTGAGCAGGGGCAGATTGCCGTCCACTGCATTCTGTCTCCTCCTCTCTGAGCAAACTGCCCTGACAGCCCTCACTCACAAAACCCAGCCACAGATCATAAAGCTCCTAAGTAGGCTGGCTACCCGCTTTATGCAGAAAATTTGTGGGATGCCATTTTTTTTTTGCCTGGCAAAATTAGTAGGAATGCTTAACATAATTAATTTTTATACTAAACACGTGTTGTTATTTTTTTTTAATGTACAATTACCAAACCATCGAAACCACAGTGGAGCACAATCAGATGTGCCTGACAACACATAATTGACATAAAGGACGTGCAGGAAAATAACGTGAAAACATAAAATAAATGGTTATTGCTCTTTAGAATCTGCATTTAAAGAGTGGAATTAATCATAATTATGCATTATTAGCTAATAATTGGGTAGAAGCATACAGGGCATATCTTGTTTATTGTTGCTGTTGCTGCTATTGTTACTGTTATTATTATTTTGGGTGGAACATTTCACCAACCTGAGATTGTTGTAAAGAATTCCCCATGATTACCCAGCACATACAGCCTGTAGACTCTTTTGCATTATTCACTCACCACTGAAACATAGTCACCTCTGGGGAAGTCCCCAGAAAATCCCAGACAGCTCGTAAAAGCACTCCAGCAGGTGTAAGCATGTTTCCTGTTCCAAAAGAAAGCCAAAGAGGGGCAGAAAATAAGTATAGATTCTTCATGCAAGGTAGACAAAGCCAGGAGCAAAAGGCAGAACTATGCTCAGTTGCACTGATTCAGCATTTGCTCATCCTATTATCTCTTCATTCATTCCCCCATCTCAATATTCAGACAATTTCTGGAGTGGGGATGTGTATAAATAATACGTACATACATACATGCACACACACATACATACATACATATATACATATATGATATGTGTAACAGCCTCAGAAATGAAAGAAGGATATGCCATATATGGTAACTAGGTTTTTAATGACCTTTGATGGTCAATAGCTGCGTATATTACAAACTGTATTTGTAGCACTGAAGATCAGCCGGCAGCAGCCTTGTATATTCGGCACTCCTAGGCTTTAGGCTCCAGGGCTCCAGTACGGCACCTTAAGCTACCCACCCAGGTTCTTTTACTTCGGGAGATGTGTCAAGTGTCCTGTGATCATTTCCTACAAAACAAAACCCTGAAGACTAAAGAACAGTGTGTTCTGAAACAGCACTGGTGTTCTGAAAGTGTCAAAACAACCAGTTGGAAGGCGAAAAGTCTGAGGACACAGCCAGCTTTCTTGGTCTCCATAAGATAGAATAACTTAAAGGATAATTTTTTGGTTTATTTTTTCCCCACATTTTGGTGTTACATGAATTGTCAAAGGGACAACAGGTAGAAAGAAAATGACCCCAATGTAAAAACAAGAAGAGACAGAGGACAAAAAAATAAAATTAATCTTGGCTAACAAATCAGATTCAAATTTGTTACATATTTTTAGAAATACGATGAATCAAACATTTATAGACCCAGGGAATTTAGTGAACAAACCTAAGTTTGAGCAGACTTTTATTTAAAATTAATTTATTTAAAAATAAATAAATAAATTTACTTTTATTTAACCCCCCAGGGATGATCTTTTTCCCTTGTGGTTTACTTTATGTGTGAGGTAGATAGTTGTGGGTGGGGGAAAGAAAACAAAAAAAAAAAAAATAAGTAGTAGATCTGGTGGTAGTATGTGTCTTGAAAGCAGATAAAGTACAGAAAAGAAGGCAAAATGTCTATATGGAGCAAGAAGTTGTTAAGCAGGTTTCAACAGGATGCTCAGTAAAGACCTCCCCCAAGAAGCTCATATTTGAGTAGGACCATAGGAGTATTTAGATTAAAACTTTGTTAACTACTGGAATAGTTTCCCTCTTTTTAGACAGAGGTGATCAAACCCACCCTCCAACCTCCCAAAGGCAAAACCTTAGCATATCACTTCAAGGATTCCAAGGAACATTTATCTGCATGCAGTGGAGCTCTCGTTTCCTCTCCACAAAGAGGAAATTAACACAGTTTTCTTAGAATAATTTTAACCATTTTCTCCCTTTGTATTAAACCCAAATCAGTTTGTCTGAATTCAGCAAAAGCAAATAAAGAAGGAGCCACACTTAAGGCAGTTCTTTCTGTCTAGGTGTGAGGAAAAAGGAAGAGGCTTTGGTCTTTCCAAGTAGATAGATGGCCCATTCTGCTCATTTATCTTTTTAAGCCATTTATTTTCCAGTCATTTAAACCAAAGAAAGAAAGGTAGTAAGTATATCTGTAGTGACCATATTTCCCGAGTCTTGATTTAGAACTCAAGACCTAACGAATAGTTTTTTGATTTGTAAATATGAAAAGCCTCTCAACATTATAAAGTATTGAAAGTTCTCAGTTCTTTTAAATTTTTCTTTCTGGCAAAGAACAGAGTCATATACTTCATATACTTCACCAACACAATCACAGACAAAGGTATATCTATATCAGAAAATAAAATATTTCAAAGTTTAAAATTGAATAGACTCCAGAAATCAGAACCTATGGCCCTTCTATTATATGTGCTAATATATAACATTATACATTGGCCAAAATAAATGTAATTTATATTGTTCTGGTAGAAAATGTACTTTTTTCCCCAGGATACGCACATTTCCTGGATTAGTAACATTTATTTATGCAAATAAGAAGTCTTAGCATAACCTACCCTCAGGCATATGCACCCAACTGATGGAGCAGGATGTAGCCAGGATCACGTCCCCTGAGGCTCTAACACAGGAGCCATAAACAACACTGGCTAATGGGAAACTGGGAGGACATAAATCCATATAGTCAACTTCAGGAAGGAACCAGAAGGAATTGGAGGAGCCTAAATCCTAATCCCAGGTACCATTACTTCCAGCATCCCATGCACCAGGGGACATTCCTCCCTGAGTACACAGGCCAAAGGAGAGAATAAAGGCATCTTTCCCCAGAGTCCCTGGATGAGGAGGTGAGAGGGTGAGAGATATCCATTATCGCCTCTACTTTTCTTTGGTGGCATTTCCTGGAGCTGTCTCAGATCCATAGCCAAACCCAAATCAAAACTGTATTTATTTAAAAAGATGATTGCATGTCATGCTTAACCACCCCTCTTCAGCTTCTTTCTCCTTGATTTTACATCTAGGGCTTGCTCTTTCTCTCCACCTTGTTTTTTTTTTTTTTTTTTTAAGGATTTGCTATCAAATGCTTACACCTTGGTACAAATGCAAATTAAGTGGTAACTTCCAAGGAAACTTACAACTAAAGTTCTTTTTCTGTCATTGAAAACTTCTTTGTCTTCTACAAAAGAGTCCCAGGATTCTCTATGGATGATGTCCTAGGGGCTAGAAGCCTTTGAAATATCTTTCAACTATTCCACTTGGGTACCCACCTCCACACAAGCTTGAGTTCTAATTAGCCCTTGGCAATTGCATGAAAATGTTCTCAAGGTATATAAAAAAGGAAAATGGAAATGATTTGTGCCAAGTCACCTATCTTTTTAACCAGGAACATTGTCCTCTTTAAATGGTTTGAAAGACAAGGAGAACTAATTATTTCATCTGTAGAAAAGATATACTTCATCAGGCCAAATTTATGGTATTCATTTTTCTCAGACATTGGGTGGCTTCTCTGTACCATAGCCCATACCCTTTGCCCCTGAATGAGCTTCGATGCCTGAAATGGATTGTGGTGTGTTGCTGAGGGTTTTGTCATCCAAACCCTAACTGCCTTCTCCAAGACTCTCCATATAGCAGGAATGGATAGTTGGGGAAAGGGCAGAGGGCAGAGCCATTTTTCTTTCCCTGGAGAATCTACTGCTACTGGCACAAAAATATGACTACTCATTCAAGCGCCTCATGGCTTTGAAGCTTGATTTGATCAAAAAATGTTAATTGTGCTTCTCTTTAACATGATTTATAGGACATTAGTGACAGCAGGGAAGTGTTTACTCTATGCAGGTAAGATACCACAGACTAAGGGCTGCCTCTGATTTCCATGTAATTAGAAAAATTTGGCCCACCCAGGGGCCTAATAAGATCTCCTCTTTACTTTTCTTCCAAAAATGCAGAACAAGCCACTAACTGGCATGTTGCCTCTTCAGTCTCTAATCATTTTTTTATATTCTAAAATTAAAAGTAACCAAAGAAGGTAACTAAAGGTAACCAAGGGTAACATGCGTTCACATGTCTGGGTCACCTGTGAGTGGCTTTGCCCAGGCAACTGAGGCACAGTCCAAAGCAGGGTAGCTTTTCTTAACAAAGATAGCAGGGTAGCATTTCTTTTCTGTGCTTGGGCACATGCCATAATCTTTCCCACATAAACAAAGCCTTGTTTTGTATACAAGTGCATTTTTACATGATTGTGTGCATGTGTGTGTGTGCATGTGTGTGTAGAGAAGAAGGGCATTGCTTTAGTGCCTACAAAATTCGTCTGTGGATGACTCCCTCTTTTCTTTGCTGAAATGATTGAAAACCTGGAATGGAAAGAAGACCTAAGAGCCTAAAGACGCACAATGAGCACAGAATGGCAGGAGTTTATGCTTTTCATGCCTCCTGTGACATTTGCAGGTGCTGTCATGAAATGGCTCCACACCTCCTTTATATCTCACCTCCAAGCTCACAGGTGACCAGGTTTAGATATGTCTCTTCCTCCATCTGTGCAGATCTCTCTCAGAAACCCCCTCCCCAATTAAGAGCTCCTGCCAACCTGTGCTTTCTGTGCCTGTGACACACACCTAGATGTGCCTTCTAAGAACTTATGTGCATTGTAATGGTGCTACGCAATCAAGCATCTACACCACATAAAACAAGGTTGTAACCAGACTCCTTCAAAGGGGAAAGTCCACAGCAAAATCCTAACCCATTTTAAGGATGTATAGCAAGAGAATGTTGCAGCCATTCTGGTGAAAAGGGCCAGGGATTACAAAGGAGAAATAGAAGTCTTCCTTCTTTTTATTTTTTTTAATCAGAGAGGCTTTGTGTGAAAGTATACTGAGCGTTGACATGAGCAATGTTTGAATTGCATTGCCAGCAAGAGAAAATTCAGTTTTACCACAATGTGTGTATGTGTAGGTTGTGTGTGTGTGTGTGTGTGTGTTTGTGTGTGTGTCTATTGAACAAATATTTTTTAAAAATACAATAAAATGCTATCTCTGATTAGAAGAGAAAGATGAATTCTCCTGCTAAAGCAGGTAACCCTAAAAAGCATGTTAACATGAAATACTAAATAAAATGCTACTCATCTATAATAAATCTTATTACACATTTTGGCAATTTTACTACTAACATAGTGAAGGTTTCAAGCAATGTTTGAAAATAGAAATCTTAAATTGAATCATTGTTGCATGAATATATGCAAAATATTCATTTCTAGCACTGTGAGGGTTGAGTGCTTTTAAATTGGAGAAATCACTCATGACTTCACCTTTTCATGCAAGATAAAGTTGTATGTGGTAACATCATTACAATGTCATGAAAGGAGTGGAAATCATACAACAGTTCTGCCTAAAGCTAATATACAAAAAAGGGCTCCAATATTTTTCAATATTGTTCAATATTTAAAGGTGCAGTGCAAAGCTTTAAATATATTTAAAAAAATCATTAGGTTTTAGATGTCAGTGAGGCCTTTACTGAGCTCAGAGACTAATAAAATCATTGATGAGATCTCTTTAATATTTAACGGAATTCATGTCTTAGGTAGTAGCCTATTTTCCACTCCTGTCTCGGCAGATGGGGCTAAATATAGATTTTTTAAAGAATTATTCAGAGGTGATTATAGATTTTCTTAACTATAGCACTAAAATAAAACTATTTACTCAATGATACTGTCATAACAAGAGAAAAAGCATTATGACATTTAAATAGGATTTTCTATCACTCCTTTAACAGAAGATAGCTTCAATAGCAGCTAGTACATTTATACACAGTAACAATCAGGGAATTCAATCAGTGGAAACAAATGAGCGGATTTTTCAATGAGTTGCCGAACCATGAATCATCAATAGAGGGTTAGGAGGATTGTGATAAACTATTAATTTTTTTTAATATTAAGGGCAACAACTATTGTCGTTGCTCAAAGATGTCTTGCCTTTTTTCTAGCCAGTGATTTTTTAAAAATGGGAACTAAAGTTCATATTCAAAATCCTATGCCCTACGTGTGTGCGTGTTTGTGCACTGATATAAGAATAGGTCTCATTTAATTACATTACTTTTGTATAATTAATCTGTGGAGAAATATCACTCACACTAAGGTAAAGTAAGGCATTCACAGACTCAACTTTAAACCCTGTTTATGTGTGAAATTGATAGCTTCATGTCTATTATCAAGTCACCAGTCCAGCACTTTAAAGTCATGGTCTGCAAAATAAAATTGTCTCCCTTTTGAATGTCAACCCCTAAAACCAAATATTCCCATTTATTAAAATAAAAATGTAAATTTATAAATTATCATCCTATTTTTATGTAAAAGCATTCTGGAAAGTACCACATACCATTGTCACATGGCAGACAGCCCTCCCCATCATTGGTTGTTGCTAGGCTACCAGGAAATGGAATGGACCATTGCCAATGATGAATTAACTGATGAGCCAGGATGACAGTAATCTTTGTCACTGGATGCAGTAGCTGTCTGAGCCCTGTCATTTTCTGCATTTCATGTTAAACAGATATACCTAGATTGTAAAACAATACAAAGAAGAATCTGAAAAGGAAGAAGTAAACTTTGACAATCAGAGGGCGGTATCTTTTTACATAACATATGAAGCTTATTACCTCCACTCAAGAATGCGATCCAACATTCATTAGCTTTTCTTTTTCAAATTAAAATCTGTGAACAAATGAAACTTTGTTCTCCATCAATAAAGCAAATTCAAAGGGATACATACTGGGGAGCATGCAGCATTCTGTCTCTTCACAGCCAAAATATGCAGCTGAAATGTAAAAAAATTTCACAAAATAATCAGGATGTTTGGTCCGTGATGTTAACTACTGGGTTATGTGCATAGTTAAGAGGATCCTTATTTGGTGAATCCTACAGACAAAGATGACTGACCAAATCTGGATGCTTGAGCTTTGTAGACTATATATGCATAAATAACTAGTGATTGAAATTCTCAGTGAATAATGTCATGTGTACAAAAGTGAAGATTTTCCATTTGGAACAAGCTAAGTTGTTTTTTTTTTAAGAATCATTTATAAAAATATTGAAGGCATTGTTCTACTTATGAAATCCACCTTAGACCAATCATAAATGCTTAAAACTCAGAAGTTTTGAAAGGTAGAGTCCAAGGGAAGACAGCAGGAAAGCAAATGTGTGCTCAGAGGTGGGAACATGCGTCACAGCAGGAATTTGCTAGGATAAAATTTTCAAAAAAATAAAAAACAACAATACGGGCCCACGCAGGCAAGAGGATGTCCAGAAAATTAGCAGAGTGAGACCTATCAGCCTGGAAATTATACTGAAACAACCATGACTGCACAAACTGCCTTGTTATATTTTCAAGATGTTATGGTCAGAAAGAAAAAGGGAAGACCCAGCAGTGGAACCTTAGATGCTGGAATGTTTAACAATCAAGATCTTAAGGAAAAAACATGAATTAAAGTCAATTAAAAGTTAAAAATGATATCTTGCCCAGCCATTCTGCGCCTAGTTGTTTCCCCTCACCCCAAATAGTTCTGAGGACAAAGCTCGCTTGTGCTGATACCATACCTCCTATAGAAACTTTGTGCATGACACATTAGTTACGTACCTTTGTCTACTTGACTATACAATAACTTACTATGTAATGGTTTAGTCTTCTTAGACTGACAAAGTGGATATGAACAGGCGAGTGTGGGCATGCATATGTGTGTGAGTGTGTGGTGTAAGTGTGTGTGTGTGAGAGTATGTGTGTGAGAGAGAGTGTGCAAGCGCGCGCACGTGTATGTGTGTGTGTGTGTGTGTGTGTGTGTGTGTGTGTGTGTGTAGTTTCAATGGTTTTTAGGACAAAGGATCTGCCAATGAGACAGAAACTCTAGGGTCTTGTTAGTCCCTGCATTAGTGAGAAGATGAATGGCAGGGGGTTCTTTGGACCTAATACTTCATAGCACTCAAGACCTATTCTTTTCTTTTTTTTTAATGTGTGGATTTTTGAAATGATAGATCATAACTATAGGCCCAATGCATGTGGATGCAGATTGTATGCACTTAATATTTCAGGAGAAGTGTATGCAACCTAATCCAATCACTTTGAAAAATGTGGAAGATGGAAATGCATAAAGAAAGCTGCTAGCATAAAAGAGAATAAAGAAGAAATATTGATGATGCACTGTATGGATTAGGCAAAATATATTCATATAGCATTTGAATATATATGTATATATCAGCATGTGTATATCCTGATATACGTGTTTTATATATTTAATATATATGTATACACATATAGTAGGTAATCAATGTATTGAGACAAATCAGATCAGAAAATGTATTTTCTTTGAAGTAAAATATCTGCTTATCTTCTACTGTAGGTTTCTATCATCTTTGTAAAGATCTAGAGAATTTCATAATATTTTTCATGAGAACACAACCAATATCCCTCCAAATATCAGCAAATTTTGAAGAGTTTGCCTGACTGATAAATGACAGCCGAGACTGGAGCCAGATCTGAGAAACAAATACGAAATCTAGTTCTTTCAAGATTACCTGATTACCTTTGGTCTCTTACCTTTTTTTTTCCTTCTAGTTCTTTATCTTTAAGATGGAAAGAAGGGAGTTATCACAGTAATACATACCTTGAATGAGTTAATATTTGTTTCTGAACTACTTAGAACAGCACCTGGCATATATTAAATGCTATAGAAGTGTTTGTTAAATAAATGCCTACATACATAGTATTCATCCAGGAAATGTTATCAAGGTAGATTTTGAAGTCTCTTTTCCCATAAATATCTGGATCATTTTATTCTGGCAAATGTTTAGCCCATAGTCTGGTGTGGATGTGTGTGATGTTTCGTTTTCTGTCTTGGGAAACTTAGTACTAGACCCTGAGCGGGAGGGCTGCACCCCCTAGGCCTGCTTTCCCGATACCATGGTGTTGTCTAACTACCTGTCTCCAGGGATTACACGTCTAATCATCTTGTCTACCCTAGATTGTCATCCTCAATCTTCCCTACACCCCTTCCTAGCTTAGCATCAGGATTTTGGGAGAGAAAGACAGAAAGAAACAGAGAAACTTTCTCCAAGTGATGGAAAGTAGGAAAAGACAGAAAGGTGGGGGAGAGGGAGAGAGGGAGAGAAAATATGACTGAACCCGGAGCAAAAACAAACAAACAGACAAACAGAAGAGCCATCAAGTCAGCACCAGCCCATCAAACAGCAGAGACTTGAGGGAGCAGGTTAGGTGATCTGGTGGACAAAGAGGCAAAGATATGGTTTCCCTACAGACATTTCTACTGGATGCTCACAGCACACTCATTCATCCGACATTTACAGAGCATCTAACAAACCCCCCAAAATAGGATCAAAATATTTTTTAAATGCCTGCCCTTATGGACTCAAAGTTCATACAGGAAGAAGCAAAATAATAAGCAATCAAATAAAGAAAAGTTTGTTAAATGGTAAATAGAATGAAGGGAAACAAGAGGGTTAGGAAGTAAGTGGGTGCCACCAAGGGGAGTCTTACTTATGGCTCTCACCTACCACCTACTATAATCTGGAACTTCACAGCTCAAAGAGGAGAGGAGTGTATGCTTAGAATACGTATCTAATCACTTGCTGATTAGATGTGGCTTTACCCAAATACTTTTATTGGAAATATTCTCGATTCTTTCAAGACAATTTTGTCCTGACTTCCCTATGGGAATATGTACCTAGTTTTTTTTTTTTTTTTTTTTTTTTTGGTCATAAGAATTGAACCCAGAGGGATTCTACCTTCAAGACTCACCCCCAGCCATTTTTTTTAAAAAAGGATCTCCCTAGGTTACTTAAAGACTTACTAAAATGCTTGAGGCTAGTCGGTCTTAAGCCTGCAATCCTCTTCCCTCAGCCTCCCTTACTGGGATTTCAGGTATGCACCACTCTACCTGGCAGAGTCTTTTGATTCTTGGTCCCCATCCCAGACTGCAGTGGGGTTCACTTCTTGAACACAGCATCCTGGGAAACTCTGGTGCAAAGTTTACATACCCACAGCATGAAGAGCTTGATCTCAGTCTTGCAATGTCTGTTCTCTGATAAACTGCTCACTATCATCTATAGGGTCCCTTTAGTGGAATAACAAACCATTGGATACATCTATGAGTTTTCCAAAGAGAGAAGTCGGTACCTCTCCTCTTCAAAAGATCATAAAGAATCTTCTCAGCATCCCTTCCACAGTATCCTATAATGATTTTCTTCTCTTCCTTTATCATGTTCATTCCTCTTTGGCTCCCTATCTTCAGAAACTTGCTGTATGATTTTGGGCAGATAATCAGGTTTGAGAGGTAAAGTCTGAGGAAGAGAATTTAGGTGTGATTGGAAGGGAGTGCTCACAAGGGGAGGACACCTTGGCCATTCTTTTAAATGTGCACATTACAGTTAGTGAGCCAGATTGGTTTTCAGAAGGCAATATAGACATAGTGGCTATGAGTACAAAACGTGGACTCACACTGGGTTCAAATCCTAACTCACTCCTTCTTGTTCTGTGACTCTTGGATAGTAACCTCACCTCTCTGAGTCTCAGTTCCTTCATCTATATTAGCATAATGAAAACACTACTTCACCAAAGCAGAGAAGGCTAGGGGAAGTGGCACACACCTATAATCTCAGTATTTGGGAGACTCAGACAGGAAAATCACAAGTTGGAGGCCAGTGTGCAGTAACTTAGTGACATCCTGTTTCAAAATAAAATAGGGCTAGAGGTGTAGTTCATAAGCCCTAGGACCACAAAATGTGTGTGTGGAGGGAGTAGGGGGTAAGATTACATGAGATGATCCAGGTGACACTTTTAGAACAGAGTCCAGTAAATATTTACTTTAAAACATTGTTATTTCTGCTGTTGACATGGATTGAAAAGGCTCAAGGCTATTGGTCTCTTTTGCTCATATAAAACAAGACTTCAAAAGACAAGAAAATGGAAACCAGTGGCTCTTTTAACAGTCAGTGGTTCTTTCTGTTGTCATATGATTGCCGTCCAGCTGGGGGTTTGTTACATTTTTCTATTTTACCTGTGAAGCAGTTTGATGGTTTTCATGAAAATGGCCATCCTTCAGCATCACCCAAGGTTAAGTCCCTTTGAGAGACTGAGGACTGAGCAATAGGCACAAAAGAAAATGCCACTACATTGTCTTAGAGGGCAGGGAGAATGCAAACGTGTTCTGGGCTAGCGTGCCTCTTTCAGCAGGACTAGAATAAAGCCGTCAAGCTTCTGTAGGCAAGCCCATCCCCAGCTGGACGGTGAAGCACTTTTGGAGAGAAATTGGGCCCTCGGATGCATACTTTAGGGCCAGAAACCTGTGCAAAAAGGAGCTTTTGGAATATAAAATATGCAGATAGGATATTAGAAATGGGATCATATTTCTTATCTAATAGGCCATACTGGTCATCCTGTGGTGGGCATAATAATTCTGCTTGGAACCATAAAAATGAAAGGGAGAAACTTGATCTCTCAGCTTGTTCAAACACAGGCGCTCTCATCTCATGAGAATGAATTGGCTGCCCTGGTACAACTGAAGTCTGGCAAAATAGCAATTGAACTGAGTGAGGTGGTTATGTATGACCAGACTGTAATGGTGCCCCCGGGAGGAGAGAGCTCCCAGGCACTCAGAGAAGCTTTCCTTCAGTGGATCTACCTCCAAGTAATAATTCTGATTTAACCTCTTCTCTGCAAATCACAAGAACCTACTGAGGATTATTAGAAATCTTGATAGTGATCTACAAACAGCCTGATAGAAATATCAGAACCGATAACTGAACTTTCCAGCGGTCTTCAAGACTATTGGGGTCATTTGCTCAAAGCCAGCAATACGTGGTGATGGCTGTGTCTCCATAATGCAAATCACGTGGATTAAGTGCACAAAGGTGTCCCTTCAGTATATTCCTGGGTGCATGAGATGGAAGAATACCTGTTTGGATTAAACTTTCTCTTTGCCCTCTATTCCCTCAAGCAAGTTTGTGTGTAGTAACAGAAATGACAGTTTCCAGGGACACTGTGAAAATCAAATAAAGACTTTAGGCCGGGCGTGGTGGCGCACGCTTGTAATCCCCGCGCTTGGGAGGCAGAGACAGGAGGATCCCGCAGGTTCGAAGCCAGCCGCGCGCTGGTTTAGGAGACCCTGTTTCCAAAATGAAAATGTAAAAAATAGGTCTGGGAGTGTAGCCCGGAGGTAGAAGGGCTTCCAGGAACCCCAGTACCACCACCAAAAAAAAAAAAAAAAAAAAAAAAGGAAAGACTTTAGATCTAAGATTGGGCACTTCATCTAAAATGTCCAGTGTTTAGTTTCTGCATAAGAGTTTTGTTTTTTTCTCTTAAGCATAGTGACTTAAATTCATTATCTAGCCAAGTCCGCTTTTCTCCCAATCCTTACTATACACATATATAGAGAGAGACAAACCTCTCTCCCCTGACCCATTTTTAGAAGACATGTCCATTGTCTGAAAGAGGCAGCCAAGTACATGTCACTTCTCCTCTCTACCCACCCTCCCCGCCCACAGCTGCTTAGGTCAGGAGTAGACATGTGACTTGGGCGGCCCCAAATCCCAGAAATTTAGAATCCGCATGACATTGATGTGAGGAGCAGCGTGTAAATGGATGTATAAACAGAGAAGCTAGTCTTCATAGACATGAGAATAAAACAGAAGTAGAGAAGCAGAGACGGGAGATGATGGGGTGAGAGAGAAGAACCAAGACCTGTCCATTTCCCCATTTCTCTGAGGCAAAGTTCTATTCGTACATGTAGGTTTCATGAGATGCCCATGAAGCCTTTTAATAATGCCTATGTAATTTTTAAAAACTTATTTGGGTATGGTCTCTTCTTTATACCAGATAATTTCTAAAACAAGTGGCAAGTAGTATATAGTTTTAGTCTATGTGCTAGATTGTAGCCAGACTCTTTGTTATATTTATATTTAATATATTTGGTATATTTTGCTGTGTGGTTCCAAGAATTACTTGCCATCACACATAAATTCCATTGCATTAATGTTGGGCAGGTATAGACAACACTGGATTTCAAAAGGTGACAGGTTTGTAAAATTCCATAATTTTTTATGAGTCTGGCATTGAACACCTCAGCAGAAGGGGCTATTCTCCTGTATTATTTCATGAGAAACTAGCGAGCACATCAATATACTTAGGTACCACAGTGATAAGCACTATGTAAACCCAAAGAGGGAGATAAAAATCAGCAAGGATGATAATGCTAATTGCTATCTTTATTTGTAGCATGATTGTCTTTAGAGAACAAAGTTAAGCATCCCCTGATCCCTGGAGACAACCCTCTGGAATGGGGCTTAAAGAGAATTCAAAGACATTTCAGCTAAAAAAAGATGGGGAGAACTCTTGCTATCATAAAGCATCTCTGTCTGACTTTCAAACCAGTCCATCAAAAGACAGATGGGAATTCTGACACATGTGGGTGTAATTAGCGGATAAGCGTGCATGAATATCCATAAGTGAATATGGTATGGATTTAATTGTCACCATTCAATGAACAAACATTTAAGGTATGGGAGATGTGATTTTGAGTTTTCCCTCTTTTTAATCATATGATTTAGATTTCGCATTGGCAAAATCGAGGCAACAATAGTAACACTTTCAAGGTGCTGTGTGGCTCCAATGACATAAATTTTTGAAGTATAGTCAAAAGTATATATTTAAAAATATGCCATGAAGTCTTACTACATGTCAGGTACAGACTAGCCATTAATAAAAGCCTGAATATAATTGCTTTAATAGTATACTCAGATGGAACCATATCAAAAAAATTCTTTCCTATGCTATCAAATATTTCACTCTGATCTATTTACTGGTTTACATTACAACATCTCCATAAACTGAGAATACCTTAAACAGGTAGCAGAATGTGAGAAAGGCTCATCTAGCAGGTAGTAAGTGGTTTCCATGTTCCTGCTCTGATGTGATTCACCTGAAACAATAGCATAAGCCCATTGCAAAATCGCTGTGATTTTGGATCTCACAAGAATGCTAATCAAATTTTCTTATGATAAAAATGATAACAAACAGGCACTTAGTAAGCGCTTCTAATCTTCCTTCCACCTTAGGGTACATCAAAATAGAGTTCTTTGGCTGCTTCAGAACTCTGTTTAAAAAAAAATCACTCTCATCCTCGTAGAAACTCTAGGTACCATTTCCACACCACTCCCCTATCTCACATCTTTCCCACACAGAATGACTAGTTCTGATATAATTTTTCTCTCACAAACACTGTACCAAGATATGAAAAATAATGATTGACCTTTTGCCAAAAAAATCTACCCTACTCTTTTAAGAAACTAGAAGAGAGCTTCATCCTATACTGAGCTGAGCGAGCAGAACCTTAGTCAACATTTCCCCATAAGCCCTCCCTGACTTCTCAGACCGGATATGCCCTGATGGAGTCTCCCCCACTCCAGCCCCTCCAAAGGCAAAGCAGGAGATCACCCCCCAGGGAGCTTCCTGCATTAAAACTGCAACGCAGGAGTTGCCATTAAGAAGCTTCTCCTCTACAGCCGACCAGAATGTTAGCTAGAAAAGCCAACAAGATGCGAGCGCACATCTAGCAGTGGTTTAAAGGATAACAGCTTTGCTTTGGGCACAGGTCAGGGAACTTTGGTATGGAGAACAGGTGGGCTACCTGAAAACCAGCAGGCAGCCTTGCTTTTGACTGCCGCCATTTTAAATCAGGATGTTTGGCAAATCATTAGTGTCTGCTAGTTATTAAACAGAGGAAAGTTCAAAAGCCCACGCATGTTTTTCTCCCAGCTTCCCAGGTGGTAGCTGTCTCAAGCAGCAACCTTTTCACTTTCTGCAGCAAGACTTGTAAACTTCCCGTGGCTAAAACCGTGTTTTCTAACCGGGTGCCTGCAACTGAGCCGTAGCCTCGCGCAGGTTGCAAAACCCATATGTGAATCTCTGTCTGAGGAGTTGCCGTTCCCGCTCCTTGTAAGTTTATTGTTGAAATTACTGAAATGTACACAAATGACTGCATTTGAAGGTGAAATTTGGTGGAAAAATAAAGATATAATAGGATTCTTTCTTAAATAATTTCCCGGTGCGATGTCTGTCTGCAAAAATGAAGTGAAATTATATGATGTCAAAAAATCATGTTTCAAAATGATTGACAACATGTGAATGTTTTGCATTGTGAAATGAGGTGGAAAATTTTAATTGCATGATGGGAGGACATAATATTTATTAGAACCTTGTAACTACAGAGGACGGCAATGAGGAGGACACAATTTTAAATTTGGCGTTAATACGTCAAGTCTAAATCTTAAATGAACACGCAGGAGTAAAATTCTTTATCAAAGCCTCTTCTTAAGAGTGTATGATTAAGTTTTCAGATTCTAATAACTAAACAGGACGTGTGGGGCACGTCCATACCCTGACAAAGAGGCGTGTCAGTCTGCATTTGTATTCCGTTTTGAAGAGCATTTCTATGCACCATGTGCCTGGGTGAGTGAAAGATAAAGTTGATCTTAAAAGTGCAGAATTCACTGGAAAAGTAGTGGTTGGCTGGAGTTGTAAAGACTGTCAAAATCAAATCAGGCATGGTAGTGCACGCCTGTAATCCTAGTAATTGGGAGGCTGAGACAGGAGGATCGCGCAGGCTGGAAGACAGACTCAGCAATATGGCTTGCCTAGAAAGACTCTCAGAGACCTAGCAAAACCCTATTTCAAAGAAAAAAAAAACTGAAGGCCTGGGCTGTAGCTTAGAGGTATAATGTCCCTAGGTTCAATCCCTGGTAAAACATACACAACACACACACACACACATACACACGGGAAAGAACTGAACGTGAAATCCAAGTCTGAGAAAAGGGTACGGGAAAGGATTATTTAGTCAACAGGAGAAACAAAGACCTGCAGCTCAGTTACCTTTTACTAAACCTTGAATGCAAATAACAGCTGAGAATGGCAAATGGCATCCATAATTGTGGGTCTCTTTATCAACTTATAAGACTGGAGTAGGCAACAAATGGAAAAAAAAACAAAAACGGCTCAACTCCTTCTTAATCGCTCCATAACCCCTTGTAGCTTTAATATAAAAAGGGCGGCTCTGCTGTCCCATAGCAGAGAGATGGTGCTGAGGCAGAAGCAGACCTCCCCAGACCGGACTCTCACAACTGACTCAAACACACCCATAGCTTTAGTGATTTGCTTTAGGGACTACAGGATCCTTGCTTCTCATCCTGCTGTGAACTCCACCACTCAACAAAATGATACCTCTTGATCTATTAAAATTCAAGAAAGGGTGCATTTCTTTTTCAGAGGGAGGAAGCATTGCTGGGAATATCTAAAAACTACCAGCATCAAGAATTTTATTCATATTATAAGAGAAACATAAAGTAAAATTATTCTGCTAATAAGTAGGAGAATGATGTAGAAAGTCCCCCCCCCTCTCTTTCTCTCTCTCTCTCTCTCTCTCTCTCTCTCCGGTTGATATTAGTGCTTCACATGAATATGGCAAGGACATAAATCACTGAGTTGGAAATCCTAGAGGGTCAGTGAATGGGTCTATAACTAGTGGAGCAGAAGAGGTCAGAAATTAAAATGCTTAGAAATGAGCAATAAGAAATCGGAGGAAGGCTTAAAGAGGACTTGAAAATAGATATTTTATGGCTTCTATCTTGCAGAATGGAATCGATGATCTGAGAGTCAAAGAACAACTATTTGCCAAAAAAGGGGGGGGGGGGGAGAATGGCCAGCTTGTGCTCCATTTCTCTCTCACAACCCTGTGCTTTTTGCTTATCCGAATGCTTCAGGTACTTGAAAGTCAAACATCTAATAGCATTATTTAAACATGCCCTTCTTTTAAAGTGTCTGCAGCTGAGCATGGCGGTGCACACTTAGAATCCCAGTACTTGGGAGGCTAAGACAGGAGGCAGGTTCAAGGCTCAGCATGCAGTAACTTAGAAAGGCGTGTTTCAAAATAAAAATAAAATAGAGCTGGAGGTATATAGGTCGGTGGTGGAATGTCCCTGGACTCAATCCCTAGTAAAATAAAATAAAATAAAATAATCTTTGCTTTTCTAGATATGATTACTGAATGAGAAACTTCTGCCTGATAAGCGAGATAGTATTTTTTCACATAGCATCTGCATTCAATTGTTACTCAAAATACTTTTCTTTTCCAGTAGTAATTGTTCCACAAAATTAACACCTCATTCTCATGTAAATAACATGAAACCCAGGATTTTTTTTTTTTTTTTTTTTTTTTTTTTTGCAGGTCTGGAGATGGAACCCAGGGGCATTTGACCTCTGAGCTATACCCTCTGCCCTGTTTTTTATTCTTTATTTTGAAACCGGTTCTCACTGAGTTGCAGAGGGCCTCACTAAAGAGCTGAGGATTTCCACAAACTGCGATCCTCCGGTCTCAGCCTCCTGAATGCTGGGATTACAAGCGTGCGCCACCACACCCAGCGAAACCCAGGATATTTAAAGTACATCTTTCTACCCCCCGCGTGGTGGTGCATGCTTGTAATTTTACCTTTCGGGAGGCTGAGACCTGAGGATCACGGTTCGTGGCCAGCCTCAACTAATTAATGATGCCCTTTGTAACTCAGTGAGACCCTGTTTCAAAATAAAGAATAAAAAATAGGGCTGGGAGCTGGGTGTGCTGGCGCAGGCTTGTAATCCCAGCGCTTGGGAGGCTGAGACAGGAGGATTGCACAGGTTCAAAGCCAGCCTCAGCCACTTAGTGAGGCTCTCAGCAACTTAGTGAGATCCTGTTTCCAAATTAAGTTAAAATAGGTCTGGGAGTATACCCTGGAGGTAGAAAAGCCCCTGTGTCCCATCCCCAGTACTACAAAAAAAAAAAAAAATAGGGGTGGGGGTGTTGCTCAGAGGTAGAGTGTCCTTGGGTTCAATTCCAGGTACTGCTAAAAATAAAAATAAAAATAAAAAAATACTGCAAAAAATAAAAATAAAAAAATAAAGTGCATCTTTCCCTCCCAGAGAGCTTAAGTAGGGTGGATCCAGCACTTCACAAGCTTCTCAATTGCAAGCCACTGAAGACATATCTTCTCCCTGCTCATACTGTTCACTGCATTCTGATCAGAGAAGACATTTGCGTCTCTGAACCAAGAGACATAAAGTGCATGAGAACCTCACAAAGTAATTACAAGTTTATGACATCATCTTAATATTACAAGGGAGAGAATGAAAGACCCACGAGGAACGTGCGATTTCCCTTGTGGGAAAACATTAATGGTTGCTTACAATCTGTTTTCTTTTGTTTGGATGTTACAACCAATAATACACTTTTATGTCTATAAATAAAGACTAAAGTTGAATAAATCCAACGAACCCCTGAGCCTGCAGCTTGGAATCTTGAATCACATTCAAGGCCGAGATTTATGAGTCACTTGCAGAGAATAAGTTGAAGCTGCAAGATTTGGGGGAAAATTATTCCACATGGCGATTATTTGGGATAGTGATTATGCATGCACACCTGATCACGGTGTCACCTGCTCCAGCTCGTCCAGCATGATAAAACATGGCAATTTTCTCTATTTCCCTTCGCTTGCACAACGGAAGCTGATGTGCACAACCTCACACCATTCATTTCTAGGCAGGCTCCTTGTCAGGGGCAGCCCGCCCTCCCTGCTTCCCCTCTGACTTCTAGAGGGATCCTGCGAAGAAGATGTATGCAAATGCCTTGATGGTTGTAAAGGGAAGTGAGGAACAACAGCAATAGTGACCAACCATAGAAAAGGACATTTCCCATACACGCACGATGGGCTCTTTGGCCAGCCGCCTCCACCCTCAGCCTCCACACGTTCATTTCACCGGCTTCGACCACAGTGGGCCTCACTGGGAAAGTTCTCCTCGTTTCCCAGCCCACTTTTCCAGGATGGGGACAACTTCAGAATGGGCGGGCTGCCTTTCCTTTTGGAGTAGTCTCCTGGCTGCCTTATCTGTCCTGAAATACAACCCACACCCACAGCGATGCATGGGGCGGCTGCCACCTCCCAGGCAGTTCGCTTCAGTGCCTACTTGCCCTTACTGGAAAGAAATTTCTCCTAATGTCCGCTAACCCACGCTTCCCCTTCCCTTAGTTTCAAGCCGTTACTTCTTATTAGACCATTCTTAGCCACTGCCAGCAATCCTGTCCTTTCCTTAAAATTATTATTGCTCAAATATTTGTAGACAGTTAGCATAGCCTTCCATCTCTCCGGCTCCTTTTCCTGCAAGCTTTAAATGCTATGTTCTTTTAACCTTTCTTTATAGGTCATCTCTTCTCATCCTTTTATCTTTTTTGTCACCCTTCTCTGGCTTCTCTCTAATTTACAGTATTGATGTTCTCTTTATAATGAGGTGCCCCAAACAGTACGCTGCACACCAGAAGTGGCCGCCAGGAGAGGCGCAACGGCTGGACTGCCTTCTAGAAGCAACACCACCCTCCCAGTGTACGCCCGGCGCTTCAGTGAAGCATTTGTCTTTTTCACAGCTGTACTACATTATTGAAATACACAATCAGCCCCAATTCCTCCTCCCATTTGTCTCTTTGAGACCTAATGCAGTATCTTCACTTACTACCCGCCTCGGTTCCCAACTTGAATCCAAGACTCCTTGGTCAATTAAAAGAAAGCTTTAATTCCTTCAGTTATCACGGCTCTCATCTATAATAAACTAGACGCAAGTACCCGTTAGCTGCGACCCTTTTATTTACAATGCCATCAGATTGGCTTTATTTTTACAGCATTGTTAGAGATTAAGAGCAAAGCTCCTGTGTTCATCACACGGGCTTTCCTGCGGGTTAGGACCTACAGTGCCCCACTTCATTTCCTGAGACCCAAGCAATGAGCACAGAATCATTTCTAGTAAGTTCTGACTCTGATTAAAAAACAATCTTTATGAAATAGAAGCTAATAAAATTGCTTTCCTAATTACCCTGAGCTAGTTCATTTCCCAGCAAATATAATAAAATAGAGTTACTTGGCTCCGATTCACAAAATCTGAACCCAAGCTCATTATTAAGGCATTTAGCAGGGAAAAAAGCATGTGTGCATAAGATGCCGTCCCATCGAGCAGAACGCAAGAAACCTTTTGAAGTTTAGACCTTTGAAGTTTGAAGTTATTGCTGCTTTTTTTAATGCAGGTATTTCTGCTAGAAAAAAAAAATACACACTTATATTAATGGAGCAGAGTGCCTGAACCAAAGTAATCTTTGGAGAAGGTTTTTGGTTGAGAGCATCAAATCTTTATTTAAGAAAAATATTTAGATCCTTCTGCATTGTACTTGTTAATCTGTGGGCTGTTATACAAGGCTGCGAGACTTTTACGTAATAGAATAGAGTAACTCATGTCCCAAGGCTATTTCTGCCATGACTTATGCCACTCACAAATCTCTTTCATCTGTTTAAAGCATGAGATTCTGATGACTATAAATGTATGAAAATGTTGAGGGACTATTTTATTTTCCTCTAAATGTCCTATCATTCATTAGCATGGACATGATTTGCTAATATTTCTAAGGCATGCATGAATACTCCCCTAACGGAGGTTTAAAATGCTCCTTTCCCAGGGGGGAAAAATACAATTACCAAAATTAAGAGACTTTAAGAATAGCCTATCTATTATCGAAAACGAAGATATTTACATGACGGAATCAGGTAGGCAAAAAAAAAAAAAAATTTCTCTTAGGTTTGACAAGATGATTCACTGGTTTCATATGATATCACCAACAGAGTGGCTGCTCAGGGTTACCATAACACCGAAGTAAATCCGGCCGGGATGGACTCGGCTCCTGTAGGAGAGCCAAGGCCTGACAGCCCAGCCGGCAATGGGGATGCTAACATCTTCTGTCTTCTTTTCTTTTCTTTGGGTATTTGCCTGAAACCAATCTCTTAGCATTCAGTCTCACAAATCTAAAATAGGGAAAGAAATTGCCTCTGCCTTCTACCAGGGAGTGCAGCTCTTCTTGGGAAAATTTGTGAAATTCCACCCCCTGGGCAAAAACGATGGCTTTTTGTCAATCTGCCCCGGGTAGAAATCTGACATTCCATAATGACGTGACAGATTTCCATCTGGGGAAACCGCCTTCTGTTTTCACAAGGAATTTGAAGCAAGAATGAAAAATCTTTCACTTTGTCTATAAAACTATTTAAAAGAAAAAAATATCTACATTTCCCCCTACCTTGAAATAATGGAGTGGACATTAAATGAGAAAAATCTGTGGCTATTTTGAGTTCAATCAAATCATCAACAATGCTTAAGAAAGAGAAGAAGGGAACTATGTGGAGAATATATCCTTCCTGACAAATTTGTTACAGTTTTTTCATAGTTACTCGCAGATGAAAGGAATAATGTGAACCTCGCAATCAAGGGATGTTCAGGGACATATACAGCTGGAACTCAGGGAGAGCCACAGGGAGCATCAGGAAGGCTATTTTGTGAAACTGGTTCTAATTGATTTGTATGGAAGTATTGTCATATGGATGGAAAATTTGCTGGAAGAGGATAAACAAAGGGTACCAACAAATGAGAAGCCAAGGGGACGACATCGAGGTTAATGTGAGTTTTGATCTCATTTCTTATTTTTAGAAATGCAACAGGAGAGGAACAACCCTGACGAAAATGGGATATGCAAATGTACTAAATAAATGGTGTTACAATTGCCAATGAGGACAGAAAAATGGGACTTCCTTAGGGAAGTGGGAGGGGGAGGTCTGGGGCGGGAGAGGAAACAGAGAAACATAAAATAGGGCTTAGAAAAGCTGGAGCCAGAAAGTTATAGGGGGAAACCATCAAATACTCAAAACGAAAGCACAATCTGCGGGCTTTTGAAGGCGGATTCACTCTTGGCAGTATAAATTGCTGGGTATCTTGTTTTGTTCACCAAGGTTGGGATGAGGTTATAATCTCCCCTATTCTCCTCTTCCTGTAGCCAGAATGAAAACCTCAGGATCACCCAGGGTAGGCTGGGGCGTCTTTTTTTTTTTTTTTAAGTCAATCATCAGAGACTCTTGGAGACATACAGTATTTTTGTTGCAATGCCTTAAGAAAAACAAACCTCATATTTTCTTTCCCCCACCCCACCCAAGAAGACCATGCTCTGGCCCGCACTTTTTGCGGTCAGGGTGGTTCATGGGTGTTTTGAGTGGGATTCGCAGGATAAGGCCATCCTGGGTGTTGAAAGGCAATGGACTAATTGAGAGTAAACACAGAAGAGGAGGAAATTTAAGATTAAAAAAAAAAATCAAAGGTGAAAAAAAGTGGAGGAACTGATTTGCTTGGAAAGGCAAGTGAGTCCTGATGATTAACACCAGGTCGGCATGCTGAGAGAAAAACGACGCAGACACGGCGAGCGTGCCGCATCCGGGTTGCCGGCACATCCTAATGAGCGTGGTGGTCAAATGCCCTGGGTTTGCCATATGTTGTGGCCATATGCATATCTGGTGAACCAGATGCCCTGCTTTTTTTTCCCCCATATTGTGCCATTTTTCTCACAGCATAAAGACATGGCTTAAGTGAGAAGCAGGAGGGGGTCGGGGGTAGGCACTGATAGCTTGTTATTCCAAAAGGTTGCAGGACAGAAAACATCAGTAAATTCACATGTGCTTCCTTGGTTCTCAAATATTTAATGAGCACCTACTAGGTAGGAGAAGAGTTTATTTAGATCAAATTCAGGGTGACAATTCCTTTTTGGGTTATTAAGAAGAGCTTAGAGATACTCCAGGCAGCTGCCACAATTCCTCTGGATAAGTCTTCTTGTCCCTGGCTAAGAGGATGCCGGTGTTTTTGCCATTGCCAACCAGTGATGGGGCTGCTTCCACATGGCATGTGTTCAAACCTTTCCCTCCATCTAGAAGACTCACCCTCTTCATTCATTGATTACCTATTTTTTATTGCTTCCTAAACCTATCTGGCACTATTCAGGACCCCTTGAAGGGGCTGACAGTACTCTAGCCGCCCAGATACCAGTCACATGCTCCCACACTACAGCTAGAGGTGGGCGGTGTGCCCTCTAGGCAAAGTACTAAGAACTAAGTACTGACAGCATGAACAGGAAGACTCGGCTCGCCTGGCATGGGAGAAAGAACAAGGATGGGTCATTTCAGTGGCACCTCCTGCAAGGACCCCTTTTTCATTCTCCAAACCAGGCCTGCGTGTACAGTATTCCTTCACACTCTTCTTGTTTCCCTCTCTTTCTCCCTTATATCTATTTATTCATTTACTTACTTACTTAGTTACTTACTTAATTACTTATTTACTTATCTATCTTTATGTGTGGTGCTGGGGAATAAACCCAGGTGCATTTTACCTTTGAACTACACCTCACTCCTTCTCATATATTGTTTTGAAACAAAGTCTCACTAGGCCACTGAGAATCTCCCTACATTGCTCAACTGAGAACCTCCCAAACCTCCTGCCTCAGCCTCCCATGTACTGGGATTAGAGGTCTGTGCCACCACACACCTCCTTTTTCTCCTTTAGAATCCTACAGCGTCTTGCACATCGTAGTGCCCAAAACAAAGTCTGTTCAGGCCATTTATAAATTTATCTGACTTGCCTAATCCTCAACAGTACACCTTACCCATCACCTGCTTTTGCATTTTTAACAGTGATTCGCTGAATAAATGTAAGTTAAGATGCATCATCTTCTCAACTACTCATCAACAGAGAAAAGAAATATGAGTAAGATAAAACACCAGAGAATGCTCAGATCCTTACTGCTCAATTTTGCACATCCCAGGCTCATGCACTCCCTCGGTAATTATCAGGAGTTCTTTTTTGTCCATATATCCATCTCTTCACCAGCTTGGGAGCTTCTGGAGGTGGGGACTGGTCTTCATGTAAAGAGAGATTTAAACCAAATCTAAAAGAAAAAAGTATTCAATAGCCTTGGCACAATTTCTGACATTTAGTAAATCCTCAGTACACGAATGAAACAAATCCATCAACACATATGTGAAAGAATTGTCACCCCTAATTAGCTGCCCCCCTCTAAGTGATCGCATTGTATATTTTGCCTTCTATGTGCCTCAGTATTGTTGGGCACATAATGGGTACTCAATAAGTGTTTATTGCATGAGAAAGCAAACTTGACCTCAGCAGTGCACCCGATTCTGGAAAATGGTGGAGCCTCCCTATGGTACCACAAACAGTGTGAACAGCGTCCCCTGCAGTTGTGTGACAGAGGTGCTGAGTCTACACTGCTCATCTTCTAGACAGGAATGAAAAAACCCAGAAGAATTTAGAGAACTGCCCCAATTTGTACAAGCCCATGAGAGAAATGGACATACAACTAGCTGGCTTACATTTTTTTTTTTTTAAAAAGCACATTGAAATTATTTATTCTGAACGTCTTTTGCTTTCCTGGAAATAAGTCAGGCCACCCTGGAGCAGCAACACAGCGAGACTTGGATGCATTGCTTAAGTAAATATCTACTGTGAACCGTGGTCAGCATCTTTATTAATCAGTCCTATATATAGAACCTTATATATGGCAAATACCCCAAGACCAATTGGATAAAGCCTGATTTTCTTCTAACCAAACACTTCCTAAGAAGGAAACGAGTAGGGAAATGGGCTAAGGAAAATGTCCAGAGGTTTGATTCAGGTACAACCCAGATATTTGTATGTTCATCTTTTTCATATTTGTATGTTCTTTTTCATTACAGAATCATCAGACAGAAGAGAGCCCACATGGGTGGTGCCGCGGGCAACCACGCCAACTGTCCTTGGAAGCCAGGGGGTTGTGGGTAGTGGCCTCTGAGTAGGATTTCCTCCTAGGAATGCAAGAGAAGCCATAGCAGAGACTCCAAACAAACAGAATGAATCTATTTACAGAAAAGCATACGTTGGGTTAATATAAGATTATTCTCCAAGATGATCCGAGGGAAGCTAAATGCAATTGGATTTTCTTTCCACTGTAAATTCCCAACACTTTTCCCTTCCTTGGGTCACTGAGTTCTGGGGGAGCCTCCCAGCCCGGTCCCATTAAGCCCAAGTAAGAACGAGATCCAGACCCCTGATCTTTCCCTCTCGTCATCCATCTGCAAGGACAAGTTTCCTTAGTGAACAGAAGCCTACAGATCAAGCGTTGGCTCCTTCCTTGGCAGCTTCTGAAACGAGACCTCTGTGTATTTCCTTCAGGTACTTGCAAAACGTGAGAGGGGCTGCATTTGATTTTCTGTAAATGGGTCATTGTTTTAGTCCTTAATTTAGAAAATTCAGTGTTTTTCTGCTCTTGGTATCTGGCAGAGGGGTGGGTCAGAGAGCATCAGGAGCAATATTATGCCATAGGTTTTAAAAATATTTAAATTATTCTCTTCTATTTTATAAGTCATCACATTATGTATTGAAGTAACCGAGTTGGTGCCTGAACACGTTCATAACTAGACATTTTATAGATCTGGGGGTACATGTTCAATATGTCTAGGGAGAAAAATCTAACTAGCCAATAACATTAAAACAGGACTAGAACCAGGAGAGAATCTTCCACACCTATAAGCCTCCTGTTCTACTTTGCTCTCTTTTTATGGTGGAGGAGAATAGAGAAAGGGTGTAGACCCAGGCTCTGCACAAGCAAAATAGATTAGAGAACCAAGGCAGCCAGTACAATAACCTAGTTCAGAAATTTTTAGTGACCTGAATTTTGTAGACCATGACTCTAATAAGCACTGTTACTGGATAAAGGTTCTATTCTCTGTGCCCCTGTCAGTTTGGGGGTTTCTAAGTCCAATTTCTTCAGTCAGAGATTTTAGATCTGTTCCCAGGTTGTTAGTGGTGTAGCTGCCTCATAGGCCTCCATGGACAGAGCCAAGAACCTGACAGCCAAGCTGCTGCCCAGAAATAAAGAGGAGATTCCAACAGGGATCTAGACAATTGGCCGTTCCTAATCCCGTTGCCTGTCTGCAGACAGACCCAGCGCCTAGCCCTGTACCAAAGGCAGCGCGTGAGTATATAACAGCACTTGGAAGAAGTAAGTGGACGTAAAGCCAGTCCATGCAGCACACAGCTGAAACAAGGAGAGTACGAGCAGTAAGGATTCCCACTTCTCTCTTCTCCCTCCCTCCAATCCTTGCCAGGGTATTCTGTTGGCCACATCCAGCCAAGAGCCAGGGCCATCCTCCAGGGACACAGAGCAGGGCATGAAAAAGGGACAAGGCCTTGGGGTATGAAGCATCTGGAGAACAGTGTGGCCCAGGACACCCTCACACCACTGTACCTTGGGGAGCAGCTGCTGTGTCCCCTGACAAGGCGCCGAGACCCCACCCGCACAGCCTCCCCAGCACTGGGCAGGCTCACAACAGCCTCACACTTTCCAGCCCTCCCCAGCTCCTCCCTGCTCCTTACAAATCTACAATTTGTCAAGTCTCTCCTGACCTTGTCGTCCTCTCCTAAGTGTCAATTCTGTCTACTCCCATTGGTTTAACCAGCTATAACCCTTGCTATTAGCAATTGATAATTGTTGATTAGGTTGATAATATTTTATATCCAACAAAGGAATCATTACCAAACCTTATTAGATACTAGACACTAAAATTCATACTGAGGATGCAAGAGTGTACACAGAGGTTGGAGTTTCTGTATTCTTGGAGCTTTTGGTTGAGTGGGATAGACACAGAAATCTGCATCCAGGACCTATTTCTCCAGCACTGAAATCGCCTTCTCTGAGTTTCCAAGGCACCGAGGCACGGGTTATCGCTGCCACTGTCACAGCATTGAATGGCAAATCCCTACCCTGCATTCTGTTTCACTGCCTTCTCTTTGAGCAGTCTAATACCCATGACTCAGGCGTTTTCTACACCCCTGACCATCCATCTCAGACTCAGACCAATTGGGTGGTGGATGAACCATTGGAAAGAAGGATCTGATGAGTCAGAGAACAACTAGGAATGGAGAACAAAAATAGAGCCACACCCAACATCTTGCAGAAGAGGTTATTCCAGAAAAGCAATGCTACAAGACTTGCCTCCAGTGTGTCTCATTCATATCTATTGGCTAGCTATTTTTCTTTTTCAGCTAAAGACATTCCATCTTTTCTTCTTTTTCCACTCAACTGCTTCTTTCCCTTCACTAATAGACCCAAAACTTTGATCAGTGGATATATATATATATATATGTGTGTGTGTGTGTGTGTGTGTGTGTGTGTGTGCGCGTGCACATGCGCGCGCATACAAATGTGTGTATGTACACACACACCCCAAAAATCTTTTTCCTTCTAAAAGCCAAGGGTCTTTTTAAAAATAATGACCATTCCATGTCTAGGAGAAGACAATAGCAGCTTGCCAGGCTGGCCAGACCCCATGGTCTTCTGTTTCTCTAGGGTTGAGCCCCCTCAGGTTTTCTGTCCTAACCCTAACACCTCACATTATAGTTTCTTTTCTGCTGATACAAGCTCTGGTGGTGTCCCCATGGGGACGTAAAAAGGCTTCTGGTTTCTACTTAATAAGGAAACCTGAAAATATACAAGACCCTAAATACATGGCCTCTGAGAGAATTTTCCCATGGGCCACATCCAGGTGTAAGAAATAATTAGGAAGGGCACAACCATACCTGAATTAAATGTGATATTACGTCTACGGGCCTGCCGAATACTGTGGCCTATTCTCAAATTAACTTTTTATATTATGTCCTTGGTTTCTTTCTTTCCTTTTCTCTTATATAATGATGATACAATGGTGCTCTGTATTTTTCTGAGTTCTGAGTTTGTGTGTGTATATATATATTTTATTTTATTTTTTAACTTATTTTCAAAGCAGTAGGCATGGAAAAGAGGAGAAGCAGCTTGCCCAAGGTCATGTAGCTGGTTAGTGGCACCGTTGATGCTAGGATATAATATAATACACACACACACACACACAGTACTCTTTACCCAACCACCTCTCTTAATGCAGATCTCTGAAAGAAGGGATATGAATTACAAACTATGAGGGAGCTGAGTTAAGAAGAGAATACCCCCCTTTGGAAGGCCACCACCATCCTCTGCCATTCTCTAGATGACCATACAGTCCCTGTGTGGGGATGGCATTTACACCTGAACAGTGTCTCTTTGGCTTGGATAATGGTATTTCCTAGTCATCTGATTTTTCCACAAGAACTGAAGAAGCAATGGGTGTTTATAAAGTACATGGAGGTCCCCAGGTCCTAGGAGCCATGCCGATGATGTCAGCATCCACTGCGAGGTGGACTGTTTTATATCAAGCAATTGTAAATACTGGTGGCATCTGTAATGTCTAACGAGAGCAACTTAGGGGTTCTGTTCTTAACTTTGATTTTTAACTTGTTTCTGGGCCAGTAACTTAGATCCCTACCCTTACCTTAATGCACTTTTTATAGTTTAATTTCCTTTTCGTGGTGCTGTTTGGAGGTGGAATTTTTTTTAAAGCAATATGACTCAATTGAAATCAGATTTCCCCTAAAGAAATCAAACAGATCACAGAGGGCGCAGTCTGAAAAGCGGTCCTACCATGGAGAATCCCACTCATCCTTTGCTGCACTCCTGTGTCTGTCTTCACGGTCTGCGTCAGCCTCCTGATGGTGTGCTAGTGGGATGAGGAAAAAGTCTCCTGAAAGTACATAGAATTTATTGGCCGCATCCACAAAAGCTTTGTGGGTGGGATACTTCCAGCCCCCATTTAGTCATTCCTGATGATATTAGGGCAACTTCCTCCATGAGTAGGTCTGCCAAGATCTGAGCATAGAGATAGGAATCTCTAGGGAGATCTGTTCATTGCAGACAGGCTCAGCCGGCAATACTTATAAACTGGGGTTAATGCTTCTTTTCCAAAAATTTCTCTGATATGGCCCTAAGATGTCATATTCCCCAGAAGAGCATCATTTCAGGGCAGAGAACCGAAGTGGAGAGAACCCCCCAGGAGAAGCTGGTCAGAAGGGAGAAGAAAAGGGTCTTGAATAAAGGGTGAAGGACAGTATATCTGTCTCTACCTATCTAATTGACCCAGGGAAATTACTTAGTCTTTAAAGGTCTCACTTTTTTTTCCTGTCTGTTGTGTGAAAAATATACTAGAAACCCCATTCATAGTGTTTATCAAATGAATAGTATTTGCCAAATGAATGACGCATACATAGTGATTAGCAGAGCCCCTGAGGTCGGTTCTTGTGGGTGGGACACCCACATTAGCTCTGAGGACAGTAACCATGGGCTTGCCGGATCTGCAGAGGCACCCAGTCATCTTGGAGACAGCAGTGGGAAGACGAACACAGAGAGGCAAGAGCGTGCCAGGGACAGGCTCTGCCTCCACGGCACTGCCCGGGGTGGGTTCTGGGGATGCTAATATCTCCGTGATGAATGAAGGAGTTAATGAGATCAGACATGCTATACGTATACTGTGCTCCTTTCTCTTTAAGGTTTTCATAATGGGCTGCAGCTAGTGGAAGTTTTCTAATGTCATTAGCAGCATCTATCTCCTATGCAATACAATTGGTTGTTTGTGGGAGAGGGGAGCTGGAGTTGGAAGACAATAAGATTGGTCATGGATAAACTATAGAAGTTTGTGTTATTTTTCCTTGAGTAAAATACCTGTATTTGTGGAATCATTTGAGGAAATCCTTTCTCCCAGATGTAAATGCCTTGGCTCTTAAGTTGGAAATGAGGTGAGGGTGCGGGGAGAGGTGAGAATTCCTTTGAATTAACATTATTTAAGGAACAAAACCACTTTTAATCATTTCTATTATTTTTGAATGAAGATCTGCACATATCTTTCAGCATCTGAATAATGGCTAGAGATATTACTTCTGCAGAAGAACAGATTTTAGGAAAATGCAAAAAATTCAAAAGGTTCACTGATATTTCTCCTATTCTCCATTTTCTTTAAAAAAAATATCCAGGCCAAAGACATAAATAATTGTATCTATTCTACAGAAATGGGATATTCTGATTTAAAGTATTTTTTTTTGTCTTTCTTAGAGACAAATCACACGACTGTACTTTAAAATCTGGCAACAGGTTCCCAATACTGAATCTAACAATCTCAGTATATTAATTAGTTTTCAAGACCCCCAAGCAACAAAAATCTAGTCGTTCAAGGTCACAGTTTGACTTATTTACAATTGACAAATAACTTGGCAAACGCTGCACTGAACCACTCCATACAATAGAAAATATATTGTCATTCAAGTTAACAAAAGAATCTTTCTTTGCCATCTCACGACAATGGCCCTGCAAATGAACATCGCCTGAATAGAATCCTAACCACATTTTCACTCTCATTAACCACAGTAGGGTATCACACAATTTGCCTGGCTCCTGCTTAGACCACTGTGCACCATTTTAGTAGCAGCAGTTTGATGGGTTTTATGGCAGGTGATATATGGAGTGGGAGTTTCGGGAGTCGTAAACAGAAGGCACTGTGTATCACAATGTGGTTTAGGGATATAATGACTGTGTTGTAAAGCAAGGGATGACGATATTGCACTAGGCTTGGGGTACTGAACCAATAGACCAAACAGCTCAACATAATTCAAGAAAGAATGAAAAAATCCCAGGAAAGGTTATGTGTGTGTGAGCACATGCACACATGCACTTGAGGGTAGGACTTCTGGCTTTTATTAATTAATTTGATGAATTTGAATAAGAGCTACTAAAACTGAAATATATCTGCGTCTCTGTGAAAAAACAGAGCATTTCTCTTTCCTCCTGATACAATTTTTTTCTGCCTCCTCTGTCCAACCCTAACCACTTTGACTAGAATAACTGAATAAACTAGTCCTAGTATAAGGGGAAAAAAACAGCAGAAACTTAGAGACAATACTGCAGAGGAGAAAGATAACACCAAAATGAAGTTTCTTTTCTCTCCAGAACAGCCTATCACCTGTGGCAGGAGGGTCAATACGTCTGGCCTGAAAGATGCCTGTCCTGCTCAGAGAACAGATGGACTTTGCTGGGTTTAGGATTCTCAGGATCCCTTCTATTAACACCCCTGGTATCCAGGACTTGGGCTGTCATTAGGTCACTTCTAGTCATGTCCCCACAGAAGACTACATTTGGTATTAACAAGGAAATGGTGACATGTGACTTCCTTCAAAGAAAAAGATATATCAACAGAGGACCACTTGTGATTACTAACTTGCTGTGTGGCCTTGGCCAACTCACAAGATGTCTCTGAGCCTCCACCCTCTTTGGATATGCTTTTTTTTTTTTACCTTTCTGGCCAAGTCATATTTTGAAACTACACCATTTTGAAACTATGTCAACATAGGTCTTCATTCTTATCCTCATTACCATTGTCACCACCATCACTGTTAGTGTATTCTAAGTAGTGAGATGTCAAAATGTACTTTGGAAGAGAGCAAGTTCAAGGCCAGCTTAGGAACTTAGCAAGACCCATTTCAAAATAAAAAATAAAAATGTTTGGGAATGTGGTTCAGGAATAAAGTGCTTTCCTAGCATGCACCGAACTCTGGGTTCAGTCCCCAGTACCAATGAAGCATTGCATTCACCAGCAAGTTAGGCTAAACAGTGGCCAGGGGCCACTGATACCAGAGGGGCCTCAAGATATCCCCCCTCCTCTGAACTGCATGGACTGCATTTCACATCAAGCTAGCTAAACCCTATTTCATTGACTTCAAAAAATGATGTTGCATTCCTGCACCCGCGGCATAAGGATCAGACCTACTTTACTACCACCTTGGCTCATTGGATTGGGATGAGCAGTGGAGCTCAACTATTGCTAAGTGGCGCAGGCTGGCCTGCAGTAAGACGCCCAGGCTTTTGCAAGCTACTCCTTCACACCTGAGTGTCAAATCTGCAGACTCTCCCAGAGAAGACACCACTTCCCCAAAAAAATTCCCAGGAAGGAATTGCAAGGACAAAGGCAGCACTGGAAAGAGTCCCCAGCTTCCTGGGGCAGTGCTGGAGAAGGACACCTTCTCCTGCGATGCTCTCTGTAAAATCTCTGTGTCTTTGCTTCAGCCACACCCACCATTCGTATTTGCAGAACCAGAATGGAGACGAGCCTCCCTGCATCTCAAACTGCCCCGCACCTCATGTCCTGATGCCAAACTGTGGCCAGGCTTGTAGCCATGGCCCACGTGCATCTGCTAAGGCTGTCACTTCGTCTCCACCTTCCTTCTTAACAAGGAAATGACTGACCCATGTGTAGCACGTATCTATTTATCAACAGATCATAAGCCTAGTCTTCTGAGATCTTGTGACAGGTCCCATTAGCTCTGAGCTACCCAATAATGTGTATAATCAGTTGTTAATGGCAATATGCTATTCTGAGATAACTGGGCCATTAGCGAGCGTCAGGGCCACCCCGCGCAGGCAGTCCTCCACCGGGCTTGCACCTGGCTGCCGGGAGGCTGCACGTTCCCCACTCCTCCTGGTTCTCCCAGGTGAGAGGTAGGGTGCCTTCCTAAATTTCCCACTCTGGACACTTGTGTCCCTTTTAGGGTTTCCATTTGGAACTTCTTATGGAAACTTGGTTTATAAGTAGAAATAATACACCATTTGAAAGGGTAATCTAAAAATAAAGACAAATATGCAGGTCCCTCTGGTCCTCAAAGAATCTTGCCTCACAGCAAGATAATCAATACTTTGGGAAGAATCTTGACTTCAAGTGCTTCTAAAAGCACATATTCTCAGAGCCATTCCACATCATAAGGGCCCAGCCATTGCTAATTTTTGGTGGCTATGGAAAAACTTCAATAAGAAGTCATAGACCACAGTCTCTGTCTCTGTCTCTGTCTCTCTCTCTCTCTCTCTCTCTCTCTCTCTCTCTCTTTCCTTCCTCCTCCTTCCTCCCTTCCTCCCTCCTTTCCTACCTCACAGACACACACAAATTTTTTTCAAAAAAAATTCTCTACCACCAAAGCTTACAATAAATTCTCCATGTTTATCCAGTTCCTCCTCTCTATGTGTTTCCCATCACATTGTATCTCAAGAACTAAGAGCAAACAATTCCAAAAACTTCAAGCAAAAGAGAAAAGTACAAAATTCTACTTAGTAAATTTTCCCTTTGTACTTACAAAGAATCTTGTGCCCATCACCCAAACAGAAAAGATCTCCAATCTCAGCCCAAATTCAGACACTTGGGAAGTTTTCCCCAGTTTAGACCCTCAGAGGTCAGATTTTGATTTATTTGGGAAAAGAAAGTTTCATTGAGCCTAGAAATCTGCCAACTGGCTCCAGCCAATGCTCAGGTGATTTACATCCATGCTTCATCCCAGCGCTGCCTATCAAAGGCCCTCGAGTTTTACCGCTGCCTCCATAAAAAGGAAATTTAGCACTAAGGACTTGCCAAAGGGTCATCACATGTTGTTGGAGAGAAATAAGGAACAAGATGTTTGTAAAGTACAGGGAGAGAGGACGAGGCTCAGCTTACATTCTCCCTCCAGCTCTGGCTGCCAAGAAACTGGGGCCTAGGTCTATTTATTCTGGATAAACCATTTCCTCAGAAGCACCAAGGAAACAGAGGCCCTCTCAGGCTTTGGAGGGGGGAGGGTACCTACCCCAGCTCAGCACTGCAGGAGAATGACAACAGCCTTAGTAGACATTCACAGTAGGGTAAGAGAGCTTGGGTTCTCTGCTTCGAACATGGCAGAGGTTAGATGGAGAGGCTAAACCTCTGATCCTGAATGACCTCAAACATCAAAATATTGTTGCATACAGATCCAGAGTTCAGCGTCAGAATCTTCTCCCAAGGGGAGGTGGATCTAAGACGTACCCATCCATTCATTCGATGCATTTGTTTCATCAACAAATATTTCATGAGTGTATAATATATTCTAAACAAAATAGTGACATACAATGCTGAGCGAAAGCAAACATAATTTTCACCTTCATGGAGCCTATTAATCAACTAATTGCAAATAAATGAGGAATTTTAACTATGCGACTACCACAAAGCAGAAATTTATGGTGCTCTCTGAAAAGTAGGGAAGAAGGGGAGATTGACCTAACTGAAAGATGGGAATAATTTCTGCAATGCTTGATCTCTGATTGAGAAGGTAAGAAGAGGTTAGATAACAAAAGGAAAAGAGAGCAGTGCTCCAAGAAGAGACAAATTCAGTCAAGAGCCATCATGTTTGTAATCCCAGTACTTGGGAGGCTGAGACAGGAGGCCCATATGTTTAAGGACAGCCTCAGCAAGGTAGCAAAATTCTCAGCAACCTAGAGACCCTGATTCAAAACAAAAAATTTAAAACGTCTGAGTGTGTAGTTTGGAGGAACTCCCCTGAGTTCAATCTCTAGCACACACCCCCACCACCACACATACACACACACAGACACAGGAGCTGAGTATAAGCGGGGTGTAGTAAGAACCGAAGGAAAGCCAGAGACACCAGAGCACAGCATGGACAGCCAGACTGGAGAAGACTGTGCTGGGGCTTGCTCATGCTCATCAAAGAATTATAACTTGTTATAAGAACCATAAAAGGATACTGCAGGATTAACACATGATTTTACACACACACACACACACACACACACACACACACACACTAATTTTTTATGGCTGTAGGATGGATAAAAGAAAGAAAACAAGCATCTTGGAGCTGGGAGATCAGTAGTTAAGGATCTTTTATAGTCCAAGCAAAAGCTCATTTGGCTTGGTTAAGAATGGGGTGCTGGATGTTGAAATGGAGGATGGCAGCGAGTAACTATATGAAAAGGTAAAACCAAAAAGATTCGGATTGACTATATGGAGTGTAGGGCTTTTTTTTTTCTTTCTGGTTTTGATGTTGCTTTTTACATCCCAAGGCTACTAACAATTCTATTTCTACAACTTTCTTTCCTTCATGGGATTCACTGATTTTTAATCTATTATCTCCTCTTGAAAAAATACGTGGTGTTTTCCTGGAGAGAAATATACTACGCTGAGCAAGAGAACAGGTTTCTTTTGTTGTATTCAATATACTATATAACAAGACATGTTGAATTGGGGATGAGCGTTCTTCATTCAACAGAATAAAATGCATGAGCTCGGAGACACCTAGTCATTTTGCATTTTAGATTACTGTTCATATCAATAAAAATAGCAAATGTTTACATTCTAGGAGTCACAGTGACCACTTTGTAGATACTGACTTAATCCTTGAATCAACCCTATTGGCTGGATTTTAATTAATATTATTTTTCCCAAGAAGAAACTGAAGCTTAGAAAAAAATTGTGTAACTTTACCAAGGAAACGCAGATCAAAAGTCACCAAGACTTGGACCTGAATTTCTTTGGCTCGTGCCACTCACTTCCACTCGCTTATCAACGATGTGAGAGAGGTAGAGGACCAATGGAAAAGTCAACATCCACAGAGGCTTGCTAGGACTCAGACCTACTGCGTTTTCACTCCCTTGAAGGAACTTAAAGAAACTGATCCATGCCATTCTCCAGGCTACAGGCTCTGGATCCCCTTCTCTGCCCAGACTTCATCATAACCACAGTAAGACCACGAAGTCACACTCAAGTGCCTGCTCCATGTGTCGACAGTAGGAATTGAGCATTCTTTCAGATCATCCTCATACATCACTACCACCCATCCCCAAAACCTTGCTGTTGCAAAATAAGCATCATCTCCTGCTACACTTCCCCTAGTTCCTAGGCATAAGTGTGTCCCCAGGTTACCTCACCAAATCTATGCAGTTTTTCTTTAGCGTTTAGTACCTTTCTCTCTCCTCCTTCTCTGCAGCACTCCACCCCCATTACACCCCAGCTTGAGCTCTCAGAGATGAGACTTGCCAGATAAAAATGATAAGATACAAGATGCCCAGTTCTATTTGAATTTCAGATAAACAAAAAAAAATCATGCATATGTCCTGTGTATTATTCGGGATATACTTATATAAGAAATGTATTTATTGTTTATCTAAAATTGAAATTTAACTGGGCATCCTGTATTTTTATTTGCTGAATCTGGCAATCTTACCAGAAATTCCATTATAAACACACTCATCCATTAGGATGAAAAAATTGAAATTAATAAAAATAAGAAATTAGCTGGGCATGGTGTCGCACGCTTGTAATCCCCGCGCTTGGGAGACGGAGACAAGAGGATCGCGCAGGTTCAAAGCCAGCTGCGCTGGCTTAAGAGACTCTGTTTCCAAATAAAAAAGTATAAAAATAGGTCTGGGAGTGTAACCCAGAGGTAGAAGGGTTTCCAGGAACCCCAGTACTACCAAAAAATAATAATAATACTAAGAAGAAGAAATTAATTTATTGACTCATTCAAATAAATCTTAAATGTTATAAAAATATTTTAACCCAGGTAGCTTTTCAAAATACTGATGCCCAGGCTACATATCTAGCCAATAAAATCTGAATTTCTTGGAGTGGAGATCAGGTAAGGAGATTCTTTTAAAGCTTCTTTAAACTTTCTAACACACTATAAATAAGGATAACAGGGAGAGAGCAGTGGCCTTCCCAAATGGAAAGTCTGTCTGAATTAAGCACTGGGACATCAGAATAAAGAGGTTTTGTATTAGAAAAGAATACTTCAAATTTTGAAGACCCTTACGAAGTGATTAAGGTCTGGATATACCCACAGGCCCATTGAATTATAATTGAAACTAATTTGGAAACTATTTTAAATTGATTATAGGATAAAGCAAATACACAAATATGTAAATGTCATTAGAAATCAATATTTTCAATATTAAAATAATAAAAGAATGACATATATAAAAACAAATAAGTTAATTAAAAACCTATAAAGTCACATTTGAATAATAGCCAGCCAGACAGAGAGATCCACAGAGAAGGCTTAAAAGTAATGCTATCTCAAAAGCACAGAGCAGCCCTAGTACCTAGGTCTACTTATAAATTCTACTTATAGATACAATTAGAGTTCTTCAGAGAAATGAAAATTTCTGGTTCTGGGGCAAGAAAAATACAAGGTGAATTTGGAATAACTAGAAAGAAAAGAATCACTCTAAGCCTAATGAGAATGAGTCAAAAGAACACAGGTATCTGCTTGAAGGGTCTTCCACTGGCCAAATTTGGAACTGTGCATACTTCAAAAAACAACTACAATATACCATAACATGGTAAGTAAGTAAAAAATTTATGAGTTTGTACTAAAAAAGTGAAAACAGGACAAAACAAATAAAAAGTAAATTGTATTGGCTACTTTAATTGACATGATCAATTCCTTCCTCTGAAAAGTAATTCATAAAAAGAAAAGAAAGGAAGTACTCACCAAGCTTTTTAAAGAAAATTGTAGTTTATTCTTATTAGTAAGTGAAGTTGTATACACTCAGTGAAATCATTGATTTAGGTCAAGGTCACCAATGGATGCCAAAACTATTAGGTAAAAGGTTTTTGATAAAAGAGATCTTCACAGGATTTTTTTTTTTTTTTTTTGGTGGTACTGGGGTTCCTGGAAACCCTTCTTCTACCTCCGGGCTACACTCCCAGACCTATTTTATATTTGGAAACAAGGTCTCTTAAGCCAGCGCGGCTGGTTCCGAACCAGCGCGATCCTCCTGTCTCCGCCTACCAAGTGCGGGGATTACAAGCGTGCGCCACCACGGCCAGCTCTTCACAGGATTTCGAAGTATCACTTAAAATCTAAAAGGGTACACAAAAACCTGCAATGAAGAACACTTGTACTCACCACCTTAACCAAAGTATCAAACGACACACCTCCTAGGACAGCCTGATCCACATGTTTCCTCATGAAGAGCAATAACAAGCATACAGCACCCCTGTAAAAGATTATTGCCACTGAAGTCTAGTGAGAATTCTGTGAGGCCTTTACAACTTACTTCAAGGTACAAATAATACAGGGGACAGAGGCACAAATCAAATGATACCAAGAAAAAGCAATTACGGAAATCTATATCATGGGATACTCTGTAAGATAACCATCATTTTCTCTTATAAAGAAATCACTACCATTAAGGGGAAAAGAAGGTGGAGATCCTGTTAGACCCTTCTCAAAGGAATTTAAAGAAACATCATACCTAATACAATGTATAAATCATTGTTGGATCCTGATGTCAAAATTTAGCTTTAAATGACATCTTGAAAACTTAAAGAATTATTCTGAGGTATGGTCGTATGATTGCTTAGAAGAATGTTCTAGTTTTCAGTAGGTAAACTGAGACATATTTAGAGTAAAATATCCTAATGTCTGCAACTCACTTTCAAATGGTTCAGTAAATAGTTGTGTATATGTTTGCATGTGTGTGTGCATATAATTACAGAAAGACCATTTAATGATTGTTGAAACTCAGTAATCACTGTACAACTCTTTAAACTTTTCTATAAATTTTAAATATGTTAATAAAAATATGGAGGAAATTATTCCTCAAATCTCACCCCAAAGCAACCTGACAAGCTGGCCTGCTTCAAAGTACAATCTTATCTCTAAAATAATACCACTGATTCACTGAATGATTAGAGAGAGTTATTATAGTCTCATAGAGGATTAGACATAGTTAAAGGAAATCCTTTCTCTACAATAACAAGAAATCATTTGTACCATGAATTTAAAGTGTGTAATCTGAATATTGCCTAAGTTCAAGTTAATGGACCCTAAATTAAGGCTAAGTTTGTCTCTTATTCTACTGGCACAGTATCTTTCACCTCCAAGACAGCCTCACCTGTAATTCCTCAAATGTATGTATGTTCCCAGGATAGGAGGAGATAAGAGATTTCCCGTATAATTTAAGTCAGTTATGCTCTGGGATATAAGTATGCCTATCTCATTTATAAAACCACATGACATAGATCATATCAGTTAAAGCACCTTCCTTACCCTATCAGGCTGTGTCTTCCATCAGATAGAGAATACTACCTTATCCCACGGTCAGGATTGACCATGGATTGCTCTGGCCAATGGCATCTGCAGGGATGTGATGTACATAAAACCCAAGCAAAGGCTTTAAAATAATTGCAAAGTTCAGCCAGCTCTTGCAATTTCTACCTTGAGTACAACATATCCAAGATAGAAGCTGCTCCATTAGGCTGAGTTCAGAATGAGAAAATATCTGAATGAACCTACAGTTCACCTGCAGCCTGGCGTCTAGCTGGAGCCACTCTGTGGGCCTCATGCAATGTGAATCAGAAAAAAATTCTTTCCATCGTCAGCCACCAAGATTTGGGGAGCAGAGATGGGGCTTGTTACTGCAGCCATGGCTAACTAACTCAGAAAGTACCAATCTTGCAAGATTATTGTAAAGATTAAATGAGATACTCCTGGAAGGCATTAACATAATGTTCAACATACAGTAAATGTTCAGCAACCTTGAGTATAAATGTTTTTACATCAAAGCCATTGGCCTCCTTGACCCTTGGAGCCGAGGGCTGCTTTCTTTGGGTCATCCACACCCATGTCAAGCACATTGCCCCACTATGTTGCTGATGCTCAGCCTGAGCCCTTAACAGGTTGGTATCAACTCACCAAAGGCCTTCCTTCAACTGTGAGTTCCCTTCTCCCTGCTTCTATTCCATGCTACAATACCACAGTCTCCCTCTGGGTCTCCTGTCATTCCTGCCTCCATGCCTGACCACACAGTGGCCCGTTCTCCTCTGCAGAGCACCTGGGCGACAACACTGACTCACTCATGACCTCTGCCACCCTTGGTGCTCACTTCTTGGCCAATCTCATCTGCTGCTGCAATTCTGCTTTACTTGGATCTCTGGGTCTCAAGAATCTCCAGCAAGAAAAAAGGACATATTATTTTTATCATAGTATTTGGGAAAGGGACATAGAAACGTTCTGCAAAGCTGCTTGGCTCCTAATCATTTCAATTTTTTTTTTACTTTTACTGCAGTCTGTATTCATGAGTTCCCCCAGATGACCCGGGCAACTGGATAGAACTTTAACTTGTCTCAGAAATACTGTCCTTCACCAAATAGTCGTCTCCTTGAGCCTAAGTTGGACCACTGCTACCAGACTTCTTCACTGTAAGTGTGTGTGCCTATGTTAAGAGCTTGCACAGGTACGTGGCTGGGTGTTTCTCATCAAGCTCCACTCTCCCCCACACACTGCCATTTGCTGGAACCAGCCCCAACCAGAGCTCTCAGGCATGTCTGCCTCAATCAGAGCCCCTGTGATGGAAAGGATTTAACCTTTCTTTCCCCACTGCTCGAGGCACATGGAAATTGGTGGTGTGAGCAGAGATTGCCTACATGACGTGCGCAAAGAGAGGGTTCCGAGTCACCAACTGCCACTCACTCTCCGCTAGACCCTAGTTCTTACCTCTACTAATCCAGCATACTTCCTATATTATACCATATAAATTAGTTTCATAATAAGTTCTTTGAAAATTAATGAGTTTAAGTGAACTAAGTTCAGCAAACCAGCAATTCCAGGATTAAGAGTATTATCCCCTGTTCATGTGTCTTCAAGTCCTTGCTAGGTGGCCAACTCAGCCCTTGATGAGCCCCATCTGTGTCGTGGGCTTCAGTCTCCATCACTCGATCAATAGATCAGGAGTCAGCAAACTGCAGCCTGTGGGTCAGTTCTGGCCTGCCACTTGTTTTTTAAGTAAAGTTCTATTGGAATATAGCCATATTGATTTAAATATTGTCTATGGCTACAGAGCAGAGTCACTGTAATAGAAACCGACCAGTCTGCAAAGCCTAAAGTACTTACTTATATGACCCTATCAAGGAAAACTTTGCCTCCCCTTGGCTGAGATGGTGGATCAGGCCTCCTCAAGCTGTAATTCTCTATTCCTATATTCAGCTCCAGTGATGTGTGTATGTCTACCTCTACCATCTTGTACCCCATTAAGATGTACGACTACAATGTACCAATAAAATAAACTAAAAACTGAAAGAAAAAAGTCTCAAAAACACCATTCTGCCCAGTATTTTGAAATGTTTGCTGCTGAAGCCATTTCAGCAAAAGCATGGCTCACCATGTAGAGCCAGGAATAGGGCTAGAGGGGAAAGGAGCTCTCAGAAGTGAGAGAATAAGATTGTTGCAGCTGCTGTAGCCTTGCAAGGAGACCTTGTGTTTGATACTATGCATGTGTGTGTGTGTGGGGGGGTGCACGTGTATGTTTGAAAGCTCCATGTATCCTGTTCCTTTCACATTAATAGAAGGCACATGGCTCCTTCAAGAGGGAAAATATCTTTCAGAAACAGCATAATTTGCTCTAGTGGATAACAAATAGTTGGAAGTTTTCTCAGTGAGCAACCATTGTATCTGGTTTCAAATTCCTTTTTCAAGCCAAAGAAAATGATGATGATCTCTCAGCCATTGCTGTTTTTTGACACAGACCTGAACTCAGAATTCTAAACAGGACTATGCAGAATTGCATTACATTTCATCTCCCTCACCCATCCATCTTCCCTTTTCATGCTCATTTGCTAGGGCTGCAAAAGTATTGAGTGCTGCAAGAGAGACTTGGTTTTCCAAACCATGCAAGTCATTATGAATGGCCTTGTGTCCAGGTAAAGGTTAAGGAGGTCTTTTGTTGTTCTAGTTTAACTTGTCCCTGCCACTGCAGCCTAATCATTCCACATAATAACAGGCCCGATACACAGGCCCGAGTCAAAGTTACAAGTCAATAAATCCATTCCTTCCTCCCTTTCAGGCAAAGTGTTGAATAGTACCGAGTGCACAGTGTCACCAGATCCCATAGTCTATCACATCAAGGTCATCTGGTGTACAGCACACACACACACACACACACACACACACACACACACACACATACACACACACACCTTTCTTTTCAGTGCTTTGCACATCCGAGAGAAGCATCACTTTCTTACACACAAGGGTGGGTGAGGGGTTGAAGGGAAAGATTGACCAACCTCAGTCAAAGAATCAGGAAGCCGTTGCATTGAAAGCCAAAGGTCTGGTCATTAGCTACCTGTTTGCCCTTCTCATTTCACAAATCAGGGACAGTGTCAGAGGAGGGGCAGAGATTTATCTAAAATCATGTGGCCAGTTTCTACTAGGGCTAAGTCTAAGACATAGGCTCCCAGACTCTCAGCCCAGTGTTTGTTGTTTGCTTTAAAAGGGGAAGATAGAAAACTGCAAAGAAAAAGAAGGCAAGGATTATCTTCCTCCTTTCTGAAAAAAAAAAAAAAAAGCACTAGCCAATTCCATGCCTGCCCATCACCACCAAAGAATTCATTGTGTGCACTCAGATGATGTTCCATATACAGATAAATTGTGTGAGGTCACATTCTTTTCTAGAAAAAAACATCCTAACTTCTAAAAGCCTCAGTTTTCTTATCTATAAAATGGAGAACACAGTAATGTCTGTTATGGTGAGGATTATGGTGAGGCTGAGACACTAGACTAGTATCTGACACATGGTGTCGGCTCAGCAAGAACAAGGATAGATGCTGTGTGCTAACCCTAGACAGCCACCTCGCCAGCTCCTCTCTCCCTGTATCACCCCTGAGCAGCCTCCTGGCTGCTCTCAATGAGACAAAATGCCTCTCGCCAAATTATCTTTTCACCTCTGGTGTGAAAATAAAACCTGCTGATAGAAGATCCTTGGAAGTACGAAACCCTGAGTTACAGTTTGTTTACCTTGCTAAGGGACTTCCAGCTCCTCCAGGTTCATAAATTCCTTGTGGTAGACGGGGGAGGGATTATAAATTAACTTGAATAATAGGACTACATTTGTGTACCTTCCAAAGGTTTAAATCGCTTCGGAAGGGAAAAAAAGTCACACTCCTCATCTGCTGTCTCTATTTTCTCCTTAATTAGCAGTTGTATCAGATACCCTTGGAGGTAAGGGATTAAAAATACCAAGGAGAGATCTGAACCAAATGTTGAGAATTTCTGCACAAGAATCTTAACACCATCTTTCCACCCCACCGTATCTATGAGATGGATACAACAATTCAGACCCCAATTCAGACCAAATGTCTTTTTTTGTTTGGCAAATCCTGGGATGCTCTGAAATACTCGCCACCCTTTATTATAAAGACTATGTTAAAGGACCCACACCATTCTTTTAGTATAGGAAACTAGAGTTTCTCTAGGGAATTAAGAATGTGTTTTAAACCTGCCTACTGGCCAGGCACATAATTGTCACTTTTTGAAAACTTCTCCTTTCTTCATAAATCTCTTGATGCTCTATATTCACAATTCTGAAAGCCCCACCTTAGAGGAAAATGCTTCCAATAAAAGCACAGAACAATCCTTCAGGAGTCCGCTGTGTGGTAAGAAAGGAGTACAAAATTCTGTCTTCTATGCATTGACCTTGAGCTAGTCTGAATTGAAGAAGATATTTATCCTCATGACATTCTGAGATTCTGCAAGGAAGAATGAAATAATATTTGTTAACACTGTCTAATGTCAAGGAGCACAAACCTCTTTGGTTATCTGAACCAGGAATTGCTGCCTAAGTATCACCACTGTACCATTTTTGTAAGGGATAGTTTGCAGGCAGAATAAGTTACAAAGGGCCTCTTGAGTCCCACCTCTTCCCTAAAGATACTCCCTTTCATTTTTCTTCCCTTTAAGTGTTTGAAGTTAATGCTAAATTCAAAAACATATGCAAAAATAAAAGTGACTAACATTTATGGATAAGTTTGTCTTAAGTTTTAAAGAATAACTACTACTATAGGTATTTCAAAGAAAATTCAAATTCCTATAAATGGCCCTATTAAGTAATCCTGCAGATGTTTATACATACCAGAATAGCTCAGACACACATATGGTATGTAGAATATCTTTGTAGGTCAACAGGAAAGGCAAAAAAAAAAAAATGGACATGTTTGAATGATGGTCAGTACAATACTCAGACAATACACTGTATTTTTCAACCAATAGGATCAGTCTATGCACTAGCATCTGATATTTTCTCCAAATAAATTTGTCTGGATGAGAAACTTCACTTATATCAGCAAATATGACACTCAATCCACCTTAGAAAAATGTCATGAATGAGGCTGGAATCCAAAACTGAAAATAATCTTATGAAAGTCTTATTATTAAACTGTCTTAGAACAAGTACAGAACTCTTCAGAGGAGAGTTGTTCACTCCATTTGGCAATGCCCAAACAAGAAATCTACATTCTGATGCCTAATAATTCTTAGAAATAAGGAGCCTCACTTTTTTCCTAATCTGTTAGTAACATTCATCTGTACAAGCATTTGTTTTTGTAACCCCTATTTGCATAGCATTGAAATAGTTACCCTCAGGGATGGTGGTACACACATTGTAATCCCAGTACTTTGGAAGCTGAGAAAGGAAGATCACAGGTTCATGGCCAGCCTCAGCAACTTAGTGAGACCCTTTGCAACTTAGTGTGACTCTGTTTTAAAATAAAAGATAAAATAGGGCTGGGGTGTAGTGTAGCAGTAGAATGCCCTTGGGTTCAATACCTAGTACTGCTAAAGGAGGGGGGGGAGAGAGAGAGAGAGAGAGAGAGAGAGAGAGAGAGAGAGAGAGAGAGAGAGAGAGAGAGAGAGAGAGAGAGAGAGAGAGAGAGAGAGAGAGAGAGAGAGGAGAAATGGGTTTTAAGATGTGTATCCATGGGGTGGGAAGAATCACTGCGTGAGCATAGTTCTTTAGTTCTTTACCATGGAGGGTACTTGCCGGAGCCAGCCGGCAAAAGTACAGGTTCTGAAAAGAGGAGTGAGGATGAAGAATTCAACACTTAGAATTTGATTCTCAGAATTTTTAATTTTAACTCTAACATTGGGGGATCCGCCAGCCTACTATCTCTACTGGCCAACCCCTGCTCCTGGGTCAATATTTCCTACTGGTCGACAACTACTCCTGGGTCAGCATTCTCTATTGGGCCAACCTACTGGCCAACCTACTGGCCAACACCTACTTCTGGGTCAATATCATCTCTCTTGGGCCGACAATGGGTTTATTTTTCTAGACGTATTTATACAGTTACAGGTCAATCAATATCCTTGTGCTATCACCACCAGAATATAATAGAGACCAATCCAAAGCACATACATTACATGTAGGTTAATCAGTACCCTTATGCCATTACCATCTGATCTTCTCCCAGACCTTTTACTTTGAACTTTCCATAACCCCAAACCTTGTTGACTCTGGGTGAAGGACAGTCAGCTGAGTCAGAAATATTCTTTTAGGGGAAAACCTTAATTGCTTCCCACAGGCACTGAAGAACAAACTTATGTTTCCAAGGAGGGTTTTTAAACACACACACACACACACACACACACACACACACACACACACGTAAAAGTAAAGACTTCAAGAAGACAAGACAGTAACTACTAGCTGGGCATGGTGGCACATGCTTGTAATCCCAGCATTTGGGAGGTTGAGACAGGAGGATAGCGGTTTGTTGATAGCCTCAGCTACTAGTTAGGCCCTTTGCAACTCAGTGAGACCCTGTTTCAAAATAAAGAATATCCAGGTGTGATGGTGCACACTTGTAATCCCTGTGCTTGGGAGGCAGAGTCAGGAGGATCATGCAGGTTCAAAGTTAGCCACGCTGGCTTAAGAAACCCTGTTTCCAAATAAAATATAAAATAGGTCTGAGAGTGTAGCCTGGAGGTAGAAGGGTTCCATCCCCAGTACCACCAAAAAATAAAGAAAGTAAGAAAGAATAAAAAATAGGGCTACGGGTATAGCTCAGATGTAGAATGCCCCTGGGTTCCATCCCCAGTACTCCAAAAAAAAAAAGACAGTTACTACTAATGGAGTGCTTATATCATCCAGGCACCACACCGAGCATTTTGTACACATTAGCTCATTCAAGAAATAGCATAGAAGCCGGACATGGTGGAGCATGCTTGTAATCCTAGCATTCAGGAGGCTGAGACTGGAGGATCATGGTTCACAGACAGCCTCGGCTACTTAGCGAGGCCCTTCGCAACTCAGTGAGACCCTGTTTCAAAAATTTTAAAAAAGACTAAAAAATAGGGCTGGTCATGTAGCTTGGAGGTGGAATGCCCCTGGGTTCCATCTCCAGAACCACAACAAAAGAAGAAGAGGAAGAGAAAGGAAGAAGAAGAAGGAGAAGGAGAAGGAAAAGGAGAAGGAGAAGAAAGAAACAGCATGGATTAATAGCTAAGAGGTTAGCCCAAGGAGCTAGACCACCAGGCCTAAATTCCAGCTTCTCAGATCACTAATTTCATTATTTTGATGAATTAAATACTTTGTGGCTCAGTTTCTTTATCTATAAAATGAATATAATAACAATGCCCACCCAATAAAGTCATTATGAGAATTTCTACAAGTTAATACATGTAAAGAACTTCTAACAGTACCGGCCTAAGAAGGGAATGCACTTAGTAAACACAGGCTATTATCCATTTTTACATCAGCCTTATGACAAAAGTTGCAGATGAAAGATCAACACCCAAGAATTTTAATAACCCGCCTGGATGAGCATTATCTGTACCCACATAGCTGTTTTCTCCTGCCCTAAAACATTCCTCCAGATTTCCATCCCTCTCTTATCCCTAACTACTATTGTTTAACCATCTCCACAAAATTTGATTTTGATGCCAACTCCCAAGAAACTTCCCTGATTCCTCTACCTGCCCCTACCATTAAGTTCAATGTATCTGTCTTGGGCAGTCTCATGGCATCTATTACCCTCCACTGAAGCTGGATCTGCCACTGGTATATGAGCTTCTTGGTATTCATAGCTCCCAGCATAATTTTTGGCATAAAGTAGGCTTTTAATAAATCTTTGTTGGATGAATGAAGAATGAGATGAGGATTCATGAAACTAGTCAGCCAGGCCTGTTAGCTCCCTCACCCAAAGTTCTTTTCTCTGTATTATTTCTGTTCTCAAGCTAAATTCGCTATCTTCATACAGGAAGAATGGTAGTCCAGGGTCATAGGGGAGAAGTGCTGTAAACAACCAGCCTAAGTGTCCATCAACAGATGAATGAATTACAAAACTATGGGAAATACACACAATGGAATTCTACATAGCAATAAAGAACAAAATTATGTCATTGGCAAGAAAATGGACAGATCTGGAGAACATTATGTTAAGTGAGACTAGCCAGTCACAGAAAGTAAATGTTCCTATGTTTTCTCTCATATGTGGAAGCTAGGGAGTAATCAGAATACAAGAGGGACTTTGGATAATGGAGGAGAAACCCCAATGGAGTGATGAAGGGGATCTAGGGGGCAGTGGAAGGAGTAAGAATTAATGAAGCAAACGTTTACATTGACATATGTACATATGTGGAATTAGCAATGCCAACATCAGCATCGTGTATGGGGAGGAGGAGGGAGTGGGGTGGAAGCCGGGGAAGTTCACCAAGGGCTGTGTGCACCTATGTCCTTATCGCTCTGAACTACATCACGATGAGAGACTAAAATGCACCCCTAAAAGTATATTTTTAAAAATTATCATAAACATTCAGAGAGTATACAAAGCAGGCCATGTAATCAAGAAGACTTCCATAGATAACTCAAGCTAGTCCTTGGAAGATGGGTGCAATTTATAGAATAAACAAGAAAAGACTTCTCCACACAAAGGTGCGCAAGCAGGAGGCATCACGAGGGGACAGCAGCAGCTCAGGAAGAGACTGTCCGGACCTCTGAATGCTAAAGTTAAGGAAAATAGAAGAGCTAGAGTCCATTTCCCCACATGCCACCATACTAAAAAGTGCTACCCCAAGCTTAGGCAGAATTACTAGGGATCTTGTCACCCACTCATTTCATCCGTGAGGCAGGCTGGCCTGTGAGATAGAATCACATGGTTCTGGATCTGACACCTAGTTTCTCATTGATTTATAGCATCAGGCAACCCTGTGAAGCCTCAGATATAGACATCCACAGAACAGTCACAGAATAGCTCTTCTGAGATTATCAAGAGGATTCAAAATAAGATTCAGTGGGTCTAAGATACAGTGGCTGACTCACAGCAGGTGTTGAATAAATGTTTGCTGCTAACCTCAGCTTTACACGGTGCTCACACCCACATCCTCTGGCAATGGCTAGAGAATCCACATCACAGTCACACCCTCTCTATCAACCAGCATCCCCACCCAGCACATCTCTGCAAACTCTGTCCTGGCAAGACTGTTCATGGCTAAATGATTGGACTTTCCCCAGCAAGTTCAGCTCATTGCTGAACCAAAAATTTGTCTGATAAAGAGCAAGTTCTCATTAAGCCATAAATGGTTCTTGGGGAAAGGGGGAAAGGCAAGCGCCCCCCCCATCAGCATCTCCTAACCAAAGGGTCAGGATCAAAGAGAAAAATCAACACCAAGCTCCTCTCTGTCACCATTTCACAGGGAGGCTGTGTGCGCCTATCTAACACCGCTCTCCAGCAAACAAAATGGAGTGCTGTAGTTAATTGAAAAACAGCTCTGCCCTGCCTGCCATAATTGACATTAAGTACTGTTTGGGGTAGGAAATCAGCCATTTCCAATTGATATTAAACGGGAAATCATTTAACATCAATGGATATAAACCAGGTGCAATTGTGCTGAATTAGGGAGAAATGCTTTGGCTCATGTTAAAAAATGTTTCTGTGAAGTGGGATTTTTCAGAGTAAGTGAATATTAAGACAGCTTAATACCTGTATTAGGAAAAAGAAGAAACCACTTCTCAGTCTCCCCTCAGGCTTAGAAGAAAGCTGCCAAATGATCTCTTAGAAGAAGTCATGTTCTTCTAAAAGGTGGTCTTGTCTTTGAAAAACAAGATAGAAGGTATAATCTGGGATAAGCAATGAAAGAAGAAAGCGAGCCTCCTACGAGCTTAACCAGCACTGCATACCATGATGCTGGGGGAGAAGTTGGAAGGCTGTGGAGATAAATAGATGGGACCCTCTCGTTCTCCCCCTAGGAAGGAGCTGTGAAGACCAGGATGTTGATATGAGAAAAATAATAAGGGCACATCCTGGTAGACCCATAGACCTTCTCCTACCTGTTATATGTGGTGCTGATTGTCCCAAACAAAATATGCAACTCCTTGTTTGTGGAGTTATGGCTGCCATCTTATCATTCAGGGCTTAGGCAATCTGATTATTCTCCAAAGTGGATAAACACCAAACCCTACTAATGATTCTTCATTTGTTCCACAAGAATAATGAAGAGAGTAGAAGAGGCACATAAGTGAAGAATAAAATTGGAAAGAGAAGATGAGAGCCTTTGGGGCATGGGAGATAAAATCAGACTATCTTGGGGAAGAAGAAGCGATCTGAAGGCCACAGCGGAAACTTCCCAGGGCACTGAGAGAGTCCAGTTCTCTATTTTGTACATGAAGAAACTGAAGCCCAAAGAGGTCCTGTGGCATGCCCCCAGCCACACAGTTGCTCAGTATCAGAGCTACTCTATAACTTTTCTGTCACTGTCTATTTCAAGGTCTTCATGTCACCTAAGAATAAAGACAAAGAAAAGAGAGGAGGGAAAGCCACATGGAATGGAAGAAGGAGCATCCTAAACGTTGGAATAAGTGAAGAAAGCATACCAATCTCTGGTAGTTAATACCCACTCCCCCTCTTCAAGGTAGTTGGCAGAGCTCAGCACTGATTTACCAGGCCTGAGAGCTTTCATTCAGAAATGGTGGCAGTTAAAGACATGGGGACCATGGACCTTGCAGTCCCTTGCTTTATTCCCATGACTGGACTGTCACATCTAGCATTTGTGTGCCTGAGCCAATCAGCCAGATTTTATCCCAAGGAGAATGCTTACTTGCTTATTCATGAGTTCTGAGGCAATCTTTGGGACCTTGTCCTTTCCCGTGAGTTTTGTGTAGAATTTGTCCATTCTGACTCCTCAGATAAAGAGGCTAAGTTAGTATCAATGAAAATTGCAAATCTTCACAAACCTCCCTCCTAACAAGACACAGCCTGAATCACCTCAACAGGGTAGGTAACGGGAAGCCTTCTTCATGGCCTGTCCTTCCTTCCTTTCTTCTTTCCTTCCTTCCTTTCTTTTCTTTTCCTTTCTTTCTTTCTTTCTTTCTTTCTTTCTTTCTTTCTTTCTTTCTTTCTTTCTTTCTTTCTTTTGTGGTACTGGGGTTCCTGGAAGCCCTTCTACCTCTAGGCTACTCTCCCAGACCTATTTTATACTTTTTTTTTTTAATTTGGAAACAGGGTCTCTTAAGCCAGTGCGGCTGGCTTCGAACCTGTGCAATCCTCCTGTCTCCGCCTCCCAAGCACGGGGATTACAAGTGTGCGCCACCACGCCTGGCTGGCCTGTCTTCTTTTAAAGACCCAAAGCTAACTCTTAAGATGCTGTGCCCTAAAATGGAGAATCAAGTAGCTGTTTACCTGCAGAAAAGCCTCCTCAAAAGAGACAGAGAAATTCACAGGTACTGTTGCTTTGGCATCAAGATGCAATATTGAGAATATCTGTGCCAGGGAAAGCCGAGTAGAGGGGCAAAGAAGCTGTTTGGGGTTTTATACTCAAAGCCTTTTATCCTCAGGCCAATGGCCTTCCCGGATTTTTTTCACAACTGCATATAAAATATATCGACTCCTGGCTTCCCCACCAGGCCTTGGCTCACATGTGACCATCAGGAGGCTATGGCAATTGACCAACATATACCTGGCCAGGACATCACCACTTAAATTAGGAAGGAGACACCTGGCAAGCAGGACAGTGGATGTTTCACCTGCTTTGTGGAAGCCTGCAGATGTAAAGTCAAGGCTAACTTGCATATTCATTATGCATATTATTATGCATATTATTATGTCAATCAACAAGTGAACACGGAATATACCATCTGTGCCAGACCGGGTACCATGTTGGGCCAGAGCATCCAGAGATTTATGAAGCACATTTCCTGCCCTCTGTGAGCTTGTTGTCTTAGAGACTCCACTGAGTCTTACTCTGTGTCCAGCAATTGCACCTAGAAACAAGTATTCATATTGATGAATTTGCCTCACTCTCTGCCTTACTATAGTTCCTATAAGACTGATGATCCCTCCTGCCACAGGGTCTTGCACATTATATTTTCTCTTTCTGAAATGTTCTCCCCCTGCCATCTTTTTTCTTTACCTAGTTAACCTACTTAACTCTTATTTAGCCTTCAAATCGTGGCTTACACATCTTCCTCAGGGAAACCTATCCATATGCAGCCCAAGTCGGCTTTCTTTGTTCCATGTCTCCCCTTTCTTTCTCAGTTTGTAATTACACATTAATTCATGCTATTAATGGGTTATCTCTTTCCCCACACTTGGAAGAATAGGAGTGGTGCTCGTTTTTTGCTGAGCATGCCAGAGTCTGGAACATCTTGGGCACTCAGTTAATACTGGTTAGTTCATGTTGATTGAGAGGAGAATGATAAAACATTTCTATAAATAAAACCTATACCTAGCCTTTCGTGGTAGATTTCTAGGTTGAAATTGCCTATATAATCAGAGTACAAATTTTGTTACTGTTCACATACATATGTATTTCAAGAGTCAGTATGGAAGTTTAAAAGAATGCATGCTCAAGTCACACTTGGTGATATGCAGATCCCACTTCTGACAACAACATAACCTGAACAATAGCATCCTCACCTCTGTACTGGGCTAGAAATGGCTCCTCCAGAGATGGCCTTGCCACATCTCTGGGACTTGTGAATGTTACCTTGTTTAAAACAGGTCTTTGCAATGTGATGAATTAGCCATCTTGAGATGAAGAGAGTGTTCTGCGTTATCTGGGCAGGCCCTAAACGCAATCCTCTACATAAGATGTACACACAAAGGAGAAGACACAGGGACACAAGAGGGAGGCAAGGAGACCACAGAGAAGACACTGAAGTGACGTAACCACAAGAGAAGAAATGCTATAGTAACCTGAAGCTGGAAGAGGCAAGGAACAGATTCTCCCATGGGGCTTCCAGAGGGAACATGACCCTGCAGACACCTTGCATTTAGACTTTTAGTCTCTAGACCTCTAGAGGAAATAAATTTTGTTCATTTTAAGCCACCCAGCTCTTGATAAGTTGTTACAGCAGACATAAGATTCTTATTCAACCTCTTGAAACCTCAGGTTCCTCACAGGTAAAATGGAGACAATGACAGGTACCCTGTAGGGTTGTGCATTTAAACAGATCAAAAAGTCTCCAAGGAATAACCCAACCCCAGTGATCATGTCTATTCAAGATGAAAGCATTTACATCAAAAGGGAAATTTCTGCCAATCACTCGATAATTAGGTCCTTACCTCACTTTTCAATAGCCTGAAAATAAGAAAACATTCCAGAGGTATGATAGCTCTTTTCCACTTGTTATGCAGACATTGCAGTGCCATTTACACACTGCCAGAATGTCTGGAAAGCCAGAGACATGCCTAAGCTATTCTAAGGAAACAGTATCCCTCCGAGTACCCCTCCAAATTCCTCCCCAGTACCTGTTACATTCAGTGAGTTCTTGATGAGTCAGTGAGCCCTTAGGTCATTACAGATTCACCCACTAAATAGAAAAAAGACAAAATCTTCAGAATGAAAGTATAATAAATGTTTGCTATTTATTTATATATGAGTAGCAAACCACACCTTTGAGTCACCAAACTGAAGATAATGGTCATGATATCACTTCCACTATTCTTGCCCAGCATGACAAAGGTCCCTGCCAGCCTTGGGGTGGCCCTGATATGATCAGGTAGGGGTTGCTCCCCTAGGTATTCCTGCCCTTTCAATGGCTTTCAAATTTAGCAAGGGACTTTCTTTAATGATTCCTAGATGGCTTTGCATGACACACATTCAGAATGTCAGCATGTTTTGCTATTTTGCTTTTAATTTGAAGTGGAGACATGATGGGAGTAGGTCTAAATATGCTAAAATCAAAGAGGTTCATTTTATTCTGAGAGTGATACTCATTCAAGGGATTAATGTAAGGTAAGCTAAAAGTTAGTTTCATGACTCATGTCCATTTTTATGTTTTCCTCTAGCATGATCTACATTTCCAGTCAACTCATGATCTATTTTGAGAGCTGCCTGTATGTAGAGGTAGGTTACTTTGTCTAGTATTTCAAGCTACTTTAAAACTGTTGAAGTGACAATCTTGGTAATTATGGTTACTAGCACAATATTAATGACAAACCTATTTCAAACATGTAAGAGATATTTTATAACCATTATAAATATGAATCACCAAGAGCCAACATAACAAGACCAGTACTTTTCATGAATATCTTTTGCTAGAAAAGAGGTTGTTTTCCTGCTTTTTAATTTTAGGGTAAATAATAGCTACTGGTTGATTTGAAGCTCGATTGGCATGCATATTCCAAGACAGGGAGATGGGAGGCTTTAATTTAAGTTTCTAGAAAAACACAAGCTATTATGTTAGGGGTTGCTTTCTTAAAGACCAGGAATTACATAGTTCTTAAAGTTTTTGATTCCATTAATAAGATTTATGCTTCATGTAGAACACCCTGAAACACATTACCTATATATAATGTTCATTACTTTACTCCAGGGAGCTTTAACTCTCCAGGGAAGAGTTTAGCCTTCTCAAGGTTGTTGACTCATTGGTTCATTCTGCAAGTTTGTTGGACTCAGGTTTGTACCAGACACCATTCTAAGCACACAGGACACTTCAGTGAAGAAATCTTTTATGCTTACTGAGACTGCATCTTAACAATGAATATAAGCCATATTCATCACTGGCTCATATTCATCAATGACTAATTTATTAGTCAATCAATAAATTACTGTCAGAAAACTACACAGGAAGATAAAAGTGCTATGAAGAAAATAAAATGAGGGAATATGATAGAAAGTGAATGGGAACTGGTTTATCTGTCAGTCGTGCTGGGAAGGTCTGAAGGGCTTCAGTTTAAGCTTAAGCTCTTACCATCTCTGCTTTGATTAAAGTAGAAGATGATCTAATAGAAATAGATTTTAAAAAAAGGAATGAGAAACAATGTCTAAGAACTGGAAGCGAGATCCAGGATCTGAGTGAGACTTTCTGGAAGCTTCATTTGGAAGGTCACAGTGTCAAGTGAAATGGCCTCCTCACAACTGTCCCTTCAACAACAGTTGAAAGCACCCCCTCCCATCCCAAGGACTGTCTGGAGTCAGAGGGTCATCTATTTCTCATGCTTCCATGCCTTTCATGGGAGACCATATTTGATGGATCCAAGATGTCATCCATTCTGTAAACCCTACACTATCAGGGAACCTGTGTCTTAAGAACTACATTGTGGCCTGTTCTTCCCCTTCCAACTAAGTTTGTGTTCATTTCCTACTGAGGATCTCAGCACACTGAACAGCTTCACTCAGCTGGCTTCACTTTATTCTGCCCCCTATTCAATACTTTCTGCAAGTCCTTCAGACTGCATCTCCACTCTTGCAATGCCCACTGGCAAGATGTTGTGAGGAACAAGCCTCTTTTCCTCCACACTTGATAAATTCTCTTAGTTCTGAACTTCTCTCTTCTTTTAATTTATTGGTGCATTGTAACCATACATCATTATGACGTACAGGATGACAGAGGCATACATGAACACATCACTCATCTAACCCTTCCCCAATTCCCACTTCATTCCCTCCCCCTTCCTCCTCCTTCTCATGTTTGGCTTAGTGATTGACTGATATGTTTGTGAATGTCATCATGCACACTAGGGCGCTTCCCTCTCCCCGCCCCCTCCAATATCACTCAGTTAGGTCACCTTATTTGCTCATCTAAGATTTCTTCTTTTTCTAGAGTTCCTCCTATGACCCATTTTCTCCCTAGCTTTTGCATATGAGGGAGAACATCCAACTTTTCACATTTTGTGACTGGCTAATCTCACTTAGCATAATGTTCTCCAGTTCCATCTATTTCCCTGAAAATGACATAATTTTGTGCTTCCTTATGGCTGAGTAAAATTCCATTGTGTACATATCCTATAGTTTTGTAATCCATTTGTCTGTTGATGGACATCTTGGCTGGTTTCATAGTTTGGCGATTATGAATTGTGCAGTTATAAACATAGATATTCATGCATTAATCTGGTTGTGTGGTTTCCATTCTTTTGCATAGGTAACTAGAAGTGGCATTTCTGGATCATATGGTAGGTTCATTCCCATTCTTCTAAAGAATGGGAATCTAACTATGTTCCACACAGTTTTCCAAAGTGGTTGCACTAATTTTCAATCCCACCAGAAGTGTATTACAGTTCCCACTTCTCCATACCCTTACCAACATTTGTTGTTGTTTGTATTTTTAAAGATTGCCATTCTATTTGGGATTAGGTAAAATCTCAGGGTAGTTTTGATTTTTATCTTTCTGATTGCTCATGATGTTGAACATTTTTTGGCCATTTGTATTTCTTTTGTGAAACGTCTATTTAGTTCACTTGTCCATTTTTTATTGGGTTATTTGTTTTCTTTGGTGCTGAGTTTCTTGAGTTCCCTGCATATTTTAGATGTGAATCCTCTATTTTTGAAGTCAGATATTGTGATGCCTTCTATATGTTTATTATTATTGAGAATTACTTTGGCTATTCTGGAAGTTTTGTTCTTCCAAATGAATTTAAGAACTGATTTTTCTATGTCTGTGAAGAATGACCTTGGTAACTTAATGGGTATTGCATTGAACCTGTAGATCACTTTCAAAAGAATGACCATTAGACTTCTCTCTTAAACCATGTCTTTGCCCATTTCAATGCTGTTTTTGAATTCTTTTTTTTTTTTTTGCCTTCTATTATCATCATCATGTTGATCTTTGGACATGACAGCACCAGTTTCCTAAAATATTCTCCAGCCCTGGCAGTGTCTAGTGTGACAGCTCCAATCACCATATTCCCTCCCAGTTTGACCCCCATCCTTCCCCATTTGTCTCCTTTCTTGGCAACTCTCCTTTATGCTTGCTTAGCACAAGGATTTGAGCTAAGTTCTTGTTTTCTTGATATTATCAACTTCTATACCACTCTGACGCCTATGAATTGAAACCCTCTCTTGCTAAAATGACATATTCTTTGTCCTGAATTCAGGGAGAGCCTTTAAATAAAAATAAGTAAAACAAGCTATTTAAAAATAGGCAACAGAACAGGCATGGTGGTGCACACTAGTAATCCCATCATTTGGGAGGCTGAGACAGAAGGACTGAGGTTTGCGAACAGCCTCAGCTACTTAGTGAGGCCCTTTGCAACTCATTGAGACCCTGTTTCAAAATAAAGAACAAAAAATAGAACTGAGGGTGTATTTCAGAGGTAGAACACCCTGGGTTCCATCCCCAGTGCCACATAATAAATAAATAAATAAATAAATAAATAAATAAATAAATAAATAAATCTAACAATGGGTAAGAAATACAATATTTAAATTTGAAAACACTTGATTTATTCTGACTTGGGACTGAAGGAGGAGTGAGTAGTGGTGTTATTAGACCAGATTTTAATGAAGAAACACCTCAGGGCTTTTCCAATCCAAAGTAAAAACAATTACTGAAATATCAAATAATTATCAACAGTGGAATGCTGATAATTTGAATGTATGATTGAATACAATAATTTGCATGTATTATTGAATAATTTGAATGTATTATTGATAATTATTGAATGTGTTATTGAATGTCTTTAAATATTTAGCTCTCACTTTCTGACAGAAGAATCAAGGTGTACAGGGAGAATTTTGTGAACATTTCCATATACAAGCATATGCAAAGGTATATGAGTTGACTAAATCATTTAAAAATCGATATATAATACATATTATATATTATTAATATTATATATTATTGATATATAATATATTATTAATATTATATATCACACATATATTAATATATATAATACATATTTCAAGCTGGTGTGGTGGTACAAGCCTGTAATCTCAGTACTTGAAAGGCTGTGACAGGAGGATAGGAAGTTTGAGACCAGTCTCAGCACCTTAGAGAGACTCTTAGCAACCTAGTGGAATCCCATTTCAAAATAAAAATAATAATAAAGTAGGGCTGGGCTGGTAGCTCAGAGATATACATATATGTATCCATATATGCGTGTATGTGTGTGTATACATACATATATTCCAAGTTAGCAAAATTCTGATAATTTCTCCCCTTTCATTTTAAGGTAAAGAGGAAGGAAGGAAGGAAGGAAGGAAGGAAGGAAGGAAGGAAGGAAGGAAGGAAGGAAAGAAGGAAGAAAGGGAGAGAAGGAAGGAGACTCTGATTAAACAGAAATAACAGTCTTAGGAACTGTGGTTGTGATCAGCTCTACTCAGGGTTAGAGTTAATATTGCTTCTATTCTGCAGTCTTTTTAAATTACACTCCTGATTTTCTATTTAGAGACATCATAGACCTATTCTGGTAAATTGTCACACAACCACAAGTCAAATATGTGTTAAATATGAGAAAATGTTGCCATTTTTATCTGATTTGTGGTTCATTCATGTACCGTTATCTACTTTTAATTAAATAGTATAAAATGCACATGGTCAGCAGTTTGACTTTTCATTTCCTTTCAGTGTCAGTAATTCAGTTTTATTGTTCCCACCTACCCTGGAATTACATGTTAAAGACATAACACTTGCATGGAAGTGACCCAATATCTGGGCAATTTAAGCCCCTGCTAAAAATAGCCACTGTCCAAGCACACGTGGAAAGAACGCACAGAATAAAGTCCATCAAAAGCCCAGGGTGCGCTTTTAGTAGGGGAGCAGCAGCTTGCATTTTCTGATATTCTTCTGCTTCATCCCTTTTCCCTGTGTCATACCTCGTGTTGATTTATAGTCTGCTAAGTTCATTAAAGATCCAGCACGATTCCCATGGAATTGCCTACGGCGCTAGAAGAAAGAACTTTACTTGCAGGTTGCTATGGACTTGGACACTTCACTACTTCATTAGGCTGCTCCTCCGCTGGACAGCGTGCAAATGGCAAAACTTGTAGCTTCTTTTTCAGCCTCTCGCCCTGCCCAGTACTTCCCATCCCGATCATTATTATTACTGCTATTGTTAGCATCGAGTCTAGCAGATTTTTTCACTCCCATTTGATAGAACACTGTTCTATGTGTGTTTTCTTTTTCATTTTAGACCTAAATTAGACCAAATTTCTCAGGAAATTTTGGCTACTGAGTAAGATATGGAGCTCTTGACAAAGAGATATACGTAGTCAGTCTCACTCCTGAGGAAACGGGCAAACTCTGTGGGAATTCTTTTTTCAAGATAGTCTTAAAATTATCTCAAAGAGAACAGTTTTTCAAGGAGGCAGCTATATTTGTAACTCAAATGAGAATAAAAGAGATTGGCTAAATGATAATAAGCAGGAAGTATAAAAGAAAAATACTCTAGTAAATAAACTTGATTTATTTACAGTTTAATGTATGATTGCAAAAAATATTTTCAGCCAAACCATAGAACTTCTGCTTAATAATAATACTGCTTAGCACTTAAACAAGCACTTTACATCTGCAAAGTGCTTTACAAACATTAACTAATTAATCGTTAACAACACCCCAGTGAGGTAGGTAAGTATTATTCAAGTATTCTCTTGAATGTTCAAGCCAGATTACAGTGGAACCAGAGTGGTTATGGCATAAGTGTGTGGGGGGTAGTGTGTGTGTGTCCTGTTCCACTCTTATTAAATACAGGGTTTTGGAATGTGTTCTACATGGGAAGATGGCTCATCTGGGTAATGTTTAAAGCCTTTTCAAAACTGTTTCTTTAGCGCGTCCATAACAGAACCAAAACAATTTCAAGGTAACGTCTCTAAATCTTGCAAAATTGGTGATAATTGAATAAGGAGCAGTCTGTAGGCAAAAAGTCATCCACCCCCTCCCTTCTCCATTTTTCACTGGTTGATGTTTAGATTCTTCTCTTGTTTGATAAGAAAGACTAAAATCTCACTTTCCAAAGAATTTTGCTCACTAGTCAGAGGAGGGTAAGCACATAAAACACAGCCCAGCAAGCAAGAGACCAGCACCCCAGGGTGGGCAGGCCCTGCATCCAGGAGCAACAGTTTTGATATCTCATGGTAGATGCCAGAAGAACTGAGTCAAATGTCGTAAAAACATGAGAAGCATCAAAGGCCAAGGGAAGGCTCTGTTAGAACAAAGCGCTGGAGTCACCCCCACACAAAGGTCAAAGTGGAAATTCAAAATGCCCGTGACGAACACTACCTCTGCCATCCCTTGGCTGAGAGCGCTGTGACCTCAGCAAATGAAGGCCACCACTGAAGACTTGGTCTCCTTCCTGGGTCAGATAACATCCTTCCCAGAATGACCTTGGGGTTTTCATTGATTTCTTCATTTACTCATTAATAATAGCTGATGTGCAGTGAGCATTTCCTTTGTGAAGGTTGAATTCTTTAGTTTTATTTGGTCACTTAATTCGCACCACAATTCCCACAGGGAGTTTCTACTATTAACCTCATTTCGAGATCAGTAAAATGAGGCTGAGAGAGGTAAAAAAAAAAAAAAAAACTGGGCCAAAGTCACACAGCTGGTAAGAACTGGGATCAAAACCCAGCTCCTGGTCCTACTCTCAAACTATATTCTATATTTTACCATTCTTCTGACTACTATTTAAGTGTATTCTTGCCCTAGGATGAGGTGCTAGGTCTAAGTTTTGAACAAACAGACATGATTTTTTTTTTTTGCCACGATAGACATTTAAAAAATATCACATATAAAGATGCCATTTCCCATTGCAATCAGTACTGTGAAGAAAAAAACAGGGTGTTGTGTAGAAATAGGAGACATAATGCAGATTAGAGAATCAGAGAAGTCCCCTCCAAGTGAATGACATTTAAACTCAGACCAGAGAGATGACAGGAGTTATCCAGGCAAAGAAGGAAGAGGACAGCAATGTAGTCAGAGAAAGACGGGTCAGGAGGCCTGAAGGTGGCAGGTAAGCAGCTCAAGAAACTGACAGAAGACCAGCACCATGAGCGGAGAGTGACCCAGGGGGACAGACACATGACGTGAGGTCAAGGGAAAGAACACAGGCCAGATCATCACACGGGGCCTACGAGTCACAGGTATCACTTAACATTAAGTTCAGCCACATATAACCAGAATGAAAATAACAGTGGCACAAAGAAAACAGAAGTATATTTCTCTTACGTGGAAAAGAAATTCAGAGATAGGCATCCCACAGCTAGACTTCAGGACTAAGATTTCTTCCATCTCTCCCAACTGTCATGGGACAGGTTCCATCTCTAACCAAGAAGGTCCATGGAGATCCACCCCTCATATTGCATTCCAGGCATTAAGAAGGAGAGCATGGGGAAGGAGAAGCCAAAGGGAATCCCTAAATCACAGCATACCAGCTAACAAGGAAGGTAGAGAAATGCAACCATGTAACCAGATACAGATTTTGTTACTGGAGTAAAGAGGAGGATGGATATAAAGAAAGCCACGCGTGACTGCCATATCATAATGATAGAATTTGGATTTCATTGTAGGATGGAAAATCTATGGCAGCTTTACAGAAGGGAAGTAATGCTACTTATTTGGTGTGTTTAGAAACTCCAGCTGCTCTATGAGAATGGACCACAGAGTTTATCAAATTGGAAAGAGGACATGAACTAGCAGCTCCTACAGTGTTTCAGGGATGAGATGCTGTGGTTTTGAAGAGAGTCAGGTCATTAGAAATGAGAAATCACAGTGCAGTTGAGATGTGTGTTGAGATCAAAAGAACAGAAATGTTTGTGTATTTGATAATGGGGCTGGAGTCATGGGAGTTTTTAGGAATAATGCCGAAGTTAGTGGCATGTGCATCCATATGGCAGGAGGTGCCACTTACAGAGAGGGGAAATACTAGAGAAGCGGAAGACGTGGGTGTGGAAGAAAGAGATTTTAGTTCTAGACATCTTAAATTTAAAATGCAAGTGAGAGATCCAACAGAAGATGTAGACAGTCGACAGTTGGACATCCAGGCCTAGAACTTGGAAGAAAAGTAGCAACTAGAGATAAATATTTGGGAGTTATTGCCTATAATTGGTGTTTAAATCACTGCAACTATAATAAGTTACATTTGGAAAAAACATAAAAAAGAAATGGATATGTAGGTCTTGGAAGAGACAACAATTAGTACGAGGAGGGAAAGAGGCAAGTGAAGAGGCTGAAAGAATGACCAGGGTATAGAAGGAGACCCAGCAGAGTACAGGGTCAATGGCATCATGAAAAAGGGCACTGCAGGAAGGGATATGTCAAAGAAGAAGTTGAGTAAAGTGACAGCCAAACGAGCTACATTAGAGGAAGTAGAATGTGGTCATTGGTGACTTCTACAAGAGCAGGCAGGAGTGATGGAGAAGAGACATGGGTGCGTGTTGGAGAGTGATTGTATAGTAAAAAGCAGAAGGGCTTGAAGCATTTGTACAAACCTTGTGTGTGACTCAGTTGTAAAACAGGTAGTGTAGAAGGTTATGGGGTTATAGAAAAATATTTTAAGAGTGGGAGCTACTAATGCTTGCTCAAAAGATGATGGAAAGAATCCTATAGGGGGGAAAAAGTTAGATGCAGCAAAAAATAAGGGCTTGACAACGAAGACCACTGCCTGAGGAGAAAGGAGAATGAGGTAAAGAACACAGATAGAGGAACCAGTTCTCAAATGAACATGAGTATGTCTTTTCCAATGCCACAGGTAGGAACAAAAGTGATTATGGAGGAGATAGAACTAGAAAAGTCTGTCTTAATGGATTCAGTTTTCTTTGTGGAAATTAAATTGTAGCTACAATGATAAACCTTATCCCTTACCTAGCTACTGGATGAACAGAGATGAATAGCATGATGAGATGGCAAGTCCTAAGACACAAGCCTTCTCATGCATTGCTGTTGGGAGCTAAGCTGGTGCAGTTTCTGTGGAAAGGAATCCAGGAACATTTAACTGAAAATGAGGTGCCATTTGATCCTTTCATAATGCCTCTGGGAATTTACCTTACAAATATTTCAATACATATGCTAAATCACATAAGTACATTAGATAACTTATAACAAAATATTGGAAATGATCATCATTAATAGACTGGATAAATAGTGTGTACCTTATAATGGAATATAATATTACTTAATAGAAAAAGGATGTTCTCTATGTTCTGAGATTGATTACTCTATGATATATGTATGGTTAGGCAAAAACCAAAAGCAAAGTGCCACCATATGGGTGTGCTTTATATGCATAAATTGTCTCTCAGATCATACACACTGAGAACACTTGTGCCTCACTAGAAGAACTACAAGTGTGGAGAACAGTATGAAGTGTCAAATTTCAGACCTTTTAAATTTTGAATAATTTGAATAAATAAGATGATGTCAAAACTAGAGAACAATTCATCTATTTATTTTGAGTTCTGGTAGACCATTGGGTAGGAAACAGGAACAAGAGGAGAAAGGATGCGCTGATCATATGTATGAAAATATAGGGCAATGTCGAAAGCCTAGTTCATGAGCGTAAAGATCAATACGTAGTGGAAACATGCTATTGGTCATATGGTGATATCCTTTCTTTTTTTCCATTATTCCTCCTTCCCTATCCTTCCCCTTTCTGCCAGCAATATTTGGCTATTTGATTAAAGACACAAAAGATGGTAGGTTGTTGAGCTCCTCTAGAGAATGATTCCCTGGTAGAAGAGAAAAAAGGAAAGTGTGTAAGGGCACTTAAAAATTGTGAATATAATAAGATAGATATGTGGCATGTGGAGTTGTAGAAAGAAAGTGGAGGAATTGAAGAATTCAACTCAAAATGAAGTCGAAGAGAGTTGGAGTGGGAATCAGGAACAGGTAAGCAGTAAAGGTTACTTTTTCAGTTCCTTGCATAAGCAAAGACTACTTTCCTATTGGAGGAGGTGGTTAGCAGATAATTCTTACTTTAAGAATAAGGAAAGTATAAAAGAGGAAAATACAGGAGTCAGGAGGGTTCAGAAAAGTTTATAGAATGCATAAAGAACTGGGTTTGCTGGACTGTGCCCAGAGGAATAATGTCAATGGATAAGTGTCATTTAGGGACTGCCTCGTCTTCAGAGACCTGAATGTAGTAGGGCAAGGCTGACAAGGCTTTGTGCTTGGGTTGTGCACACCTGATGGCTCAACTTGAAGAGGGGTGGGTTATAAGACTATATCTTAAGCTATATTTAAAATTGAAAGGTGGTCCTTAAATATATGAAGAATTTTATAGATGTACCAATTTCATTAAGAACAAAATAATTTGCCTTCATTTAGGAGAAAAGAAGCCCAAAAGAAACTCCTTTGAAACCAGTTTGTGATATCCACTTTCTAATTCACAATTCTAAGATTCTGATTTGATCCTGAAATCCACAAACTTGCATGCTTTCAGTGGCTCTTGGTTAACCACAGAATAAAGTCTAAATTCTAAAAAAAAAAGGGAAGAAACTCTTCTTTCTTCATGCCAGAGCTGTCTCCAGACTCAACAGTTTTGATCTCCAGCTTACATTTAGATGGATGCATTCAAGGGCCCAGAATATTTGTTATTATACCTGCTTCCACATTATTGCTCATGTTATTTGCTTATTTGGAATAATCTTCTTCCCTTCTACCTCAAATAAAGCCCACCTTGCCCTCAAGAGCTATCTGTCTAGCAACTTACAAAGCCCAAGAACACGTGTACACATACACACAGCCCGACTTACAAAAGTGGGTTTAGTTCTGTTGGCCAAAAGCCTGGGAAGCATCCTCCATTCATTCCTTTGCAATGAGAGTGAAGCAAGCACTCGACTCAGGTCTCCCCAGAGGGCTGTAGGCAAAAGAAAGATCTTCTTTTTTTTTTTTCAGGGGAGCAATTTAGGGCCCTCGAAGGTAGAGTTTAAGTCATTTCCTGACCATACACACCGGTACTATTCCTCCACAACTCCAGCCAGTTTCAACTCCTCTGGAAGTCTCAAATGTGGTTTCTGAATTAATAATTTCTTCCAGCTTTGATGCCTTCATTTGAGAGTTCCAGAACAGGGTGTTTTTTTAAAGGAAATGGGAGAAGGCATACTCAAGGGAAGCATTATGGTGGAGGGAGAAGAGCTGTAACTTTCAAAATGCATCTGGACAAATGAGACCAACTTCCTATGACTAATGTCCCCCAAACATGAAGCTAATGATTAAATTAAAAAATGCAAATCCCCAAGTTGTCATATGCTGCTGGGCGGACTGATGGAATGGAGCCTTGCAAACAGTCCCCACATTGTGTGGGGAGCTGGAGAGGAGGTGTGGATGAAAACAACAGAGAGCCATATGGTCCTAGCCAATGGTCAACAACCAGAAATTCAAAATCAAAAGGCAGAAGACTTCAAAGCTACAGTGCAACGCCTTTCTCTCTCTCTCTCTCTCTCTCTCTCTCTCTCTCTCTCTCTCTCTCTCTCTCTCTCTCTCTCTCCCTCTCTCTCTCTCTCCCTTCCTCCTTTCTTTTCCTCCCTCCCTCTCTCCCCTCCCCTCTCCCACCTCTTTTATTGGGCACTTCTCTGGAAGTTCTAAAGTGATAGGGAATGGAGAACAGAGTGCTGTCTCAGGAGCAGATCTGTAGCCTCACCCTCACCCCCATGGAGCCATGTTCAGCAAGCTATGTGACAAGTGATAATCTCTACCCACACAGAGACTCACCATCCTCAGGAAAACTGGCAGGTATTAAATTTGTGGGACCCAGGAATCCCCATTGATCTTCTACATGTCCTTGAAAATGAGCCCATTCCCCTAGTTAAAGAGGAGTCTGAAGCCAGCATGAAACCCCAAGAAATCCAGCAGAGACTAAATAGGGAACTAATGCTGTGGTGACAACAGTACCTCTGAAATTTCTACTTTTAAGGTACAGGAGACAGCTACCTCATTGCTCTTCAGGTCTAATAATTGTTATTACTTGACTTTAAGAAGCTTTTTTTTCAAACTACTTCTGAGCAAATAGCTGATTGTGTTTCTTCCTCTCCAACATATGCCAGGGCTTTACCATCTCACATGTAAAAACTTCTGGAAGGTCCCAGGAGCCTCTGATATTTTGTGCAATATCTTGCATTTTGGGGGCTCTTTAGGATGAGTCATTAATTTTATTCATTTTTCAAAGATCTCTCACCTAAAACTGATTTAAAACCACTGATTTGCCTCATGTAGCCAATAAATGGTGGTCTTAGTTATAGACAATATAAAATTATGTATTCCAAATATATGAAGAACATCTTAGGGGAACACCATGAGAATCTAGTGTTTGGATACAGAAACTCCTATTTGATAGACCCTCCTTTTCAGAGTAAGAGATAGGATATGCATTGTTCTCTCAGAGTATATAACTTGATCAGAACCCATCCTATAAATAAAGGCTCTTTTATGTGGTCTTATTTCAAAGTGTGATTAATGAACAAAATGCTCCAACTTACCCAGAAGTCATCTCCATTACTACAAACAATATTAAATTACAGACCTTATAGGAGGCATCACAAACCATAACATATCATTCCATGACCGTATATCTTTATAGTCTGTTATATATTATTAATACAGTCATACAACTTTCGAGTTAGTAGAGACCACAGAAACCTCCTCTTCATTGTGCAGAAGAGGAAATTAAGAGCCAAGGTCACAGAGAAAGTCCTTCCCCAGAAGATCATTGTCTTCTGAATTAAGCCCTAGGAAAGAGATATCAAGGGTCTGAAGCTAGGGGAAAGCTGGGCCAACCTTCCTGGAGGACAATCTGGCATTTGCTTGGGGGTGGCATGGCTTCATGCCCTTCCTTCCATTTCCAGAAGGCTGCTCCCACAGGCTAATGCTTAAGCAAGCTGTGCTCAGGGCAGCAATTTCTATCAACATATTTTTTAAATGGTGTGTGTGTGTGGTGTGTGTATGTGTTTCAGAATTTCAACACTTTCTCTCCAATGAATACTTTCATAAAACATGTTATATATGAACTGGCTGCCAGTCATCTCTCCATAGCAAAAAGCAGAGTCTTTTCAAGCACACTTGTTCCTATTTTCCTCCACCATCCAGGGCTCTGGCAGGAATGGTGAGTCCTGGAATCTTACACAAAGAATTATTTTCAAGGTAGCAGTCATTGGAAGGCTCTGTGGAGATCTGGAGTTGATCCTGTAGCTAGGTCAGCCTTTCAGGTTAAACAGTTTTGAATAGCACAGGCCAGGTACTTGTAGACTGTCTCTTGGTTTTGGATTAGCTGGTCTTCCTCCATGAATTCAGGGTTATGCATCTGAGGCTGGAATCCTCAGTGCATCACAACAGGTGGTGCATGCTATCTTTCCGCACTCCTGCTCACTCTCTTTTTCTGACCTGAGCTGTGCCCCATGACTGGGGAAGATGGTTCTCAGGACGCCAGGCTTTGAGCTCACCATGAAGAAGCAGAAAGGCCCTGAGTCAGGATCTGCAGCGTCACCCCTCCAGCTCCTCTTCACCCCAGCGGTATGACTTCCAGTGAATGTCAAGTCCTTGGGGGTAGCCCATCACAGACACGCCGCAGACTGCCAGTGACAGCAGACAGAGGGACTCTGCTCCCAGTCCTGGGCAGGCGCCATCCTCCTGCCTCCAAGCCTTGTATCTGTGAGGTTGACTGGGATGGGAGTGGAGCAAAGGGCCACCTCACTCCTGTCTTTTTCCTATTCGAGTCCAGGAAGCTAAGGTGCCTGCAGCATGACCATCAGCACAGATGGACAGTCAACAGCCATCTAGGTAACTTGTTACCAACTGCAGGTCACCCAATCAGTCTCGGGTTTGTTCCCAAACATTCATGCCCAATCCATTATTCATCCGGGCAGCATCGGTGAAGGGGCAGAGGAGGCCCAGGTGGGAACACGGGATCAAGCTAGCCCTAGGCAAAACTGTAGAGTCCAAATAGCTTGTTTTCAGTGACCTCTGCTCTTTCCACACACTTTCCCCTTATTCAAAAATAATTTCCTCCCTAGAGCCTAAAGCTCCCAAGCCTTTCTGAGTACCAAAGGTATCTCATTCATACTGAAATGTTGAATGCTTTCTGCATATATAGAGTATTATACATAGTTTTTTTTAAGGAGATCTTGTTTTTCCATGCTACAATTATCACCAATAAATAATAGCTAGAGAATTAGGGCATATGTAGCAAGGGGGAGCTACTTTGGGTCTTCTAAGCACCCTACAAATAATTCCAAGATCACCTACTCTTTATATGAACTTGAAGCTGGCCAGCAAGGTCTTGGTATTGTGAAATCCTGCCCCCAGAGCTGCTGCTCTGCCTAGCAATCTCAGGTCTCAGAGAGTGCTCCTCAGGAGTGAGGAGAAATATTTGCAAAGAATGTGTCTGAAAGAGCGCTGGACTAAGCAGAATCCACTCCACACTCAACCTGCTTAATATGTTTGTTATCTTTCAAGGCCTCAGTTTCTTCATTTAAAAATGAGGATTGAAGTCTGGGGGTATGGCTGAGTGGCAGAGTGCTTGCCTAGCATGTGGGAGGCTCTGAGTTCAGGCCCACTACTTCAATAACAACAACAACAACAATAATAATAAAACAAAAAAATAGCGGGGCAATCTGGCTGGTCGATAACAAAGAACTTTCAGTTCTGGATGGCTGAGACTTAGTTATACAGATCTGTTGCGGTTAAAGCATTCAAAGAGCTGGAAACGGGAACTGGCATGAAGTTTTAAAAGAAAATAACCCAAATAAGCACACTGATCCTCAGGGTGACCTCTGAATGTTGCTCTTATCATCAGCATCTTATGCATGAGGAACCCGAGATGCAGGTCACTTAGGAAGTTGAAAAGTAAAAATTTGGACGCAAACGGTCTGATCACTCATGCTCGGACCACTATGCTGCGCCATCCTTCAAAGCTGAAAATGACACCAGAGAGGAGTGAGACAGATTGAGTGGAGCTGGGGTGAGAACAAAGACTGCTGAGCAAGTGGGTGAGGAGGGTGGTCCTCATGTTCCTGTTGAGGTCCACACATCATACTGCGGCTCATGGCAAGAGATCTGAGCAGAGAAGGGCAGAGCCCGGCCTGCCGCGTGCATGGAATTAGCTCCCTTGCTGACAACTTAAGCCAAGCTCAGAAAGTAGGTAGATGTCTCAGAGAAGGGCTAGGAGTGGAGATTCCTCAGCCTGCTGTGTAGCTCGGGCAGCCCTGCACCTGCTCAGCTTCATGCCATCCACTCTGGGTCTACTGCTGCAGGGACGGCCCAGGCACTTGAGGGCTGGTCTGAGCTTCAGTCCCCTGGAACTTCCCCAGGCCTGACCACACAGGTGCACAGATTTGCCAGAGGAACATCAAAGAAAAAACATTGCCTTTCTTTCCAGGCTGCCGATGGCAAATAAGCAAAGGTGTGTGTCTGTCCCTGTTGTAGGTGTGCGTGAGACTGTGAAGAGGAAGAAACAGACGGCCAGAGACAGACAGACACGGAATTGACTCTCCAATAGCCTGGGAGCACACTAAAGCTTCCAGTGGTAATAAATCTAGTTCCTGTTGTGTGTTTGGGAGCCTCTGTTGGTATCTTAAAATCGGTGCTTTAGCTCCACCTAACTTTTGCAGCTTTTCTGGGGCTCTTTTTTTTCTTTCTTTTTTTCTGGTTATAGTCTGGCATAAAAGTGTCAGTTTGTTATGTGGGTGGGTAATGGTATGCTTTTAATTAAGGAGGTAGAGACTAAATTAAACCACATCAAGTAGCTAGTGTTTCTTTAATTTTAGATTATGCATCTCTTACCCTGAGCCCAAGGAGTTGGACTAGATCACGATTCCCCTTTAATGGTTATGGTTGAAAAACTCAATCTCGTGACCAGCTTCATAATTGATTAAACACAACTGTGGACTCCCATGATCAGGAAGTGCAATTTTGCTGGTGTCGCTTCAAGTCTAAAATACCTCCAGGGTAATTATAGGCTGAGAGGCTACTCAGAAGGCTTTGATGTAGGGAAAGAAGAGATTAGGGCATCCTGAGGATCTGTGCCTTTTCATTTGTCCTTCATGGCAAAATAGTGAAAGCTTTGGGGGGAGGATGTCTCTGTCTGGGGAGTTCAGAGGGTGTGGGGTCCCGAGACTCCCTGTCTGGCTACAGGTGTGCTAGGGAGGGCCATGTCCCAGGTCACAATCAGCTGCAGGGACCACAGCAGCACCCCCTATGAAAGGCCGCCTTCTGCTGTTTGTTCTTAAGGTAAGTTTCATGCAGTTCTGATTCTCATGGCCTTGACCATTGTGCTCAACCGGCCATGACTCGAGGCCAGAGTGTCCACTCGAGGCAGGGACGAGTGCACTTGTCTGACCAGCTAAATTATTTACCTGGATAGCAATTATCAAACACTACAAACCACACTCTAAAGGCCTCTTTGCAGTTCACGCCGAGAGGATATAAACCTTGTTCAGAAAGGGAGAGAATGGAGGACACCTTCGTACTTTTTAATTAATAATAGGTTAGAAATAAAAATCATTATTAGTGGCAATACATAATGGGAAAGCGAGACCTGCACTGCTAAGAGGACTATTTAAGGAAATGTTAATGAATCGAATTTGAAGTTCTTCATAGTCAACCTGGAGACAACTAATGGTTTTAAAGTGGAAAAGTGAAGAGTTATTAAATGTTGTGTATTTATGGCACTAATAATCAGATTGCCAGAGGCGGGGAGAAATGCAAATATCGGTCCAAGTCCTGTTTAACCATTAGCTGTGGAAATGCAAGAGATTCACTGGGGGGAAGTTACCGCATACAAACATTTGCCAATGCCACTGTGATGAATAGTCTGTGGATTAGGACCATAACTACTCCAGTCCCACGAAAGCCCATTTCAGCAGAGGATAGGATTGTAACTTAATTTTTTACTGGCACTTGGAGAGAGATGAGGACAATATTTCTGGCAACTGCCATTTTACATAGTCTGGTATTTTGTTTTATTTTTTGTGTGTGAGTATGTGTGTGAATGTGTGCGTGTGCGTGTGTGTGTGTGTGTGTATGTGTGTGTGTAAAACCTTTTCCAGTTGCTCAAGTTTGCCAGGTCTCATAAGATATAAAATCACCTCCTATCCTGATTTCCTGGCACATAGGGAAGAACTCTTTTTTCTTAGGCAAAGGCCTGTCTAAAGCAAAATATCAATGATCCTCCAGCACCTTTGTTTAAATTCTCTGGAAGAATGATCCACTTGATTTGAAGGAGGAACACAGACTCTAGAAACAGATAAAGCAACCTGTAATTGGAATTTTGGACTTGCCACTTTTATGCTAGGATCAAACTGGAAAAGCCATTGATCTCTTTGAGCCATAATTTTTTTTACCTGAAAATTTAGGATACTAATACCTTGTGGGAATGGACCTAGGATCAGTGCTAAATTATGCCAAGCACCTGATATAATGATGCAGAATATTAGGCTCCTGTTTTAAGGAGTTTGCCTAGATTCAGACTCAACTACAAGGATTAGCATGTAGTAGAGGGGTTTTTTAATTGCTGAGAAAGTCTTCCAAGATCAAATCTGGACAGGAAGAAAAGCAGGACAAGAAAGGAGTGACAGAGGAAAAAGGACTTGACTTGAAGGAAGTTCCATGGAAGGTAGAATTGCCTGACCTCAGGGAAACACTAGCATCCAAGTTATGCTCCAAGTTGCCAGAAGGCAAGAACTATGTGTTCACATCCCTGAGCACATCAGTCATTGGTTAAGGTATCTTCAAGGGAATAGAAGTTCCTAGAAATTCTTTAGTACTCCAAACCATGGGCAAATAAGGCTCTGGAAGCCTGGGATACTCCTCTAGAAAAATTGAAGCAACATGTCTGGGGATGAACAAAAATTATTTAAAAGAAAAACATAAGGGCATTTGGGTAGAGAACTAGCAACATCCACTACAGAGTTCAATACTTCATAGCTATTGTAATTACCACAGATGATACTGCACCTTTGAGTCATTCCACAGACTCTCCTTTCAGTAGCCTTTCAGTAGAATGTGGAGAGACGGAGGCTCTTCCCTGGACTTAAACCAAGAGACATAGTGAGCACTTGCTGTGTGCTTGTGAATTTAGGTCCCCCGAGAAAAACACACCAAGAAAGTTTGAGTCCATCCTATCCCACGGGAGAGAGGAATCTCTCAAATGAAATATGAAATACCTGCACAAGGTAGGACCTCATTCTTTGAAGGCAATAGAACAAAAGCAGGGAAGAAAGCAGTTCCTGATTTGCTGTCACTGGTGAGAAAACTGGTGCCACTAGAGGAGGTATTGAATGCAAGATTAGTTCACAGAATAATTGGAGATTCCGGACCGAGATGATCCATGGCCAGATTTAAAAGGCAGAACATCAGAGCCACAAGCAGTCACTAGTGACTCCACCAGACCCCTCCAAAATGTCACTTCTGCTATCAGGAATACCACATGAAGATAAAGATATGGGAAGGGGTTTCCCCTGGAAAATAACTAATTACAAATATTATAATTATTGTTTAGAGCTACAAACACTTAGAGGAAATGAGAATTTTCCAGTTGCAAGGACATTAGGGATCTAGTCTAAATCCCTTGTTTTTCTAAAAAGGAAATGAAGGCATAAGAGCTTGAACAAGTTAACACAAGCCATGGCAGAGCTAAGAGTGGAGGCCATGTCTTCTCATCCCTGTTTTCTTTTTTCTTTCTTTTTTTTTTTTTGTGGTACTGGGGGTGGAACCCAGAGGCTTTCTACCTCTGGGCTATACTCCCAGACCTTTTTAATATTTTATTTGGAAACAGGGTCTCACTAAGTTGCTGAGAGCCTCACTGAGTAGCTGAGGCTGGTTTCGAACCTGCATGATCCTCCTGTCTCAGCCTCCCAAGCGCGGGGATTACAAGCGTGCGCCACCACGCCCCGCTCATCCCTGTTTTAATGGTATTTGTATTGTTGATGTTTAACCTATATATACAAGATTTGAAATTGCTTAACAGTAGAATCTTTCAGTCCCATAGTTTAAGGGTCAGCCCTATGGCCTAAGGCCAAATCATGTTTGTTGCCTATTTTTGTAATAAAGTTTAATTAGAACACGGTCATGTCCATCCATTTATACTATGCATGATTGCATTCACACTGTAGTGGCAGACTTGAAGAGTTGTACTAGAGACTGTAGGGCCAACAAAGCTTCAAGTCACTATCTGGATCCTTACTAGAAAAGTCTACTGACTCCATAGACTGTGAGAAGTTCGGCATTACCAAAGGAACCAGCTTTTTACCTGTGAGGGTGAGATTAGAAATTCAGTGAGGCAGCTATTTAAATGGCTTTCTGAGGAAACCCAGGAATAGAAGGTAGTGAGATCAGCAGGATGTTCATATCATAGATAAGCATCTGCCCAGCTTTCCCAGGGTAATCCCATTCTAGGGCAGAAAGACCTTATGCCCCTCATGGGATATTGGATTAGAGAACCTTTTTGTTTATTTGAACCCAGTGATGAGACTCTCAAAGTTGCTATGTTAGTCAGCTTTCTTTTATTGTAATAAAATACCAGAAATAATCAACTTATACAGGGAAAAAGTTTTGGGGGCTCACTATTTGGGAGGGTTCAGTCCATGGTCAGGCAGATCCACTGTGCCTGAGCCTGTGGTGAGGTAGCCTGGCATGGCAGACAGCTCATGGCAGAGCACAGCCTTTCATCTCATGACAGCAAGGGAAAGAGAGGAAGAAGAGGGACCAGGGTCTCAACAACCCCTTTGAGGACACACCCCAATGACTATAAGAACTCCACTGGCCCCATTTCTTAAAGTTCCCACTACATCCCAACAATGCTAGCTCAGAGACCAAGCCTCCAACACATGAGCCTTTGGGGGACTTTCCAGACCCAAACCACAGCAGCTGTTCCCACCTCTTTCATCATGGACCAAGCAAGGGACCTGACCTCACTTTCATGCCACTTTTGGCCCAGTCCTCTATGAGATTCCACATACACAGGGAGGATGCAGTCCCTGCTTCAGCACTACCAGCCATACTTTTGTTGTCACTCATGGAAGACTTACACATATTTAGCAACAGTTACCTACAAATCTAATTGTTCTAAAAAGGAAAATGACTAGTATTCATTCTCTATCTGCTCAGGTTGGTTCTTGGATAAAAGAGAGTGAATTGCACCAAACTCCAGACTCCAGAGTTTCAGGTTCCCATCACTCAGTACTCAGTCTGCACAGAGATAGTTTAGTGCTGCCTAGGAGAAGTGTCAGAAATGGTGTTACTTCTCTAGCAGATGAATATGACCCAAAGCACTGACAAACAGTTCTAATAATGCTGTACCTCTCAGCTGGTCGAAGAGGTAGGCTCAAAAATCTGGGTAAAGCTAATCTGTTTGCAAAAATCATTCTGGTTGCATTATTACCAGGGAATATTTTATTTGTATTAACATGAGATGTTTTTCTTATCCATATATAATTACTTGGGAGGCTTGAAAGCAATATCGTCATAATTAATAATAAGACAACTACAGTAATATATGATATAATTAACATATATAAAATACACAGGATGCGTTAAACTATATTTAAATATAAGAAGTGGAAGGCTAATTAGGAGACCACTGCCTATGTCCAGCAATAACTCAGCTTTCCAAGGAATGCCAGCATTCCTCCCTTCAACACCTCAAAAGATGAGGTGAAATCACATCTGACATCTCAAGTGAGTCTCAGGTGCTACCGGCTCGCACACACTCAGCATCCCTCTAACAAGAAAGAACACTGTGGTGAGCAGGAAGCTAACACTCTGAAGTGGAGAGGGTAAGAAAATGTCCTGCAATATCAGCCAGAAGGGCTCCTCTGAGACCCACGCCTGCAGCCGGGAGCCGGGAGCCAGATCCTCTCAAAAATACTGATAAACTGTGATGTGAACAGCTGTTCCTCTGCCAAGACAGGATTGAGGCCTGAAAGTTGCTGATTCTTTGAAGAAGGTTCTCCCAGGAAGAGTTGCTTCTCAGAGGTGCTGGTTACCTGGCTGAGAAGTAGACATGGAGGTTTCATGGGTAAATTTGGTAGGTATCCCTGGGTGGTTAGAATGTCTAAACACCTGTATCACTCAAGAGTGCACATGCCTTGTTTGGGGCAGTCACACAAAGTGGGCCTTTAAGATGATGAAGTGGACCTTTAACAGCCTAGCATCGTTTCCACATGCAGCCAAGGCATGGGACAGTCTGCAAAGGCATCAGGGGACAGAAAATGACAGCCCAGGGGCCAATCCATTCTACCAGCCCTCCAGCTATTGTATAGATAAAACTTTATTGGAGCAGAGCCACACTCCGGTTTATATAATCCTCTCTGCTGCCTCCACCCTAGACTGGCAACATTGAGTAGGTGCCACAGAGAACCCAGGGCCAGCAAAACCTAAAATGTTTACTCTCTGAACCTTTGTGGGAAAAGTTCAACAACACCAGTGTTTTCAGATTATACATTTTTAGAGATTAATTGAAGTAGGGGACAGGTGGTATATTCTCGATTGCCCCCAATTTTCCTCAGCAGCATTTGACCTTTATATCTCTATGGAATGTGATAACATGGGATTTGGGATGCACTCATATTCATCTCCTAAGTCTGCTGTAATAAATTACCATGAACTGGACGGCTTGCAACTTCTCATGATTCTAGGACTAGACAGCCAAAATCAAGGTGTGGGTGGTGCCCTGCCTTCTAGATGCTCTGGGGAGGATTCCTGCCACCTGTCTCAGCTTCTAGTGGCTGTCAGCAGTCCAGGGGCTTTCTTGGCTTGTAGATTCATCATCCAAGTTTCTGCCTCGATTTTCATATAGTCTTTTCCCTGTGTGTCTGTGCCCAAACTTCTCTCTTTTTAAAACAACGCCAGTTGTATTGGGCTTCAGGCCCCCTAATTCTTCATTACCTCATTTTAAACTGACCACATCTTAAAGGCTCTGTCTCCAGTTAAATTCATATTTACAGGTTCTGAGTAGACTTGAATTTGAAGGTAACACTACCCAATCTCAAACAACTTGGTACTTGGTACTATTTAGATAGTCCAACCTACTTCCAACTCGAGTGACCCCCTACAACAGTCCTTGTGGATATGGCCATTCTATCTTTCTGTACCCACCCATCTACTGTTTTCCTCTATTTAGACATATCTTCTGTCTTCCCAACTACCCAGTATCCTCTTTTAGTTTCCCCCTAAGGCTCTGCATGCTGGAGAGCCTCCCAAGGTCACTCCTCTTCTCTTTATTTCCCAAATCCTCACAGATCTGAGCTTCTGGCCACAGTGACTTTCTGTGATTTGTCTTGTGGGCAAGACACACACACACACACACACACACACACACACACACACACACAAACAACTCAGTGTCTCTCCATATGAACATAGCCACTCTTGAGCACAGAGCAACAAACCTGAAACAATTCTCTACTGTTCTCTTTCTTCCTGTGATTCTGTGGCAATAATTATTTAATTTGTCAATTTAATAATACTTGTCTTTGTGTAGTGCCATCAGGAGTTATAAATGTTAGAGGAAATTTCAGTCTACCAACAGATGGCATCAACAATGGTAGGGTTGTCAGGTTAGATACAGGACTCCCAGTTAAGTTTGAATTGAGGAAAGGCATTGGAAAGTTCTGTAGTATAAGCATATCCTGGGCAACACTAGGGGCATATTTATACTAAAAAATTTTCACTGCTTACTTGAAATTCAAAATTATCTGAAAATTTATCATATTTTAATGTGCTAAATATTTCAACCCTAAGTAACACTCCATCAGCTACACAGGGGTACAAAAGACTTCAGTGAGTTTACTCAGCACTTACCACCATTCTTCTATTGTTGGCACATTGTAGGGGTCAGTTTTTAAGGCCAGTTTTTAGCAAATAATACTTTGTCATTTATTTCTCTTTTTTCCTCCTGCATCTGAAGTGAGTTCCCACCGGATTCTGGCAGTCTAAAGGTGTTGATACTAACCTCAGACTCCCAACATAGCTGTGAGTCTCTGAATCAGTCATTTAATCTGTCTTTCTAAGCCTCAGTATACTCATCTGTCAAACAGGGATAATTAGGATTGTGGTGAAGAGTAAGGTAAATAAATAGTACATGAACAAACACAGAACTCTGGGTAGAGCAATCACTTAATATGTTTCCCTGCCTTACAATTCCCATCATTCACTGGGATCTACACTGGGTCAAGGACCTCAAGTGTAGACTATAATCCAAATGAGATTATACCAGTATATGTGGCCTCACCAAGATAGGCTTGAAAAAAGATACTCACTCTGTGGCTTTAAACTTGGGTTCCACTATCCTGTACGAATGTTACTTTGTAAATCCTGTGACTATGACATGATTAGCACACTTCTGTTGCGTAACACTTTTGTGACTCTATTTGGAGCCTTTTCCATTTTTTAAAATACTGAGAACCTCAAAATCAACTACAGCTAAGCCAGGGTTTGTATGAACCGCTGATGATAAATCTATGAATCCACTGCTGAGGGCTTACTCGGTGTTGTGGCCCTCCCAAGTCGGAGCTTCCATCCAGTGGGCACGCAGGTGTGCTTCCTGTGGGTCACAGGTGAGGCATCAGGAGAGATGGTTGGGGCCAGAGCCCTGGACTCGCGACTCAGCCATAAACAGCTCGTTCACCTTCTCTAGCGTCCTCTATAAATATAATCCTCTTGTGTTTGGGCCATAATGTGAAAAATGTCGGGAGCACTGTTCTAGCCTCTAGGGGAAGCACATGGCCTTGTCACCTTCAGCCAGAATCCACCCTTGAGGTGGAAGAGAAGCTATGAAATGGATCAATGACAGTCTTCAGAGATAGCAGTTGTGACCCCTCGATGCAGGTAGAGACTTAATGGATGGGAGGAGTAGAGAGAAAGTAAGACTAGAGCAGAGCAAACCCTTCTCAGAGTGCTTCTCTTTTGCATTCTTCATTGTTTCCTGTTTAGAGCTCCGGTTGAGTGTCCAACTTGACACGTCAGCCCTTCTGACCTCCAGTGGAGGGCTGGAGGGACAGAAGCAGAGTACGAGGCTTGGCTCATTTGTCCTGTTTTCCTTGGAGAACTTGTTTCTTTAACCTATGCATTTCTTTCCATTTTGGTAAGATAGAGAAGATCCAGATGGCCCGGGTTTGGAGGTGTGTGAGCAATGTGGGTGGTGGGTATTTACTGTCTCCCAGGCTCTAATCTCATCAGCAGTAGGCAATGATCAGGCATGCCAATGTAGTGCTGTCAGGTGAGGAAGAACAGCATAGGTCTAGGACTTGAACAATTCTTGGGATGAAACCCAATGTGAACTCTGATTTTGTAACTTGAGTGAGTCATTTAAACTCCTTGAGCCTCACTTTTTTCCTTATATGTGAAGTAGAAGCAATAACACCTTCCTCACTGGGATACTGGAAAGATTTAAGGAATCAACATAAGAAAGGAAAAGCCGGCATCATCCTTCCTGATACAGAGAGGACTGTTAACAAGGGATGGTTTTTCGCCAAGCTCTTCCCTTTTCCTCAGTTTTCTCAGAGAATCCCAAAGAAACACATTTCCATGGACCCACTGTCTGGAAAGCACCTCGCTCCCTGGACTCCGCCTTCCAAGACTCCATCCTAATTCTCCTGCATTTCAAGAACTATGACCTCCCCACACCATGCCAGTTCCCAGCTACACCGACCACTCAGTTACTAACACTTAAAATCTGCTCTCCATCATTTCAGGTTTTAAAGCTGCCACCTTTGAAAACATCTTATACATATTTAAACAAAATCAGAGATGTTCTCCATTCCCTCATCATGCTTCCTGCCTTGGCCTTGAGCCACCCTGCACTTTGGCATCCTCACCCCTCGTCAGGCTGATCTCCAGACCACAGACCCGGTCAGGCCTCTCTCTCCCTGCCCTCCTCTAACTCTTTCCAGCTCTTTCCATGGCTCCCCAAGCACCAGGCCCGCCACTCAGGGATTCCATAACTCCTCCCAAGCATATTCTTCAGCTGTGGCCACAGCATTCCAACTTGGCCTCCTAGGGAAATGATGGCCACTTTTGGGCTCTCTCTTTCCTGCTGCTCCAGTCACTGGAGTGTCTGTTCTCACTTCTACATGAGCAGCATCTACCTCAAAAAAAAAAAAAAAAAAAGAGCCTTCCCACACCACTTCAGTCGGTATGTTCCCTTCCCCAAACTCCCAGAGCAATAAACATTCTCTGCCTGAAATGATAGCTATTAAAAATCATGAGGATGACCACTGCAACTCCTAAGGTAGCCCTCTCCCATCCACTTCTTTTCCAATAGTTGCATCTGTGTGGCTGCATCAACTGCATTATGGTATCTTTAGAGATCAAAGTTTATTTCTTGTATTTCCTAGGGCATCTGACCCAATACTATGCATGTAGAACCATGTACAATAAAAATTTAATGAAGAAATGAATGAATGAATTTTTCTTTTCAAAAAGAAAGCCATCAGAGGGGGTCAGATGCAGTCAGGAAGCAAGGATGATGACTTCAGGGTTCCTTTCGCCCTCTTTAGAAGGTAATGCTCTGGCCAATACATTAGTGAAAGTTGATTAGAGAAAGAAAGAGGAAAAAGAACGGGGAGGTATGGAGAAGGTAACAGAAAAGTAATGTTATAGGCATATATGGATGTGTACCACCATGAATCTTCCTCTTATATATAACTATAGTGCACCAACATACATAAAAGGTCCTGGTCAGATGTTTTTAATGTTATTTATTTGCCCTCATACGATCTGCAGACTAAGTGCCTTGATCCTGTGATTAATAAAGAAATGCCCTGCCCTCAAAAAATATCTAATAAAGGGACTCAAGACATGATCAGATGAATGAGCTGAGAAAAGAGATGCTACTGAATATTCCAAAAATGTAAAAGAGCTACAAACCTTCTAGCATCTGAACCAATTGGGGACCAAGATTACAGAAGCTAATGGCCTGCCAGCATCAGAGGCCGAGTCAGTGGCTCCATTAAGTTGAGTGTGGTAGTAAACCATACCACTGCCCTACACCTGTGTGAGGTTTGCATTAAAAGATGGCTAAATCCTGAACAATGAGCAAAGAAGGCTTGTACTAGATCTCGATGACTGTAGGCCTTTGTTTTCTCATCTGCAAAACGGGAATCAAATTTGCTCCTCCACCGGGTTCACATGAGACTGAAGTGAAATTATATTGACAGAGGTTTCCTGTTATCTTAGAGATGCCTACATACCCCAAATGGTAACTAGCATATTTATAAGGTGCCATGGTTGTAAGGCACATATTTTATAAAACACGGCTTTTTAGGAAGAAAAAGAAGTGGAATATGTTAAATCTTCACACAGAAGCAACAAGGATGCTGACCACAGGTATCTTGAACTGCTACAAAGATTTTTCTAGCCCTGAGGAAATATGGTACATCCTAAGTAGAATGCCTAAAAAATCAGTTGTTTCTACTTAATTTATTTGGAATACAAATCCAAGCCAAGTCCCAGGTGAAAAATCCCAGAATATGTCTGTTTGCCCAAGAAGGATCCTGTACCCCAGAGGATGCAGTGGGACCTTTGAACACAGGCACACACATACATTCCAGATACGGAAACCCAGGAACAAACCACCCTTCTCAGTAAACTTGCTCATTGTCTGAGCAGAATCGTGTTCTTTTAAAAATAAAACTGTGAGTGGGAGAGCTTGCGTTCTGGAATAGAGTCTTTTTTCCTTCCCTCTATCCATGTTCCTTGGCTACATGCTATTATGTGATATTCAGGACTGTCAAACCTTCTGGAGCCATAAGCATTTTTCAGACAACCGATCTCAATATGCATTATCAAAATTAGATCTTTTCTCTGCAGATGACAATTATGTATTATATGGTTACACGCTTATGAGTCTGTGACACCGTATTGTTAGACTTGGGGTATTGACTTTTAACAATATGTTACCTTATTATATTTGGTGTCGCATTATGCCTGGATTGCAGCATTTGTCCCGTGGCCCCACTCGGGCTGCAATTAGTTTCTCGCTAAGTGTCAAACAGCACTGGGGGAAAGAGTGGGTGAAAGGTAACTTGGAAATGATTTTCTTTCGCAACTGTCACTTAGCTAATCTGTTTCTCCACAAAAGAACTTCAACCATCCCAGAGAAATACAACTTGTGTGCTCATGAAATTACCTCTCAGCAGAATGGCAACTCCAGTTGGGAATTCAAATATTCCAAAGGTCTTGGATATCACCCCACGGTCACAAAAGAGCAGGTGGCAAAGAGAGAGAGAGAGAGAGAGAGAGAGAGAGAGAGAGAGAGAGAGAGAGAGAGAGGGAGGGAGGGAGGGAGGGAGGGAGAGAGAGAGAGAGAGAGAGAGAGAGAGAAAGAACAGAGCATAAAAAATTCCTGTATTCATTTCTATAAACACAAGCTCAATGCAGTTTAAACTCATAAACATGCTAAAAAGAGCTAGAGGTAGCGTGTTACTTTGTCATATATTTTTATAGGACTTTCTGAACGGTTTCAGATTTGACATAGTAACTGCCTGTTACTAGAAATAAACTGTAAGTCAATTCCACGCTGCCATAATTCACTGCCCAGGGTTGTTCAAAAAGATTTAGTGATGCCATGATGGACAGCAAGCCCCTCAATGCTTTCATTTTCACCTGGTGTTTCTGTCCTGCCTCCAGCTGCCTTTCTGACCTCTAGACACCAGGAGAAGGCCTTCCCCAGGTGCCACCAAGTCGACAAAAGTCTTGTCCATGCAAGACAGCAAATGAGACATTCTCTCCATGTCTCTTTGGGTCTGTCTGCCTTCCTGTTTATTTCTAGAGGTTGACAATCCTTGTTCCCATAACACTGACCTGTTTCTGAAAGAATAAATTAAGCCAAGGTCACACATATGATCCAGCAGGAATTAGGTGCCTGGAAAGTAGCAATACCTCATCTCCTTGGCTGGCATTTTCTTTTGGCTCAAGGCTTTGGCTGCATCTCCACCATGTCACGCACCCAGATGGAAAGTGAAAAATCCATTCAGCCATCTGGCTGTTTCTGTCTACACAATGCCATGCATCTGGAGCCATCTGGGAGATGGACTGAATTTTTTCACTTTCTGCCTGGTTGTTTGGGGTGGTGTAGATGCAGGCCTGTAGTAAACTGAAGTGCCCAGTAGCCCCTGGCCCCATTTGAGAGGCTAAAAGGAAGAGTCCAGAATAAAGAAGTCTATCGTGCCATTCTGGAAAATAAAGAAAAACTTTGTGAATTGCAGTATAACACAAACTTTAGGAAATAATAAAGGATGGACTATTGTGTGTTAAACAAAGCAAACACAAGAACCGAATCAAGTGATTATTTGTCAACGTAGTTGTCCCAGACAGTTAGCACAGTATTCTCGAGGGCGTGCTATTGCAATTCTTTCCTAGGGTTGGATATTAGTCTAAACGACATCTCAAATAGACTCCTGTGCTTGAAATTATGGTTGAGCTAAAAAATGGATGACTTCAAGTTCTAATTAGTACCTCCTACAAGAGACCCTCTTTGTTTCTCAGTGTTTGTAGTACAACAAATACTAGGGAAATTTATGAAACACTTCCCAAGAGCCATGCACAACTTAATAGTATTTCCAGACAAATTTTAGAAACTCAGTATATCAGCAACATTAACGGATCACTAGTATGGGGTTGAGGGGTGCTTATAAGGGGAATATAAACTGTGGGAAAATGTAAATAGTGATTGCGCAAATGAGGGTTTCCCTGGTATTGTAATTAAACACCTTGGAATTCTGGGGTGTTTTCTCTTCCCCCAGCTCATTTCTAAGGCTTATCTCTGGCCAGGTCTGGCAGCCTTCCCTTAGCCTTGGTCTTTACAGATAGCAATGCTTAACTCAGTTTCTGGAGTTTACCTGCCACATTCATTTTTATAAAATATAAAAATGGCTAAATAATAAGAATAAATTTCTCAAAGCCATGATTAAAACATTAAGCCAAGACAAGGAGCAAGAGGTGGGACAGGCCAGGAGCTGGTCATTAGAACATGGCACCCAGTGTTTGAGCTCAAACTTGGCTCTGAAGCTGACTTTAGGGCTGTTGGAGAAATAATGGAGGGCATTTAGGGCCCAGAGGAGAAGAGAAAAGTAAATTCATGAAAAGTGGGCTTAGAAGATAAAAACAAAGTCCTGCCTGCCAGGGTCTCAGCATTATAAACAGGAATCCCCCTGCACACATTTAAATGGCACGGTCACATTTTATGAATCAGACCCTTAGTTTTAATTGCTTTGCGTACTCTAGGCCAATTAAGGATGAGTCTGGAGGGCAGGGATCATTCCCACAGCCTCTGAGGTTCTAGGAGGTGGGGCTTGCCTAGCCTCAGGCACCCATTCACACTTGTATTAAAACAAAAAAAGACTGAGTACACCATTAAACACCTCTGATAGAAATGCTTATTTTATATGGGCTGAAAGCAAAATCTGGAGTCTAAAAGTTTCCCTTTGGCCCCATCTCTTGCTTTTAAGTAAAATCAATCACGATTCTCCTTGTGTAAGCCCTGGAAAGCTAAATACCAATATGTACAGACCCATCGCTATATCCTAAGAAACTGCCAATAAATAGGTTTGCCAAGTCCTCTGAGATGTCCCCTCTTTGTGTCTATAATTGATCTCCTGTACTTTTATGTAATAATGTGGTTAAAGATTAAGAGTTTTTAAACACACACATTATATGTAATGCCAATTAACATATACATTTCCTAATGGGCTCCTAGTTCCTGCAAAACAGCTTCAATATTGTACATTACTCAAGTAAGCAGTAAACTGCAAAAGAAAGAAAAATAGAAATCTGTTTATAAGCTATTCATTCTATTTTACATACCTTGACATATGTAGGAAATATTTACCCTACTTTGTTTTCACATGAAAATAGACATCTATGGAATATATACACATACCGCTTTTTTACCAGCCATCTCCAAAGCTTTCAAAATCACCCTCAGATCTAACCACCAGATTTAGCAAGACAATCATCTGCACCCCACATTTCAGTGCTGAATGTGTCTAGATGTTAATTTTAAGGAGCCAGAGGGTCAAACTAAACAGCACATGCACCCAGCCGCTTGCAGGTCACTGGTTCAGATCCCACTCCAGTCAGCAGAACCCCAAAGCCATGACCATTCAGCTGTTCAGGGATCTGGTGAATTGAGTTGCTATGGGAAGTCTGGGCGCCATCGCAGCTGGACATCTAATCAGAACAAACAGATTGTTCGTAACTCACCCCTGTCCCACTCTGCTTCCTTCCATTCCCTCATCTCATCCTAGCCATGAAGCCCTCAGTAAGAAACCACAAGGGGCAGAAACCCTGCCCTCCCATTCTCAAAAACGCAGGCTGTCAAACTCTGTATATACATGTACACACATACGCATTAAACACACATGAAGAGTCCTGGGAGAATGCAGTCACCCCTATAGTCCCAGGAGGTCAGTCACCTTCTGTTATTAATTCAGTACCTTTTTCCTCACACTAAATTTGTTGGTAATTTCTTTTTTCTCCAATATACACATCACACCACTCTGTAGATAGCTAACTGATTGTACAATACAAAAAATACTTTCCCAATTTATAATAAGCATTACAACGAAGCTTCCTCATTTTCCTAATGAAGGAAGGAAGCATCGAGATAAAAGTAAAGCGATTTATTAGATTTTGTTCCTGCACCACCGAAATAAAATAGTAAACCGACTTGGCAGTTACTACAGGGACCCAGCATGTGCTCATTAACTCTTTGCAAGGTACAAAGGTGTCCTAACAGCTCTGTTTTAATTCCATGATCCGGCCCATAATCCAGTGCTAAACAATAATTAGTATTGACTTGTTAAACAGTAGTTGAAGGCTTCCTTTAAGCACCTCAAATATGCTTTAAGTTCCATAGACAGAGAATCAAAGGAAGGGGGAGGCAGAGTTGGGAGAAGAGAAGCAGAAACATGGAGGTATTTGTAGTAGTTTTTTGTTGTTGTTGTTGTTGTTGTTGTTTTTTAACTGTAAAGGAAGAATTGTTCTCCCGCCTGCTAACTTTGAATGCAGTCGTGCATTGTTTCCAGACCTGCATGGACACTTCATTTCCCCCCATGCCTGCTCATTGTGTGAGAAGTCTTTCCTTCCCTAATAGTATGCCCCCACCCTACAATCCCTTTTACCTTGTCAGACTGACCAAATGTTGGCCAATTTTCTCCCTCTTCTAATGTAGCTTAAATTCTTTCCTGCTAATGGCTCCTTTCATCCTGTGCATCAAGTTTCATCTAAAATAGGCAATGAAGGAAGACCTCTGACACTGTGGATTTTCCACGGTATCACTTATTGTCCAATTATGTATTTGGATAAGCAAGAGGGGACACTGACCACATTTGCCGGGGCCGTGCTGAATGCACCCATCTGGGCAGAGGAAGCACTGAGCTATAACCTGCGGAGGTGCCTGCCAAAGAGAGAGATGCTGCGCGGGCTCTCCAGAATGCCTTGCACACACTCCCACCGTGTGATCCCGCCTGTGAAATCTCTTCCGGGTGCAACACCACAGGAAGACAGAAAAGCACTCGGTGTGGGAGGTGTCAACCATGTGTTGGTTCCCGGTATGTTTCCACAAGCTTCATTCCCTCTACACTTGAGTGGAGTTAGGTGTTCTGCTTGGCCGTCTGGTCTGGGCTTCTGCAACAGGGCAACATAGCAATAGTAAACTCTCCCTGATGCAGATTGCAGGGTGCCAGGTTGATGATCCCAAGACAAATCAGACAGAGATCCGCTGAAGTGGCCTTCCTCCTCCATCCATCCTCCTCTCACCATCCGCCCATCCATCCATCTATCAAGTGTTTAAGCAACTCTGACTGTGCTTTAGAGCAAAACAAGCTGTGGTTCCTGCTTTTAAGCATCCTCACAGCCTGCTCACGAAGAGCAAACCACAAACCCAGAAACCAAATACCAGTTCAAAAGTACAGTTAGTACAGTGCAAAAAATGCAAGCACACATGTATAGGGAGAAGACAGTTAAAGGAGGGTGTAAATGGTCAGCTCAGGTGTCTGGAAGATGTGGGCTTGTGTTAGGGCTGGAAGAAGTGATTTTATTGTGCTTTACTTTATTTGTTTATTAAGGTACTGAAGGTTAAACTCACGAGTGTTCTACCTTTGAGCTACAGCCCTTTTTAATTGTTTTTATTTTGTAATGGAATCTTAGTAAGTTACCACATACTGGCCTGTAGCCAGCTTAGGGTATTATTTTAAAAGGAAGAGAACTTGGAAGTTGAAGTGAGAGTATCACTTGAAAAGTTCAAGACCTGCCACCAGCCTGGGTGCCATAGGGAGATTCCATTTGTTTCTTTTGTACTGGGGATTGAACACAGGGGCATATCACAGAGCTATACCCCAGCCCCATTTACTTTATTTTATTTCATCTTATTTTATTTTGAAACAGGATCTCACTAAGTTGTTGAGGCTGGCTCTGAACCTGCAATCCTCCTGTCTCAGCTTCCCACGTACTGGAATTACAAGCATGTATCACCATGCCCAGCAAGAGAGTTTGTCTTAAAAAAAATAATTTAGCCAGGTGTGGTGGCGCACGCTTGTAATTCCTGTGCTTGGAAGGCAGAGACATGAGGATCACACAGGTTCGCAGCCAGACTTGCTGGCTTAAGAGACCTGTTTTCAAATAAAAAAGTATAAAAATAGGTCTGGGAGTGTAGCCCGGAGGTAGAAGGGTTTCTAGGAACCCCAATACCACCAAAAAATAATTAATAATAATAATAATAATAATAATAATAATAATAATTTGAAATCCTGGGCTTGGTCATGCATGCCTATAATCCCAGTACTTGGGAGGCTGAGACAGGGGGATCCAAGATTAGTGACCAGCCTGAGAAATTTAACAAGACCCTCAGCAGTTTATCAAAATCCTGTTTCAAAACAAAAATTTTTAAATGGTTGGGGTGTAGCTCGGAGTTAAGAATGCCCCTGGATTCAATTACCAATACAATAATAATGAATGAAAAGGAGAAGGATGACAAGGATGACAATGATGAGGAAGAGAAGGAGAAGGAAGAGGAAGAGGGGGAGAAAAGAGGAAGAGTTAGAGAAAGAATGGGAAGAGGAGAAGAAAGAGGAGGAGGAGGAGCAGGAGGGAAGAGTCCCACTCCAGACATGGGGAAGAGCACAGAGACTCAGAAGCCAGATCAGCTTTCTTCCTTTCTAAAACCACAACATATAATAAAGCACACTCATAGAACACTTTAAATTTTGCAAGGCATGCCCATGTTTCCTTATTTGTTTCTTCCACCAAACCTGTGGAGTGGGTATGACAGGAAGATTTGACATAAAACAGCACTAGATGATGGGAAAATTGTATAAGGTCATTGCAATAATTTATAAGAAAAGTGACAGAGGTTATTCTGGGGAGTTAAGGGCACTAGATGGATGAAAGTGAGGTTTAAGATGAAGAATAAACATGTTGTGCTGACTGGAGTGGTTGTAGGAGGTGAGAAAGGAGAAGACCGTAAGACTCAGTAAATTTCCCCAGTGGAAGACAAGGACAATGGCGCTATTCAGAGAGACGCTGAAGAAAGAAGGAAGGGCAGTTGGGAGAGTGTGGAAATGATGCCTTTATTCTGTATTTAATAAATTTCCAGGGACTTTGGAAGTCTCAAATGGAAATTGCTGGGAAACAGCTACATGTAGACATCTGGTGCTCAAGGTCGGGGGCAGACTGGAAACATAGATTTAGGAGTCATCAGTATAAATGTGGGGTCACAGGGATCTCCCACAAGAGGGGATACAGCCATGCATTAAAGCTGGGGCATTCCATTTAAGGGGCAGAAAACGGAAGAGTGCTCATTTATTAAGACCCATTATATAGAGAAGGCCCTTGTCAAAATGTAAGAATAGCATGTGCAGGTTCATGGATCATAGATCGAAAATGAAATTGAAAAAGATGGGATCTTAGAGCTTCTTCAGTCCCACCCTTTCATTTTTTCAGGAAGGAAGCTGATAGTAAGAGATAGTGGCTGCACCGTAATTTATTAATCCATTAGCATCTAACAATTTCCATGTTCGTGTGCAATGATTTTATTAACTACCTAGAAAACACAAAGCACAGCTCCAGAGGCAGGAATATAGGAGTGACACTTCCTTCCAATTACTGGAGTTACACATGCAATAGGGAAGTGGCTAGATGGGGAGGTTTCTCCAGAGACTAGGAATGGAACCACAATATGACCCAGCGATACCATTCCTCGGTATCTTTCCAAAATAACTAATGTCAGAATACTATCGTAACACATGCATATCCATGTCTATAGCAGCACAATTCCCAATTGCTGGATCATGGAACCAGCCTAGGTGTCTGTCAACAGATGAGTAGATCATGAAAATATGGTATATGCGCACAACGGAATTTTATGCAGGCACGAAGAACAAGATGATGTCATTTGCAGGAGAATAGATGTAACTAAAGAATAATATGCTAAGTGAGATCAGCTTGCCTCAGAAAGTCAAGGGTTGTATGTTTTCTCTCATGTGTAAAATCCAGAGAGAAAATATAGAACAATATGGATTTTATATAAATGAGGAGAGAGACACGTAGAATGATAGAAGGAGATAGTGGGAGATCGATGAAGCAGAGGGAGGACTGACAAAAGACACAATGCAAATTATACTATGCTCATGTAAGAAGGTGTCACTTCCAGTTCCACTATCATATATAAGGAGGGCTGGGTATTGGGGTGCAATGTGAAGGGAAACACATCAAGACCTGTGTGCATGTTTGTTTGTATGAGAATTGTAACATTCTGTACCTACCCAGAGGTGAAGAATGAGCTCCCTCCAACTCATGGAATCTTACATGAGCTGAAGGAACATGTTAAGTGCTGCCAAAAACTGGGATTTTGCATAAAATATGTCTGAGTAGTGAGACCCTGGGCAAGTTGTGTGACCTTTAAAGAACCTTAATAAAACAAAATTAATCTACCAACTTCAGTGGGTTGTTGCAAAGATAAAATAATGGATGAAGGTACCTGGAAGAAAGCAGACATGGATACATATGAATTTCTTTCCCAGGGATACTTCCTAATAAGATATTAAATACATGCACACATACACCATTCATATCTTCCAATAAACTACCTTTATATTTAAGAGAAAATTTGTTATGCAGAAAGTAAGAACATTAAACAGACCTGTGTACCATAACTCGAATGGAATGCTATATGGTAGAAGCTATTTATGGCATAAATAGGGAACTCCTCTGATGCCCTTAGTAATCATGAAGAAAGAAAGCCATGGACCTGGGTCAGAAATAAATAAGTGAAATAAATAAATACACACATTCATATATATACACACACTACCTAGTCACCCTGAAGAAGAAAGTTTAAGGATTAAATGTCCAGACCATCCTCCTTTTATCTGGGTGCAATTTTTGCACCTGCAATTAGCTCCCTCAGCCTTCAATCTAAGAATCAGCTGGTTAATTGTGCATGTAAGTGGCTAATCGCTGGAACTGGGGAATGGTGCAGGCCTACTGGGTCATGTACCTTCCTCCACACACATTCTGCCGTTACACACTACTAAATATGCATACTATGTATACATCCACAACAAATTAAAATTTAAAAAGAAAAAAGATGAAGAAAAAATGTGATTTGCAATATGTCAAGAGGAAGAGCATGGAATAGTTAAGTCACAAGACATTCCAAAAAGGGGTCACCCTAAGAAAGGCCATCTTCTTTATGTCTCAGTCATAGTGTTTAAGAATCATCTGCAAATGTTTCCAGATAAAAATAAATCAATAATAAAGATAATAATAAAAGGAAATAAGAGGATGATAATAGAAATAGAGAAATCCCTTCAAAAAGCCACTGGATTCCTCTGAGAACTGGAAAGAGTGATTCCCATATATCTTAGAGAACAAAAGTGGGCCAGATTGGGTTAAAGGGGTGGGAAGGGAGTAGGATGAAATGACAGAAATAGATTTTCATGTATATATGGTTTAGCCATCCATACTCTCTACTCTCTACCTTTCAGTCAATCTGACATCGGACATCCTAGGTCAGACGATGCAAGCACCCACTGTTGTTCTGAGACCATCTAGCTCTATTCTGGGTTTGTCTTCACCCTCTAGAACTCTGGCTCTAGGAATTAAGCTGCCCCTCGAGAATGCTGAGGGGAATTCTCCATCAGCTCCTCCTTCTTAGAACGCACCAACTATCTCTGGATCATTTATGTGTCTGACCTTCTCTCTTTCGGGGTCCAACTTACAATTCTAGCAGTGCTTCCAATAAACTTGCCCTATCATATATGATAGAAGAAAAGGGGCCACTGACCCAGTCTTAGACATCTGAGTTATTCCCAATTAAAAACAATACTTGGATATACCTGTCTGTAAATTCCCAGATGCCTGATTATTCTAAACTTTGCCCAGATGCCTGATTATTCTATTAAAATAAGATCCTAGAAGCAAAATTTTTCAAGACCTTAAGTTACCTGAAAAGCATATACAGTTGGGTAAATAGTAACTTAGAAGTCCAACAGACCCAGCAGGTTGAAATTATAAGGTCAAGGATCTCCTTGTAGATTATGTTCAATTTTCTATTATACGTCATCTGAAAGGATGGAGTGCAACGATCCTCACCTAACACTATTATCACATAAAAGACAATGTAGGGGAACTGGCCCTACTGGGTTTGGAGTAGAACTAGAAAGCAGAAAGGATTGCTTTAGGACAACCAAAAGAAGGAAGCCCAAAGTGGAGTAAGAAAAACTGAGGACTTACCATATCTCAGGAAATTCTCTCAATATCTCTGAGGCTCAAATTCTTTATCCACAAAATGGTAATGTTATTAATATCTGTGCTGCATAGTCCAGTTATTTGACTAAACATGTATTGACCATCTATCGTGTGCCAGGCTGGTGATGAAACTAATCACCAAGTGCCATGTGCCTGTGTATCCCTATCACTCTCAACTATACCATGATGTGAGACTATGATGCACCAATAAAAGTATACAAAAATAGAAAATAATCAAAGGGCCATATGTGAAAATTCTTTGCCTTTTTATATGTCATATGAATTTAATAAGCTTAAATTCTTTTTAGTTTAATAGATTTGAGGCCAATTGACAATGAGCCAAGAAAATTTCAGAAATATGATGTGAGATTTCTATAACAAAATTCTAGGGACAAGATTTTTTTAATCACCCCAATAATTGAAGGATAATTCTAAGGTGAAGTCTGAGACCGGTCCGATTTATTTTGAGGCCCCTGTGTGTTTAATTTCTCTAATTTCTTTCTCTATTTTTATGATTCCTCCAGCCCAGACTTTTCTACACTTCATGATGACCACAGACCCCCTTTACAGCATACCTCTTCCTCTGCCTTCCTTAAGCAACTCAAAGAAATTCTTTCTACTTACCCAAATTCCTCCATTCTGTGTCTCCCTCTCTTAGGATCTTGATTGTTCAGCTAAATTTTGATGGCACTCTTTCTCACCACGATTTTAATGACTGATAAATGTCTATTCCCCTTCTCTGCCCTATTTGCATTTCAAATAGAGATTCCTGGAGAGTCCACTTAGAGGGAAATAATCTGTTGAATGGTGGCCATCCCCTCTGGAAAGGCTAGCCATGACAGCCAGAAAGTTTTTCCTCTGCACAAATCCCATCTTACAAGTAGTTGCCAAATCTGTGTACGTATCAGGCTGTATAAAGGATGCGGTTGTGGTTCTCATTAGGGTGTCACTGAGGGGCAGGGTGAAGAGCGAGGAGGATGCAGAGTTTGATGCCTCAGCTACCTGGGAAATGCACCCAGATCTCAGTTGCCAGAGGAAGGTGTGGGACCTCCCCAGTCCCCTACAATGTGCAGACCTGGCCTGGGCCTGGGTGGAAAGTTGCTGACTGTTGGATTTCTTTCCCCTTTAGTTCCTTAAATTCCACCCTCCTTCCCACAAGCCATCAATAGACCATCAAGGGTTTCTTGTTACAACTTAATTTTTCTCAGTTGCATATGGGGGTTCTACTCCGCATCACACCAGCAATGAGAACATTTGTAAGAATCATTTCCCAAGACACTCTTAATATATTTCCAGTAAATTGTACTTCAACCTGTCCAGCTGGCTGGGCCATCGAACAGTGACACACTCACCGAGTCCTGAGGGCCCTTAAAGGTCTACCTTTGTGCTTTCCTAACAATAATGCTGCCCCTAGTAAGGAGCTAAAGGTTTCCCAATGTGCAAGAGCTATGGGGTATATTCCATGAACTGCTCATCATAAAGACCAGGACTTCCTTTTTCTCTTTCTTTCTTTTTTTCTTTCTTTCTTTCTTTCTTTCTTTCTTTCTTTCTTTCTTCCTTCCTTCCTTCCTTCCTTCCTTCCTTTCTTTCTTCCTTTCTTGCGGTACTGGGCAAGCCCCTAAACAAGACTAGATAAAAGGTGGCTTGAAGCTACACACTGAAATTATGCCATCTTTCAGGAAAGCAGCATTCAGAAAAGAAAAAACTATATATGTATAGCCAGGTGATTCTTTAAAGCTCCCCAAAAGAAAGCATAGTTTATCAAGCATTTTTAACCAAATTCAGTGCTCTTTCAGAGACTTGTCAGCACACTGCCAAATATAAACAGAGTTCTCACAGGACAGAAGCCAGGGAGCAATCACCTCCCCCCCAAATCTGCAAAGTCAGAGGGAAAATATAATTAATCACAACTCACTCCTAGCTGGCTATTGGAAATAATACCAATGAGAAAAAGTGAAAAGTTAATAGGGAGACTTGGGGTGAGGGGGGGAGGGGAAAGAAAAGGGCCCCTCCCTTCCTTTCAAGGGCTGGAGTCTGTGCCATTTGGATCCAAGTCCGTGAAACAAACAAGGTTTTTGTTTTTGTGGGTTTGGGTTTTCAGTTTTCATAATCCAGTTTATTTGACCTTTTTTCCTGATAATAAAGGGAAAGAAGCCATGTGGTTGAGATGCATTCCTGAAAAGTACAAGCGGTAAGACCAAAGGCTTGGGAGGCCAGGGCCGAGGGCGGCCGCCGCACCCCACTGGACCACAGAGGCCTCCTCCAGTTCCTTTCCCTTCTCTTCCCTGCCTTTCCCTTCATCTCTCATTTTACAAATATCTTCCCCCATAAGTTGAAGGGGTAAGTAAAAGGAGGAATGCATCATAGGTTCTCATTTCCTGGTGGGAAAGCTGCCAGGCTGGACACGCTTCCTTGCATTTCCTTGGAAAGACAGAGAATTCCACTGAGTTCCACAAATAATAGCAAAGTCCTTCTCAGGGATGCAACTGGCTTGCTCCTCCCTCCTGCAAAGTTTATCCCTGCATTGCTCAGAGCCCTGACGTCCCTACGCAGAGGGCACACTTTTGAGAGCAGTGCCAGAGACCCCTGTCTACTGACGAGGCCAGGAGGGGCCATGGGGAAGAACGGCTGGCAGCACCCCCGCCCTCAACCGCCACTCCCACCTCATCCAATTCACGAAACTTCCAGAACGTGGGCATCGCTGCTGCTGCTGCTGCTGCTGCTGCTTTTCATCAATGCCATTTAAGTGAGTTTAGAATAATAATTTTATTAAAATGTTTTAGATGCCATATCTCCAATCCATAAAATTTATTGTACCTTTATGTAGAATTATATTGGAGTTGAAACATATAAATCAATTTATAAGGTCTAATGACACACAAACGCTTAAAAACTAAAGGCGATGTAGTAAATTCAAATTACCATTACAAATGTAAGCTTTGTAGTCAGTGTGTGACCTGCTAAGGATTATATTTAACTCCCCTGAGAGTGGTTTATCATAAAACTTTATACTTTTATTACAGTGAATTATTAAGTCCTCCATGACATGAGTCATTCCTCGTACTGACTATGGCTCTTTTAATGACACTATAATAGACATCTTGCTAATAGCAGGAGGGTTGCTACCTCTGCAGCAAGGAGAAGGGGTGGGAGGAGGAGGGAAAGGAAAAGACAATGCAGGACACATGCACGGAAAAGCAGTTCTCCCAGGAGACTCACATTCACAGTTGTACAGAGAAGTGTCAGAAGCCTGACACGGTGCACTTCTGCGTGTTTTGTCCTGGGATAACCAATGGAGTATTGCCGAAAAGACAAACCATTTAAAAGTCACATGTGGGGAGAGGAAAACAGCTTTGGGTATCCTGATCAGTTATAGTTTTCCCTCAAAACTTTTTTTTCTAATTTTTTAAAATATTTTTTTATTGGTGCGTTGTAGTCATACATCTTAATGGGGAACAAAATAGTGGGGGCATACAAGCACACATCACCCAATTAGCCCTTCTCCAGTTCCCTCCCCCTCCCTTCTTCTCATGTTTGGCTTAGTGATTAACTTTGATATGTTTGTTAATGTACATCATGAACATTAGAGAATTTCTCTTTCCCCCTCCCATCCCCTCAGTTAGGTCAGCTTATTTGCCCTCAAAACTTTAAAACTCTCTCTCTGCTACTATGCCATAGACATGCTTCTTTCTGTACCAAGAAGCACTCGATTAGTAACAGGTCACTGTCATCCCATAATACACAGGGAGCCATGGCTCATCAGTATGACTCCCCCACACACAAGCTCCTCCTCTCTCTGTGTGTGCCAACAAGGGCACCATCACAGGAAGCTCCAGAATCAACACCTATGCGAAGTATCAGACCAACACCTGTGCAAAGTCTCCAGTCAAGTCTAAGCAGCATCCTTAAACACCCTGCAACATTCTGCATGGTTCCAGCAGGCCTCAGAAAGCAGCCCCTGCTAGATAGATGTCCCTGGGTGTCATCTAAGCCCCCAAAGACTATTGGAGGCCAAAGACATTAGTGTTGCACAACTGTTCTCAGTATAATGCCACTTACACATACAGGATGCCAGATTTGGAAATCCCAAGCCCCTGCCCTGAAGAAAAGAGTAGCTCACATACAAGATGCTTTTGTGTACAATTGATGTATGGACTTGAGCTACAAATAAGCCTGGTTTTCTGGGGCTGGCCTCAAAACTATGATCCTTCTGTCTCAGCCTCCCAAACACTAGCATTACAGGCATGTGCTACCACACCCAGCTAAGGGTGAAGTATTTGACCAAAGAGAAGAAGAGGAAATGGACATCTCCGGTCTGGTTTCCCTCAGGCACTGAGCAAAGCACCTAAGTACTGGTGCAGAGAGTTGAATAGTGACTTAAACCAAGCCTGCCTCGGATGGACCCTTCAAATTATGCACTGAGACTAAGAGGCCTTGGGAGTCTGGAAGAAACCTCAAGTTCAAGAAATCTCTATGGCCTTATTTTAAAAAAATTTTTATTGGTGCATTGTAGTTATCATCTTAATGGAGTACAAAATGATACAGGCATACATGCACACATCACTCAATTAGCCCTTACTCATTCCCACCCCATTCCCTTCTTCCTCCCTCCTTCTCATGTTCGGCTTAGTGATTGACTTTGATATGTTTGGTATTTTTCATTAAATCACTATTTATCAGTCATTAACTATAGACCCTGAACTGCCCGGGCACTAAATGAAGGAGCATTTGAAAGTGTCATATGCTCAGCCGGGCGTGGTGGCGCACACTTGTAATCCCTGCACTTGGGAGGCGGAGACAGGAGGATCGCCCAGGTTCGAAGCCAGCTGCACTGGCTTAAGAGACCCAGTTTCCAAAAATAAAAAAAATATAAAATAGGTCCGGGAGTGTAGCCCGGAGGGTAGAAGGGCTTCCAGGGACCCCAGTACCACCAAAAAAATGAAAGTGTCTATCATCTCTACACATATACAACATGTACCACGACACACATGCACACATACACATATTTACCCAAGAAATGCTGGCTTAACAACAAAAGCAGCTGTAATACTGTGTACCATGCACGGAGTGTAACTCAGAGCAGCAATCCTTGTCTGTCTGGAGACAGAGCTGTGGGACACTCTGGAGGAGGTTGGAGAGAAGCAAATTTCACAGCCACAGGGAAGCAGGGGTGAGTTTCACAATGAACTCTTAGAATCTGTTGAGGAAGGATACGGGAATTTGCATTCAATAACCTAATAATAACATACACCTGGGGAAAAGAGAAACATATGCACTAAAGGAAGATCCATTGGGATGAATAGGGAGGAAAGTCTCACACCAGTCCAAGAAATCCTTTGGCTTTCTCCTTTGACCTTAATTATTTTCTCAAAAAAAATCTTTGGGAACTCCAAAGAGCCCTGAGTGACCCAGGGACCATTCTGGAAAGTTTCTCCAACATCATTCTTTGCAAAGCATTCTGCTATCAATGATCTCACGGTGACCTCTTAACAAACCATGAATAAAAGTTGTTGTCTTCATTTTAAGGACTAGGTAACAGGCTGACTTTCTAAGAGGTTAAATGATTTTTCCCAAGGTAAGTTAGCAAATAGTCAAGTTAGAATCTTAATCCACTTCTTATGCTTCGATGTCAGCATCCTTTCTTTTGGCATGACAGTGTTGGGAGATGAAGCAAAGCCCTGCCTCCTTATTATAAAAAATGCCAGCCCAAGCCAGGGTCCTACACAGGGCTTCCCCAGCCCTCAGGCCCACGCTCTAAATAACAATGCCATCTAATCATTAGAATTTCACAGACAAAAGCCACAGCATCTCTTTATGATTCCTGTGATAAATTGGGCTCCTATCCGTTAAACACTCAAGGAATGGAAGATGTTAAAGGAAATAAATGAAAAATTCGTATATTGCCCCAAGGCAAATTTTAGTTTGTTTTGCACAATCAATTCATATTTCAGTTCCTTGGCCTTTTGCTAAATTGTAGAAGGAAGAAAAGATGAGAGGAGGGGAGAAAGGAAAAGAAATTGAAAAGTTGAACCTCCTCAAGCTGAATATAGAGGACAGCAGCCGGCATGGTAGTACAAGCCTGCAATCCAAGCACTGGGAAGGCTGAGACAAGGGATCACAGGTTTGAAGCCAGCCTCAGCAATTTAGCAAGACCCTGTTTCCAAATAAAAAATAAAATAGGGTTGGGGAGTGTAGCCTGAAGGCAGAATGCCCCTAGATTCAATCCCCAACACAAAAAGGAGGAGGAAGAGGAAAGAGGACAGTGACAGGTCTAAATGTCTAATGGGAATGCTTATAATCCCAGTACTTGGGAGGCTGAGACAGGAGAATCATGGTTCATGGACAGCCTCAGCTACTTATGAGGGCCTCTGCAGCTTAGTGAGACCCTGTTTCAAAATAAAGAATAAAAAATAGGGCTGAGGTGTAATTTGGAGGTAGAATGCCTCTGGGTTCAGTCCCCAGTACTGCAAAAAATAAATTAAATAAATAAATAAATAAATAAATAAATAAATAAATAAATGGAGCCACATAGGATTTCTTAGACTGTATCTTAAAAAGGAGTCTGAAGCAGAGACTCACCATTTCTATTCAGGACACCCTGGCCACGAGAGCCTGCCTGAGCCACGCCTTTTGAGATGCGAACCAGCTCTGTTACTGAGCTCCTAATGCCAGCGGCATAGCTCTATCACTAACTTCTCCTGTCCTGGTGTGCTGACCATAGTAAGGTTGGAATCGCACACGAGGAGCATCACAGAACAAGGAGGGATCTGGGTTGTGGTGGACTCAGCCCGCTGAGAACATCAGGAGATGGGTGGTGACTGGGGTTTCAGATTAGGAAAGGAAGCAGGAATGCTGGGAAACTTCACAGGTCAGGCTAATTACAGATGCTTGAAACCCATCCACCCTTCAAAGACCAGGAAAAGGGCCACCTCCCAGGGCCAGCTCCCCTACCTCATCATCACCTGCCACCCCGGCCTGCCGCTCTATGTCACGTCAGTCACGGACTTAGGGACAGAGATGCAGGAAGGTAAGGCTGTTATTCAGACTCTATTTTCCTTAGGATTCCATACCAGGGGTCAGTAAATGGCCTTTGCATCCTCTACCTGTGTGTATGGCCACACACTAAGGATAATTTTTTACAGTTTTAAATAGTTGAAAAGACCCCAAAGAAGAATAATGCCTTGTGACCCATGGAAATGACATGAAATTCAGATTTCAGTGAAGAGAACCTTTCCAGAGTGGTTCCTAGATCATCTAAGGCTCTTTGGAGTTCACAAAGACTTTATTAAAAAAAAAATGAAGGTCAAAGAAGAAAGCTAAATGATTTCTGGATCTTCCTTTAGTGCATAAGTCTTTCCTTTCCTCAGTTTTGTAATACTAGTAGGCTATTGCCTACAAATTCCTTAAGAGGCACAACTAGTTGTTTACGTGTTGTGTATGGTCACATTTACACAACTCAGAGTTGAGTCATTGCTACAGAGATGGTGCAGCCGACAGGCAGTGAAATATTTACTACCTGACCTTTTGCAAAGAAAGGTCACTGATCTCTGACCTATACCATATAAGAATTTAACAAATGTTTGAGGTGCAGGTGCAAAGGAAAGGAGGGGGGGGGTGAATCTAGAAGGAAGGGCGTGCATGAGACGAAGGAGAAAAGCAGATATAATAATGGGAAGCAACACTGGGCATTTGGGCACGTGTCTGTAATCCCAGTACTGGGGAGCTGAGACAGGAGGATTGCAGGTTGGAGGCCAACTTCAGCAACTTAGCAAGCACCTCAGTAACTTTGTGAGAGACCCTGCTTCAAAATAAAAAATAAAATCAGGCAGGGGCTATAGGTGTAGCTCAGAAGTAAATCATCCCTGGGTTCAAAACCCAGTATCGCAGAAAGAGGGAATGAGAATAAATAAGAAAAAAAAAAAACTAGTTGTAGGGATTTCAAGGGAGCAGAGGTAAGCCAGTCACCCAGGCTTTCCTACAGCATCCCAGTTAAGAGTGGCTATTTGTGTTCCCAGACTCAGAGACCCTTCTGTGAGCATTGACACAATGTGGTGGCCATCCGAGAAGGAACACCAGGAAGACACTGAGGACACAGGAGGAATAGCTGAGAGCCGGGATCCCAAGACAGAGGCCACCAGCAGGATCAGGTTTCCCAGATATCAACCTTCAGCCACTTTTTTTCACCCTTTCTTCTTCCACAGTCAGCCCATCGAAGCCCATTCCTATGGAGGCAGAGTATCTCTTCTCATCCCCCGGCTATGGGCTGTGCTCATGTCACCTGGACCACCCCTCCACGACCTCTAGTCAGCTTGCACCATCAAAGCCTCAGGTCTTCCCGAAGGCCTTTTTCTAGAGTCTTTGACAAGCTCCTCCCTCTCTGGGTTTGCGCAGCAGGTCCCCGGCAGCACGGTGGGCTCAGCTCATCCCTGCACTCGGGGTACTGCGTTATTGGACAATGATAGGTAAGCACAGAGACAGCTTCGAAGGAAGTTGTCTGCCAGAGCCTGTCCTTATATGCCCATGGGGCTCTCCCAGCCGGTCACCTGTTCACCTCTCCAGCATTTAGGCTTGTCCTTTTTCTCTTCCTTGCTTGTCTTGCCTTTTTCTCGATTTCATTGCCTAGCCCTCCCCGAGATATTCTATTGCTCCGGCTTCCAAATAATCAGCCTTAGGCTTTGTTACTCTTCTTCATTACACATTTGTTTTTTATGCTACTCATCCTTACCATTATCTTTGCTACTTATTTTCTTTGTGGTTTTTGTTTTGCTTTTGCAGTATTACAGACTGAACCCCAAAGCATTCTACCTCTGAGCTATACCCTAGCCCTATTTTATTTTTTATTTTTTGATACAGAGTCTAAATTGCTGAGGCTGGTCACAAACTTAAGATCCTCCTGTCTCCGTCTCCCTAGAACGGAGATTACAAGCATGTGACAACATACCCAGCTTTCTTTGGTTTTATTATTTACTTATTTATTTATTTAGTGGTACTGGAGGTGGAACCTAGAGGCTTTCTAGCTCTGGGCTATACTCCCAGACCTATTTTATATTTTTATTTGGAAACAGGGTCTCATAAGTTGCTGAGAGCCTCACTAAGTAGCTGAGGCTGGCTTTGAACCTATGCGATCCTCCTGTCTCAGCCTCCCAAGTGCGGGGATTACAAGTGTGCGCCACCACACCCGGCTTTTCTTTGGTTTTATACTGCTCTGTTCTTCTGAATTCTCAAACTAGATGTCTAGTTTCTCCATTTTAAGTTTTTTTCTGATGTAAATATTTAAGTCCATAAGAGTCTCTCTAGATGCTACTTTAGTATCTATTATATTTCATAGTTTTGATACATAAACTATTACTATCATGAAATTCTAATACTTTGTGATTCTTCTTGGACCCATAACTTACATGGATGTGTAGTCCATAACTGTGGGTTCTGAATCTGCTGGTTCAACAACCATGGATTGAAAATATTCAACCAAATTTCATTTGTGCTGAACATGAATGTATTATTTTGTTTTCATTATTCCATAGATGATACAGTATAACATTGCATTAGATATTATATGTAATTTAGAGATGATTTAAAATATACTGAAAATGTGCATAGATTCTATTCAAATGCAGGGCCATGTTATATAAGGGACATAAAAATCCTTAGATTTCAGTCTCCCACAGATACTGAAGGACAACTGTGTTTCTTAACTAGCAAACATATGGGATTTTTCTATGTAGCCTATGTTATTGTCTTATACTATGGTTACAGTAGACTGAGAAGATATGGTATGTGTAGTAAGGACACTTTTGAGATGTACACAGTGAATGATTATACATGTTTCATGTGTTTTTTAAATGTGTGCTCTGCAGTTGTTGGCTGTAGTGTTTTAGATATGTCCACTAAATCAAATTTGTTATATGTTGCTCAAATCTTCAGTATCCTTACTAATATTGCCACTTCCTCTGGTATTTATTAATGTTTTCTCTATTTTTTTTTTTAGGTACTGGAAGTAGAATTCATGGGCACTGTACCTCTGAGCAAAACCCCCAGCCCTAATTTTATTTTAATTAATTAATTTATTTATTTATTTATTTACTTATTTATTTATTTGGTGGTAATGGGGTTCCTGGAAACCCTTCTACCTCCGGGCTACACTCCCAGATGTATTTTATATTTTTATTTGGAAACAGGGTCTCTTAAACTAGCAAGGCTGGCTTCGAACTTGCGCCATTTTCCTGTCTCCGCCTCCCAAGCGCGGGGATTACAAGGGTGTACCACCACGCCCGGTTTATTCTTTATTTTTGAAACGGTCTCATTGAGTTGCAAGGAGCCCCACTAAGTAGCTGAGGCTGCCTGCAAACCGCGATCCTCGGGTTCCCGGCTCCCGAGTGCTGGGATTACAAGCGTCCACCACCACGCCTGGCTGTTTTCCCTATTTGTTGCATAAATTATAAAGACATGTTTTGGTTTAGAGTTGAAATGTTTTCATGCAGTGACTTTCCTTATCCCTGGTAGTGCTTTTAAACACATTACTATAATAGCAATCTCAGACCCATGTTGATTGGAATGTGCATGAGGTTTCTTGTTCTATCCTTTGCCTTTCAATTTTTGTGTCCTTAAATTTTAAGTACATCTTTTCTGAAAATATTTAGCTTCATGTTTTAATCTAATCTGACACCTTTGTTTTCTAAGTGGAGAATTTAACTTACTTACATTTGTGAGTAGTTATAATTTATTTTTACAAAACATCTTGTCATGTATTTTCTACTACCCTGCTACTTTCTGTTTCTTTTTAAATTTTCTTCTATTTTTTAAGATTGTCTTTTTTCTCATTCTATTTCCTACATTTGGAAGTTATATGCTATATATTCTACATTTTCTCATTCTGTGGTTACCCTAGCAATTTTAAAATTGAGTTGTAAATTATCAAAGTCTAAAATTGATTAATATTGTTATCCTATTCCCTAGAATTACAAGAACTTAGAACATTTTAACTGTGACCTTCCATTCAATTCTTAATTACTTTAGTTATATTATTTCCCCCTCCCCCTAAAAAACAGCCATTATTTTTATACAACCAGTGTCTGCTTAGTTTTGCCCAGTTACTTGCCATACTTTTTGCTTATTATTTCTTACTGCATCCCAGTCCTTTCATCTAGAATTATATTTCTATGCTATAATCTTTAATGAGGATGATTATTGTTTATTTTTATTTATTTATTTATTTGTTTATTTTATCTTATTTTATTTTATTTATCTTATTTTATTTTATTTGGTGGTTGGGATTAAACCCAGGGTCACACTAAGTTGCAGAGGGCCTCACTAAGTAGCTGAGGCTGTCTACAAACCCAGATTCTCCTGGCTCAGCCTCCCAAGTACTGGTATTACAAGCATGTGCCTCCATGCCAGGCTCGATTACTGTTTATTTATATTTATCTAAAATTTTTTTATTTAGCAGGGCATGGTAGCACATGCTTGTAATCCCAGCACTGGAGAGGCTGAGACCAGAAGATAGCAGTTTGCGGACAGCCTCAGCTACTTAGTGAGGCCCTTCGCAACTCAGTGAGACCCTGTTTCAAAATAAAGAATAAAAAATTGGGCAGGGGGTGTAGCTCGGAGGTCAAATGCCTCTGGGTTCCATCTCCAGACCCACCAAAAATAATTTTTTTTAATTTAGACTTTATTCCTGAAGGTGTTTTCCAAATAGAATTATAAATGAAGTTATCTTATTTCATTCCATAGACTATATTATTCCACTATACTTTACTGTTACTGCTGAAAAGTTTAGATATCATCTTTTGCAGATGATGTATCATTTGTCTCTAGGTGCTTTTAAGGTCTTGTCTTTTTGTTTTACAATTTTTCTATGTAGGTGTGGATAAGGATTTATGTTGGATTCCTGGTTCTGAGGATTTGTGGCAAGTAATTCAGGAAAACTCTTAATAATTATGTGCTTAGTATATTGACTATTTTCCATTCTTCCTATGATAACTGTCTGGGTCTTTGACTGAATATGTGTTAGACCTTCTAACTCCATCCTATTTAACACTTACCTCTTGTTCTCACTTGCATTTTTAATTGGTCATTATTGCCATTGTTGGTATCTTTTAGTTCATTAAACTAGATCTAATCTTGACTTCGCTCTGTCTGCCTCGCTCTTTAATCTATAAACTGAGTTTCTGATTTCAGTTATTTTTTAGTTCTAGAAATTCAAATTGATTGTTATGTGAGTCATTTTACTCATTCTCGTTACTTATTCTTTTCTCATATTTTAAGGCCTTTCTTTTTTAAAATACATGAAATAGCAATTTTAAATTATATAGCTAATGATTTCAATAACTAAAGATTTTATATCTGATTCTGCCTTCAGTTTTTCTTCTAACATTTATTCATGGTGCTTTGCTCCCTTGTGTATTTTGACTTTTCTTTTTTTTTTTTTTTGTGGTACTGGGGGTTAAACCCAGAGGCTTTCTACCTCCAAGCTATACTCCCAGACCTATTTTATATTTTATTTGGAAACAGGGTCTTACTAAGTTGCTGAGAGCTGCTGAGAGCCTCACTAAGGAGCTGAGGCTGGCCTCGAACCTGCGCGATCCTCCTGTCTCAGCCTCAAGCATAGGGATTACAAGCATGCACCACCACGCCTGGCTCTGAATTTTGGCTTTTTAATTAAAAAAGTATTAGCATGCATTCATTGTACATTTTAAAGGAGATGAGTATGATTTTCCATTAATACATATAGTGTGCACTGATTATATCCAACCTCCCTCTTCTCAGACACCCCCAACACACACCCTTCCCACTCCCGAGAAATAATTATTCTACTCTCAGATTGACTTTATTTCTTAGCCTCTACATGTGAGAGAGGACACATTATACTTGTCTTTTTGTGTCTATTTTTATTCAGTATGATGTCCCTCAGTTTCAACAATTTTGCTGCAAATGATAGTATTTCATTCTTCACTATGGTTGAAAAATATACCCCATTTTCACTATTTATTCATCAGCTGATGGGCACCCAGGTTGATTTCAGTTCTTATCTATTGTGAATAGTGCCACAACAAGGTTTTATAATTTTACTGAGCTTTTTATTTGCTTTACAACTTTATCTTTTAGAATGTTGTAGGTGTGGTTGCAATAGTTTTTCTTCAGAAAAAGAAGAAAAACATCTAGCTTCTAATTATTCCAGAACAATTTTACATTAAATTTCCTGCTTGAACTTTATTGTGAATTAAAAAGGTAGCATGAATTCTGATCTCACAAACACGTAAGGACTGGGTACTAGCTATTAATTCGCAAGGAATATTTTTCCCCTTCACTCACCAAGAAAGATAAATGTTTATCCTTGCCACAGTTTTCTGTATTCTTTTTCACTCATCTTAATACTCATAATACAGCCTTTTAGGGGTCTACATTTAGACAGGAGACCCTGTGAGACACCCCAATGGAAGGTTTTATCTATACCTTTCCATGGCATTCACCATTAATCCCAAATTTGGTGTCAGTAAGGTTCATCAGAAACCACAGGCACAAGCCAATATTGCTAATTTACCTGTCATATATCATACTCTCTCTTCTATTGAGCCTTTACAGATTCCTTCCCTTTATGCTATCTCTGCAAAAATAAAAAAATAAAGTAACAATTGCTTATAATTTGTGCAGCATTATTATTTTATTTTATTTTATTTTATTTTATTTTATTTTATTGGTGGTACTGGGGTTCCTGGAAACCCTTCTACCTCCAGGCTATACTCCCAGACCTATTTTATATTTTTATTTGGAAACAGGGTCTCTTAAGCCAGCGAGGCTGGCTTCGAACCAGTGCGATCCTTCTGTCTCCGCCTCCTAAGCGTGGGGATTACAAGCGTGCGCTACCACGCCCGGCTGCAGCATTGTTATTTTGTTTTTGTTGTTGTTGTTCCAGTCAGTAGAATTGGTATTTAGTTTGGCAGTCTGCCACGAACTTACCACTACTTTCCAAATGATGCATAAGCTCTGGAGTGCAATGTTAATGCATTCAACACAGGGCAGGCCGAAAATGGTTAAGAAGCCAAGATTATCATCCATGTACTAACACCTCCGAGGCACAAGTAGTTCATTTCCAGCTTCATTCTGGAAATAGGCTCCTATCTATAATTGTGGATTCATGAAATTTCTTCAAAATTCAGTCTTTATTTTTCACTATGTAGGTTTCCTTAATCTATTTTCTCCCTTCCTAAACCTGGAACTCTGAGACCAAAATAATAAGCATCATTCTGAAGGTCTAGTTTCAATATTTATAAGTTAAAGGGAAACTTCTTCTTTGGCTTGTTCTTTTGTTACACATCTCCGCTAGATTCATCCTTCACACATTATTGTCACCTACTATGTATTAGGCCCTGTCTTTGTTGCTTAAAAGAACCACAGCTCCTCCACAGGAATCCCTAGGACAGCCTTCTAGAGATGAAAGCTCATTCTGAGCAGAGAATTTCATCCTGAATTCATGCCAATCCAATCCCAGGATGACCCACAGTGTAGTCCACAGATGACCACCATTAGCATCAACTGGGTCCCCAATAAGAACATCTGAGGGTGAAGACCAATAATCAGGAATTTGTGTATTAACAAGCTCTCCAGGTAATAATTGTTTTTAAATTTTTGTTGGGTTAAGAATATGCTTCCAATATTTTTCCTTTATTGTATTCCTAATTCAGTGGCAGTTTTTTAAAATAAGGCCGGGCGTGGTGGTGCACGTGGTGCCCCACGCTTGGGAGGCAGAGACAGGAGGATCATGCCGGTTTGAAGCCAGCCTCGCTGGATTAAGAGACCCTGTTTCCAAATAAAATATAAGATAGGTCTGGGAGTGTAACCCAGAGAAGGGTTTCCAGGAACCCTAGTACCACAAAAGTAAATAAATAAATAAATAAATAATAAGTAAATAAATAAATAAATAAATAATACATGCACATAACACTTGGCAGGCTTTCTCCTGGCTCCCTCCTCATTCTCCCAGTGTTGAGATTGGCACTGGTATTCTCATATTCTCACAATGGAAGTGTTCCCTTCATTAATTTTCCCTCTGTCCCCACTTCTCCTCCCCTAGACTACCTCCCTTGCTCTACTGGATTTCTCCTTCACTATCTAAAGTCCTTCTTGTATCCCAATTAGTCCCTAGCTTGTGCATATGAGAAAAAACATATGACTCTTCACTTTCTGTGACTGACTAATCTCACTTAACATAATGTTCTCCAGGTCCTTCCATTTTGCTGCAGATGACATAATTTTGTTCTTTTTTATTGCTGAATAGAATTCCATTATGTGTATATACCACAATTTTTAATCTATTTGTCCATTGATGGATATTTCAGTTGATTCCATAATTCAGCTATTGTGAATTGTGCTGCTAACATGGATATGCATATATTAATATGATATTCTGATTACAGTCTCTTTGAAAAGATACCCAGGAGTGGTATAGCTGGATCAATTCCCATTTTTCTGAGGAATCTCCACACTGATCTTCATAGAAGCTATACTAATTTAAAATCCCATCAACAGTGTAGAAGAGTTCCTATTTCTCTATATCCTCACCAGCATTTATTGTTGTTTGACCTCTTGATGATTGCCAACCTGATTGGGGCTAGATAGAATCGCAATGTAGTTTTGATTTGCATCTCCCTGATTGCTAATGATTTTGAACACTTTTTCATGTATTTATTGACCATTTGTATCTCTTCTTTTATGAAGTATCTATTTAGTTAAATTGCCTATTTCCTAATTTTTTTAGTTCTTTGCATATTCTAGATATTGATCTTTTAAGTTCTTTGCATCAGAGGAATAGGTCACAAATATCTTCTCCCATTCTGTTAGTTCTTTCTTTAGACTTTTGATGGTTTTTTTATGAGAAGAAACTTTTTAGTTTAATGCCATTCCATTTATTAATTCTTGTTTTAATTTTCTGAGTATTGGGGGTCTTATTGAGGAAGTTTCTACCCATGCTTGTATGTTAGAGTATTGGACATTCTGCTCTAATCAAGTAACTTAAAAAATCTCTGGTCTAGCTTCCAGGTTTTTGATCCATCTTGAGTTTACTCTTCAGCAGAGTGAGAAGTAGGGATTTAATTTCATCTTTCTACAAATAGATGACGAGTTTACAAACATCATTTGTTAGAAAGGTTGTCTTTTCTCCAACATATGTGTTTGAAACTTTTATTGAAAATCAATTGGCTGTAAGTGTATGGATTTGTTTTCTGGGTCTGGAGATGGAACCCAGAGGCATTTGACCTCTGAGCTACCCCCCCTGTCCAATTTTTTATTCTTTATTTTGAAACAGGGTCTCACTGAATTGCAGAGGGCCTCACTAAGTAGCTGAGGCTATTCACGAACTGTTATCTTCTGGTCTTAGCCTCCTGAATGCTGGGATTACAAGCATGTGCCACCACACCCAGCTCTGTTTTGGTATCTTTCATTCTGTTTCATTAGTCTATATGTCTGTTTTTGTACCAGTATCATGCTGTTTTTATTACTATAACTCTGTTGTATAATTTGAAGTCAGGAGCTGTGATGCCTCCTGCATGTTTCTTATTGCTGAAAAACTTTGACTATTCTGGGTCTTTTGTTTATCACACTAATATTATTTGTTCTTACTTAATGATGAATTCTAAGTTTTACTGACTTATATTTCTGATCCTAACGCAGCCCAGATGGTTCTTAAAAGCTATCCAAGGAAGCACTAGCGTCAGCTCATTTACTTTCATAATCCAGAAAGACCATGAGAGATCATGGGTGCCATTAGGTATAGCACATAGCATTCACAGTGTAACATATAATGTTTTCTATTCTTCATAAACTATTTGCAATAGCACTGTTGGCAGGTTCTCCTTGTTTCACCATCTTGCCATTTGGGAAGAAAGAGCTAAATTCCATGAGTAAATGCAAACTCCAACCAATCTGCTCACCTCGTGGATGCAAAGGGGAAACGGCAGAGGGCTACTTGGTCAACCAGCATTTACGTTATCTCACAGCACCTCAGAGGAAGGGGAGAAGGTGGGAAATACAGTGCTATGTCTGGGATCAGCCTAGAGGACACAAAAATGAAGGAAGTTAGGGGGAGACACGAATTAAATTCAGAAATGCAGTTGGGTAGACAACTTTCCAGATGTGGTCACAAATAGTCTCACATGACAGTTTGTGTCATCAGGCCAAGGACCAAAACCTGACAGAAGAACAATACAATTATGTGGTATAAAAGAAAGGTTAGCTTAGGAAAGAAAGAAATGAGTCAGCCCAAAGTTTTGTTGAAACTCTTCCCCCACCCCCAGAACTGGTAAAAGGGAAATCTACGCACATTTGAGAAAAAAGAATACACTTAAAATACTCTTGTCCTAATAATTTAATCTGTTTTTTCCCTAATGGCCATATGTGCCATGTCTGCGTAACACATGGATGTGTGCTTGACATGCTGAAATCACAGAGTACCTTCCCCAAGTCATCTCAGGAAGAATCTGCTCCAACAGACGAGGTGGCAAAGACGTTGCTGGATGGCGGCTTGTGGTGGAATGTATTTTCACAGCTAAAATAAGAACAGGGCAAATTTGGCTTTTGTGCTGATATCTAACTTAAATGATTAAAGCAAAATTAAGAGTCAACACAATATTGCAGAATCTTTGGGAATAGATTCGCTGTGCATGTTTCAGGGTGAGAAGCATAAATTTCATCCTGGACACATTTGAGGGGAAGAAGGTTCTCAGCCTGCAATGTGACTTGGAAGCTAGATGGATTCCCCTTGACATTTCCAAAAGGAAATTGAGCATGGTGTTTCCACTTTGTTGTCACACTCAAATAGCACCATCACACTCATGGCAGAATAAAAAGTGTCACCATTTCCCATCATTGACACAGATCAGGACACAGAACACCTTTCTTTTGCCTGTACCAGTCCCCAACCTTGTATTTTCTAAAAAAAGATGGAGGATTACCCAGGTTCAGTAGTGAAAAGAACTCTGGTGACATAAATAATTGCCAATTTAGATCATTTTTAAGAAAAAATAAAAGATGGAAGAATAGTCTTTTCATGCCCCTTGTGGTGTATAGGATAATAGGTCCCCTCTTCCAAAGATGTCCACATCTTGATTCCAGGACCTGATAACATGCTATGTTGACACACGGCAAGTGGCATATGATGAGGAATTAAGGCTGCAAATGGAATTAAAGTTGTTAATCAGTTGACTTTAAATTAGGACTATTATCTCAAATGCTCCCTAGGGCTGGGTGGGAGTCCAATGTAAGGTCTTTAAAAGTGGAAAGGGAGCCAGGCATGGTGGCTCACACTTATAAGCCCAGCATTTGGGAGGCTGAGACAGGAGGATAGCAGTTCAAGGACAGGCTCAGTAACTTAGTGAGGCCCATTACGCTTGTAATCCCAGCATTTGGGAGGCTGAGACAGGAGGATCACGGTTCGAAGACATACTCAGCAACTTAGCGAGGCCCTTTGCAACTCAGTGAGGCCCTGTTTCAAAATAAAGAATAAAATAGATGGGGTCCAGGTCGCGGGACTCTGGGCCCCAGGCCGAACTGCGAGTAGCACGCCAGACCCCTGGAGAAACCAGGCCCAGTAAGACGCTGGGTTCTGGGCGGGAGTCGCGCGCAGGGCACGCCAGCTGGGGCCCGGGTCGCGGGACTCTGGGCCCCGGGCCAAACTGCGAGTAGCACGCCAGACCCCTGGAGAAACTGGGCCCAGAACAGAAAAAGATAAAGAAAAATATTGGAGAGGAGGTAAGAAAGCCGTTATGGATGCCAGGACACTGGAGATGCAGACAAAACTTATCTAAATGCACTGGAACTTATGGAAAAATTCACCGTGAAAGAGGACTGCTATTTCTCTATATTGTTAAGAATTTCAGACATCACATATAAGGAGAGAGTTTAGCGGAGACCAAGGAGAAATGCGGTGTTGAAAGTGTTCTCCGCGATGGTGGTGGAGACTTGTATTCAGGAGAAGCAGAAACTGGATCTTACCAACTTTATTTTTTTGGAGAAATTACACCAAATGTTGAATGCTACCATCACGCATGCTTAGGAACACTGGACAACATTCAGAGTGGAAAAAGAGCCTGGGAAGGATTTGAAACGGTGGAGGCAGTGGCAATGCCAGTGGCCAATACTCAGGGGAGGCAGAGATCTGATACATTACAACTGGAACCTTTGAAATAATAACCACAGAGACAGTGATCAGAACCTGCTGAGGGGTTAGGCGGGCGCCGGGGCCAGTGGCCGAAATCGGAGCTTGCTGTGAGGCAAGGCCACTACTGAGGCCTCCGTGGCCGGGATTGGAACCTGCCGAGGGGTTAGACCGATGCTGGGGCCAGCGAGGCCGGCATTGGAGCCTGCCGTGAGGCAAGGCTTGTGCTAGGGCCTCCGAGGCCAGGATAAGAAACTGCCGAGGGGTTAGGCTGGTGCTGGGGCCAGCGAGGCCGGCATCAGAGCCTGCCGTGAGGCAAGGGGCCTCCGAGGCCAGGATAAGAGCCTGCCAAGGGGTTAGGCCGGTGCTGGGGCCAGCGAGGCCGGCATCGGAGCCTGCCATGAGGCATGACCAGTGCTGGGGTCTCCGAGGCCGGGATCGGAGACTGCCGAGGGGTTAGGCCAGTGCTGGGGCCAGCGAGGCCGGCATCGGAGCCTGCCGTGAGGCAAGGCCGGTACTGGGGCCTCCGAGGCCAGGATAAGAGCCTGCCAAGGGGTTAGGCCGGTGCTGGGGCCAGCGAGGCCGGCATCAGAGCCTGCCATGAGGCAAGGCCGGTACTGGGGCCTCGAGGCCAGGATAAGAGCCTGCCGAGGGGTTAGGCCGGTGCTGGGGCCAGCGAGGCCGGCATCAGAGCCTGCTGTGAGGCATGACCAGTGCTGGGGCCTCCAAGGCCGGGATCGGAGCCTGCCGAGGGGTTAGGCCGGTGCTGGGGCCAGCAAGGCCGGCATCGGAGCCTGCCTTGAGGCAAGGCCAGTACTGGGGCCTCGAGGCCAGGATAAGAGCCTGCCGAGAGGTTAGGCTGGTGCTGGGGCCAGCGAGGCCGGCATCGGAGCCTGCCCTGAGGCATGACCAGTGCTGGGGTCTCCAAGGCCGGGATCGGAGCCTGCCGAGGGGTTAGGCCGGTGCTGGGCCAGTGAGGCCGGCATCGGAGCCTGCCGTGAGGCAAGGTCAGTACTGGGGCCTCCAAGGCCAGGATAAGAGCCTGCCGAGGGGTTAGGCCGGTGCTGGGGCCAGCGAGGCTGGCATCGGAGCCTGCCTTGAGGCAAGGCCAGTACTGGGGCCTCCGAGGCCAGGATAAGAGCCTGCCGAGGGGTTAGGCCGGTGCTGAGGCCAGCGAGGCCGGCATCGGAGCCTGCTGTGAAGTAAGGCCGATACTGGGACCTCCTAGGCCAGGATAAGAGCCTGCTGAGGGGTTAGGCCGGTGCTGGAGCCAGCGAGGCCGGCATCGCAGCCTGCAGTGAGGCATGGCTGGTGCTGGGACCTCCGAGGCCAGTATCAGAGCCGGCCGAGGGGTTAGGCCAGTGCTGGGGCCAGCGAGGCTGGCACCGGAGCCTGCCATAAGACAAGGCCGGTACTGGGGCCTCCGAGGTCAGGATAAGAGCCTGCCGAGGGGTTAGGCCGGTGCTGGGGCCAGTGAGGCCAGCATCGGAGCCTGCCGTGAGGCAAGGCCAGTACTGGGACATCCGAGGCCGGGATAAGAGCCTGTCGAGGGGTTAGGCCGGTGCTGGGGCCAGCGAGGCTGGCATCGGAGCCTGCCGTGAGGCAAGGCCGGTACTGGGGCTTCCGAGGCCAGGATAACAATCTGCCGAAGGGCTAGACCGGTGCTGGGGCCAGCAAGGCCGGCATCGGAGCCTGCCATGAGGCAAGGCCAGCATCGGAGCCTGCCGTGAGACATGGCCAGTGCTGGGGCCTCCTAACCTGGGAACGGAACCTGCCGAGGAGTTAGGCCGGTGCTGGGGCCAACGAGGCTGGCATTAGAGCCTGCCGTGAGGTTAGGCCGGTCCTGGGGCCTCCAAGGCCGGGATTGGAATACTTCCGAGGGGTTAGACCAGTGCAGGGGCCAATGGCCAGCATCGGAGCCTGGTGTGAGGCAAGTTCACTCCTGCGGCCTCCAAGGCCGGGACCAAAGCCAGCTTAGGGGTTAGACCGGTGCAGGGGCCAGCGAGACCAGAACTGGGGCCTCCCATGAGGCAAGGCCGCTGCTTGAGCCAGCGAGGTCTGGATCAGTCCACTGAGTAGCCAGACCACTACTGGGACCATCAAGAGTGGGATTGGTACTTGCAACGCAGCATGCACAGAGAAATATCGCAGAAAATATAAATCAGACGCTTCTCTTAATCAGCAAGAACTAGGAGGAAAAGGGCAACAGGAAGAGGTTGAGTTATAGAAAGGGCCCTATAGTGAAGCAACTAATGTGACCAATCAGAGGGTATGTAATACTGGAGGACGGAGCCTCTTTAAAACGCAGGAGGTACATAAACAAATGTATCAAAGTAAATCACCAAAGAAGCATGCGATGGAGGGAGGGGGAGGGAATGGGATGGGGGCTGGAGGAGGGCTAATTGGATGATGTGTGCTTGTATATCCTCTCAAGTCTTGTACTCCAATGTGATTGATATATGACTACAATGCACCAATTTAAAAAATAAATTAATAAAAAAATAAAAATAAATAAAAAATAAAAAAATAAAGAATAAAATATAAAGCTGGAGGTGTAGCTCGAAGGTAGAATGCCCCTTGGTTACACCCCCAGGACTGCAAAAAAAAAAAAGAAAAGAAAAGAAAAGAAAAAAGGTAGAAAGAAAGATGTGGTAGAAAAGAGAACCAGATACATCGTATCATGAGAAGGATTTAACCCCAATATCACCATCTCTGAAAATAAAGAGTCATGAGCCAAAGAAAGTGGACAGCCTCTAGAAACTAGAGAAGAACCCGATTCACCATCACAGCCTCCAGAAAGGAATCCACTCAGCCCACAGCTGGACCCCAGCTCAGGGGATTTGTATAGTACTTCCGCTCTGCAAAGTCATAAGTTAACACAGTGCTGTTGTGTGAAGTCATCAAGTTTGTGATAACTTGTGACAGTGGCAGTACAAATCTAATACACTCCCTCTCAAACACAATTCTTCCCTCTCCCTAAAGGTAATGACTAACTTCTAACATAAGAGATCAAGTTTCACTTGTTTTTGGATTTTGCTAGATGAAATAACACCAGATGTGTTTTTTCTATCTAGATGTCAGTGTTCTTGGGTTTTTGTTTATTTGTTTTTGCAGCTGTACAGCACATACATTGGCGCTTACCCATCCTACTGTTGTAAAGTTGAGGTTATTACAAGGACTGCTGTGGTCAACTTGGACATACATTCAGGCAAAGAAAATAAAAACAAAAGCCACAGGGTGGAAGAAGATGTTTTCAATATACACAATAAAAAAGAATCATATCCGGGCTACCCCAACAAACCCTATAAATCAATATATCAGGGGCAAATCTTCCAATAGAAAAAGGGGCAAGTGTATATACATATCTATTTGGCTCATATATAGAAGCTACAGGTGAATGGTAGGACAACGTAAGTGGGCCATGCTCAAGTGTTTTCCAAACACTCTTACAAGCAAGGTATGAATCGGTGGGCGCTGCTGCTCAGTATCAACTGCATCTGGCATTATCACCTTTTGTTTGCTGTTGTTATCATAGTTTTGCCATTCTTGAGGATGTGTATTCACAGCTCATTGTACTACACATTAGCATCTTTCTGATTACTAATAGGATCACTTACAGTGTTCTATGGACATTTACATTGCCCCTTTGTGAAGGGTGTATTCAATCACTTGCCCCTTTTTCTATTGGAAGATTTGCCCCTGACATATTGATTTATAGGGGCTTGTTGGGGTAGCCCGGATATGATTCTTTTCTATTGTATATATTAAAAACATCTTCTTCCACTCTGTGGCTTCTGTTTTTATTTTCTTTAGAATATCTTTGAATAAAGATGATTTCTTAATTTTAATATAACCCAGTCATTTCTTAAATATTTAGTGCTTTTCAGAATTTTTTCCCAACCCTTAGGTCATGAAGGTATTTTTCTATGTAATTTCCTAGAATTTTTATTGTTGTGACTTCCATACTTAAAAATGCAATCTACCTAAACTTGATTTTCATGTATGTTGTAAAGCAGTAGTAAAATTTAATTTAAAAAATGTATACAATCAATACCACACTTGATACAAGGACCTTATTTTTCCCACTGTGCCAAATTTTTCTTTTGACACAAATAAAATACACATATATGCATAGTTCTGTTTCTAGACTCCATTAGTCTACTTGTCCATAAACATGCCAGCATCACAGTGCCTTAATAGCTACAGCTTTATCTTATATAGTATATCTTCGACCTGAATTTATTTGGAAACAGGGTCTCACTAAGTTAATGAGGGCCTCAATACATTTCTGAGGCTGGCCTCAAACCTGAGATCCTCCTGTCTCTGCCCTCTAAATACTGGGATTACAGGCATGTGCCACCGCACCTGACTTTGTATTTACTCTTGAAAGATAACTAGGAGCACCAGCAGCCCAGGCCACCTATGACAATGGGAAAGTATGATGATTTGAAGCTAAGCTTCAGTTTACACAAGTCAGTACAGAATCAGCTTTATCACACACCCAACTGAAAGCTTGATGTTATAACAAGGGTTCTTACTACTTGGCAGTCACCAAATTCTATTCTTCCCCTTGCCCTGTGAGACTGTCAAGAGTCATACCCAGCTCCTCAGCCTCTAGGAAAAATCTTTCAGGATTCCAGTAGATACTCTGGGGAATGTTGCTATAAATCCTGGGCTTATGTGTCTAGATTTCATTATTCTCCCAGATCTTGGCCCTGTCAGTTGGCACTGCCCTATCAGTTCTACTATGATTTGTAATAGGTGTTTATTACATTTTTTACCTTTTTTTTCTAATTGTTCTCCAGTGGAATGGTTGTCCAAATTATTAATTCTTCTGATACCAGAAGCACAGCTCTTCAGAGAAAAAATTTTAACTAGTCAATAATATAAAGTAAGTTTCCCTCACCCTACCCAAACCACCTGACAGTGCCACCCTTAAGTATTTCTGCCCTTTCTGACAAATATGTCAATGATGACAACAAAACAAGAATCAGGACATAAAGGGACAGATGAAAAGTAGAAAAATTTATAATAACCTTTACATTTGTCAGACACTTCATATGTTTGTTTCAATTCATGTAATAACAATTTTATCATGTGTCATATTTTAGACACAAGAATACTGGAGCTCTAAGGACAGAATAAATTCCCTGTGTACATGATAATAGCAGAGCCCAAATTTGAACCCAGGTCTCTGACTTTACACTACAGCCATTTCACTCAATGATATCCAGAAGTTCCTGAAGGCATAGTGACTGCCTCGGTAGGAGCATGGTGAACAGGTAGAATTGAAAATCCTTTCAGAATCAGGAACATAAAACCCACAGAAGTAGCCACCCAGCAGAACACAAGGGAACTTCTTTAATGAAATAAATTTAAAAGCGGCAGAGAGCATCACCCAGCTCTTGCCCCTACCTAAACACAATCCTCCTGTTCTCATGAGTGTATAATTTAATACAAGGAATAGACTTCAGTCTCAAACCATCATATAACTGGCACGTTAGTGAGCGCTTAAAAATCAGCTCTTCATAGGGAGGGAGTGGGCTCTGATACGTGGGTAGCATCTCTCCATTTCTTTGCTTAACTCCTCCACATGACTGATTTTTGGGCTATTTGGTGATGTCACGGGACGTGGAATTGGGAAGAAATGTACACAATTGGCTATCATAAGATAGTATGAGTCAACTCCAGGGCACCACAGAATCTAATAAATGGGAAATGTAACATGTGTTCTAAAGCAGTGCATAACGAGGGAATTGAGTCACCACACATGGTTACAACAGGCAAGGAATACGTGTCCTGAGATCTGAAGTATGAGTTGATGTTAGCCAGGCTGACTAGTGGGATGGGTGCTTCCTAAGGAAAGGACCGGGCGATGAGCACGGCCCACAGTTCTAAACAAACAGGTCAGAAGAGAAAGCGTCCAGTGAGGAATAGAGATGTCTGTGTCTCTTCTAGTCTATTTACTGCCTCTTGATCCCTCGGCTTCCTGCCACTGGCAAAAGATGGAGACTGCTTAAACCCAGAGGGAAGCATGCACTTGAGAGCACTTGGGCTAACACCCCCCAAGTTATAGAGCATCCACTGGGACCAGCGGCCCCCTTCATCAACATTTACATCAAGATGACTGATGGTACCAAACAAGAATTTGGATTTCAAGGAGGCTGGCAGCTTTGCTCAGCTATTCTCAGCCACTGACACAGCTTTTTCCCTTAAAGTTTGAGATATATTTCCATATTAAACTTTTTAAAAAATGAGGGGGAAAATGGTACAAATTGAGAGAGGGAGGGAGAAGAGAACCGAAAATGATTGCACATTGAAATAAATGTGCTACTTGAGAAAATTATAAGTGCCTAAAAACAGGAGTCTATAATGAAAGTGCCTTCTCAAGCATAACTATAGCATCACTATCCCAATGCTGAAATACAATAAACGGTCCTATTAAATCTAAGGAGTTAGATTTAATAAGATGGGTGGTATACTAAATAAATGCCAACCGATTATTAAAGATCTTTTTATCGTGGATTTACAACTATGCCATCAAATAACTGAACAGTATTCAGGTATAATAAGACCCATACAAGAAACTTAATTTAAAGTAGTGCAAAGAACCAAAAACACTATTACAAACAGACCATGAAAACTTGCAAAATAGATAAGCGAAGAGGCAAAATACATCGCATCAAATTATTGTCAATAGTGGGGGCAGAGGCAGTGAGGGAGGACAAAATATCATTTATAGATGAGTCAACTAAGGAGCTATTGAGAAGCGCCACAGCATGACGGAAGGGACATGCTAGGGATGTAGATACGCCTTCCCCAAGGAGCTGAAAGAACCTCCTTTTTTTCTTTTGGGAAGAAAATTAACTTTTTAATGTAAATTCTTTGTAGTAAATAAACCTTTGAATTTCTTAGAAGGTGGTTTTGCAAAGTGAGCTCCAGGAGCAGAGAATCCCTGTGTCTCCCCTCCAGTGGGTGAGGTAGGAGAACAAGTGAGGGAAATGAGGGCAGAGAGAGAGGAGGGAGAGCGGGGACAGGGAGGGAGAAGGGGAGAAGAGGAGAGAGCTGAGGCAAGGCAGGGCAGGAAGATACTTGCCTGAGAGTCAGAAAACCTAGCTCTTTTCCTGAGTTTTTCTCTCACCCATGGTGAAAAATAGAATAAGTTACTCCAAATGTTTGGGTTTCATCCATTTTCTCCTATGTCAATTAATGAGTTAAGCTATAAGACCTCTAATCTCTTTTTGAGTTCTATAAGGCTTTGTTCTCTTTTCAAGTCTGGTCCTTGTGTCTTCTGGTAACATCTCTAGGAGCATAAGAAGGTCCAGAGTATAAAACTTCCTGGAAGTACGGGGGGTGGGGGGCAGAGAGGCTTCCAGAGCAGTAACTCTTTCATCTTAGTTTCTGTGGTCCTTTATGATTTTCTGAAGCCCTCTAACATTGTTAGCTCACGGCCTCCTTGCCTTGGAAGGAAGGGAAGGATTACTGTTGCATTGCACAAGAAGGCAGCTGAGCTCAGGACAGGCAGGTGGTTCAGCCACAAGGCAGCCTGCGGTAGGGTAGAGACTAGATTTCTCCGACATCTCGGGCCCAGCCGCTGGGCCTGTGTGGTGGGTGCCTCAAATGCACGAGCAGGACGTGGGAGCAATCCAAAACAGAAAGCCCTGGAAATGCGGCTTGGGCTAGACATGCATCTACAGCTTCTCAACTGACTGCCGCAATAAGCAAAAAGGACATGTCAGAGAGTAAGCAAAAAAGGACAAAAACATCACACTCTTGACAAATGACTCCATTTATAGTCCAGATTTTGGACACCTTGTCCTTAGTCACCAGTGACATCTAATTTGTCCCTAAAAAACCTAGCCTTTACATCTTTGTTACTTGGGGCTTCAGGTTAAGACATGTGGATGTCCCTCATAAATCTGATCTCCTTTACGTCCTGTCTGCAAACCCCCTGTCATCTCCAGGAGTGCTTGCTTTCCCTCCCAAAAAGCTACCATGGGAGTAAAGAAATTATCTCCAAAATATACAAAAGCAATTGCTCAGCCTCTGTAGGAAAGTAGTCATCTGAGCTAGAAAGAAAAGGGGGAGCAGAAAAACAACCAAAAGAAAATTGAGGAGAAAAAGGGAAAGTGTGTGTTTCCAACTCTATCTCTACCGTTTCATTGCCCTGGGATCATGGGCCGTTCTATACTGTAGAGGGACATCCGTCAACACTAATCAATACATGTGGTGTTAGTCATGGATGATAAATTTGAAAGGGATTATAACTGTAAACAGTGATCAATAGAGACTTGCTGGAGGAGACAGAGAGGAAAAACAACCTTAAAATGTTACACGGTTAATAAAGCAAGGAGGGGGCAGGGTCTGGCTTAAACAAAACTCCAATAGAGCCAGAGCCTTCCTAGTCCCCACTCTTAGAAGAGGTGGGTGATAGGGGGAAGATAGCAATCCTCCCCCAGACTTTTTCACAAGGCAACTGCTACTAAAAGGGCGCATTATTAATTTACAGTGTATTCACTGATCCTTCTGGTTGGAAAGCACAGTCTCCATTAGCATTTGGTTGAAGATTTGTTTCTGGATGGGAACTGGCATCACTCAAAGGCCCCAGAGTAAAGCTTGCCCTTTCCCCATGTCACCCCCCTTCCCTCCTGTCTCTTCTCCCCTCCCATTCCACCGCAGGCACATGGCTGAGCAGAGCATTCACAAGTGTGACATTCCTCTCTGCAAACAAATACATCCTGAATTCAAGCAAAAAGGGGGGGAAATGCAGGGAGACTCCGCTGCTCACCCACAGATGAATGGAACTATCCGTCTTGTCACCAGGGGTCAGAGCGAGAGGTTACCCCGAGTCTATACCTTAGCTTCTCTGCTGACGTTTGCAGGCAACTTCCTCAAAAATAAAACAAAATAAAGAGAAGGAAAAAAAAAAAAAAGAATGCTGCCCCATCGAGCACTTAGCCAGTCCCTCTAGAACCCTTCCCAGATCGAGTCTTCTCACCACCTTCGGAGCCACAGCTCCAGGGCTGACATATACATTTTTTTTCTGCTGACCTTTTAGCGTCCTTTCTGCCAGAGTGTGTAAACCATAAGCTGATATATGAAGGCAATTTTTAGTGGTGCCACGTGTGTCTGAGTGATTGCACACACTTTACGTTGCTGGCCTGCCACCCCTTCCACCTTTCCAAGATCTCTCTATTTTCTTTTAAGGGAACAGCAACAAAGGTGAAAGCAAGTTTAACTGCTTCGAGACTTTGACGGCCAGAAGCACCTGTTTGGAGGATTGCAACTGACCGGCGCCCATATTTAAAGCTCGAGTTTCTGCTGCTCTGAGGGTAAGCAGAGTAGGAGGAATGAGATGGGGGAGCAGAGGCACTTCTCCCCCATCCCTCCCCAGTCACCAAGCTGACAGACGATGAAGCCCCAAGACTCAGAGGACCCAAAGCCCTTGTCTGCAGAAATTCTCAAAGCTGGGTACCTGGGGATTTCCTTGGTCAGAGCTCAGAGGCTAAGGAGGTAGAGATGGAGGAGCAAGTAGATATCCAGCTAGCAGAAGCACAGAAGGTCCCAAAGTCTCCCTCCCTGACACCTCCTTGCCCTCAAAAGCCAGGGCTGCTGTTTTCCTTAGAAGAGCTTCGCTTTAAGTGCTGCCAAACTCTGGGATGTATGCACGCCCTGGGAGGGACACTAAGAAACCCCAGGGGTGGGGGGAGTATTCCCTTTTATTATTCCAAGCTGGGAGGAAAGCTGGAGAAAATGTGTGCCATCACCACCACCACAGCAGGCCATCTTCTCGTTCTTGTAGGAGCTCATGACGAACCAGGCATGAAGGGTGAAGAGGAGTGAGAAGGCCCTGCCAGGTGGTAGCAACCACATGCCAAAGGAGAAAGTATAAAAAATAGCTGGGCTGGGTGGATAAGACTCAGTCTTCCTAGTCTCCTAATGTTCCTCTGCAGGGATAACAGGTGTGAAGCTTGAAATTACATTACTTACTTCTCCTGTAGGACAAGCCACACATGACCACCATGTCTGTGGCCCTTCCAGTCCTTTGATGGCCCAATGAGTCCATCTCACTGCAACACAGCTCAAGAAGGCTCAACGAGAGCGTCCTGCTCACCTCCAGAAAGGCCCACGGTTGTCCCCAACTACTAAGCCCTGGTGTCACAAGAGACCATGAGTATCCAGGTAGCCCGCAAAGGTGACTCTTGAGAGACCTTATCTGGGTTCCTCACCTGAGGGCTATATCTTTGCCAGCGTGTCTTAACCATCTGGGGGGAGCTCACAAGTAACTTACTGCTAATAATATGAGATTCAAAAATGCTTTCTTGTATATGTATATGGTACTGGGGGCTGAATCCAGGAGCATTCTGCCTCTGAGTTACACCCTATTTTATTCTTATCTAGAAACATGATCTCATTAAGTTGTCAAGGGCCTTGCTAAGTTGCTAAGGCTGGCCTCGAACCCGCAACCCTCCTGACTCAGCCTTCCAAGAACTGGGATTATTGGCATGCATCACCTGCACCTGCCTCAAAAAATGATTTCAATATATTTAAACAAATTCTGGTTTACTTTGCTCACTCAATGTATCTCCACTTGAGGAAAAATGAAAGCAAGGAAATGCAGCTAGTATGTAGGAATGGCCAAATGTGAAAACTACCCTGTGTGTGCCCTGACTGCAGAAGAGGGCTGCTGATGTACAGTGGAGCACTAGGACAGTTAGAAGCTATTGTAAGGCTGTGACTCCTCACAAGACTCTTGGGGAGGCACACAAAACGTGGATATGTGCTTGGGAATGCTTTGAGTATGTAAAATTGCCACCCACCATAGGTGTGGCAGCTGAGGAAAGCATTAGAAGGTAGAGCCCAGGATAAAACAGGAGTCCAGGCCAAGGGTCAGTAAGTAAATGTCCCAGGCCAGATCGGAGGGAGGAAAGAGCAACTCCCTAGACAGATCCATCTCCCTGACCCTCCAGGAACCTGCCTGGGTTTCCAATGCAGGCAAAGTCACCAAGTTCTATTACAAGCCATATGGTGGGCACCCCAGAGCTGGAAACCCAAAGCAGTCCCCAGAGAAGGAGTGCTGGGAGCCATGGCTTCCCTCTGCTGCCAGGCCAAATTGCCATCTTGACTGAGGAGTTTAGATCCACTGGTTAATGAGGACATGGCCGGTGGCAGCAGAGAGAGATCCAACTTGGGCAACTTCCCCTTCCAAAAGCAGTGACAAGGCTTTGAAAGGCACTCCACTGGGGACCCCAGAGAAGAGCAGTGGTGACTGCTATTCGCCACTGGACATTACTGCAGTGTGAGTACAAGAGACCAGCCCTGCCTCAGGCCTGGGGCGAGACCTCAGGAAGCCCCGTGGTGGCAGCTGAGCAGAGTGGCAGGCATAAGAGCCCTTTGCGCCAACTTCTTATCTTAAAAATCAGTGCTGAGGAAAGAGAGTTCAGACACTCCTCTCTGTCAAGACAGGGGATGTAAGCCTGGGAGAATCCAGTAAGGAAGAGTCAGAAGTAGTATTCGCTAAGTATCTTGACTGGTCATCATGCTGAGAAACGTATGTATAATGTCTCCATTAAACTTATAACAACACTGTGGTATTTTTATTCCATCTTACAGGTGAGTAAACTGAGTCTCAAGGAGCCTGGACAGTGACTTAGGAGGAAATGGCAGAGCCCAGCGTTGTTTATCTCCTTTTTCACACCATGCATCATGTCTCAGGTGAGCTTCCCTCTCTTATCTTTTCTGGAACATAAGTGGGTCTCAAGGATCCAGAAAGGAAGAATGATGTTCCATCCTTTGGGATCAAAACAACATATGGGCTGTCACAGGCCTGCTGTACTATTTGTAGAGTGGTCAGCAGTAAAGGTCAAGATTAAGGAAGGTCAAGAAACCGAAGACATTTTAAAAAGATCGATGGATGGGCAAAATGGCGTCAAAATTAGTTGAAGACAGAGACTGTGACTTTTTCTGTCATTCCCACACTCCCCGCTCCATCAAAGTAATGGCTTCAGATGCTCTCACTCTTGATGATGTGGTAACTCAGTTTTTACCATCCCAATTCTTCATTTGGCAGATGGAGAAAGACTGCAGAAGAAACTGCTCATAGAAAGGCTGTCCCAGAGAAACACAAAGGAAAGACCATGTTCTTACTGGTACCAGGAACAGTTCCCGTCCCACTCTTTCTCAAAATAAGGAGTAGCATCATAATTCCCAGAGCTTTCTCTGTTTTTTTTTTTTTTAACAGTTTGAGTGAAAAGAGGGTAGTGTCAAATAAGGAAATGAAAACCCCTTTTCCCCAGAAGCAAAATCTTCCCTTTCTTACCACTAGTTCATTCATTCATGCATTTGTTGATGAAATATTTATTCAGTCTTGTTCTATAAAAGACAGCACCTTAGATATACAAATGCAAGGGTTAAAATAAACATGCTCCCGCCCCATGAAGCTGAGGATCCCACAGAGGAGCTAAACTGAATGCATAAGCACACAGGGGAGTGTGAAAGGACTACTGTGGGTGCACCACATGGGGAGGGGCTATAGTGGGGTCGGGGGACAGAAGGACTCTGAGGTTAAGGAGTTATCTAGTGAGTGGGGGAGAGTAGGAGAAGCATTCCAGATAAATAGAAGAGCATATGCAAAGTTCCTACGGTAGGAGCCAGCAATGGCAAAGCTATAGGTGTATAATCAGTGGTAAGATACGGTGGCATTTCCAGTAGATAAAAGAAGTAACATGATCAGAGCTGTAACTAGAATACATTATTCTGATTCCTGTGTGAAGAATGGATTTAAATGAGATCAGAATAAAAGAGAAAGGCCAGTGAGCAGACTGTTGTCTGTTCTTTAGTGCAATTAAGTTGTTTGGCATCAGGGTGTTCTTCTGATGAAGTTGAGCACAGTAGCCTGGCTGAAGTTGCTTAGGAGACAGTTCCACAGGTCTAGGTGATGGACTGATCAAGGGAGATGAGAAAGAGGGAGGTAACAAGGATAATTTGTCATTTTCTGGCCAGTAGGAAGAAATGGCTGCTCTTGGAGATGAGAATTATGAAATGCCTCTGTCATGGACATATGAATTCTTTTATAGTAGAAGCAATTTTGCTGCTAGAGGAAAAGGTAGAAGGATGTCCTGGAGATATTTCAGACCACACCTTCTCAATGATGACCAGAATGTCCATGCACAGCGGTATCACATGTTCACAGAAGGATGCCTGGCACCAAGTAGATGTCCAACCTATAGAAGGAAAGAGGGACCAGAACACAGCTCCAGGAATGCTTGTTCTTCAGCAGCATCATGCCTCTCTGATCCTCAGCTTGAAGCATTGCACTAGATCCATAATTTCCAGTGCTTCAAAGAAACCTCATGTTTCCTAGAGCACCCCCATTTCTAGTTGGAGTTTTCACTCCAACATACACCTTTCTCCTATTTCTTTCCATTCATCAAACTACTAAATTCTATTTCTTTTTGATGTGTTTATTTCTTAGTCTCTTAAAACAGCACTTGCTTTCCTTTGAAGGGGAAAAGGAGTTTCTCCCAGCAAAAAAAAAAAAAAAAAGGTTTGAAAATCATTGAAATACATGGTCTCAGAGTCAGTCTTCAGATATCAATTCCATTTTCTGCATCCTAAGTGGAAAGGACAGTGAGCTTCTGAAAAGGAGAATCTTCCAGATGCCTACTCTCTCCCACAAGGGATGACAAAAACCATGTCCTAGTTTAAAGCAGCTGCCATAACATTGTTCCCTTGGGGAAAGACTCCCTTCCTGCTCTATTATCCATGACCTTCCAGCTGCCACCAAACTCCAACCCTCTGGTTTTCCTTGTGCCTTCACCAAGGCCCACAGTGAAGCAAAAGAGAAACAGCTGAGGTTAACTGGACACTTCTTCTGCCACCACCACCCCTGCCCGGGCCCCCTCCCATCCTATCTCCTTAGCCCCTCTGGTTTTTAGAAGGAAGATTTCATTACCAGAGCAACCAGGAGCTCAGAGTATCTCTTGATTGATGCTGTCAGTTAGATGAAGAGCTCTAGTGTCAGGAACTGTCTTTTCTTCATTAAGTTTGAAAACATGCCCAGGGGCTAGTCTATGATCTGCTCATCAATAAATGGAAATATACTGATAGACTCAAATTCATGCCAGGCTTTTGTTGAAAAAGAACATACCTTGTCAGTTTCCTGCTCCAAATAAAGAATTCCTAAAAGTGCCCTGTTGTCATTCGTGGCAGCCTGAAATCTGAGGGAAGGGGAAGCAGAGAGACAGCGGCTTTGCGGTGTGACCTCCTCTGGGTGGGTCATCGCTGGGAGCACTGTTCCCATCTGCAGGACACAAACTTATTCTGTTGAACACAGAGGTCTGCCATCTCTGATTCTCTCCAGGAACATCAGGGGAACTGCCCCTGAGTAGTGATGTTCGCAGAGTTCACAGCATATCACCAGCGAACCATTCCATAGAGGTGTCCTAACACAGCCCCCGGGGCTTCAGGAGAGCTGAAGATCGGTGAGGATTGAGTTTACCAAGCTTCCCAAACAGATCTATTGGGACAATATGTAGGCATCGCTGCAGGGCTGGCCTGCAACGAAGAGGAAAAGGAGGGAAAGAAAATAACTACTCAGAAAAGCCAAGCAAGAAGCTCCTTAGCCTGCCTTAAAAAATCAAATGTATTTTTTTTAAATGTGGATCATAGTGAAAATGGCATACATTCAGACTGTTCCTGGTGCCCTCTCCCCCTCTTCTCCTCCCTCCCAACAATGAGTGTCCAGGTTAACCACGCTACATTCATACTTTTACACATATTCGAATGTAGCTCCTCCATGAATCAATCTCACCCTTCTTCTCCTCCTAACCTTCCATTCTAGCTTTGCTGAGATTTCCCCTCCATTATCTGGAGTCCCACTGATATTCCTAATACTCCCTAGTTTGGGCATATTAAAGAAAACATATGTCCTTTCTCTTTCAGTGCTTGGTTGATCTCACTTAAAATGTTCTCCAGGTCTTTCTATCTTCTTGCGAATAACATGATTTTGTTCTTCTTTATAGCTGAGTAGAATTCCATTGTGTGTAAGAAATCAAATTTAAATGAGCTCTGCCTCGTGCCATGAAAAAACAAGAGAGACTAAAAATAAAACCATTAAAAAAAAAAAGAGCAAGCACCACAATTGCCATCAAGCCAACAGGCATTAGCTTAAGAGCTCTAACCTGTGGGTTTTCAACAATTAACTTTCAAAGTAATTGTTCACCAATCCACCTTGATTTCCTTCCATGGGGCAACATCAATATTGGCAGGCATTTCTTAACATTCTTACTGTGCAGAGATAATGTCACCAATGCTGGGTGCCTGGGCCGTGGGGCGAGTACAAGGCTACAGACCTTTTCTCACATTGGTTGTTTCATAGTTTCCTTTTCATTTTATTTTTTTGCATTTTCTTCTTCTTATTACCAGCTTTGCTCTTTTTCTTGCCAACCAAGTAACATTACCTACCATTGAATTAGACAAATTTCCTCTGCAGTCTCTTGCAGTTTCACAGAGAGGCTCAACAGGCAGTGGTGACCAGCCATGGGGTGTTCCTAAGCAAGCTACTCCTACTCATCTCAGTATCCTCGCCTGGGATTTTGGACTCTACTGTTGGCCAGTCAAACAACTATTTTAGTCAGTTTGGGAAGCATCCTTTTCCTCAGGATATTCGAAAGTTATGAGGAGCCCATCTTCATTGTGTTTTTTTCAGCTAATGTTTATTGGCCACTTGTCATAACCCACAGTCTTTCCTCTCTCCTGAATGGAGATGGAAGGGCAAAAACAGTAGCCAAACAACATGAACCAGCACCAGGGAGAGAATCCTGCTAAGACCAGAAGTCAGGAAAGCCTCCGTGGAGTTGGAGCTTGAGATGCTTCTGAAAAGACATAGGACTCAGCAGGTGAAATGTGTGGAGCCAGAGGACAAGAACTTCCAGGAATGGAGATCATGTGGAAGCCCTGGAGGGCAAAGAAGCTGAGCACAATGCTTTTTCAGGATCTTCGTGGTAACAAAATGCGGTAATAGATCACTAACTCTATGCCGTCCCCCTATAAGCACTTCACAGATACTAGTGTTCACAACAACCCTAGGAAGCATATAATATCGCTCTTGTTTTCAGTTAAGATACTAGAGATTTTCCTGAGGTCAGATAGCCATCGAGTAGGATTTGCAACTGGGACTCCAAAACCCACACACAGCTACCATGGCAGACAGAAGGGTGTGAGTAGGAAGAGGAGTGCGTGGTGTTAGGAATGAGGTAAGAGGTACAGGGAGGTCTGCACGCAGGCCAAAGCATTTGGACGTTACTTAAGAGCCAAGATGGATTTAGGCAGAAATGACAGATGATTCGATTAGCAAAGATGTCTCTGGTGCCAAGGCAGGGAAACAGCACGGTGAATGGGAAATCATCTCTTTAGCATTCGATCCAAAGGAGACTTTTCTGATTTTTCTCCATAACTGGTGCAGTCCCCTCCCCAAATATAAATAATAAATGAAAATAGAGAAAAGGTACTTTTTTAAAATCATAAAGAAGACTGTAGACTTTGCTTCTAGCCAAAATTGAGTAAAAGAAATTGAGTTTGCCTTCCTGCCTCAAAAAACTAAAAAAGCACACAACATATGTGAAAAACTGATTTTCAAAAAACATTGGACACCAGGCAACGACAGCCAAGGATCCCTGAGAAATGAGAGTCAATCCCTATGATCGCCCCAGCTTATTGGCTGGGGAGTTTCCAGGCTGTGGTGTAAGCAGAGAACTAGCATGGAGCTCCAGGTACTCCCTGAGGTGAGGATGTGGAGATGGTTGTCCTGGAGATAGCCGCTGTTTCCAGGACAAAGTGCTGGAGAAAGGGAGGAACCGTCCCAAGAGAGAAAGAGCATCCTGGAGAACTGAAGGAAGTCCACCTCGGGAGATAGGCAGAACACTGACCAGTGCAAGTGTGTGTGGAAACTAATGAATACGTGCAGGGGGGGAATCATGTAAAAGAATTAGAGGTAAAATGAAATAGCACTTCTACCAACCAGAGTGCAAAACCCCCTTAACTGTACAATGAAGAGTTTTGCCTCTATAGTGGGGAAAATTAACCCTAGAGTAACTGTTTTGATTCTGCCTAATAAAGCACAGAAACAAACTGAGGGGCTCAGACTCTTTCCAAGTAACTTAACAATGTCTCAGAACAAAGCTTGGAAATATTTATAAGAACACTAAAATAGGTAGCAGCTAACAAGGTAAAATTCACAATCTCTGATATCCAATTAAAAATGACCAGGCAGGCAAAGAAGCAGAAAAATTTGACCATAATTAGAAGAAAAATCATTAAATTGAAATTGACCCAGAATTGACACATGACAGAATTAGTAGACAAAGACATTAAGAGAGTTATTAAAATGGTATTTATTATGTTCAAGAAGGTAAAAGAATACTTGAGCATGCTAATTAAGACATGAAAGATATTTTGTAAAAAAAAAAAGATCCAAATGAAACTTCTAAAGATAAAAACTGCATTGTCTGAGAAGAAACACATACTACAGCAGATTAAGAACAGATTAAACATTGCAGAAGAAGACATTAGTAACCTGGAAGCCATAGCAATAGAAACTTTCCAAAATGGAAAAATAAATGATTAGAGAATCCGTGAGCTATGGGACAAATTAAAAAATGCCTGATGTGCATGTTATTTGAGTCTTTGAGAGTGCAAACACAAAAATAATATTTGATGAGTACTGGCTAAAAATTTTCCAAATTTGACAAAAATTGTAAACCAGGATCCAGAAAGCTCCACAAACTCCAAACACAAAAAAGACTAGAAAACTACACTTAGAGACATCATAATCAAATTGATTAAAACTAAATGATAAATAGAAACCATAAAAGCATTATAGACTGAGAAACAAAGATAAGAATGGAGACAAATTTTTATTTGAAAATAATGCAATCTAGAGCCGGATGGGGTATGTCTCTAACAGTACTGAATGGGGAAATGAATGGTCAGCACAGAATTCTTTACCCTGTGAAGATAGCTTTCAAAAATAAAGGCAAAATGAAGATTTTTTTCAAACATACGAAAGCTAAAATAATTCACTATCAGAAGATATGAATTTCATAAAATATTAAAGGAAGTAGTTCAAGCAGAGAAAAATGATAGCAAATGTAAATCTGAACTACACAAAGGAATGAAGACACTGGAAATGGCAACGAAATAGACAAATCCATATTTAACTTATTATTTAAATTACTTAAGTGATAATTGGCTATTTAAAGAAAAGTAATTTTAAATCTATTCTGGGCTTTATAAGATACATGAAAGTAAATTCATTATAAGAATAGCACAAAGGCCAGGAGAGAAAAAATGAAAGTACACTGTTATAAAGTACATATACTATACATAATGTGGCATAATTTCCCTTGATGGCAGACATGCTAAATGGCCATCTGGGTATAGATTCCTGTTCAAAAGAGAGGAAGTTTCATGGAGAAAGCTGATATAGAGTCTAGAAACACAAAATGCAGCCAAAGTTCACAGAGAGGTGCATCCATACACAATGTGTGGCTACTTTTCTCCTCTATTCTTGTTTGTTTTTTTTTTTTTTTTTCAGTACTGGGGATGGAATCCAGGGCATTCTACCTCTGAGCTACACCCCCAGCCCTATTTTTTTTTATTCTTTATTTTGAAATAGGGTCTCGCTGAGTTGCAAAGGGCCTCACTAAGTAGCTGAGGCTATCCATGGACCGCAATCATCCTGCCTCAGCCTCTCAAGTGCTGGATTACAAGCTCCTGCCACCACCTGTGGCTCTCTTCCTTTCTTTATTGTCTAATTTCCAAGAGAGGCAGCTCACTTGGATTTGGTAATGGTAGCAATCAACAAAAATGGCATCATGAAATGTCATCATTATACCAATTATTATTCTAGTTTATCTTTTTATCTTTGATAAACCTTAAAATTTGTTATATTTTATATTAATAACTTTTATTCTGTATAACTTAAAGTTTATTACATGTGTACTTCACAATTATATTTCTTTATGTTTTTGTTTTGGTTTTGGTGCTGGGAATTGAATGTAGGGGCATTTACCTCCAAGCTACACCCAAAGCCCTTTTTATTCTTTATTTTAAAACAGGGTCTCACTAAGTTGCTGAGACTCTTACTAAGATGTTGAGGCTGTCCCTGAACCTGTAATCCTCCTGTCTCAGCTTCCCAATGCTGAGATTACAGGCATGCACCACTATGCCTGGTGTCTATCATTTTTCTTATGGTCTTCAAATTTTCTCCCTCTGAGAAGCAAGGATCAGAATGATCTGTCTCGTCACCCATTATCTAAGGAAATAAAATATCTCAAGGATTAAGGATTTGGGGAAATATCCTTATTGCTTGATTTCAACAATCCAGACATCCAAAAAGTACCAGAAACTATGGTTCTGAGATAGAATATATATATGTTTTTATGTACTGGGGATGAAACACAGGGTTTTTCTACTTCCGAGCTATACCCCAGTTCTATTTTTTTATTCTTTATTTTGAAACAGGGTCTCACTGCATTGCAAAGGACCTAGCTAAGGCTGGCCTTGAACCATGATCCTCCTGTCTCAGCCTCCCAAATGCGAGGATTACAAGCGTTCACCACCACGGCTGGCTTGTTATATATTTTTCAATGCCATGTTTCTCAGTGCTACCATGTTGATTTTAATAGGTCTAGATATAGCTAGAGGCTGCTATTCTCCCCAACGAGGTGACAATGTATGGGTTAGATCTTTGAGGTTGAATCTCTGACTTACAAGCTATTCTCTTAAAACAATGACCTTCTTTTGAAGCAGCTGTCAGAATATTCCGGAGCAATGCTTCAAGGAAGACCATGTAGAATTGACTGAACTGCTAAGCCAGGTGCTATGTTGTCAGGTATAAAGGGCCGAGTACTTCTCTGTTGGAGAATGAAGTAGTCTACAAAAGTCAATTATGTCAATTGAGTTTACAGTGTTGTTTAGGTCCTCTGTATCCTTATTGATTTTCTATTTGTTCTAGCTATTATTGAGAGGAGCTGTTGAAATTTCTCATTATAATTGTGTATTATTTTGTTTCTCCTTGCAGTTGTTTTTGCTTCCTGCATTTGGAAGTTCTGTTATTTGGTGCATAAATGCTTAAGGTTGTTATATCCTTTTTGATAAATATACTCTTTTTCATTATAGAATGGGTTTCTTTGTCTCTGATAATTTTTAATGGACTTTGTCTGATATTAATAGTCACCCCAGGTTTCTTTAGATTAATGTTAGCATGGTATATCTTTTCCTGTCAATTCACGTATAACTTATTTATATCTGTATGGGAAGGTACTGGGGATCGAACTCAAAGATATTGGACTGAGCTCTAAGATACACCCTCAAGCCTATTTTTTATTTTTTTTTTTTTGTTTTGAAACAGAATCTCACTAGGTTTCTGGGAATCTTACTACATTGCTGAGGCTGTCCTCTAACCTGTGATCTTCCCGTCTCAGCTTCCCCAGTACTGGGATTACAGTGTGCCACTATACCCAGCAACTTATACATCTTGATAATTATTATAGTTATTGTTGTAGTTGGGTTTAAATCCAAAAGTTTTCTATTTGTTTCCTATTTTCATTGCCCAATTTTACTTGCTCTATTTTTTTTTGCTTTCTATGGATGAATTAAATACTTTTTAATGATTTCATTTTATGTCCATAGTCATTAGCTATATCTCTTCATGTTATTATTTTAACAGTTGCCCAACTAGGTAATGTGACCATTTTAGCAAATTTAACTGGTAAGATTTTAAAATTATCTGTATACTACAAATATGCAGTTATTTGTCAATTTATGCCTTAATTAAGTTGGAGATAAAATAAATGGTAAATAAAAATGAAGTTTTCAATCATGCTTATGAAAAGATAATGTAGAACTGAGAGTGTGACTATATATATATAGTTCTGGAATCCAGAACAGGAATTTCCACTTTACTGAAAATATCCTATCCATATGTCTAGTCACACAAAGACTTAAACATGATTAAATTCCACTTGGAAGCCCAGTTGCCCAGACAAAGAAGGGCAAGTGATGAGTTTGAGGTAACGACTGAGAGGAATATGAGGATTTGGCCATCAGTTGAATAAGAGGTCTACCATACACCCAGCATACACGTCATTCATGGAATCCTCATGCAGCCTGATATAGTCATTATTGTTATTCAGTTTTACAGATGCAAAATGTAAGCTCCAGATGACAAGTTACTGAGGAAGTTTTGCCATGTAACACAAAAAGAAAAACAGAGAAGCCACTGGCTGTATAGACTAAGGGTCAGATGATCTTGAAATCCAGGACAGATGTCAAAACTATGTGTAGTCTTCAGCTTCTAGCAGAGAATCTGCCTGGTAGCAAATAAGTGTTTAGTAAGTATTTGTTGAATGGATAAATGGATTAATTAACTACTTACTTAATTCATGAGTGATTGATTAGGAATGAAGAGAAAAATGGAGGTGCGAAGACAAAGATGGACTTAATACTGCCCATCTCACAAGGGATTCTTGTGCTCATCACAAAGACAGTCACCGAGGTATTTCCTCTGATAAGTGCTGTGCCACCTCCTTAAACCCAACCTTGGCACTTAACTCAACTTTTTACAGAGACTTTCAAAGCTTTCCTTCCCTCCAGAAGGAAATCTCTGCATTTTCAACATACCAAAGAGCCAATAAGAACTTTTTTTTTTTTTTTTTTGGTACTTGGGATGTAACCCAGGGACATTCTACCTCCAAGATGCACCCCTAGCCATAATTTTTTTTACTTTTTTATTTTGAAACCAGGTCTTACTGACTTGCAAAGGACCTCACTAAGTAGCTGAGGCTGTCCACAGACCGAGATATTATGGTATCAGCCTCCCAAACGCTGGGATTACAAGCATGCACTACCACACCCAGTAAGGAATCCTTAATTTTTAACTCAGGTTGGAATATATTCCACTAATAATGACTTAGTTGAAACAAACAATAACTTTTCAGAATTTTAAAAGTATCTTTAGATTTAAGCCAGTTAAGGGCATCCATAGCCATGTAATTGGGTCTGGTCTTAAACCAGTTGAAATAAAGTAATTATATATCTCTGTTGTAGTTCAGGTCAAAATTCAGTAGGACATCCGATTGGAGAAGCAGAGTTGCTTAAGTAGGATTAAAGTCCTGTTCTCAGACCACTCCAAGAATGATTCTTAAAAGGTGATGCAAATTTGCCCATGGAACCAGAAATTCAGCAAAGGGATTGCCCCAGTGCCATCCCACAGTCTACAACATGATCTTGGAGAGAGCACAGGATCCTCTTCTCCCTGTAACCAGAGAGAAGATGGGTGTCTATGCCTAGTCCTGGCCTAGCAAAGCATTTCAGACCTCCACGATCTGAATGTGGGCACCAGCCAGGAATCAGGCATCAAATAAGACAGATCAGACTCTGTGGGTCCTCGGGCTCTGACTTAGGTTTGTGTCTCTATTCTCCATGTTAGACACAAGCTGTAATCCAAGTTCACAGAGACTCTAGGGCTACAACATTGGCTGCTTGAGCTGCTATAGACTAGGCTCTCAGGGCATAAAGACAACCCAATCGGGTTTTCCCATTTGCCCTTGATTATAGAAAGAAGACAGAGCAACAAATAAAGTTATTATTTTTTAAAGTAATCATCTCAGCAGTGATTAACAGTTTACAAAGCATTTTTATTTCTATTTTCTCATCCATAAGGCCAAATGGGCCTTACAACAGGGCAAAGAAACAAAAACTAAAACTGTTATTTTAAAAGCCACCTTATACATGAATGATGAAAGTCTCAAGAAGAAAAGATAACAGAAAGTTAGAAACATAAACCCAAAACCATAGCCAAAGAGGAAAGAAACAAGCGGATCAAGAACCTCCAAAGCAGAGCAGCATACAAACTGCAGCAGTCAATAGGAATCACAAGCAAACCAGAGATGAAAACCTAAACCACACCAGCTAATTCTAAAATAACCTCTTACATCACTAGCAACAGGAACACGGGGACAACTCTTAGATAAATCATTGACACTAATTTCCTGCAAAGATTTGGTAAACACAGAGCCTCCTATTGTTTAGACAGCAAAACATTGCAAAAGTAACCTTAGTGTTCATTCATGGCTTTGTTTTTCTAATTATTTTGTTTTTCACAGCCTTATATCTGTTTTTATATCTTTATTAGTGCATTGTAGTTATACATCAGAGTGAGATTCAAAGTGATTCATACATGCACTCATCACTTGATGCATCTCTTCACATCTACTCTGTTCCTTCTTCCTTGCTCACCATAGAAGTTCAAAATAAAGTCTCTCTAATTCAGTACTGTCACGCCATCCCAGTCATCATCAAGATTACCAAAGGCTAGTGTTCCTACTCACAGTGCACACCGCTGGGCCCATGTATTGCTGAGTTCTATCCCTGTAAGGATTGTATAATTATACAAGATTCTTGTGATTTTATTAAATATGACTTTGTATCTCTGCGCCACTTTGCTGGAATCAAGAGGAGAGAGGAGGGCCTTAGTGATCTCGGTCATTTTTACAGATTGGTAATACCCATCCTGGTGGGTCTAAAGGCCACTTGCAAAATTGTTCATGCTTAGATATTTCTGTTCTCCACAATTCAAAATGAAAAGTCAAATTTGATTAATTCAGATTAAAACAAGAGACACGGCAGGCTGGAAATTAACCAAAAGTCAAATTATTTAACTACCATGTAGAAAATGATTTTACCATTCAGAGTGCATTCAATAAATTTAAACAGGCTATCAGCCCAGAACTGGTTGACATTCTTCAGCCCTATCTCTATCAAAAACATGAGGGGTTGTAATGAACTTATCAATATCTGTCCATGTGATCTTCTAATGTTCTCAAACATACTTGGCCCTCTGAAGATGGCTAAGCATTTTCTTGCTGGTTTGCCTGAATGCTATGCAGCTTTGGACTTACAATGATCTATATTTAGTTCTATGTAAAGCTGATCTCAAACATGGTTTCTTCATTTGCAGTCAGTTCACCTCACAGGATTATTTAGGGCCTAAATCAGATGATATATATAATGCATGTAAGATATCTAGAAAATATCTCCTTTCCATCTTTTTTTTTTTTTTTTTGATACTAGGGATGGAACCCAGGGGCATTCTACCTCCAAGTTACACCCTCAGCCCTATTTTTTATTCTTTATTTTGGAACAGGGTCTCATTGAGTTGCAAAGGGCCTCACTAAGTAGTAGCTAAGGCTGTCCTCAAACCACGATCCTCCCATCTCAGCCTCCCAAATGCTGAGATTACAAGTGTGCCCCACCACGTCTGGCTGAAAACACTGTTCTTGATTAAAAAAAAATTAAACAATAACCGGGCATGGTGGCACACGCTTGTAATCCCCGCGCTTGGGAGGCAGAGACAGGAGGATAGCACAGGTCCAAAGCCAGCCGCACGGGCTGGCTTAGGAGACCCTGTTTCCAAATAAAAATATAAAAATAGGTCTGGGAGTGTAGCCGGAGATAGAAGGGCTTCCAGGAACCCCAGTACCACCAAAAAAAAAAAAAATTAAACATTAGTTTGGCATGCCAGATGACTACATCATCGTATACTATAAATGAGTGGAAAGACAAAGACTAAAGTGTGCATGGTTATCTATGCACTGGTACATTTTTATTGCCATGATTAAGTCCTTTCCTGTATTCTCCATAAAACTTTAGACTCCTCATGGTCAAGGATTTGACTCACTACTTATTTTATAATCCCTTTTAAAAATTTAGTGCACTTTATTCTTAGCAAGAACTCAATTATTATATCAGTTGTATTTATAATTAGTGCATATACAGCTAAATTTCATGTGATCTTCATTGGGGAATGAGCTGTACATTCTTATAAATATTCTGCTAACTGAATAATACAGCATTATGATTATCCTGAATATTGTGATAACTTTAGGTGGAGATGATTCTACCATTTTATATATTTCCCTGCCTTTTTATACTTATATTACTATCATTTATATACCTTTTATGTACTACTTGTATCTTAATCTGTTTGTTTCCTCAGAAACAAAGATTCAGTAACACAGGATTAACCTATAGAATAGCTATGCATTCATGAATACTGAGAATGGAAAGTTTCAGCATAAATGCCCCATCTTCCAAGCCATAGCTATGAGCTTTAGCCTTTGAATTTGAAACCCTCTACTTAGATAGCTCTTTATGAATATCTAGCTCTTAGTCATTATGTGTTTTGGCTTGCCTGGGGCAAGGAGTATTGCCACATTTGATCAAATATTATTCTGAGTTTGTCTCTGAGGGTGTTTCTGGTGAGATTAACATTTGAATCAGTAGACTGCTCAGGAAACTGCTCTCCATAACGTAAGTGGACCTCATCCCAATCAACTGAAGACTTGAATAGAACAAAAAGTCCCAATAAGTAGGAATTCCTCCTTCCTGATTGCTTAAGCTGGACAAGAGTCTTTTCCTACCTTTGGACTCTGACTGAAAATTGACTCTTCTTTGGCCTTAAGCATATTGGTTATCAGACTGGAACTTATCCTAGCCACTCCTCTGGATCTCCAGCTTGCCACCTGCACATCTTAGTTAAGACGTCTCAGTCTCCATAATCACTTGGGCCAATTGGGTGAATAGATAGACAGATGACAGATGGATACACAGACATCTATAAAGATAGGTAGATCTCCAACAATAGATGAGTGGATTGCAAAATTATGGGAAATACACACAATGGAATTCTATTCAGCTATAAAGAAAAATAAAATAGTAGCATTTGCAAGAAGATGGAAGGAACTAGAGAACATTATGTTAAGTGAGATTAGTCAAGCACAGAAAGAGAAGGGACATATGTTTTCTCTAATATGTTCAAGCTAGGGAGCAGTGGTAATACCAGAGGGATTCCAGATGATGGAGGGGAAATCTCTGCAAAGCTTGAACAGAAGGATAGGAGAGGAAGAAAGCTGAGGTTGTTCAATGGAGGAGCTACATACGAATATGTGTAATAGTATAAATACAACATGATTAACCTGGACACTCTCTATTGGGGGAGGGAAAAGGACAGGGAAGGACATGAAGCACAATGTAAATGTACACCACTGTCAATATGTTCCACTTATAAAAAAATAAAAATTAAATTAAAAAATATAGAAAAATAAAAAAAAGATAGGTAGATCCTGTTTCTCTATAGGCTATGTTTCTCTAAAGAACTCTGACTAGTACTAGACCTAGGAAAAGGGATCCTTGCCCTAGACCTTATGGTTTATAGAAGCCTACATATGACAAACAAAATAAAAATGCATTTATTAAACAACACATAGACACCTCTGTCACTTATTACCCAGCTTCAGTAACCTTAAACATCAGCTCTCATGGCCAGCACTGTTCAGCCCCCAGAGAAAGTCTTCCCCACATCTCTTTTCCTATATTATCTAAACAAAAAGGAACTGTGTTTGGATACCATGAACATTTGTGGGCTGTGCTGCTGCTGACACTGGTATTGACACTGTTTCAGAATTTGGAGAAATTGAGCATTAGAACTGCTTAGCTAAAAGGATAAATATATGCGTTATCTTGTCAAATCCTTTCTCTGAGATAGCTTGAATTCAATATATCCATGCATAGCTTTGGTTTCCCAAAGTGCTGAGCATTCTTTTCATGCTCTTCTTGCAGTCCCAATTTGTGATTTCAGAGAGACTCACAAATAAATATGGCATTTATGATAGTTGCATAGGATGACTGGGGGCTATTTTGCAATATTCAACTATGTGTTTACTCTTCAATTTATGTATATATGTACATTTAGATGTAATAGTCATGAATGATGATAGTAAATCTTTAAGCAAATAGACAGACATAAATGCTAAAAATGACAATCATCTTATTTTCTTACAAATAATAATTAATTGTATTTTCACATATTAAATTTAAAATGTCAGCTTTTAAAATGTCATCTTTATTTACATAATTTCAATTTTAAAATCAATAGCATTAAAGTTATACTTTATATTTTTTTCTTTTCTTGTAATAGAAAGTTAAAATATTGAGAAAAAATTTTATAAAAGTATACATAACTTTAACTTATACTTTAGATTTACTGTGCATTTATATTTTTATAAAATATGTTCAATGGTATATTCATATTTTAATTATAGTTTTTATTTTTGGATCACTACTGTCAATGGGAAATTAAAGATGGGAAATTTTGGTCACAATTAGTGAGTTTTGCTGACATTGAAGTAAAAAATAAGTATATTTTTGTTTTTATTTTATTACTCAAACAAATATCTTCAGCCATAAAAAATTACTCAGATATGCTCAATAACAATTAAATTCTGTTATCATTCACTTTCTACCTACTTTCAATCATATAAAAAGAGCTTTAAGTATATTTGTCCATTTTGTTATTAGGAAGATATAATTGTCAAGATAGATAGACATATTTTATATAATAGTCTGTTAGATTGATTTACATTTTTAGATATCTGGACATGTGTTATATGGGCCTCCATTTACACTCTTGCCTTGACCCTAAAAAACAGCAGGATAGGCGAGAGCTGTATTCTTAATATAATCAGATTGTCATATAAGTTTTAAGAACAAGGCATACACGTGGTCGCACAAATAACGTTTTTGTTTTGCTTTTTTTTGCATGAAAAAACCCTCTTGTTTATTTGATTAAACAAAAATAAAATAAGCTGCATAGGAACAATTTTTTTCATGACTGGAAGTCATGAAAACATAGGGGAATCCAGCAGGTCAGCTAGTGAATGAAAGCACCAATCGTGTGAATGAGAGACTGGCTGCTAGGCAGTCAGCATGGAGACTGGCTTCTTCTGGACTCCTCAGGCTGACTCCATGTGTGACGTGACACAGGGTTAGCATTTTCAGCCACCCTCACCCCGCCTCCAGCCTGTTATAGGGGCTGTGGCCCCTAAGAGTTTTTATTGAATTATAGAAAGCTTTAGGGCTTCCTGCCAAATGCAAATGCCCCATGGGAGACAGCCTCACATATTCCACTAGAATAGAGCATACTGGTTCCCTGGCAATGGGTTCAAACAAGGAATTAGTCATTTTGGCCAGGGTATGGAGCACTAAACGTTCTACTTGGGGCAAATTCAGGAAGGTAAGGAATGGGATTGGTCCATGTCTTGATGCTTGAGAAAGAGGCAAGAGAGAGGGAAGGGATGCCATGATGAAGAGGACCTAATGACAAGTGCTACCACCCCACAATTACTCCTTCAGATGCTCCTTATTTTTTTTTTGTTTGTTTGTTTCTAATCATTCTACTTGGTTTTCTTGAATCCTAGATGGGTAATGTTTCCATTTCCATAAATTTAATAAACCTGCAAGAGGGAAAAGAGTAAAGAAGCCTAAGGGTAGGCTAAGGTGTAAAACACTTGAATTCTGATGATAGTAAGTCATCAGAGAAATCACCAGATCCTAGAGCATCTGTGGCCACACCTCTGGAAAAGCAAGCATATTGCTACTGAAGCCTCCTCCACCCCACAGGGATAGCCCTAAGCTGTATTCCAGATAGTAGACTCATGAACAGTCTACTGACCAGTAGGCCTAATTCTCAGACTTTAATAGGACACACAATGTTGCTAAAAGAACATAGAAATAAGAGTGAGATCTGAGTTTCATCAACTGGCTGGGTGATCTTGAATGAGTCCTCATATTTCTTCATGCCTCAGTTTCCTAAAAAGAAAGCTGAATACAATGTTGCCAAAATCCAATATGCCTTTAACATGCTATAGAGGAGAACTAGGAAAAGCAGAAGTCTTATGTCCAATTTTAGCAATGAGGAGAGTTGGCACACAAAGAAACGACAGCAGGCTGGTGCCCCCTTGGGCCTGCCTGTTCATGGGGATGGCCAAGATAAGGTTATGCTATAATTCATTACCTGGCCAACAGGGTATTGGAATACAGCACCACCGTGTCTTTATCTCTGGGTAACTAAAAGGCAGTCATGATCTTGACAAAAGTATTTCTGCTCCTTTTTATCCTAGTGATTTGGGTTGAATGGGACTGAAGATTTCCAGGACAGACAAGATGCAGCATCTGTTAGGACTCTGTACTCCTATGAGCTCAAGGGAAGTGGTGGGACCTCCCTCCAGCTCTGCCTCTGGCAGAAACCACTCCTCTCTCTTGGAATCAGGCCCCATCAGAGCAAGATTTCTGAGTCTTGGAGTCTTACCCAGGTGGCAGCCTTAGAAACTTGGCATTCTCAGTAGTTGAAACTTGGTTTTGCCATTAAATTGTGATTTTTTAAGAAAACTTTGGTGTCTTTACGTCTATTTTTCTATGTGTGTAATGAAGATGGCACCATCTGTTTCCTTCACTGATTCACAGAAAAAACATGAGAATAAATGACATAGCATGAAACTTTCCCTATCCAATAAAGTATTGTTGCTTGATCTAGTAATAGACTGCATCTAATGGGACTAAGACATATAGATGAGTTTGAGAAGAAAGAAAAAAATCAGTGGAAAATTTAAAGATGTTGAAGAATGAGTTTTCATTGGTACTATTGAAATAACTCAGGGAGGTGCCTCCCCTCACCAGGAATGGCCCTGAAATTAAAGGAGAGGGCTCAAGGCTCTGCATTCCTAACCACTCATCCTAATACTCTGTACCCATATTCTAAAAAAAACTTTACAAGAAAAACAGTCTAACTCAGACAGTAATTCATTGATGATTATCATGAAGTCAGTGCATTCGCTCTTCTAAGTTTATGGTGCTCTACCTTAAATCAAAGCAGTAACCAACACTAGGGATTTCAAATACACGGAAGAAACATCTTGACAGTGAACAAGGGCTTTGCCAGCCCATCTCACACAATGTATGGGCCTACTCCTTCATTATAGGATCATTGCTTTCTGAAGACATGTGATTTGGTGAGGATAGCTACAAAGGTCTAGCAGAACTTTATACTTCTAAAGCATAGCTAGGTACCTTACTTCAGGTACTCCTCAGAATACCTGAGGTGAGTAAGCATTTTTTTTAATACTCCTATTTGACAGATGACAAAATAGTTAAACAAGTCAGTACATAATGAAACCAGAACAGGAGCACAGACTGCCACACCTCAGATATTCTAACCACTGTGCGTAACACCTCTTAGAAGAGTGACTGCCCAAGAAGCTAGACCCGCAAGGATGAGTGCCCTTTGACAACGTTTTCATAAAACTCTTCAGGGTCTCAAAAATGTTCTTGAAGTCTCAGTTCTGTATTTTACCATCTGGATTTATAAACCAAAGTCACAGGAGGAAAGTTAATTCCAAGTGAAACTTGTTTCACCAGATGATTCTCATAGTTCTCTTTTGCTCAATGTGCCTGCCTTCACTGAGGAACGAACAGGAGATGGAGGAGACAGAAAGGCGGGAAGAGAGAAATGGCAGCCACAACTTTGGAACCGTGGACAACACGTAAACACTCACTGAAATTCTTCACCTCCAGAGCCCTTGGACAGTTCCATCTCTTGGCAAAGCGAGTCATAAGGCATAGATTTATCCCTTGTGGGAGCTTATTTATGATAACAGCTTTGGAGAGCTCTATGGAGCCTTTAAACTTGGCAGTGTTCTCCTGGGTTATGTCCCTGGGTCCTTTTCTGGTGTTTGTGAAACAGAGAGATTAATTCTCATCTCATCTGACAGACAAGGAAACTTGAGATCCAGAGTTGTTAAGTGTCTTGCCTAAGGTCACACAGCTGATAACTAGGAAAATAGCGATTAAATACACATTTCCTAGCTGCCAGACCTAGATTCTTTCCAATCATCCCTGAAGCTTCTTAAAAGCCATATGGCTCCACATTCCACTCCTAGTTATTTATCCAATAGAAAGGGAAATATAAATTATCCACACAAAGACTTGTACACAAATGTTATAGCAGCTTTATGACCTAGCTCAAACTGGAAATGCCCCAAATATCCATCAAGAGGTGACTGGATAAGTAAATTGTGGTATATGTATACAATTAATATTCCTCAGCAGTAAAAATTCAGGAGTACTGATACATACAACAACATGGATGAATTTCAAAATAATTATTCAGGCAAAAAGAGCACAAGCTACATGTTTCCACTTAAATAAAACTCTAGAAATGCAAGCTAATTTATAGTGACAGAGAGCAGATCTGTGGTTGTTTGGGGATGGAGGTATTACCAAGGAGAACCTGGGGAGGTGGGCGCTGGATATGTTCACTACCTTCATTCTGATGATAGTGTCACAGGTGTATGTACTTTAAAAAATTAATTTGTACACTTTGAATATACATAGTTTATTGTATGTCAATTAGACCTCAATATAGTTTTTAAAAACCGCATGGCTCCACTTGAGCTTAGAATGTGGCAAACAGTCATCCTCCACCTCATCCAGTCCCCAAAGATGCTCTCCCTCCTCAGTCCTTGGTCTGCAGCAAGGTCATTGCTGATGGACAGTAGAAAGGGACCTGACCAGTACTGAGTAATCATTATTATAATCACAACATTAGACTTTTACTCCTCTTTATGAATACAAATTTAGGGTGATTGTAGCTTCACTAGGCAAAGAATTTTCTTTTTTCCTGCCTGGGGATCACTTATCAAAACAAACAGAAGCAGTGATCATCATTCTTCCTATTAAATAAGTCTAGTAAACATTTGGACTAGGCTTACAGATTTAAGACATATGTTTCAACTGCAGAGGGTGAAAAAGATGCAGAGAGGGAACAATGAGATGAGAAAGAGAACAAAAGAGGAAGAAAGAGAGAGGGAAAGGAGAGGAGAGGAGAGGAGAGGAGAGGAGAGGAGAGGAGAGGAGAGGAGAGGAGAGGAGAGGAGAGGAGAAGAGACCCTAGAGCTAGAGACAGTCAAGTAGGACAAAGCATAATTGCAAACTGTGCAGGGAGCTGGCAGCCTGCCCAGCCTTCCTGTGGTGTTCTCGGCTCTGAGTGAATATCAAGAGCACACTGTACAGCCATCCTAGGATGAGATGGCAGGTGGAACTTTCATGCCTGTGGATCCAGGAAGCTATAGATGTTCTCTTCTCAAGATGGAAGGGGGACCAAACCTTTCCATACCTATTAGTGAGCTAGACTTCAGCTGAGCTGCCCCATATGCTTGACCAACTCATGAACAAACATTCAATCTAAGATCTGAAGGCAGGACACTTTAATTAGGCTATTAAGTAGGCATGTACATGTAGCCAGGCATGGTGGTACACGCTTGTAATCTCAGTACTTGGAAGGTTGAGACAGGAGGATTGCACGTTCAAAGCCAGACTCAGCAGCTTAGTAAGGCTGTCAGCAACTTAGTAAGACCCTGTTTACAAATAAAATATAAAAAATATGTCTGTAAGTGTAGCTCGGAGATAGAAGGCCCCTGAGTTCCATCCTTAGTACCACAAAAAAGTGGGCATGTGGTTAAGGATAGAGAAAACTTTTCTGCCTCCTTATCTATGTAAAGGATTAATTTTAAAGTGGTGAACTTTCTCTGAAGAGATGCCATCTCAATAGGAAGAGGAGATACAATTCTTGTGATGGGAGTAACTGGCTAGTCATCTTTTCACTGCTGCTAAGGTCTGGCCTCAGAAAGCTGTCACTGATGACCTGATGCAGAAGGAAGGCTTAGCTATGTGTATTAGTCAGAAATTTCCAGAAACAAAATTTTTCTAAAATTTTTTCAAAAAAATTTTCCAGATACATGTGTTATCTTTCCATCACTGTGACAAAATATCTGATATAACAAACTTATAAGGATGAAAGTCTCATTTTAATTTATAGTTTTAGAGGTTTCAGTCCATGGTCACTTTCCCATATTGCTTTGGGCCTATACATTATGGTAGAAGCCCAGTAGATCATGGTAAGAGCACATGATGGAAGAGGATTGTTATCGCATGACAGCCAGGAAGCAAAGAAAGTCAGAAAAAGTACAGCGTCCCAATGACCCCTTCAAAGGCATGCCCCAGTGACCTAACTTCCTCATAGTAGGCCCTGCCTCTTGAAGGTTCCACTGCCTCCCAATTGCACCACAGCCTGGTAACCACACCTTTAATACATGGACCTTTAAGGGATACCTCCAAACCATAGCAATATACATAAACATGTAGAAAGGAGGTTATTATGGGAATTGGCTCACACAATAATGGAGGCCAAGAAGACCCACAACTATATACATGCTATACAAAAGCTGGAGAACCAGAAACAGCAGTGGTATAATTCAGAAGCAGGGGAGGCAAGGTTCAGGGCAGAATATGCACATCCCAGTTCAAAGACTGAGTGAATAGGCCCTTCCTCCTATTCACTTCCTATTCATTTTTGTTCTGTCCAAGTCCTCAACAGATTGGTGTCCACTCACATTGAGAAGGGTGGATCTTAGTCTTCTGACTCATATGTAAATCTCTTCCAGAAACTCTCTTAGACACACCCAAAAGTAATGCTTTACCAATTATCTGAGTACCCTTTACCCCAGTCAAGTTGACACATGAAATTAATCATGACACCATAACATCTCTAACATCAGGTTGGAAGTTCTGAGAATGCAGGGCATCAAAGCATTGGGAGTGCTGGTGTTTCCTGTATCAATGACCAAGTGATCTCTTAGGAGAACTAGATAAAATCAACTGGTTTTTCTTATTAAAATGTATAAGCCTATTAAACCTGAAGGTCTCTAGACACTGCTAGATGATCCATATTTGAACAAGCTCTCTCAGATAATTCTTACTCATGCCAACATTTAGAAATCACCGTTCTTCCAGCTTATAAAGCTGGGGACCTGTTGCCCCTAACATGAGCAGTTCAATACCAGATTTTTCTGAGTTTACAAGACAGAAAGTACACACCTCCCCATAAAACTATCAAGATCTTTTCTTCTGGGATTTTTATTTTAGTTTCTCAAACATACTAAGTTATATATTCCAAATGACAGACATAGCAAGAGAACTTTCCTTCTAAGATATTTGCCATTAAACAGCACATAAAAAAGCAGGCAGAAGACTGCGGCAGGCTGCGGCTAAGTCAAGCACTGCACAGGGGCAGGCCTCTCATCTGATATAATCCCAGTTTAATCTCTTAACAGCTGTGTGAGCTACAGGTCATTACCCCTGTTTTATGGTTGAGTCTAACACTCTTGCTAGGTGTTCTTGACCAAGGAAGCCTCCCTCTCTGTGTTGTACGCTATAACCACTTGGGCTCTGGAAAGTCATTAAGGAAAATTGCCAGGCCTAGAGAATTCACCAAGATCCAGAAATCATCATCCTCAAAAACTAGCCCATTTTTTTTCATGGCTCCAAATACCTGGCTTGAGTTCCACTGCCCCCATCGGTAATCACAGGCAATCCTCCTTCCCTCCATCCAACACTGTGGGATTAAAAGTTTTCCCAAAAGAACATGCTGCAACCCACACACAATCCAGATTTCTGGGATGAAGCAGAGACCCTGGGAAAGAAAGAGTTGCACCTGTACCTGAGTCACCGCAACACAGCTCACAGCAGGACAAACACAGCCTGTCAGGTCATGTCTCCCCAGGCTTTGGGGCAGATGTTTCCAGAACATTGTGTCATGCTGTTTTCAATCAGGTGAGCCCAGATATCTTGGCTGCATGCCTGATGGTGAACCCCAACTCCAGTCCCATGGGGATGCCCTGCCATTGCCAGGGAGCAAACATAATCAACTGCTTTCATATGTCAGAAACATCTGAGGCCTGGACCCAAGGGCCTGGTCACCGAAGACGATTGTAGTTCACTTGGGAAGCTGGGGGCATGGCCGGGAAGCTCTAATCTGTTAGCAGCAATAGACATGAACTAGAGGCATGGATATTCCTCTATTCCTCCTCTCTGCAAATTTTCAAATACAAAATTGAGGCCAATTATTGCCTTACTTTAGGTTCCCCCAAACCAGCTGTGAGAGGATATGGATGCAGGTACTTTATTAGGAAGACAAACGCAGGAAGCACAGGGAAGGAAAGAGGCAAATACAACAAGGAGGGAGAACAACCGAGAAGTGAGCTGTTGCCGTGGAGGGCAAAGAGGAGCTATTCCACTAGGGACCCTATTGGGACCCCCATGTGTACAACACACCAGAGAATTGTACCATTGCCAAAGGATAGAGAGCCAACATACTCCTGTACTAACTCCTGTCCTGCATCAGTTTGGGGCTGCCCTTGGAGGTCTGAAGACACTGGTACTTCTGCACTGCCTTGCCTGTGAGCAGGGCAAGCTCCCACAGAGGAGAATAAGTCTCAGGCATGGAAGCAGAGTGACATGGAGACCTGAGGTGGGAAGCTTTGGGTGGGTGTGGGGCACATCCACTGCATCCATGGTGTCTTCAGTGTGGGGTCAAAGATGCTTGGCACATCAGTAATGTTAGCTATGCTCATCTTCCCCATGAGTGTCAAGCGGTCATAATGTATAAGCCCTTGGCTCTGTGACACTAAAGCACATGTGCAGGAAACAGCCTCCATCATTTTTAATACTAACTTTGGGAGTGATGTTATAGTTCATGAACTCCCCTCACCAGAGTGGCAATGTAAATGCTTCTCTCTTGCCTTGATTCAACCCAAAAGTTCCTGGAAAACAGCCCTTGCCCAGCACATGGCCCGATAGGACTACGCCCAGAACAGGCTGAGGATCCACACCGCCCACCTTACGAAGCCATCCTAATCTGGACAGGAGCCTTTACTAACTCCCCTTGGAGTCTCTTGGCATTCACGTGCTCACTTGACCACGGCATCTTCAACTCATCTTCTCCCGTTCAAGTTCCACGGCTAGAACACTCCAGCCAAACAATGCAGAAGTCCAGCCAAGCAGATGCCTTTAGGATCCACATGTAACTCACATTAAACACATTGTCCATTAAGCACAAACAAAACCTGTGCCTGTATCATCAACTATGACTGGGATCACCCAAGTGCTTCTCATTTAGGAAGACTAGAACTTGGAATAGGGGTTAGCTGGTGAAGAGCCGATGCTCCCACTTCATACATGAGAAAATCTCACGTTGATAAAATGATGTATCCTGGGTCATTTAGACGCTCCTAATTTGTTCCTCCATGCATTTATTCAACAGATGGAACATCCACTGTTTGCCGGGTGATTTTTAAATACATGCCAGGTGCAAATAGCACAGCAGGATCAAGACAGATATGGTCCTCACTGGCGTGTTGCTCATATTCTCCTGGGGAAAATGGGCAGCAACCAGGTAACTAAATGAAGATTATATTTCAGATGGTGCTTTACGCTGTGAAGAAAATAAAGCAGCTAAGGAGACAGTAAGTGATGGTATGGAGGAAGGAAGGGGCTGCTATTTTAGACAGAGTTGTCAGAAGTTTGTTTAGCATGTGACACGCGAGCAGACTTGTGGGTTAAAAAGAGTGAGCCAGGCAATGATTTGAGAGAAGAGAGCAGAAGATGAAGAAAGGGCAGCTGTGAAGGGCCCCAAGGCAGGAAGGATGCTGCATGCCAGAGAAATGAGGTAAGCAGAGCATGCCGACACAGGGCTGAGCTCCAGGAAGTCTGAGGAAGGAGGACACGTGAATTCAGATGCAGGCAAGCTGATGGACTTCATAATGCACATGTAAAATGAAGCACATCTACTGCTTCTATTTGTCTGAGGGAAACAAGAAGTAAGATCCTCAGTGTAAAGAGGAGAGTAAGAGAGTTTCAGTGTTTTGAAAGGAGAGGAGGCTGGAAATATGATCCTGAAGAAAGGGCAAGCAAATCCACAAAGGCAAGATGGTAAAGCTGTGGTACCAAGATCTGTCGACATAAATGTAAAGCCATTGCAGTTGTATAATTTCTCCAGCTACATCAGCTACTCGGGTGTGGGCCCAGGGTAGGCAGAGTTAGGGTTTTGACAGAATTCATTGGAGAAGGGGTGGATGAGTGACAAGAGCTCAATGCATTCAAGGATGTGAATATGAATTGTTAACTATGAATCTAAGCTAGAGGAGGCAATGGGTAAAGTTGGGAAGTCGATGGATGGAAGGTCCCATTGAATAGCATTGAACTGGGATGCAGAGAAAGTCAGATGCCATGTTCAGAAAGGACAGGCTTGAAATCAAGGCATTTTAGGAATGACTAAAGGTATTGATGAGGATTGGGTGCAACCATGGGGGGGCACCTCCTATAAGCCACTACTTGGTGAACAGTGGCCAGACCATAGTAAGCAGTAGGGTGGGATATTATAGAAGACACAATGTCTGCCCCACATGAATATGAAATGCAAGACATACCCATGAGCAGGTAACCATGGTTAATAATGCCACACTGAGTAATAGCAGAAGCTGTACTTTCTGTTAAAGACTAGAGTTCATCAGTAACATGTATGACTTCTGTCTGGAAAAACACAGAAAGAATACTATGTCCACTAGTGTATTATCCTTATTTTTAAAATGAGAGTATTGATGCTCAAAAAGAAACAAAGTCACTTGCCCCAAAAGTAATAACCACAACTGTGTGTTCTGACTCCCAGTCCAATTCTCTCCCTCCTAAATGACAGTTTGACATGATATCATTGAATCACAGCCTCTGAGGTCAGACTGCCTGGGCTCCATCCTGGCTCTCTCCAACTAGCTAAATGACTTTGAACAAATTATTTGTTCTCACCATGTCTTATATTTATATAAAGGCAGGATAATATAGCACCTACCTCAAAGGATGATGTGAGAATTAATGAAAATAAAGCTTAAATAAATCTCACCTGGTACATAATAACCACTCAATAAATGCCACGTGTCACTATAAGAAAGTGAAAAGGCTTAGGATGCTTCTGGAAGCTCCCACAGCAAACTGGAAGTAATGCTGCCTGCCTGCCCTCCTCATCCCCACTCAGCGTCCAGGAGAGGCTTCTTGGGAGACTACAAGGCTGAAAAAGTGTTGAAGGTGGACAGAGACTCTCAGACCTAGATCTGTGGAGGGGTGTGAGGAGGCCTCGTCCTAAGGAGTGAAGGTAGATCAAGAACTTGGGAGAGGGCATCAACAGGGACATGTTCATGACAGTGAGAAAACCAAACATCCAAACTGAAAAATTCAAAAAATGTCAGTCCTGAGAAGCCCTCAGACTGAGAGAGAAGTGAGTGAATCTCAGGATGGATTCTCTCTCAAGTTTCTCTTCTCTTTCGAGCATTCCAGTGGAAAAATGCAGTGATTATGCCTACTGGCCCTGAAATGTGTCCTGCTTTTCCTTTAGTGGCCTCTGAAGACCAGGAAGCCATTCCCCATAAATATTGAGCCCCAAAGAATCCATGTGGAATCTGACTCCTACTAAACCCAGACAAACAAAGTTTCAGATGAGGCGGAAGCACCTGTCTCAAGTTGAATCCAGTATCTGTTTTAATGTCCTCTCTCCGCCCCCTCCCCAACCTGGGAAAGAAAAATAATGTGTGGAAATAATGTTGAATTAGACTTCAATGAGAATAAGATTTTGAATGATAGCGGACACTCTGTACTTAACTGACCTTATTATGAGCAGCTATTGAAGAATTTTCAGGATAATGAGCTATCTCATCTTCCATATAACAAGCTGTGGGCAGATTGCTCAGACACTATGGTCTCTGTAGAAAAAAGCCATTGATATCAACAGCCCCCACAAAATAACAGCCCATATGGGTGGGGCTACCTGACACACTCACTGCCATCAAGGATCTCAGGCTTGGCGAGGGTGCGATTTGCCCCAGCAGCCCTCCTCTCCAGCTCTGCCCACCTTAGAGTCATTGAGTACCCACTATATTGCCACATTGGCAAATATTTTATCAGTAACCCTCCACCCTCTTTGGAAATCTCTGCATAGCCAATAAGAAACAGACCCAAATACCACCTACCCTCCCAAACTGAGCCAGAAATGTCCGTCCCTTAGTAGTTTCTTGTTTTCTTATTCATGAAAAAACCATTTATGGAGCATATAATATGTATACAGCATTGAACAAAACAAATTAGTTCCTGGCCTCCAAAATCTAGCATAGAAGACAGACATTAATTTCACCACCCTAATAACACATGGTAAGCTGTGGCCAAGATACCATGGGTCGGCCTAGCAGAAGCCAGAAGGGAGGGATATAATCTCCCACCTTCAGGGATCAGAAACAGACGAGGGATACTTAATGTTCACATACCCAGTGCTTGTTGTTGACACTGAGTGTGTGCTCAGGTACATGTATACAAATACGTGCACACACACACACACACACACACACAGTTTCACATATATCACCCCTAAAAAATTGCTTTACTTCAACACGTCCTTAAGAAGCCACAAGTTGAGCGGCTCAGTGAAAAGAAAGCACCAAAGTGAAATTCACTTCAGGTCAGCCTATAGCTTGCTGTGCAAATATGAGTAAAATATTCCGCCCCTCTGAGTCTCAACTTCTTCCCTAGGAATGAAGGAACACAGCGAACGACTCCTGTACAGCAACATTCTAGAAATCACAATAGTGGAGGGCTTAGGAAAGCTAACCTCCTTCCCTTCTGCCCAATCTAAACCCTTCTTACCTTTCACACGTGACAAGCTCCTCACTGCTGGCCTCTGTACATGAAGTTCTCAACTCTGTAAGCAATTGTCTCATTATTCATTCAGAAGAATATTTGGGCACCTACTTTATCAAGGGTTCTGTGGAAGAAACAGATTAACATAAGACACAGGCTGCCCTCACATTATATGCACTTAGACAAGGGGGACTTAGCCAGGTTACCACTGTGTGAGATGGTAGATGACAAAACGCTATAGGTGGATACAGCAAATCCATGTGATAGAGAGGCAGACATCACTATTCTCCCCATCTGCTGATTCTCTCTATTCTATTAAATAGGTCTACTTCCAAGAGAGAGTTCAAGGAATTTTCAGACACCCAAAGAACCCCTGTCCCCAAGTGGAAAATGAAACCCACTCCTAGCCAGAATATCTCACCCTCAGCACTTTGATATTTTGAGTCAGATACTTCCTTGTGGGGAGAGTGGGGACATTTTGGATGTTTATCAACATCCCTTGTCTCTACTCACTCCCCTGTGGCACTCCCCAACCAATAAACGTCTCCAGACACCAAGAAATGTACCTTAGAAGATAAAATTATTTCCAGTTGTTCTAACCCGAAGCAGAAAGGAAAAAGTAGAAAATTATCCAAAAAGGTACTATTGTAGAAACACAAACAGGAAATTACCTCCAAACATTGATAAGTTTTGCTCTTTAAAAAATCCCTTCTAATATGCTTAAACTGCCTCCCTTTCCATTGTGGCCAAAAATATTTGAATTATTGAGGTTCATCCTGAATTCACAATGAGAATTGTGAGTGATAGGAAAGTAGCATGTAAACTTCAATGTGAAAGGGTTTTCATACACTCTTATTGGTACATTGTAATTATATATCAGACAGAGGTTCAAATGATGCGAACATACATGCACACCGCACTCGGTGCATCTCCCTTTGGGTCCCATCCAGCTTCCTCCATCCCAGCACATGTTAGGGGTATTGGTAGAGATACCTTCACTTATGGACACAGCATCATTTGAATTGTTTTCTTCATCACTTTTCCTTTCCCCCTCCCTATCTTCATCTCTCAATCCCCTTCCACTATCCTCATTTATCCGAAGTCCCTTTGTTTTGTATTTTCTCTATAGCTTCCACATATGAGAGAAAACACAGCCCTTGGCTCTGAGACTGGCTGATCAAAGCATAATACTCTCTAGTTCCATCCATTTTCCTGAAAATGACATAATTTTGTTCTTCTTTATGGCTGTGTAAAATTCCACTGTGTAAAATACCACATTTTTTACCCATTCATATGTTGACAGACACCTAGGCTTGTTCCATATTTTGACTATTATAATCTGTGCTGCAACAAACATGAGCATGCTTGTATCACTATACTACAGTATTATGACTTTAATTCTTTTGGAAAGATACTGAGGACTGATACAGTTAGGTTATGTGGTGGTTCCATTCCTAGTCTTTTGAGGAACCTCCATACTTATTTCCATAGTGATTTATTAATTTGTAATCTCACCAATAGTGTATAGAGTTCCTATCTTCCCACATCCTCAACAACATTTATTACTGTTGGTGTTTTTGATGATTGCCATTTAAAATTTTTTGACAAAAAATGACTTTGTCCTCATGACTTCCAAAAGTCACCCATACAGCCTGTGTGGTGACTGAGAACAGTGTCACTCAGCCTGGCCAGCCAGGCATCAGTGACCAACCAAGTCATTCCGGACCATTACCCCCAACCCACCAGGCAATGCTCAGCAGAGTGGAGATTTTGGGACTAGAAGGTGGTGGACATGCCAGGAAATTACCTTGGACATCTGTCCATTAATAAACACTTTCAGCAATGGCTTAGGGAGGGAGTTTCAGGAGTAATTATTTATAGAATAAGCACTTACAGCAACTCAAACTATAGCAAGGGGAAAAGGCAGTTTTTTTCTTTTAGAAGATTTAAACTGCTCTCACTATATGCATTTGCTTCTGTTTTCATTTTTTCTTTTCTTTATTATATTTCAAATATATTATCTGAAGCAACTGAATTTACAAATAGCACATTTTATGTTATAAAGCATAATATAATGGATAATGGTGACCCTCCCACACAACTGGAGAATTTGAACTTGATGACTGACTTGAATACACCTCTCTTTCCCTTTCCACCTATCTCTCCTCCTCCAACACAGTCACAGTCCTAATTTTTAATGGCTTTTTTAAAAACATGGTTATACCACAAAGGTACATAAGCTTCCAAATGCTGTTCAGGCTCTTGAGAACTATAAAGATTGTATCATACTGAGTATGTCTTTCTGAAACTTACTCTTTCTATTCAGTATTATTTTGGCAAGAGGTATTCAGATGGTAACATATATTTCATTCCACTGCACACCAGAGTGTATTTATCCATTTTCTCATTGGTGAGTGTTCAGGTTTTACCAGTGATTTTTGTTAGTATGAGAAGGGCAGCTAGAAAATTTCGTGAATATGTGTAGTTTTTCTAGAAGTGAGTTTGTTAGCTCATAAGATAGGCAAAGGTTCACTTTGTGAGATGGTGACAAATTAGTTTCAAAAGTGGTTGTGACACTAGTAACATAAGAGATGGCACTGACCACACACACCAACTAAAACCTGCTTTTATTTTTTAAATTTCTCTAATTCCTAATGGAAATTCATCCACTTTCAGTCCTTCTCCAAGATCCCCCCCCCCAATTTCTGAACTATTTCCAACAAAAGAAATATGGCTCTTCCATCTCTCCCCTCCCCATTTTAAATTAATTCAACTGGACAAGAATTCACAGAATACCTACTACATCTCAGTACTATTTTCCCTGTTTCAAGAAATGAAAAGTATAATCCCTTTCCCCATGATTTAAATAAACAACACCATCATGCAGATATGAATAATTAAAAACCAACACCAAATACAGATTCCAAGAAAACACTAAGATGACCAAGAAAACAAAACAGTAAAACCAATTTTCACCTATCAAATTACTACTAACTTTTTAAAAGGACAATGTGGAAAATGTCAAGACAAATTCACCTTCATAAATACAACTGAAAAGTATATGGTAGGATTATAAACTATGAGAATCATTCCATTGGAAAAATCATTCCATTTGGGAAAAAATGTTCAAAAGCTTTAAAATTGACTATAAGTGTTTGTTTCTGTATCTTTTATTCTGTTCCACTGGTCTGTATGCCTGTTATTGTGCCAATACCATGCTGTTTTAACTACTATTGCTTTGTAGTATAATTTGAAGTCAGGGATTATGATGCCTCTTGCATAGTTCTCATTGCTGAGAATTGCTTTGCCTATTCTGGGTCATTTCTTTCTCCATATGAAATTCATGACTGATTTTTCTAGGTTTATGAAGAATGTCATTGGTATTTTGGCAGGAATTGCATTGAATCTGTAGATGACTTTTGGCAGAATGGCCATTTTGTTAATATTTATTCTGCCTATCCATGAGCAAGGGAGATCTTTCCATTTTCCAAGGTCTTTAATTTCTTTCTTTAATGTTTTATAGTTTTATTATAGAGGTCTTTTATGTCTTTGGTTAGGTTTATTCCTAGGTATTTTATTGGTTTTGATGTTATTGTGAAAGAAATTATTTTCTCTATTTCTTTCTTTGGGATTCATTGTTAGCATATAGAAAAGCAACTAATTTTTTTTAAGGTTGATTTTGTATCCCGCCACTGCTGGATTGGTTAATCAGCTCCAGTAGTCTTTTGGATGAGTTTTTTGGGTCTTCTAGATATAGGTTCATGTCATCTGAAAACAAGGATAATTCTAATTCCTCTTTTCCTATTTGAATTCCTTTGATATCATTCTCTTGTCTTATTGCTGTGGCAAGAGTCTCAAGGACTATATTGAAAATGAGTGGTGATAGTGGGCATCTTTGTCTTGTTCCTTATTTTAGGGGGAATTCTTGCAGTTTTTCTCCATTGTATATTGCCTTAATGACGTTGAGATACATTCTTTCTATTCCAATTTTCTGCAGTGTTTTTAACATGAATGGGTGTTGGATTTTGTCAAATGCTTTCTCAGCATCTATTCATATGATCATGTGGTTTTTGTTCTCAGTTATATTTATGTGGTGAATACCATACATTGACTTGCATATGTTGAACCAGCCTTGCTTTCCTGGGATGAAACCAACTTGGTCGTAGTGTATAATTCTCTTGATGTGGTCTTGCATGTGTATAGCTGGTATTCTGTTTATATTCATCTATGTTCATCAAAGATATTGCTCTATAATTTCTTTTCTTGAGGTATCTTTATTTTGTTTTTGTATTAATGTGATACTGGCCTCATAGAAGGAGTTTGGAAGAATTCCATCTCTTTTAATTTCCTAGGACAAATTGTAAAGTATTGGGATTAGTTCTTCTCTAAAGGTTTTGTAGAATTTAGATGGAAACCTATCTGGGTCTGAGCTTTTCTTTGATGGCAGAATTTTTATTGCTGTTTCTATTTCTTTGCTTGCTATTGGTTGATTTAGGCTTGCTATGTCCTCTTGGTTCAATTTAGGTACAAATGGTGCTGGGAGAGCTGGCTATCTATTTGTAGAAAGATGGAACTAAATCTTTACCTCTCACCATGCACAGGAATCAACTCGAGATGGATCAAGCACCTGGAAATCAGACTAGAGACTGTGAAGCTATTAGAGGAAGGCATAGGTTCAACACTCCAACATATAGGCACAGATAGTTACTTCTTCAACAGGACCTCCAAAGCACAGGAAATTAAAACAAGAATTAACAAGTGGAATGCTATCAAACTAAAAAGTTTCTGCTCATCAAAGTAAACCACCAAGAATATAATCAGAAAGCCTACAGAATGGGAGATCCTTACCAGATACCACTCTGATAGAGGACTAATATCCAGAATATACAAAGAGCTCAAAAGACTCTACACTAGCAAAACAAACAACCCAATCAAGAAATGGGCAACTGAATTGAATACACTTCACAAAAGAAGAGGTACAAATAGCCAATGGATACATGAAAAAAAAAAAATGCCAACATCATTAGCCATGAGGGGGATGCATATCAAAATACACTGAGATTCCATCTAACCCCAATCAGAGTGGCAAGCATAAAGAAATCAAATAACAGAAAATGCTGGTGAAGATATGGGGAAAAAAGAACTCTTTTACATTGATGGTGGGAGTGTAAACTAGTTCAGCCACTATGGAGATCAGTGTGGAGACGCCTTAGAAAACTAGGAATAGATCTACCATATGATCTGGCTATACCACTCCTGGGTATCTTTCCAAAGAGGTTAAAATCAGAGAACTATAGTAACATATGCATACCCATGTTCATAGCAGTACAATTTGCAATAGCCCAAATATGGAACCAACCTAGGTCTCCATCGATATATGAATGAATTGCAAAATTACGGGAAAGACACATGATGGAATTCTACTCAGCAATAAAAAAGAACAAAATCATGTCATTTTCAAGAAGATGGAAAGACCTGGAGAACATTATGTTAAGTGAGATAGATTAGCCAAGCACAGAAAGAGAAGGGACATATATTTTCTCTAATATGCTCAAGCTAGGGAGTATTAGGGATACCAGAAGGACTCCAGATAATGGAGGTGAAACCTCAGCAAAGCCAGAAAGGAGGGGTAGAGGAAAAAGAAGGCTGAGGTTAATTAATGGAAGAGCTACATTTGAATATGTATATACATGTGAATATAACATAGCTAACCTGGACATTCAGTATTGGGAGAAAGGGAAAAGGGGAAATGGGGGAGAGGCACCAAGTACTGTGTGAATATATGCCATTGTCAACATGATCCACATCATAATTCGAGACAACAGTGCACCAATAAAACACAATTTTCAAAAAATCTTTAAAATTGTTGAGTATGTCTTGATTCAACAATTCTATTTCTTTGAATTTATTCTACAAAAATAATCAAGAAAGTAAACCCAGACTTAACTACAGTAATGTGTAATATGACAACTATGAATCAAAGACAAAAATTAAAATTCACCAAATGTAACATTAGACTGGTTAAATGATGATTATTTAACCAAGTACCAGAACACTATGTGGCAGTAAAAGTCACATTGTAGAAGTATATTTATTGACAAATAAAACTATCTGAATTGTATTATTAAGTGGAAAAACCAATTTATGATGAAATGTGACTTCAAGTTTGCAAGGAGGAAAAAGATGTGTGAACAGTGTATACACATAGAAAAATGATAGAAGTTGGTAGCAGTGGCACATCCTGTAATCCCAGTACTTAAAAGGCTGAGACAGGAGGATTGCAGCTTTGAAGATGGACTCAGCAATACAGTGAGATCCTGTTTCAAAGCAAAAAGTTCCTAAAAAGGACTTGGCTGTAGCTTGGAGAGAGAACACCCCTGACTTTAATCCCCAGTATCACGGAAGAAAGGAAGGAAGGAAGGAAGAAGGAAGGAAGGAAGGAAGGAAGGAAGGAAGGAAGGAAGCAAGGAAGCAAGGAAGGAAGGAAGAAGGAAGGAAGGAAGGAAGGAAGGAAGGAAGGAAGGAAGGAAGGAAGGAAGGGAGTTTTAAATAATTAGTGCTACAGGGCATGATATTTTCTGAATTCAAGGACAGTTTGGAAAAGGTATAGGGAAAGGGAAAGGATGTTTAGGAATAGCTTCATCAAGAAGCAAGACCTTGAGCCAATTACTTTTTAGAGTGAGCAAAGAACGTTTTTACTTACAAGGAAAGGGAAGTAAGAACATGGAGCCGTTAACTGACTGAGTCCTTTCTTCCCTTCAATTTCAGCATCTTAAAAGATCAAAAATCTAACCCACAAACAGGTATTCATCTCTTCTCTGGCTCCAAAGCTATGTCAATTCCATGTATCTGTTCTACAGCTCTGCAGACTAACTGATCAACAACCAGCCCAGGCCTTTTAATACATGGCCCACCTGTTTGATCAAGGTATCCAAAGCATTTGTTTTCATAAAAAGAGCACCAAATGCCTCTAGTGCCTTTTCCCCTGAGTGTATTCATACTTAATAAAGGAGATTCAGTATGGACTTATGTTCTCTAGACCTGGTTACAAATAAAGTACCCTTTGTTCCTATTGATATAAATATCATAACCCAAGTGTATCATAGTTTTATAGCCAAAAACTTTTGATCAATTGACTGTCTCATAGAAAATGAAATGAAAATTGGTAACTTTGGCTAGGATGTAGGTAAGGTACATTCAAAGGAAAGGAAGCTGATTATTTAATTGGTGGTCTCAAACTTCCTTCAGAAAAGAGAATCAAATAGTCTCTATAACATTTTAAAACAGAAAAAAAAAACCATGGAAAAAGGATCTCTATTTTACCTAGGCCCTAGATTCCCAATGTATTTGGCTTACCACCCCTTCTTCAGCACCTCCCCCAAATCTACCGTATTTAAGTAAACAGAAGATGCAGTGATACATTTGCATCCTTTTATGTATCTATATTTTGTTTCAGCATCTTCTGGGGACATGGGATATGCAACTTTTCAAATTAGGAAACCCAAAATTAATATAGGTATTCTAATGTTTTCATTTCCAGAGCAAGATTCTTCTCAAAGAGCATATACTCTTGAGATGTCCCCTTAAAAGAATGAGGTAAGTCAGTAGATAAGTGGATAGGTACCTATGTTGAAATTTTCTTCAGCAGTTCTACTTGTGAATGCTCACTCCCAAACCAGAGCCCGTGGAGTTGTCAGTCTTTCACAATGACCATTTCATGAGGACAGATTCCTGTTTACAGTGACTAAATGTCCAAGAGAAAATCACCTTTACTTGCTAGATTAAACAAGAATTCTGTGGACACTGATGTCAACATTTCTCCAGTGGCAAACAAATGCAATCAGCATCATTAATCAGAAAAATATCACCTCTATATCACTATTTGTAATGTAACTGTTTGATATCATTTGGGAGTAGGGTTCCCTGACATGGGAGGAAAATCTTCATTGCCACTGAGAGAGACCAATGCTTTGCCAGGGTTTGGTTTCTAAGAGGTTGTGCTCTTCTGTTAAGTAAAATAACCGGTTCTGCATTTCTATGAGTGACATTAAAATTTGCCATTGGAGTCTCACTTGATAACAGGGGCATAGCACAAGTCTCTACAAACACACCAGCCTTGAAATTAAAGGGTGAGTTTATTGTTGTTACAGAAAGCAAGGCTCTCTTTACATTAGGACTCGGTGAACAATAAATAAATTTCCAAGAGCCGTCTCCTAAGCTGATATGCATTCAAGGTATTATCTTTGCTCTAACTGTATGTGCTTCTGGGTGAAAAAATTCTAATTGCACTCCCATTCAAAAATCAACCGTGGGAATAAGGAATCATGCTCATTTTATGCACAGCTGCCCGAAGGCCTTATCCTTAAAACAAATTACAGTACCTCCTATGCGGCACACACTCTGAAGCTAATTCTAACCCTACAGCAAAACTCCAAAATTAAACTTTAATCTGTGATCTAAACAATTTGGTGTTTGTGATCAATCTTGGTATTTTTATAAAATGCCAAGGTAATTGTCAGAGCAGAGGAGGGCAGAGTTGTCCAATAGCACATTCTGGTAGAACTAAATGAGGCTCATGGAGCAGGAGCCGAGGAAGAAGACTGACTATAGAGAAGGTGGCCTCTGTCAGAGCCAGAGAGGGAAAGAGCATAAAAGAGGGAGAGGAAGGCAAGAGGTTGGGGGGGGGTAGAATATGGAAGATCAAAGGAGAAGAAGGAGGCAAGAGAGAATAAGGACTGAGGGACAGGGAGAGAAGAAAGAGAAAGAGAGAAAGACAGAAACACAAAAGAGAAGGAAGAAAAAAGGAAGAACAAGAGGAAAAGGAGGAGGGAGGAAAGAAGGAAAGGAGGCATGGAAGGAGGTTAGGGAGAAAGGACAAGAGGAGGGGAGGGAAGGGAAAAGGAGATCCTAGCATGCATCCTACTTAGGTCCCCTATCAAAGAGACAAGCAGGCTGCCACTTCATTAAAACAATCACTTTGGAGCTGGGCATGGTGATGCAGGCTTGTAATCCCAGTACTTGGGAGACTAAGATAGGAGGATTGCAGGTTTGGGACCAGCTTCAGCAACTTAGCCAGATTCTCAGAAACCTAGTGACACCACAATAATAATAATAAAAATATTTTAAAAAAATAATAATAATAATAAATGTCTGGGTATAGCTCAGAGGTAGAACCCCCGGGGTTAAATTCACAGCACAAGAAAAAAAACAGCTTACTTTGGCCTTAAAGAGAAGTTAAAAATTACATTCTGTCTCTTGAAACTATACACTCAGAAGCCAGTGGGGTGAAAACAAATTCGACATGATCTTTCCAAAAGCCAAGGGGGCTGGGGAATGATAAGTTCCCAAGCTAGGAGAACCCCACCTCAGAGACGCGCCCCACGGAAGAGTTCAAAGAGTTTCCAGCGGCAGGTCGGCCTTCCCCCCACTGGCTGCAGAGCCTGGGCATCCTGCAGCAACCTGCTCAGACGCTCTGATAAGTCAGACAGAATTCATGGGAGATTACCACACAGCCCCTGCCAAGCTGTGCTGCAGCGCGGGTAATAGATACGCTCCAGCACTAAATCCTAAAAGGCCCTGCTACATCTGTCAAGCATGCCCTGGAAAAGCACCCTCGGTTCAGATGTTATCACTGCTCTGCCTGCATCAGAAGATTTAGTGTCCACCCTGGAGGTTGCTTTTGCTGCACAGTTTTCAGGGGCAAAACAACAAGGGAGAAAGATGAGAGAAAAAAAAGGCAAATTATTCTTGCTTAAAGCAAAAGAAATAAAGTGATGTGCTTGCAGACTAGTTCAGCTTCTCGCCCTGCACAGAGAAGGTCCCAGATCCCACATTAAGGAGGTACTGGCGTTCTAAGCTGATTAGCTAGGATGGTTAGAGTCCCTGGACTGTGACATCATGCCGATGATCTTCTGTAGAGCGACTCTTTCCCAAGGAAAGCTAAACAACAAACCCAGCAGGGATCCATAGGGAAGAGATAGAAGATGCGAGCTTTTGATAATTAACTTTAAAACAGGTTTGAGAAAAGACTGTTCTGATATAAAATGAACTTTTTAGAGCATTTTCTTACTAAAAGGAAAAAAAAAAAAAGATTATCCCCCCCCAAACAGTTGTACTTCCCACTAACCACAATTCCAGATGCAACTTCTGTTTGTTTAAAGCATTTTCAGCACTACTTTGGACATTTTGTTCGTTATGAGCATAGAAGGGTGTAACATTTATATGTGTTTTCAAAATGTAGTGAAACACACACACACTCACTCACTCACATCCTCTCATTGTTTTAACACTAAGAAACTCTCCATTTATATTAACTGCCCTCTTCTTACCAGAGCCTATAATGAATCAAGGAAAAGGGAGAGTCTTAACCTGACCCACCATCTTGGTTTTCTGGAAACTGTTCACACTCAGAACCCAGGATGAATGCCCAGGGCAGAGCTGGGGTTTCTATGGGTCTTAAAGAGGTGTGAATGGCAAGAGCTTCTAATGGCATTGCAATGGCAGACCCCTGCAGTACCTGCCTAATACTACACGGAGGAGGACTAACAAGCAGAGTTACCCAGTTGAGAGGATGCTCCAGGGGTATCTGGGCTCAGAGTCAGCAGACAGAAGTCACAGCCCCACTTACATGAGTTTCATGCTTACCTAAGAATACCAAAACCTTGTGAAAGTAAATTAGCCAGTTTTACTAACACCACCACGTGATATCTTCATGTGAACCATATCTCTGCTCCTGAAAACAAACTTGGGGAGAGAACTAATGATTGACCATAGCTTAAAACCTCGGTCTCCCTGAATCTTCTCATTGGAAAATTATGAAGAATCTTGTTGGGGGGGGGGGGCTTTCCAAGGCTGATAGTAGCTAAATAAGTTACATGAGTTGTTTTATCTGATTTTCTCAACAGTCCTGACAGGCAGGAAATATTAAAATCCCTGTTCTTCAGAGGTGAAAAGTGAGGCTCAGAGAGGTTGAATAATCTGTCCAAAGTCACACAGGTCACCATTGTTCCACCGTTCAAAATCCTTTGCCTCGTTTTAGGTAGATATTGAATCTTTGGCCCGATTACTTTGATTGTTAGATTGTATCGATATTTATCTTAATGTTGATATGTGGAGCTTTTGCTGGAAACTTGGAGGCACATTTTATCAAAAAGTTGTTTGGGCAATATCCTGGTGTTTTTCAAGAGTTCAAAATACCACTTATGAACAGAACTCATTGGTCTTTCCAGAACAAAGGGTGATAGCAACCCTCTTCTAGGTCCCTGGAAGCCCCACCAGCACCACCACCACCACAGAAAAAAGTAGAAGCAGAGATTGCAGGAAGTAGCAGCTGCTTCAGATCAAGGGTAAGATGTTGCCTCCTCCTGAGCTTCTGGTCGCTCATGGCAAGGCACAGTCCATCCCTGTGTGGAGTGCCAGGCACCCTTGTCAGAGAGCACTGGTTTGGGATGTTTATGATCAGAGTCCAATTAGTCCAAGGGGAAATTAAACAATTGGCTGGCAGCTCACTGATTAGCAATTATTTTCCCAAAAAGTCAGTAGAAACAGTGGTGACTACTGGACCTCAAATCCCCAAGGCCCCCTAGTGACTCTGTACATAAAAGCTCCCATTTCTCTACATTTCCTGAAATTGCAGCTCCTTTGACCAACATGCTAGCTCTAGGTTCTCTTTTATATAAGCCCTGATATTTGTTTTCTCCTTAAATCAATTTCAGCATGCCATATGCCATGCTCACCTCGTTATCATTCAGCTCTTTCCTCAGTCCCACCATCCAGAAGAGATAAGTCGGTGGCCAGGTCCCATTGTGGAAGATGGATCTGGACCAGCATCACTATGCTCTTATCCTGTGTGACCTCAGACGGGCATTGCTAAGCAGCTGCAGGATGTACCGAGTCAACTTTCCACGATAGAACTGAGACCGGCCCCTGGCAGTGTAGTGTGGTCATCAGGTCCTGACTGTGGGATTCACAGATCTGTGTGAATCTCGCCACTGCCATTTGCCATTTAGACAGATCCACTCATTCTGAATCTTAATGTCTTCATCTGTAAAATGGAATTATAAAAGTATCCATCTCATAAGATTGTAATGGGATTAAGTTGAATGAGCATAGGGAAATCACAGAGCACACAATTTCCAGCACGGAGTCATAATTTAGTAAATGGCCACCTGATATGGTGGCCAGCATTTTATTTCAATTTGTGATCCTAGCTTCATTGGCATTGCTTCTAGCCTGCTAACGTAGTGGAAGGCTTTTTTATCACTATTTTTCTCGACAGGATGATTATAAAGAGGACTTTTGGAACTAGTTTAAGGGCCTAATCTGGTCAACAGGCAACTAAAATAGAAGGCCTCTTGAACACTCATGAATTACCTCTTATCCCACTTTGCATTGCTATTTAACTTTTTCATATGCGATTTCCTGTCAATCACTTGGTCTTATTCCATAAATATCAGAAAGACGGAAATGTAAGTGAAGACCTCAACCAGCTAATTCCATTGGGCCCCAGGACCAGTTTCTCCAAATGGAAGAATTTCTCACACAAAAGGAACTGGGGCAATGATTCCATGGTGTGTCTTGTTGGCTGTTCCCAGTCTCTTAAACTAGATACAGGTCTTGATTACAAGTAATGGTATTCTATCAGCCACCAACACTAACACTTGGCACAGATCAGGGCAGAAGGACACTCTAATAGAGTCCTCATTGATAAATTAATAGATTCTACTCCTGAGAAATGTGCAAGAATCTAGGGCCTTGACAGATGGTCCTTTCCTTTCTCACACCTCCACCCAAGTAGAGAGGACAAGCAGAGAAGCCGCCCTGGCCTTCTCTTTGAGCTTCTGGGCCTCCTAATGCACCCATACACCCGTAATCAGGAAAAGAATTAGAAATTCTATGCAGGATCTCTGTCCTCCCAGTCAAAGTCAAAGCCATGTTCAAGTTTCTCAAAGAGCAGGAACTGTAACCATTGTTTTCTTTCAATGTTTCCAAGGTGGTAGAATTTTTTTATGTTGGTTTTCAAAAGGAAAGCAGGACAATAATAGTCCAGCATTCTCTACTCACAGACAGAAGCAGTCTTAGACTTTAAGGGGGAAAAAAGTCCATAAAATCAGGGAGGAAAATGCTACTAATCTATTATTTCCTTAAAACTAAATCAATTCTCAAATGATTCCCCTATAAAGTGATTGAGCTATATTTATGTTTTAAAAACTACTATGCATTTAGTTTTCTCCAACCAAATTGAAGAAAATGATGTGACGTGTGTTTAAAATGTGGCGTTCCCTGCATCTGGCCAGACCTACCCTACATTCTCTTGCCTGGACAATAGCTTCAAACTCACACGGAGGAAGAAGCAATTGCCAGCAGTTGGGGGCTTCCTCGCTAGCCCCTTAGACCCCAAATTGACTCTTCCAGCTTTCAAAAGCAAACAGCAATTGCCTGAAGGTGACTTATTTCATAAAAGAAACGGAAACACAATGCCCTGATTGGGTTACTCTCTCTTATAGAATGAGAGCACATTCACACTCCAGCAAAGCCATCGGCCCCATTTCAAGAACTTCAATTTGACTCACAGAGTAAAAGTGGACTGTGGGGAGCGCACTTAAGACCCGTGGTTCAACATCAAAGCGGGAAATGTTCAAATATGTTAGAGACTCTGCGCAGAGGGGTATTATGTGTCTCCACAGATAGACTTGGGCATACAGGTGGAAAACATTTTTCCCCATTTGTCATGTTCCAAATGTCTCTGCTTTAAAGGGAGGCATGAAAATGGGGAGTTAAAAACAACACTCGCGCTTTTCCTCAATGATTCCTGCATGTTTGCTACATTTGATGCAGACGTGTGTCCTACAATGGTTGAAAAAAGACTTTGATTCTGACCTTCTCCTGTCAAAAACAGCTACTGTCAAGAATAATCTAAAACAGCTTCATAAGGGACGTTTTAACTGATTAATCTCTGAAGGTCACACTGTCTGTTTAGACTCTCACATTGATGCCACTTGCAGAATAGCTAAACTTGTGAGGGCCCAGCAAGCTCACGATGGGAAGCGCAGCTCCCAGGGGTAGTTGCAGATAATTAGTGCAGTGAAAAGTTCAGCCACTTCAGGTAGTTTTCACAATCCCATTTCTTCAAGCACCGGGGCCAGGTCTCATCACAGTTCTCATCATCATCAAGAAAACACATTTATTCTCCATTGACTTACGGAGCTGACCCACGAGAGACTTAAATGTGCCCACCAGGTGCCTTAGGACTCCATGTTCCAAATAAGG